>NC_136071.1:236365790-236965790 GCF_964261635.1 Lissotriton helveticus | reverse complement strand
CGATTGCGTACGATTGTTTGATTGTCTATGGTTAGTAGATATTTGTTATGTGTTTATGGATCATGATAATAGTTAATGTGAAAAGTAAATAAGTTAGATCCAGCACAAGATCTTTGTAGAGCTTTATTTGTCTAGATATGAGTGCATGCCCTGCTACCTTCAGAGAGAGAATGAGTGAACAACTCCTCAGTGGCAGTTTCTCTTCATGGGAGGAAGAGCGTCATCCCACCTGCTAGCGCAGAGGTAATTACCGTTTTATTATTCTATGTGCCGCCAGCCTGTGCTGCTGGAGTGTTAGGGTGTGTGGCGGAGCACATCCCTGACGATTGCAGGATGTCTCCCCGGGCTCAGTGCGCATGTCAGTATGGCTGGCTGTCTACAGCCGACCCATCAGACATACGCACTTCAGACCCAGCAATCCCAGGGCGGAGAAATAGCCGGGAGATTGCTGGTACAGGCACCAAGCCTCAAAATGAGAGCTGGGTTAGCCTACTCCAACCAATCCTAGAGCTGCTCTCATGCTGAAAACAGCATGAGAGCAGCTCCAGGATTGGTTGGATTCGAGTTGCACTTGGAAGGAAGTACTTCCCTCTCCTCATCATCCCAAGGATTGGCGAGGGGAGAGGAGCACCATACGGAGGGCCCAGGGACCAGCAGCATTTATGGTGACCGCCCCACCATTTATTAATGTTGTCAGCTGCCACAGCAACTCAGTGAGTGGTCAATAAGTGGAATTTGCTATTGAATAAAGGAAAACACAAATTATATAACAAGCATTGGAAATGCAATAGGTCTCGCAATAGAATAGTTAGACATTTTTCGTTTTGCAAATGGAAGAGTGGTGTTGCATGGATGAGTGGCGTTGCGTGGATGAGTGGCGTTGCGTGGATGAGTGGCGTGTGTGAGTGGCGTTGCGTGTGTGAGTGGCGTTGCGTGTGTGAGTGGCGTTGCGTATGTGAGTGGCGTAGCGTGTGTGAGTGGCGTTGCGTGTGTGAGTGGCGTTGCGTGTGTGAGTGGCGTTGCGTATGTGAGTGGCGTAGCGTGTGTGAGTGGTGTTGCGTGTGTGAGTGGCGTTGCGTGTGTGAGTGGCGTTGCGTGTGTGAGTGGCGTTGCGTGTGTGAGTGGCGTTGCGTGGATGAGTGGGGTTGGAATGCAATAAGTATCGCATTAGAAAAGTTGTAGTTATTGTTCTTGTAAATGACATAATTTATTTATTTTTGCGATGTTAAAATTGCTATATTGATGGCTTTGTCATTTAGTGAGAGTGAGGGTGAGTGAGGTGTTGAGGGTGAGGGGTTGAGGGTGAGTGAGGGGGAGGCTGAGGGGATGAGGGTGAGTGAGGGTGAGGAGTTGAGGGTGAGGGTGAGTGAGGGTGAGGGTGAGTGAGGGTGAGGGGTTGAGGGTGAGTGAGGGTGAGGGTGAGTGAGGGTGAGTGAGGGTGAGGGTGAGTGAGGGTGAGGGGTTGAGGGTGAGGGTGATTGAGGGTGAGGGGTTGAGGGTGAGTGAGGGTGAGGGTGAGTGAGGATGAGGGTGATTGAGGGCGAGTGAGGGTGAGGGTGAGGGGTTGAGGGTGAGTGAGGGTGACTGAGGGTGAGTGAGAGTGAGGGTGAGTGAGGTGTTGAGGGTGAGGGGTTGAGGGTGAGTGAGGGGGAGGCTGAGGGGATGAGGGTGAGTGAGGGTGAGGGGTTGAGGGAGGGTGAGGGTGAGTGAGGGTGAGGGTGAGTGAGGGTGAGGGGTTGATGGTGAGTGAGGCTGAGGGTGAGTGAGGGTGAGTGAGGGTGAGTGAGGGTGAGGGTGAGTGAGGGTGAGGGTGAGTGAGGGTGAGTGAGGGTGAGGGTGATTGAGGGTGAGGGTGGGTGAGGGTGAGTGAGGGTGAGTGAGGGTGAGGGTGAGTGAGGGTGAGTGAGGGTGAGTGAGGGTGAGTGAGGGTGAGTGAGGGTGAGGGTGATTGAGGGTGAGTGAGGGTGAGGGTGAGTGAGGGTGAGGGTGAGTGAGGGTGAGTGAGGGCGAGGGTGAGTGAGGGTGAGTGAGGGTGAGGGGTTGAGGGTAAGTGAGGGTGAGTGAGAGTGAGGGTGAGTGAGGGGTTGAGGGTGAACGGTTGAGGGTGAGTGAGGGTGAGGGTGAGGTGTTGAGGGTGAGTGAGTGTGAGGGGTTGAGGGTGAGTGAGGGTGAGGGTGGGTGAGGGGTTGAGGGTGAGTGAGTGTGAGGGTGAGTGAGGGTGAGGCTGAGGAGTTGAGGGTGAGTGAGGGTGAGTGAGAGTGAGGGTGAGTGAGGGGTTGAGGGTGAACGGTTGAGGGTGAGTGAGGGTGAGGGTGAGGTGTTGAGGTTGAGTGAGGGTGAGGGGTTGAGAGTGAGTGAGGGTGAGGCGTTGAAGGTGAGTGAGGGTGAGGGTGAGTGTGGGTGAGGGTGAGTGAGGGTGAGTGAGGGTGAGTGAGAGTGAGGGTGAGTGAGAGTGAGGGTGAGTGTGGGTGAGTGAGGGTGAGTGAGGGTGAGGGGTTGAGGGTGAGTGAGGGTGAGGGTGGGTGAGGGGTTGAGGGTGAGTGATGGTGAGGGTGAGTCAGGGTGAGGGTGAGTGAGGGTGAGTGAGGGTGAGGGTGAGCGAGGGTGGGTGAGGGTGAGTGAGGGTGAGTGAGGGTGAGTGAGGGTGAGTGAGGGTGAGTGAGGGGGAGTGAGGGTGAGTGAGGGTGAGGGGTTGAGGGTGGGTGAGGGTGAGTGAGGGTGAGGGGTTGATGGTGAGTGAGGCTGAGGGTGAGTGAGGGTGAGTGAGGGTGAGTGAGGGTGAGGGTGGGTGAGTGAGGGTGAGTGAGGGTGAGGGTGATTGAGGGTGAGTGAGGGTGAGGGTGGGTGAGGGTGAGTGAGGGTGAGGGTGAGTGAGGGTGAGTGAGGGTGAGTGAGGGTGAGTGAGGGTGAGTGAGGGTGAGGGTGATTGAGGGTGAGTGAGGGTGAGGGTGAGTGAGGGTGAGGGTGAGTGAGGGTGAGTGAGGGTGAGGGTGGGTGTTGTGCATACAAAGAAGAATGGTCGGGCTGGAAAGATGATTGACTTTGTACATAAGTCAACCATATTCTCAGAACTATTACAGGGAAGTCGTTGAGCATACGGGAAGGCGACTTGCAACATAAAGAGAGCAGCACGTGAATAGTTCTTCAGGTATGATTGTGGGGGTGAAAAAAAGGAGAAAGGGCAAGCTCACAGTGTGTGGTCAATAGTGCGTAAGATGGAGAGTACATGGGTGGAAAGGACAGGTACGATTGAAAATTGGGTTTCCCTCATTAAAGAAAACACAAATTGATTATTACCACGGCCCATTTGATAGAGTTGCTGTATCAATAAACCAGTGTTTATTTACCTAAAAAAGAGTTTAGAGATCCCTTTTTATGTTCTTATAACAAAACATGCACACCATGCGTTTCTTTGAATCTGTAGTAGAGCAACCCCAGTGGAAAGAAATCGAAATCAAAAAGATTTGGATGATATGCAGTCTTGCAGCAGAAGTGGAAAATATATTTATAACTTTATTTACAGGAATGGATTAGTGCTGAACGGGGACGATGGGTGAAGCTGATCACATTTTCACGGTATGTTAGCAAAAGGTATTTTGAAAGCCAAGGGAAAAAAAACTTGGTACAAAACGATGTAAATCAGAGAAGAAAGAAAAAAGGCATCTGAGGGCTTACATTGTAGCGAATCAAGACAAGCGGCACAACAGTACGACAAACAGGAGATGGTGACTAAAGTTTCAACCATGAGGTTGGAAGGCAGTGAAGTGAAATGTGAGGAGGCACTCCGATTACCTCTTCAAATTGTAAAACAGACGGAGGGCATTGCTGTGGGGAGGGGGTGTAGGAGAAATGCACACGGCGGGCAGGGGAGGGGGCGGAGCGGGGAGAGCGGCATGTGGGTGTGAAGAAGCCGGGGCCTTTGAAGTGAAGCTAAGCTTCACTTCAAAAGGTGTCGGAGGAATGCGGCTGAGGGAACAGACGGCGATTGCGGCTGAGGGAACTGATGTGCACGCGCTTTTAAGCTCAATGCACATGCGCATTGAGCTTAAAAGTCACGGGCACTGCAAGGAATCGCCACGATTCCTTGCTTGTTAGTTAAAGGTTGTTTAAGCCGCAATAGGCTCGCAAGCTCGATGCGCATGCGCATCGACAGGCGAGACCTAAAAATAATATAACTATGTATGAGTTACTGTCTAAACTCACCCAACAATAGTAGGTGGTAAAAGAAGTTCTACTCTGCTTTAACATCACAGCAGTGAAAGTGCAATTATGTTTTCACAAGAGGGATATGTGGGGGCATCCAACCAAGATCCCTGGGACCTTTAAGCTAGAAGGCTGCAGCTGTCTCTGTGGAAACTAGGAATTCTGCGTTTTCCTGAAAACGAGACCTGGAATTCTCTTAGAACGAATGGGTTTAAGATCATGTGGCCAGGGCACTTTGCGATACTTTGCAGCAGTAGAAACAGCAGAGGCACAAATGTCCTTAGTCCCAATAGCAGGGCTTGCTTAAAAATTGTAATTGATTATTTTTGATAGTACAATCTGAACATTTCAGAACATACTTAACCTGCCTCTTGTAACACTACATCTCCTAATCCAGACAACTATATTCCAGATTAAGCGTAACACTGGGTGCCTCACTCGGAGAGGTTTCGGAGTGCAGAAGAAATGGAGAAATTGCTGGGTTTTTTTCATCCGAGGCTGCCCGCGGCGGAAAAATACAAAATGGTGGCGGGGATCGCCGCTTCTGAGGAGCGCGAGGACCCCAGCGGCTATTGGCACCAAGTGACAGCGGGGGAAAGGGAGCCAGGACTCATTTGCGCAATATTGTGCGAGGCTGCAGCGGCAGAGGAGAGGACCTTGGACAAGCAATTTCCCGCCGCCTACACACTGTTGCCTGACCCCAAAATGACGGAGAAGGTGGCGAGAGCTGCGGGGAGGAGCGCCCACTATCCCCTGAACTGCTCACACGCGCCTCAGCGGGAACCGGGGGTAAACCTTTGTGCCCGGGATCCCGAGAGCCAGCACCACTGCCAGGATATTGGTGTTGGCCAGGAGAACTATTGCCTAATAGTGCCGGAGGACGGATGCATGAGGCACCTGTGGCCTGAAGGTGAGCGGGGTCTGATGCGGTGCCGGGAGCGCGTCTAGACGCCACTGAGCCAGCTGCGAGACTGTCAGGGGTCTGGATGAGTGGCGCTGCAGGCCGCAATATCACCGCTGCACTGGGAATTTCTGGCTGATGCCGGGCAGCTCCATGCCCCGAGACTCCACAGAGGAGAGAGACTAGATGCCGAGCGCTGGATGGTTCCCTGGGGGAGCTCTCTGGGTGTAGCAGCGTGGCACCCTGCAGGTCTTGATCTGTCCCCCCTGAGCCCGACTGAGGTGAGGAGGAATACAATGGCAGCCATGATTGGAGGCGATGAGTATAGTGTAGGCTCTGCCTGCAATGATTACAGAACACCGATGTTGATCATAACGCTAATTTATTATAATGTAAATCGCTCCACAGAGAGCGCCGAGCATGCTGCTGCCTTCTAGCAGCTCTGGCACCCGACTCGCGCTTTCCCGGCGCGAACCTAAGATGACCGCCGTTCACGCTACGTCACCGCGTAGCATGAACACTAGACCGCAACTCTACATATCTCCCCCTTTTGTATCACCAAGGAAGAGGCAGTCTTTGGGGGTGCTTACTTTCCTTCTCCCAACTCATAGTCTCGGAACTTAGAAGGCCTCGCAATCAATCTGCCCCCCCCTGGTTCATCTTACCGGGGTGGAAGTCACTTCTCTCCCACTGATCATTGTAGACCCCATCTATCTACCTTCTTGGGTACACGGACTCACTCTGCAGGGAGACTCTCTCTCCTTTCGAAGGTGTACCTCTGCTCTAGGACTTTCGCTGCCTCCTTGCTCCATCTCTATTTCCATATCACCTTCCTGTATTGTGTTGTCATTCTCCAATGTCCTTTGACCTGTTGCCATCTGTTCCCGATCTTCAGGGCACCATTGTAAGATTTTATTACATCGGGCCATACGATCCTGGGACCACACGTTCCCATCACTGAGCAACGCAGCCCGGTCATATACCTCTTTTACTTGTAGGGGCTGCTGTATTTGCTGTCACCTTTCTTCTGTAACACCGCCAGCTTGACCCTAACCCATTCTCCTTCCTCCAAGGACGTGTTTACATTCTTCCTTTTGTTGTAATGTTCCATATAAATATTTTGAGCTCTTTCCAGGTTGTTCTGAACCGCGGCAGGAGACCATTTACTTGTCACCGTCTTTTCCTTCCATGCCAAATTGTCCTTTGTGAAGGGATCTCTGCCTCTGAGAATCTGAAAGGGGCTGTACCCGTGGGTGTGATGCGGTAGGCCCAAATCATGTGTAAGATATTCTTTTCCCAGTCCTTCCCCATCATGATGGCTGCCTGGATGGATCCCATTAATACTCTGTTAAAGCATTCCACTTGCCCATTTCCAGCCGGATGATATATGGACGGGTGTTTGGATGTAATTCCATTTCTCTCCATATATTTAAGCCATTTCTCTGAAGTGAACTGGGGGCCATTGTCACTCAATATGGACTTGGGAATGCCTTCCCTGAGAAAGGTCGCAGTGAGGAACTTGAGTATTGTCTCAGTGTCCATTTCCTCTTGAATATGTACTTCGGGCCATTTGGAGTATCTGTCCACTATAGCGCATAGATAGTTTGGAGTCCCTTGGTCATCCAATATAGGTCCCAATATGTCTATAGAGCTCCTCCCATGGATTCTTCGGGGTGGTGAATTTTCCCAGAGCTGGCCTCAATGGCGTCATCGTTTTATCTGCTCGCTGGCATTGGTCACACTCTCTTACATGTCGTTTGTTTGTATGCCCATGCTTGGCCACCAATATCCTTGTTTGGCCCTCAACTTTGTTTTTACGGTACCTAGATGACCCTCATGCAATATCGCTAGCAGCCTGGGAATTAGCCCCACGGCGGTACCACTTTATCTCCTCTGTACAAGAACACTCCCTTATCATCCAGGGACAATTCCTCTCTTACTTCATAGAATTTCCTGATGTTCCCTCGTAGATGCCTTTTCTCGGGCCATCCACCAACTATGTGTTCCATCACCACTTGGATGTTCTGGTCCTCTCTGTACGCTTCCATCCACTCTTGATTGCTTATTACTTTCTCCGGGTCTTCCATCAAAGCCACCATCTCTTCGCTCGCTTCCATCCCTTCGGTGACTTCCTCCATTGCAGCAGCTCTACTCAGGTAGTCTGCCACCTTGTTCTTACTTCCCGGAATGTACTCCAATAATTTCAGAGTCATCTTGGCTATCCTGGGGGTGGCGCTTGCATGCCCACTGGACGTGAGTACTCTCACCAGTGGTTTGTGGTCAGTCTTCAGTTGGAACCTCGTGCCCCACAAGAACTGGAGAAACTTGCCCATGGCCCACACTACCGCCAGCATTTCCTTCTCAATGACACTGAACTTCTTTTCTGTGTCTGTCAGGGCTCTGGATGCAAAGCTTAACGTTTCCATTATTCCGCTGCCACTTTCTTGCATTAGGACTGCTCCCAGTCCTTTGTCACTGGCGTCGGTCGTCAATACCGTTTGTCCTTGTGGATCGTACCCCTGCAGGGGTATGGCCTGACTGACATCCTTTTTGATGCTTTCAAATTCCTCCTGCGTTTCTTCCGTCCATATGAACGCCGTCTTTTCCCTTGTGAGTTGCCTCATGTGGTGAGTCTTGGTGGCAAAGTGTTGTACGAACTTGCTGTAGTACTCAGCCATCCCTAGAAAGGATCTGACTTCTTCCTTACTGGAGGGAGGTGGGGCGTCGCAGATGGCCTTCACATTATCCTTTTTTGGTGTGATGCCTTGCTCTCCTATTTCATGTCCGAGGTAGGTGACTGAAGCCATCCCTAGACGGCACTTCTCCCACTCTGCAGTTAGGCCTTTTTCTTCCAGCACATTCAGTACCTTGGCTAACTTGGTGTCATGGTCTCCCCGGTCTCTTCCCATCACCAGGATATCATCCTGGAAGTATTGGACTCCTTCCATGTCTTTAAAGAGACGGTGCATGAGTTTCTGGAAGACTGCCGCTGCCGAGGCAAGTCCAAAAGGCATTCTGCAGAATTGGTTACACCCGAAGGGTGTTATGAACGATGTCAACTTCCTACTCTCCGGGTGTAGCACTATCTGGTGATATGCCGACGTTAAATCAATGGTGGAGTACCATTTTATACGCTTGGTCTTGGCTAACATTTCCTCGATGCGAGGTAACGGAAACTTTTCCACCACGATGCCTTTGTTCAGTTCGCGCAGGTCCACACACAGCCGGACCTTGCCGTTGGGCTTCATTACGACCACCAGAGGCGCCAGCCACTCCGCGCAAGTTATGGGTTCAATTATTCCATTCTTTTCCAGCTCCCGCAATTCCTGTTGCACTGCTTTCCTCACTGCAATGGGGACATTTCGTACTTTATGTGATACCGGTGTGGCATCATCCTTGAGGACTATCCTGTACGTGAACTTTTCCAGCTTCCCGACTTTCCCGCCAAACACCTTTGGGAAGTCTCTCTTCAGTTTCTCTAAGTCCGGCCATTGTTCCGGCGCCGTCATCAACACTTGAATGGCTCCTCCCGGGTCCAGTTTTATGCCCAGGTCTCCTTGATCCATCCAACCTAGGTCCGATGGGCCCTTTTCCGCTACATACAGTTTGCATTCCGCACTCCGTCCGCTGAATTCAAATTTTAACAATCGGTACCCCACAATCGGGATACGTTCTCCCGTGTACGAGACAGGCGTTATGTCCAGAGGTTCCAATCTTGGTCCCAAGTGAGGCTTGAACTTCTCGTTCCAAACTGCTCTATGGACAATCGTATATGGTGAACCTGAGTCTGCCACGATGCTTATCTGTACTCCACCTATCAGCATGTCGAGCAGCGGTTTCTTCGATCTTCGGATGTCCACCCCCAGCACTTGATCTTCTATACATAGCACCGTGTCCTCTTCCTCCTGTCTTCTCTCCTCTGTATATTCCTGGTCTTGATCCACGTACTTCACCGTGTTGCGGCCTGATTTCCGCCGACATACCTTTTCGTAGTGCCCCATTATGCCGCAGAACATGCACTTTGCTCGGAAAGCAGGGCATCTCTTGTGGTGTACCTCATGGGCCGAACTGCCACAATGATAGCATGGGTTTCTGGCTCCTCTTGTTTGCTTCCCTTGCGGTCCCGGTTTCCCCGGCCATTTGTTGGGTCCTCTGTTGTTTGTCCCAGTGCCCTTGTTCCATCCCTTGGGTTCTTCATCATCGACCTTGTTCACCATCAGCCTCACAACTGGTTCTCTCTTAGCTGCATCTGCACATCTCTTCGCTAGCTCAGCCTTTTTCACTATCGCGATCACTTCCTTCAGCGTGGCGTCGCCGCTCGCCCATAATTTGTCTTGCATCATTTTGTTTGTCGTGTGCATCACAATCTGGTCCTTGATGAAATCGTCATGGAGTGCGCCAAATTTGCACGTCGTCGCTAACTTTTTTAATGTTGCCACGTACTCATCAATTGACTCTCCTATTTCTTCTTTCCGCTGCTGGAAGTTGTAACGATCTATTGACACACATACTGCCGGCCAGTAATGCTCATTGAGTTCTTCTATAGCATGTGCAAATACATCATCATCTGCATCTTGTCGGGGCTTGGGTACTTGGTTCTTCAATACCCTGATCCCTTCTGGCCCTAGGTTGTGCAGCAATATCCTTCTTTTCCTTTTGCTCGTGAATGATTCTTCACTCTCATCTTCCAAGACCTCGATATAATTGAGAATGTAATCTCTCTAGTCTTCCCACTTCATCAGGGGCTCTCCCGGTTTGGGCAATAATGGTATTGGAGCTGTTGCTGAAGACGCCTGCGCGCTTTTGCGGCGCTGTATTCGGGCTCTTGGGACTGCCTGGTGCACTGTTCTCCTCCCCCTGCTCTGGTTGGAATTGGGGACTCTCTGCACCTCCTGCACCACTGCTCCTTGGTTCCGCCAGGGCACCTGTCCTGTTAGGGGCTCCCTCTCGTCAGTGCTGCACCCCTCCGTGTGCTTCTGGTTGTCTGGTTGGCTGTGGGCACCTGTCTACCTGCTGACCTGTACCCCTTCTTTGTCCCACGTGGTGCTACTTCGTGATGATTCCTTCTTCTTTGCCCTGGGGTAGTTGCTGCCCTTGTACCTGGTCTTGCCGGTCTTCCCACTGTACTGGTGTGTACTGATGCTTCTGCCGCGCTCTCTGTGGTGTTCCTGCCCCTCTCTCACGTGGGGCCTGTATGTGTGTTGCTGCCGGACCTTCTTTTCCTGTTCCTTCCGTGGATTCCTTCCTTTTTTTCCCGGGTCCCAGCCTCGTCGCCACTATAGTGAAGGCTCTGCCTGCAATGATGACAGGACACCGATGTTGATCATAACGCTAATTTATTATAATGTAAATCGCTCCACAGAGAGTGCCGAGCATGCTGCTGCCTTCTAGCAGCTCCGGCACCCGACTCGCGCTTTCCCGGCGCGAACCTAAGATGGCTGCCGTTCACGCTACGTCACCGCGTAGTGTGAACACTAGACCGCAACTCTACAATGAGTGCCGCTCCTGAGGTGCGCAAGGACCCCGGTGAATGCCCAGCTTGGAGAGGGGGACTACGTTGAAGCTCACCTGCGCCATCCTTGGCGGGTAGGCTGCGACAGCGAAGAGGAGACTGGAAAGTCTGGCTGGGAGGCCCCTGGCCTGGCGACGCTAGAAGACAGGCGCACGCGGCCTGGGGTGGATCTGCAGTGGGGTCGGGCAAGCGGTGAGGCAGACCACAGCATTGAAGGCGGCATACCAGGGACACTGCGTAGGGGCCCGCTGCTGGATACCTGGCAGACCCACTACACGAATCGTCTGTGCGGGGTGCTGGACCACATCTGGCAGGAGGAGGCTGGACTACGGTCACTGGCCTGCACGACTCTCCAGAATACGCCTGCGGTGGAGAAAGTAAAGAACCTAGGGAGCTACTGCAGGGGCGAGGATCCTGGCCCTGCATTGGTGACGGAGGGCGAATCGCAATACTGTGGAGGACGGATGGATCTGGCTGAGGCGGACAGGTGGCAGACGAATCGACGCAATACAAGGTTGGAGCGGTGACTGCG
This sequence comes from Lissotriton helveticus, assembly GCF_964261635.1. Classification (NCBI taxonomy): domain Eukaryota; kingdom Metazoa; phylum Chordata; class Amphibia; order Caudata; family Salamandridae; genus Lissotriton; species Lissotriton helveticus. The sequence continues at coordinate 236,954,642 of NC_136071.1, read as the reverse complement.
GCTGCGGTCTACAGAGAGGTACCAGGGTGCTGCGCTGCCTTGCTGAAGAGGAGTGGGATCTTAGACTCCCCTGACACCGCTGACTGCAGCTGCGCACGGTTGCCACAATGGGCAGGGTGTCAAAGAAAAAGGGATTTGAGGTGCTGAGATTGGACGAATCAGAGCAGCTCACGGAAGATGAGGATGTCGACGCTGGGAGACGGAGACCGGGACAACCTGGGGACCCTACACTGGGAGAAATTATGCAGGCCATCATGGCCTCACGAGAGGCGCTTGAGAACAGGATGGACGCCATTGGATCGGATCTCACCCTACTGAAGGAAGGCCACCGAAAACTCAAAGAAAGAGTGGCGACCAACAAAACTAACATGAAAGACATCCCGGATACCATGGCTGCCCTGCAACGATCTCTGCGTGATGTGACGCATAGAGTCAAGGTGCTGGAAGTAAGAGCGGAGGACAGCGAAGGGCGCTCCCGGCACAATAATCTCCGCACAGTGGGAGTCCCGGAGCGTGAAGAGGGGACGGATGCGGTCCGGCCGGTTTTTGGAAACATGGCTGAGAACAGAGGTAGCGCCGTCGGGTCTCTCCCCGTTCTATGCGCTGGAGCGAGCACACAGAGTCCCGGCCCGCCCGCCTAAGCCTGGAGCCCCACCTAGACCAATGGTGGTGAGACTATTACATTATAGTGACCGAGACTTTATTCTGCAGAGGGCCCGAGAGCAACAGATCCTGCAGATCGGGAACAGCAGAGTGCTGATATTCCCGGACTACACCAGGGAGGTCCAGCAACAAAGATCCTCCTTTCTGGCTGTTAAACGAAAGTTGCGTCAGCTCCATCTCCCTTATGCTACGCTATTTCCCGCCCGCTTGCGGGTGACTGCTGAAGAGGAAACACACTTCTTACTTACGTCGCAGGCGGCATGGGATTGGCGTCGGGAACGAGAAAGTGCAGTTCAAGCAGTGACGGCCATTAGCCGGGACGAGGCCAGTCGACTAGTCATGGCACGGACATTGAGAAGAGCGGATCGGAGAGCCCGAGATCAAGTAGCGCCCAGGGATTTTTGGACATGGAACTGCCAGACGTCACTCCGCAGACAGCAGATGGGATGTTTGGGTGATGGGGCGGCAGAGGATATGCGTGGACACTGGTAGGATGTCTGTTGAGATTGCTGGGCTTAGGGGCCAGTTTGATGCGGGGCAGCACCGCGGGGGTTGACCCAACTAGAATGCCAGGGGTCCGACTGGCCTGATATGTCCCAAGCGGAAGGGTCTGGGGGGGTTCTGGGGGCATTGTGCGCGAGTACGTTACCTCCTAGTTATGGTTCTTTGTATGAGCAGTTTGGTTTAGATGGGAACCTGTTCTTGTGTGCCTGTCCTGGGGTGTGGGAGTTGGGTGACGTTTGAAGGTTGGGTGGGATGGGGGAGGGTCAGACATGTCGTTAGGGGGGTTTTAGAGGAGCGCGTGCATGAGCTGGATCCATGCGCACCTCCATAGGTCTTAAAGTTATGTCTTGGAATATTCGGGGGATGCACACTATGTGTCGGCAACACAAAATACATGCATACCTGGTATGATGGGGAGTGCAAATCGCACTGCTTCAAGAAAGTCACTTGACGATGGCAGAGGGAATGGCATTACAACGCCGCTGGAGGGGGCAGGTGTTCCACACTACCTACTCGGCCTATGCCAAAGGGACATTGATTTGGGTGCGGGCAGGGGTACCATTTCAATATGTGAGGCAGGTGGTTGACCCAGAGGGCAGGTTTACAGTGGTCACGGGGCGGCTTGATGGGTGGGACATTACACTAGGTAGCATTTATGCCCCCAATGTTAAACAGTCCACCTTTTTTGCACAGCTTTCGCAGAAATTGGCGGGGGAGTTAATGGGCCCGGTTCTTCGGGGGGGGGGGGGCTTTAACTGTGTGACTGACGTGGACCTGGTCCGCTCCCATCCACTGCTCCCTGACGCCCCTACTCGTAGGATTGCAGACATCAGACGAGACTGGCAGCAGCGCTGGGGGCTCGTGGATACTTGGAGGGCTCATCACTCTGGGGACCAAGACTACTCTTATTTCTCAGCGGTCCATGAGTTACATGTTAGGCTGGACGCTGTGTTATGTTCCCCTGATGTCCACCTGCTGACCACGAAGAGTGAATAGTTGGCTAGGACAACCTCTGATCATAACCCCCTCTTAGTGACCCTGAACTGGGTTTGACTTAGAACGACGATCCCTAGCTGGCGTCTCCGACCGGAAATATTGGAGGACCAGGTCTTCCGAACCACCATAGGTACTGGCATAGAGGACTATTTTCAGTACAACATGGGCACCACTTCTAGTCTGCATAACGAGTAGGATGCACTCAAAGTAGTGACACGTCGGCGGTGCATTGGGGAAGCTGTGGGAGTTCGTAGAACTCTATTGAGTGAGGTACAGCCGGCAGAACGACGGCTCAGGGAGAAAAAAAGGGAGAGACCGGGACGGGAGGACACACAAGAAGGATTACTGAGGGCGAAGGAAGAGTTGGCAACGCAAGTGGAGAGGCTGAGGTGCTTTGATTATAGGGCATACATGGTGCGGGCACATGCGGAAAGAGATAAGTCCGGGGTGCTCCTAGCTTGGTTGGCAAATCCAGCACTCAGAGGTACACCGATTCTTGAATTGGGAGAAGAAGAGGGGACAGTCCACTACGGACAACAGGCCATTAACACACAGTTCCTAGAATACTATTCTACCCTTTATTGCAGCAAGTTGGACCCTAGAGAGCTGGAGGAAGGGGATTTCCTTGACATAGAGTTACCCCAGATTCAAGCGGAAGAGTCGGAGAGCTTGGTCCAAACAGTAGAATTGGGCGAGGTCCGGGGAGCTATCAAGCGTATGGCCAAGAACAAAACGCCGGGTACTGATGGGTTGCCATCGGAGTTCTATGTCACTTATATCGATGTGCTGGCTCCACAGCTGGTGACCCTTTATAATCGATTGAAACAGGATGGCTACTTACCTAGCTCAACAAGGGAGGCAGTAATTGTACCACTCAAACCGGGTAAGCCGGAGTGGGACCGTACAGCGTATCGCCCCCTGGCGATGTTAAACAGTGATTATAAGATCCTGAGCGGTATTTTGGCCAGTCGCCTGATGGTGCACATGACAACTCCGGTGCAAGGGGACCAGGCTGGGTTCATTCCTACCCGGAACACGGCCATGAACATCCGAAGTTGTGTCAATTGCTGCATGAGGTGGCGTCAGGGGGTGATGAGGTCGATAGACATTAAAAAAGCCTTTGACAGCTTAGAGTGGCCGTATCTGCTTCGAGTTTTGAGGGCTTTTGGCTTAGGTGAGGGATTTGTGGCCTGGACAAAGATTCTGTACACTCGCTCGACGGCCAGCGTTCGGACGGGAGTGGTGATTTCTGCGGCTTGTGACGTAGGAATGAGGACGAGACAGGGCTGTCTGCTGTCTCCCCTCCTGTTTGCCCTGGCAATGGAGCCGCTGGTGGGTTCGCGCATGTACAGGGAGACACTACAGGGGCCTAGAGGGGATAGGACAGATGCACTACATTGCTCTCTATGCTGATGATTTGTTAATGTTCCTTGCCAATGCTACAGATGGTTGCGGGGCGCCCGGGAATTACTCGAGAGGCTGGGGCGAGTGGCAGGGCTCAAAGTCAATTGGGCCAAGACCTGTATATTTCCGGTGCATGGGTGGGGGAGACAATTCTCCTGAGGGGCTCGATGTACGATAGGAAGACAGATGTTTGCCTTATTTGGGGGTCCGAATCTATCATGAGGCTGCTGATTTATTTGAGGGTAATGTAGGATGGGCACTGCAAACTACCAAGAGTAATCTTGAATTCTGGCGGTCTCTACCTTTATCGGTTGCGGGGCGAGTGGCGTTACTAAAAATGATAACCCTGCCCCGTTTGCTTTATTATTTTGTTGCGCTGCCGCTTTGGGTCCCTGGGAAGTGCTTTGCCCAACTAAACTCAATGGTTTCGAGTTTTCTATGGGGATCAGGGAGGCGTAGAGTGGCGTTGAATGCTATGATGCGTCCCAGGCAAAAAGGGGGCTTTGCAGTGCCTGATTCCGAGGCTTACTACCACGCGGCCCAGTTCCAATGGTTCACGCAGCGGATGGCGGGGAAACTGGGAGTCGAGGTGGATCAGAGAGGTAGGGATCTGGGGCTTCGTCACCTGACTCCGATTCTGTTCCAGCTCCCGGTGCGTGAAAGGGGGGTGCCCAGAGAATTATGGGTGCTACGGTAGTGCTGGAATAGGGCTCTACGATGAAATAAAGCGAGCCCCGCGTATGCGCCTGACATTCCGGTGTGGTTCTGTGAGGAGTTCCCTCACGAAGGGGATTGGCAGCGACTGCAGGAATGGGGGGAGCTGGGGATCTCCTCCATTGGGAATCTATACGAAGATGGTACCCTCTTACCATTTCAGGACCTTATGGAGAGATGCGAACTGCCTGCTCAGGACTTCCTTCTGCATGCGGCAGTACCGGCTGCTGTGCGCAAACACTGGAAATACGGGATTGAGGAACCGCAGGTCTTCCTCCCTTGCCAATACGTGGTCACCTCCGCGGGTAAGATCAAGGCGGTTACCTGTCTGTATCGGAGACTGACGCAGGGCTTAAGGGCTCCTCTAGAGGAAGTGCACACTAAATGGGAAGCCGACTTGGGAACGCCTATAGAGGCAAAACCCCGGGAGATGTTACAGGAACGAGCATGGAAATGCTCACGTAATGCGAGATTCCAGCTCATACAATTCTATGTGTTTCATCGGGCGTACCTCACTCCTTACAAAATCAATGAATTTTTTGGCTCCCACAATACCTGCCCGTGATGCAGACTGGAAAACGCAGCGTTTATGCACATGTTCTGGGATTGTTCTTTACTTCATGGGTACTGGGGGGAGGTCCTGGCCAAGCTGACAGAGGTGACGGACAGGGAACTGCAGCCTACTCCAGGGGTGTGCCTGTTACACTGGTTCCCCCACACTGCCCACACAAAACCACCAGTAAATCCCTTGATCTGGGGTTAGTCCTAGCCAAACGAGAGATTACTAGCCATTGGAAAGCGGTCAGGGCCCGAGTGTGGCGCGTTGGCTGCGGGAATTAATAAAGTGGGCAGACTGTGAGGGGACCCTCCGGCTCCAGCTGACTCAGAGAACTGACAATGACAGATTGTGGGACACGGCGAGAGCCTGGGTGGCGATGGTGGATCTTCTTAAACACCCGACTGATGACGATGACTGACCTCTCTAGGTATGGCTGTCACCCTTTCTTGTATGTGAACACAACCATAGATCGTAGGGTGAGACGATGGGTGGGGAGATGTCTAACGTGGGTGGGCCGTGGACCACTGCCATAGGGAATCCAACGGAATGTGAGGAATAAATATTGTGCAACAAGTGTGCTGTTAGGGAGAGCGACATGTCTGAGGGGAGGAGGGAGGTGGGGTTACTGGGGGGGCAGGGAAGGGGGTAATGTGTTGGGAGGGGGTTTGTGTTCTCTGTTATCTGATATGGTGCATAGGTGTTGACAGTGCTTACATCATCTTGGGGTACCACGAATCAGTCTCTCAGGGCTACGACACAAGTCGGGTGTGATATGTTTCCTGCATTTGATGGACTACTCTCCTCACGAAGACGGAGAGGACGGGCTGGATGAACTAATGCGATGCGGGGCTATGACTTGATGTGGACACAACTGACTACTGAACTGCGCGCTTATGATGTGCTCTATAGGCTCATATATATGTTGCATGTATGTGAAATAAGAAAAATTAATAAAGTCTGTTTTAAAAAAAATCAACAGCAATGTATGCGGTAGACAGATAGTTATAACTATTCCTAATGAAAATGCCACTTTATTCCGCATGCTTTTCCCCCGCATGCAATTACAACGCAGTCGTTACAATGACCCCGTTGTAACAACACATAGAATGCACATCAAAACAACAACTTGCTCTAGGGGGGAGCTGGATGTTGGAATAGTATAATTTACTATTCCAACTCCAGTATGTGCAACAGTAGGGAAGGTGTGGGAATTTAAATCCAACACCTTCTGCCCCCTCCGCCAGTCGTTGTTCCAACTTGCGGAGTAATGGTATGCATTGTTACAACGCGGTCGTTGTAACAACCGTGTTGAAATTCACTGCGGGGAAAAGGATTCGTGGTAAACGATGTTTACCATTCCTAAGTCAACGCACCTAGTTTAAACCATCAATCAATCAATCAGGGTCTTGTATAGTGCGGCTATTCACCTGTGAGGGTCTCAAGGTACATGATATTATAATATAACCTGCAACACAAAAAAACAATTCTTGTGCCCTTCCTACACTGGTGTGGCTTCCACAAAGTCATTGCTGATATAGGGAGGGTCAAGGCATTGAGGCCTCACCACACTTATTGTCCTGGAATGTCTCCTGCAGGCTCAAGAGACTCTGGCAAAGCAGATGTCTTTACTATGATTCTTTCCAGCTGTGTGACAAGAATCCTTGTAGCTCCTGGACTGTTTGCACCCTCATGGCAGCCTTGCGAGCATCTGGACAAGCTACTGCAAGAACATGAAGGCTGGCTCACTACTTTAAGGTCTGGGCAATATGTCTTCTAGGATGAGAACATAACTATCGCACACTGTCTTCATAATCTGAGCAGTAAGGATAACAATATATGGACCCCATATTTATATATATATATATCATTGTTGTATCCTAGTAAACAATATTTTTCTAGAACACAGTACCTGGTCCTAGAATCACTTAGATACAATGTTTATTTCAATTATTTCATTGGCATTCTTATGTTGAGTATGTTACATTGTTCAGCTGACAAGAGTTTCACCCTTTATGGCGACTCTGCATGAGGCTTTCTCAAGGCTGAAAAGCTACACAGTCATTTATCAGTTTGATCACTAATAAACTACTCAATAAAATATGTTTAGGCTAGGTGATCAAAATGTATGCAGTGGGCGCTGCAAATAGTGATTAAATACCATATATTGTTCGAAGATATACACATAGTCTTTATAAAACTCTCAGTGGTGCAATTATATTTTACATGATATAAATGATTTAGTCATATGTGAGTAAGGGTGAGTTGGTGCTCTCATGTTGGGGGAAAGGATAGTCTAAGATATGGTTGGGTCAGCACTCTTAATGCATGTCATTCCATCCTGATTCTGTTTCCCTCTGGATACAATTTAAGATTTTTGTACATGAAGAGGAGTTGAGTAAATGAGGAAGGATGCCTTTACTATGTTGTCTGGGGGTTTGGTCTCCACTGTAAAGTTTGTCACTGCCTATGAGAATTCCGTCTCACCCATTCAAAAGTTATATGGAAAGGATTCCTAAGCTGAGAAGAGAGAAAACTGGATTGAGTTGGTAGTTGTTATTAGTAACCTTTCCCATTCCCGTCCTTGCAGAGTATCAGAGTATTCCCCTATTAAATGTTCTTTGAACATCTCAACAATAGACACATTCTTGTGCTGGCAGCAGTAAAGTCCATAAGCATGCACATTAAGACAAACCTGAATTATTAATAAGTCATCTGAAATTAGCCAAGTTTGGTAAGTTATAGCAAAACAATGATTTCAAATATCTGGGTTCATATAAGCAACGAAATCGCAAACCAATGAAGAATCACAATATTGGGGGGATGCTTGGCAAACTTAAATAAGCACCCAAAATACGTGAGATACCAAAAGGTGAGACACCACAAGATATTGAAGGGAACAAAACATGGATACATATTGGTGCCTTCTAGACCAGTGTGGGTAAATGAGAAGGGCTTGGGCTTGGTCTTGACAAACCTTCCTTAGAAACCAATGAATCAAGAAATGAAATGAAATTAAATGAAATTAAATGAACGGAATCTTGTAATGCGCGACTAAGCCCGAAGGCATCAAGGAGCCTAACAACAAAAACCATAAGAGCAGAATAAACAGTAACTACGGGTAGCAAACAGCCAAGTTTTCAAGGCTTTTCGAAAGAGCAGAGCGGAGGGCTGAGATTTAATTTCGCAAGGAAGAGTATTCCATAGCTTAGGGGCGATTGAAGAAAAAGCCCTGCCACCCCACTTATTCCTTCGGAAACGAGGTACCACCAGCAGGTTCTTTGAAGAGGAACGTGAGTCTCTACCTGATACGTAGGGTAGCAACAGCTTCTTAACACCCCCAGCACCCTTACCAGAGAGTGCACTGTACGTAAGGCAGAGAATTTTGAAAGTAATCCTCGATTCAATAGGAAGCCAATGTAAGGCCTTCCTGGCTGCCGTTGCTGACGCTAATCTGGGAGCGTCCAGCACAAATTTGGCAGCCGCATTTTGGGCAGTCTGAAGACGCTGTAACAGACTCTTATTCATGCCAGGGTATAAGGCGTTACAGTAATCAAGTCGCGAAGCGACAAGTTTTGATTCCAAAACGCGCCAGCTAATAGTTCAATCCATCATTCTTTCCCGGTTGGATTACGCCAGTGTTCTATTTTTAGGCGCCAATAAAGCAGAGACAGCACGGCTGCAACGGGTACAGAGCTCAGCGGCAAGGGCCGTGGTGGGCCTCCCCTGTAGGTGCTCTGTCAGAGCTACTATTCAAAGATTACATTGGCTTCCTATCGAAGCTCGTATTCAATTTAAGACCCTCACTATCGCTTTTAAAATTCTTAAATCAGAATGTCCTGAACTTCTACGCCCGCTCTTAGTACCTTACACCCCTCAACGCTATTTGCGTTCCTTAGGTCAACATCTTGTGACTGTTCCTCGAACGAAACTCTGCCATGTTGGTGGCCGCTCCTTCAGAGTTCTGGGGGCAAAACTTTGGAACTCCCTGCCACAGAACATTCGCTCCCTGAATAACTTGTCCGCCTTCCGGAAGGCAATTAAAACTCATCTGTTCCCACTGTCCTAGGCCTTCACGTCTCTCCCTCCCCATTTCCCTCAGCAGTTATTTTATGGTTATTAGCGCCAGGACGCCTCGTTGCTGGGGCAGCTGTTCGCGCTCAAACAAATTCATAACATAACATAACATAACATAAGTGCTGCCACCACTTGCTTCCGCGCCTGAAGAGACAGATAATATTTTATTTTTCGGAGTATTTTAATAATACCCCAGCAGGTAGCAACCGTTCTATTAACCTGCAAGGTCATGGAAAGAGCGGGGTCCATCAGCACTCCCAAATTCCGTGCCGACTCCGTAGGAGTAGGGCAGGCTCCCAGAGAGGGCGGCCACCAATCAGGCGACCAGATGTTCTTGTTAGGACCAAACACCAAGATCTCAGTCTTCTCACCGTTCAGCTTTAGTGAATTGTGAATCATCCACAAGGAAACTGCTTCCATGCAGTTCCTAAAGCTGAACGGCGACAAGTTACCCAGATGGGAAAGGGACACCAAGATCTGTGTGTCGTCCGCATACGAGACTACCTCCATCCCAAAAGATCTAACAAGCCTAGCAAGCGGGGTCACGTAGATGTTAAACAGGGTCGGACTTAATGCCGACCCCTGTGGGACCCCGCATTGCACCGGTAGGGATGGAGATAGGAACTCTCCCAACTTGACCCTCTGCTCCCTCTGGTCCAGAAAGGAGGCCAGTACACTCAGAGCCGTCCCCTCCACCCCTATCCCCCTCAGGTGAGATGTCAAAACCGAGTGGGACAGGGTATCGAAGGCGGCTGTCAAGTCCAAAAGGACCAGGACGATGGTATGTCCTTGGTCTACCTCCATGCGGATGTCATTCAAAACGACCGTGAGCGCTGACTCGGTACTATGGTACCTCCTGAAACCATGCTGGGATTGGTCCAAGATACCCGAGGAGTCCAGAAAAACCGCCAGATGTTGATTGAGATAGGTGTCCAACATCTTTGCCGGAGCTGGAAGCAAAGAGATGGGGCGATAATTCTTAAACACCTCGGGATCAAGTGTAGGCTTCTTAAGGAGGGGCTTGACCACCGCGCTCTTCCATTGTGATGGAAAAGAGCCCTCTCTCATAGCCCTATTCATGACATCCAGCAATAAGGGCAGTAAAGAATATCTGCACTCCTTCAGGACTTTAAGGGGGCATGGGTCAAGGGGGGACCCCGACTTCATCTTATTCAAGAGCAAGTCAAGCTCTCGATACGATAGAGGCGGGAACTCAGACAAAGTCAATAGGCTGGTGGACAAAACCTCATTCGGGAGCAGCACGGAGGGGACGGGCGGGGGAGAAGTAACGGATCTTTGTGATTCAAGATCCGAGTAAATATCCGCAATCTTAGAATGAAAGAATCCTGCGATTTTATCGCAGAAATCCTGGGAACTTACTACAGGGTCCGGCATCTGTAACGTACAGAGTGTGTCCACTATTTTGAAAAGCTCCCTGGGCGAGGAAAGAGCCGTAGTCAGATTAGCAAAGTACTCTTGCTTCACTCTGATGATCTCCCTCTTATACTCCTTAAGGAGATTCTTGTGTTTTTCCCTTTCCTTTAAAATCCAGCTCTTCCGCCAAACCCTTTCCTGCTTCCTGCACCCCTGTCTCATGAGCCTAAGAGGCTCCGAGAACCAGGGTGCCGAGGGTTTTTTCCTCGCAGAGTAGCAAGAGGACAGGGGAGCCAGCACATCTACTGCTGCACTAATGGCTTTGGACAGTTCCGAAGCAGCAAGATTAGCATCCTCGAAGAGATCCGCTTTGTAATCTTGCATCAACGAAGCCAGCGAGGCATTCGTAATTTTCCTAAAATTCCTCCTAGATTTAATATGACTAGGCGAACCAGTCTTAGCAAGCAGCGGGGGAATCTGAAGCTCCAGAGGAACGGCAAAGTGGTCGGACCAGGCCACAGGGATGGGAACATCTGTTGTAAGCCTGTCATCGTTAGAAAATACCGCATCAAGTATATGACCCGCCTGATGAGTGGGATGTTTGACCAATTGCACAAGATCACATGCTAATAGTGAGCTCAGAAGGGCCAAAGAGTGTTTAGAGTCATGATTGTCTAGATGAAAATTTAAATCACCCAGGACCGTCAGATTGGCGGATCCGAAGTAGGGTTCTAAGATGTTAAGAAGAGACTGACTAAAATCTGTCCTGGGCCCGGGGGGTCTGTACACCAAAATGCCCACAAAAGGAGCGGCATCCGGAGATTTTATAAGATAGTGAAGTGCTTGAAAGAGGTCGGAGGGCCTGGAGAGTTGAGTAGTATGACAGGTATGAGAGGTCTTATAGAGGATACCGAGGCCACCTCCTCCACGCCCCATTCTATCCAATCTAGCTAAAGAGTACCCATCCGGCACAGCCTCTACCAGGTCCGGTCCCGAGGACTCAGTGGCCCATGTTTCGGTGAGGAACACCCAAGTGGGCTTTCTTGCTGTGACAAAATCCCGAAAGGCGATGTTATTCTTCACTAAAGATCTAGTATTGATCAAAAAGCCTGATTCCTTCCGGGGAGGTAGCAGAAGAGAGGGGAGGTCTAAGGGAGCAGGCTGTCAGTGGCTTACCACGGATGTTAAGACAATTGCAGTAAAAAGCATCTCGAAGAGTGTCCGGAGAGCAGGAAAAGTGACATGGAAGCCGAGCCGGTCTAAGACGAGTGAGATCAAGATAAGAATAAGAAAGACCTGCCGCGGGAGGCATATCGAGTACACCCGGAAACCAGAGTCTCCCGCCCTTTAGCCCGTCCTTAGCGCGGACGGGCGCAGACGGGCTGGACTCTGGCGTGACTTCGGCGTCACTACGGGCCAAACGCTGCGCGTAGAATGGCTGCTTTATATGCAGGTCAGTGTGTCCTTGTGACAGCTGGTCTGCTAACCCAAATGGCGCCGCCAGGCGTCCAAATCTCCCCCAGAGATGGCGGCCAAAGCGAGAGGTGACCCAAGGGACCCGCCAAAGCGTGGTGCTTAACAATTATGATGCAGGTGAGGGGACGGCGCAGAGCATAAAAGCAGGCTAAATACAAATTAAATTAAACAAGATAAAAAACGGGAATTGTTAAAAACGCTATCACGTAAGTAGTTAGTCCGCCCTGCAGCGCGCTTCTGCTGTCAGGTCAGGCGTACGAGTAGAGTAGGAAAGATTGCTACACCACCTGCAGCAAACCACCTTTGAACAACCAGTCGTCCAAATATGGATATATCACAAATCCCAACTACCTGAGAGGGCTGCTACCCCTGTCATTACCTTGGTGATGACTCAGTGCCCAAGTTAATCCAAAGGAAGGACCACAGAGTGCTAATTAATGGGACCAATCACTATCGTAGATGCTTCTTGTGGGACTGCAGGGTTGGTATATGAAAATACGTGTCTTGCAAGTCAGGGGACAACATTCAGTTCTCCCAATCCAGTGCAAAACAAAACCTGAGTCTGAGGACAACATCCTGAACTTTTCCTTGCACAGGTAGGCAGGTACCAATTCAGGATGCTGAGGTCTAAGATCAACCAAAGACTGATGTCTTTCTTCGGAACCAGAAGTACAGAGAGTAGCACCCATCCCCAATTTCCTGCTCAAGCACCAAATCCACTGCCACCTCCTACTGCAGGATCCGTAGATGGTCCTCGGTAAGGGAAGACCAGGGAGAGATGTGGGTAGCTTGATGGGAAGGGTAGGGTATAACCCTTTTCTACAATCTGAAGACTCCACTTTTCTGAAGATATGGCTTTCCAGGCCTGCAGAAAAGAAGAGAACAAATGTCCGCCCACTGGTAACATGTGCTACCTTCACAAACAACTACTGCTGCTTCTTCGCTGGTGTGGGAGGAGAGGAGCAGGAGGAGGAGGAGGAGGGCTGAACCTGGTGGTTTCGTCCTTTATTGTCTGACAAAGGGGTTGGATTGCTGCAGACAGGCCTAGGCCAACTGATGTTGCTTGGCATAGAATCCTCTGCCAAAAGCTCTGGATTTTCAAAAGGAATGAAAATCTCTGGAAGGTTACAGCCCTAGTGATTCTGCCTTCCTTTAAATGCTCAAGCACTGCATCCGCCTTCTAGCCAAACAGTCATCAAAAGGCATGTTCACTGGGGTGTTTTACATATCAGTAGAGAACCCAGGTGTACGCAGCTAAGCCTGCTATCTCAGAGCCATGGAGGAAACCATCAATATTGCAATACTGCCCGCACTGATGATATGGCTGAAGGCGACCAGTCCCTCGAGTTCTACTTGGACAAAATGGTTCAGAGGTGTTTGGGCAAATTAGGAACAATCATCACTGCCATATCCAACAGGGCATGATAGCAACAGCCCAAAAGGCATGCTGTGTTCAGTAGCGTAGTGCCAAACTCCCAACAGAAAATGCTTTCCTATCAGTCCTTCCAGCTTTTATGACTCTGTCTGGCGGGTGGGTGGGAAAAGCTCCCAGGTACAGTCTGAAGCTGGAAGATGCTTAGACTACTAGGTTTTCTGATGTGGACTGAAGGGACCGAAAGGCCGGGGCTCAAGGGGCAAGCTGTTAATGACGTGCTGTGATCTGGTTTACCACAGCACGTGAAGTGAACTTTGACTATGAGGCCCTACGCACTCTACGAAGGCCTCATTGAAAGGTAGAAGGGGTTCCAGCATAGTAAGAGCCCACGTGCAGCGTATCCATAAGGATGTCCGGTGTGTATTACACTGAGGTGAGATGAAGTTATAACACCTCAGCCTCCTTTTCCAAGACAGTATGAATGGAAACCCCCTTGGCTGGTGCTGGGCTTGGGTTTATATCAACACCTGTAGAGGTATTAATACCAGCAGAGGGTTTGTAGTGATGCGGTATGCGTTGGCGCCTCCAGTTGTGAACGTGTGTGTAAAGCGAAATCATACAATGAACGGTGCTACAGGTAAGGGGATAACCCAAAACCCCAAAAATGGACCGAAGTCCTTGGTACAATTATACAAGTAGCCTGTGCACAAGTGATCCTTATTAACAGTATTGATACTGCAAGTATCTTATGTACATAGCAATAACAGTAGTCAGATTGACGTTTTCTATCCGTGTAGTTTATTTATGTTTCAGGTGGCCAGCCAACACGTGTTTCGTCAGGGCGTCAACCCACGACATTTTCAGGGCTATTGGGCAGATGGCTAGGATGAAAGAGTATCTCTCCACCGGTGATACTTCCGTCCCGGCTGTCGCGTAAGTCACTCAGTGGCGAGAGTAATCAGAAGTGGAATGGTAAGTACCAATAATCAGATCACTTTAGTGCTCACGTCCAGGCAGGCAGCAGCAAGTACGCTGGCGGTGCCGTTCCTATTCAGAATCCTGTACCCAAGACACTGACATTCTGCAATGTCAGCAAATCAGAAGTGGGTAGGGGTTCAGTGACATCTCTCTGATCATCCTGGGGATGCTGGTCCAAAACCGTCTCAAAAAGGGTACGGAGTGTCTCCTACTAGTGGGGTATAGGCCACCTCAGTCTGGTATTGATACTACTCTAGGAGGTATTGTGCCTCTCTCCTGGATATCAGCAAATTTACAGGAGCCAACTTTGGTTCTTGAGGTGGAGGAGGAAGCAGCGCTGGAATCAGCATCAAAATTGCCAGGGATTTTGAAGCAGGGAACTCCATCGAGAATCCCAGTATAGAGACCAAACAAGGAGAAATATTGGGAGAAACCCATAAAGTGGCAGAGGGGTGCTCAGTGCTTATAGAGACACACCAGGTGGAGCCCCATAATGTCCTACAGGTCCAGTCGACCCAGCACAAGGGACTGCCGCTCTTGTAACATGTCCAGTATAGCCTGTAAAAAGGTGACTCGACCCACTCCTGATGTTGCGAACTCGGGGTATTCCCCCATCAGTGGATAAGTGGGAAGAGGTGACAACGGAGTCAAGCCAGCACTGATGGAGTCAGCAATTCCCAAAGACACACAGGCACTAAGCCCAGTTCTAGTCTAGACGGGCCGAGGTGAAGCCCCAGGAGAAGCCTTTAGTATTTTGTTAGAAAAATTGTGGTGTTTCGTCTTCTTCTAGCCCATCCTCTTCTCTATCGGAGACTTGGAGTATTGAGCCAAGCTTCATGGTTATCTTGATCTTGTTTTGAATCAGGACTTGGTCCTCAACATTTGGCTACTCCTACAGTCATCCTTCTGATAGGGCCATAAAAAGGTTGGCATTGCTTCTTTGATGGCCTTACAATTAATTTGAAGGGAGAGGCCAAAAGATGACGAATCATGTTTTGACCCAAAATACCACAAGCAGTCATGCGGGTCTGTGATGGAGATCTGTGAATTGCACATACAGCTTACATTTCAACATTTTAGGTGGGGACATGTTCCCTAAACTGCAACAAAAATGTTTTAGTAAGAAAAAGGTTTGTCACCTCAGAGAAATTCCTGATCCAGGTCAAAAGGCATGGAAAAACAGGAACTGATGTTGAGGTGCCAGAGTGACCACTTTATTGCTCCTGTGACATTACAGCAGATTTACATCCAGTATGGAGATGGAGCCACCGACTCGTACCAGTGTCACAGAGCAGCTATGCAAGACGTTCATGCATCCAGGCTGGTGTCTGGGATATTCAAAGGTGAGGATTCTGCAGATAGAAGTATCCATCAGACATATCACTTTGCAGAGGACTGCATGAATGTTTGCAGAACTAATGAAGAGTGCACCTGCAATGTGAAATGGTGTGAAGGGGTCTGAGGTAATAATATGGACTATATATCCATTAACAGATTGAGCCATTGTCCATTGATTGTGAAATGTGAAGCTGAAATACCAATACAAATAGTTGAAAAAAGTACAAAAAACAGAGTGAGTCATTGCCCTGAAAGATAGGAACGAAAGTAATTCCATGAATGTGAAAGCTTTGACACCCTGCTCCTTGTCCAATTGCTGGCTAGCCCTGTGTTTACTATAAAGGACTAGTCAATCAGTAATTCTACATAAATTATTCCATGATTTTGTAACATGTACACTACCTTAATAAATATCTTTGCAGAGAGCCCAAGTTTCTACTGGCCAGGAGGGACACATCAAGTGAACCACCAACCATACCCTTATTTCAGGGTAGCAGGGCTTGCTGGTCAGTGTCAGAGGATCGTACTTCTGGTGTATAGCTTTTTTAGACCTAGGGTAGGATGCAAACGGTCTACCAATATATCCCCTGTAAAATCTGTGCAGTTTCACTAAACTGGTGTCCTTCACCACTGCATCCTTCCTCACCTCCTGCTCCATGCTGAGTTGTTTACTGTGAGAGGTATGAAATATGCATGTGGGGTACATGGAAGACTAGGAGCAGATTGAATTGCAAGTGCTTGCACAAAATGTTAATTCTACTCTCAGAATTCTTAATCCGTACCAATGGATGTTTTTAGAAATGGGGTTTCTGGATGGATGAGGTATGCACCCTGTCCAAGCAGGAACCACAATCGTAGTCAGGGTAAGTCAAATACACACTTTAAATTAACCTGCGCTCACTCTCAGGTAGCTTGGCACAGAGCAGGCAGGCTTAACTTAGGAGGCAATGTGTAAAGTATTTGTGCAACACACCGCACAGTAACACAATGAAAACACCACAAAAAGACTCCACACCAGGTTAGAAAAACAAATATGAATTGTATAAATAAAACAAGACCAAAACAACAATACCCCAATAAGTAGAACTGGAGATATGACACTTTAAAGTTTAAATGTAAAAATAGCCACTTGAAGCAATGGGCACCTATGGGGGTTATCTGGTCCCTCTGGACAGGGGCAAGGTCAAGAGTTCAGGCCGACCACAATGGACTATGGGCCGGATACAGGAGCCACGCACATCCTGCTGAGCAAGGTATCTTGCTCTTGGTCGCAACAGCAAGTTGCAGGGTGCAGCCAAAGGATACGTCTGTGGTGATCCCGCAGGTGAGGTGATGTGTCGATTTTCTTCACTCTGTGGTGGCGATGCGCCGGTCTGGTTCCACAGACAATGCACCAGGTTTCTCCACGCAGTAGACTGGATGCGCCGATTTTCCCACACTGCAGAGGCGGTGATGGAGCGGTTCCGATGCGTTGTTTCTTTAGGTGAAGTGCTGGTTTTAAGTGCTATGTACCGTTTCTGCTCCAGCAACAAGGCGATGCACCGGTTCTGCTACGCACAGACTGGAGATGCGCCGATTTTACAGGAGCAAGCACCTGGGTCGACTTCCAATGGGCCAGGCACAGGAGCAGGTGGTGAGACTTTGATATCCTGGAATATCAGGTAACAGGAGCCAAGCCAACAAGCCTTCAAAGATCACCGTGGATTCAAGGCAGATTCCAGCTCTCCCTCAGCAGGAGCAGAGAGCAGCAGGGCAGCACAGCAGGAAATCAGTTTTCCAGAGCAACAGTCTAGCAGAGTGACAGTCCTTGTAGCAGCACAGCAGTTCTTCTGACAAGGCTTCTTTACAAGTCCAGTAGTGTCTGATTTGGTAGGGTCAGAGACCCAGTATTTATACCCAGGTGTGCCTTTGAAGTGGGGGGTGACTTCAAAGATGGGTCTTTGAAGTGCACAGAGGTTCTTTCTTCCTAGCCCTGGCTCCAGACTCACTACAGGGGGGGTAACTAGCCCTTTATGTGGGGACAGGACACAGGACAGGTGTGTGAGCTCCTCCCTACCATACTGCCCAGGATGAATCATCAGGATGCATATGAGACCTCAGACACACCCACCCTTGCTTTGTGTGGGGCTGTCTAGAGGGAATGCACAACGTCAAGCTCTTACCAACCTCAGACATGTATTGGAGGCAGGCTACAAGCACACAGAGCTTTAAGGACAGAGAAATGCAAACTTACTAAAAATGGCATTTCTAAACTAGCATTGTTAAATGCAAGTTTGCCAGCAAAGATGATTTATCATTACCATTCCAATGGTATGAAACATGACAGAGACACTCCTTCTCCATTAGGACTTACAATGTAAAGGGTAATAAGGAATTACCAATGTTAACCTTTGAAAGGAGTGGGCATTACAGTAGTGAAGTGTTTTTCACTACTAGGACATGCAAAAATTAAAAGTACATGTCCTACCTTTAACTTACACAGCACCCTGCTCTATGGGCTACACATGGCCTAACTTAGGTGCAATAAAAGTGGAGTGATGGCTTGGCAAGGGGTTTTAAATGCCAAGTCGACATTGCAGTAAAACTAAACATACAGGCGCTGCAGTGGCAGACCTGAGATATATTTAAATGGATATGTGTGAGGGTGGCACAATCAGTGCTGCAGGCCCACTAATAGCATTTAAATCACAGGCCCTGGGCACAGGTGCACCCTACTAGGAACTTTCAGAAAAATACAATATCCCAATTGTGCATAAACCAATGCTACCATATTTTAAAGGAGTAGCACATGCCCTTTAACACTGGTCAGCAGCGGTAAAGTGCTCAAAGTCCTAAGGCCAACAAAAGAATCAGCAAAAGAGGAGGTAAGCAGGCAAAAAGTTTGGCAGAAGACCATCCTAAGGCTGATAAATCTAACACAGGTGACGATCTACATGTATGTTGCATGATGGCCCTCCCCTTAAATCCAGTCATGTTTAGCTAATAGCGGGTATATACATCTGTTTCCATGCAGCCAGGTTCTGGCTACTGATATACTTGAATTTGTATTCACTTCACACTGTTGAGTTGTGTTGGTCATTGCCTAGTAAGCTGGATGCCTTGGCATTGAGCCCCTAATTCTGGACAAAGACAATATGCACTGGCCTAACTATATTATGCTAGAGCCTCCTTTCTATCTTCTCGAGAATTTGGGAAGATATATCCTGCCCTGATTGGCACATCATTCATGTGATGAATTAATGTTGTGCTTTTGTTGGGGCATCAGTGCCAGGCCCGGACTGGTCGTTGCGGGCATCGGGTAATCCCCCGGTGCGCCGCATGGGTGGGGGCCGGTTTGGGGCCCCTGGGGGATGTTTTTGTTACATTACCGTAATTGCAGCATAGCTGCAAAGTCGGCCCTGTAACAAAATCGGCCGAAAACCGGCCCTGGCAACGAGCTCAGCCGCACCCCAGGACCCCCCCCCCCCCCCCTTCGGGAGGGGGGAGAGGGGGCCGGCCGAGCACTTTGCCAGGGCCGGTTTTGGTTCCCAGTCCGGCCCTGATCAGTGCCCACAAAGCAGGAAAAATAATGCTCACATCAACACAGTAGTTGTACTTCTCTGGACATTAAAGAGACTTTAAGCACCAGTCCAAAGATATGCATGCCAGGAGCATAAACCTACCGCTTGCTGTTTCTGTCAAAGTCAAGATTATGCTAAGGGTTTTGAAGAAGTCAACTGTGAAAAGGGTTGCAGGCTTCTGATCAATAGTGACTAAGAGTTAGGTCCACCTCTCTGAAACCCACAAGAAAGTAGCCCTCCTTGAATGATCCCACTTGGAGCCATGAAGACCTAGTGGCTTAGCTGGTGATGACAATTCATGAAGCATCTGTGCAACAAGAGGCCGAGGATTTCCTGAGAGCATTACAGGACTGCGTATATTGAGCCTGTACTGTCCCCAACCTGTATGGTACTATCATTTCTGACCTCCAAGAGAGTGCATCTGGCAATTTCCAATCCTGGTGCCACAGTTGTTTTTCCTCTTCGAGGCAGATTATGGTATAGTATCATGTTGACTGTGGCTAGTTGCCCTTTCCTAGCACCATCTGAGTGGTCTCTCAAACCTTTGTGTTTCTAGGGATGTGCTCTCTTTAGGGTGCAGTTGACTCTAGCCCCATATTTCAGGTCACCTGTTCCAAATGACAAGCTTGAAGATCAAGTAGGTGCCCCAGTCATGTGGTTTCACCCCTAACAAAAATTCTGGCCACAACTGGTCAGCTTCTAGATATGAGCCCCTGAAATTTGGTACCACCCGTGAAGTAATTTTGTGATAGCCCATTTCAGTACAGGTAGTCTCAATGCACTTGACCTAATGCAATAATATTTTAACTTTCACATAGAAATGCTACAGGATACCAAACCCTTGGTACGCACATTAACTTCACACAGAGACTTTCAAAAAGTTCACAGAGAAAAGGCCTCACACCTATCAGAAGAGAAACACTGTGGAGCTGATAGAAGCTCATAGAAGACAGCAACACAAAGGATAAACAGAATGCTTTTGTATTCTTCATTATAAGTTGATTACTCTAATAGTCCGCAGCAGGATTATTTGAGTTGCAGTACATTTGCACCTTGAAACATAGCTTAATTTGGGCTGGTGGTTTCCGGTACTCGGTTCCAGCGCTTAATTGTCAACACCGGCACTTGTAACAGCAGTCACATGGTGGTACTGTCTGTCTAAGCAGAATAACAGTTTATTATTAATATATATAAAAAATTACTAATAGCTGCCTCCCAAGCCATTCTTATGGCTCTGGGGGCCGGAATAGACTGAGTTGTAATCAACAGCACTGGTAGGGGCAATGGGTGGAGCAAAATGCAGTGGCATCCTGACGAGGGACTTGGTACTTCCTTTTTTTTTTTTACAAATTAAGCACTGCCTTGAAGCCAGACACAGCCGAATGATGATATGTAGAACATTAGCATGAACCAGCAACCATCAAGCTGCAGCCATTGGCGCAAGACCCACAGTAATTGTAAAACTAGCTTAGACTATCTAAAGAGTCAATCAGAGCATTGATGGCCAATCTTTCTTTTTTTTCCCATTTTTTTTAGAGTTTTATATAGCGCGAACTAGACCCGAGACATCAGGTATCAGAGCGCTTTACATGAGCAATAGTTTCGTTACATGAGGACACATTCATTTTTGTTAGGCACTGGGAGATTAAGTGATTTGCCCAGAATCACAGGATGTTGAGCGTCGTTGCCGAGACTCCAACCCGGTTCCCCAGCTTCGAGGTCGACCGCTCTAGCCATGAAGATACATCCTCTCCCCAACTATACTTATCCATACTTAAGCAACACAAGGAACATACAGAGGTGGGGCAGGGGCGTAACACAGGCCCCCGCAGCCCAGGCGGTGCGGGGTGCCTGAAGCTCCAGGGGGCCCCCTCGGTACTGCACTCTGTCCAGAGTACTCCTAATTGAGCCCGGAGGGGGGCCCTCTACATACCTTGCAGGGAGGCCCCCTCAATTTTCGATACGCCAGTGCGGTGGGGAAGACGACAGTGGCCGAATGCTTACCTTTAGTCACCACTGAACGAGCTGAGCCATACCTTTTGTCCTCTTTATGTCACACGAAGATGTGCTATCTCACAAGGTTCAGGTTCAGTATAGCTCAAACCTTGGTTTCTTACCACAGTAACGTTTATCATGACTCCCTTCTTGATCAATGCCCCTGTGTTTCAAACTCTTCGCAGAACATGCTGCATTTCCTTTTTTCCTGTTGGTTAAATGTGGGGGCTGGCCGTTGTGGGCACCGGGCAATCCCCCGGTCGGCCGCAAGGGTGGGGGCCGGTTTTGGGCCCTGGGGGCCGTTTTCGTTGCAGAGCCGTTTAAAATCGGCCCTGTAACAAAATCGGCTGAAAAGCGGCCCTGGCAAAGCGCTTGCCCCCCTCCCGCCCGGGGGGCGGGGGGGGGGGGGGGGGGGCGGCCGAGCACTTTGCCAGGGCCGGTTTTGGTTCCCAGTCCGGCCCTGCTTACAAGGACAATCCATATATTTATGTACAGTACACAGTCTGCGCTCTAGAAGGGTAAACATGCACCACCACAATGGGGATTAGGAAGATGGCACTTTTAAACAGAACAGCCAGATGGTGATACCCAAAGGAAGTGCTTCAAGCACAAGACAATTGGTCTGACCACCAGCCTTTTGGCGTTGCCATTGCTTGTTTTGGTGGTTTTTATTTGTTTTTTTAGTAAACCTTTATTGGTGGGGAAAGGTCTCAGGCCCTCATCCATCTAAAAAACGTATTTGCTAAAAGCAAAACTATTTTTGGGTCTTAAAAAGAACACATTGCCATAACAATTCCTGCAACTTACGAGACCTAATTTTGTGTATGGATGTGCTACTCGTGAACGAAACGAATCATTCACTTACAGTAAAATTAGCCAATAGATGAAGTAGGCAGGCCCATTGTCCTATGCTGTATATTGTAACGCATGGAAGAAATATGTGCATGACTCAATAACAGACCACTGGATGAAGAGGGTTGTCTGTACGTGTTGATAATTGAATGTATTATGCATATAACAATATTAAAATCAAAAGGCTAGATTAATGCTAGAATTAAACATGCTAGATGACTGACAAAGTAACTTAATAAATGTCCTGAATGCTGGTGCCCTTTGCAGGACACACACAAGGGATGATGGTGTTAAATTATCACCCACGTCTCTTATTAGGATGACAGAGGCGGGGTGGTTTTTCTGCTACCTCAGGCTTTGAAGTAACACTTTCACGGTCTTGATGTGACCCAGTATGGAGCCCGGTTTGTGAAGGCTCATGTAGAGGTGTCAGTGGGCAGCTGTCTGGAACACTAAATTTAGCAGCTTTATATTGAGCAGGGAGTCAATAGCTGGCAAGGGCTGTTAAATAGCAGGTCTAAGCAAAAAGGAGGTCATGCATCTATTATTTCTTCTATCTTTTTTACATTATTCCAGTGGCATAATTATCCAACCCTCTTTTACTGTGAAAAAGCGACACAATCATATATTTTGATTGCTAACAAAATGTCATCCTATCTGTGAAGTCCTTTCTTCCTGGACTGTCCCTGTTGACTTACTCAGCTGTGAAAACACCCTTTTCAGCTAATAGTGTGGACTTTTAATTGAAAGAGGTGATCATAGAGTGGGCTTTAGCGACAGAACAGAGCTTTGTCTAAGGAGTGTGACCTTTTGCTACATAGACTCATAATTACAGAAATAGAATATGATTTTGCTCATTGAGTCGGCCCATAGCCTGAGTAGTCATGACACACAAAGCTTACATGGTGCCCTAATTTACTTTCGGTTGTTCAGTATTAATAGTTATGCTTTGTGTGTCTAAGATCTCTTGAATTTGTTCACAGTCTTCCATTATGAGTTTGCTACAGATGTACACAGGGGACTAACTTGAGTGGGCAGATGATGTGCTGTGTGCCTCTTGGCACTGGTCAGTTTTGCCATTGTGATCCACGTCAATGTGGATGAATTAGGGCCATATGTATCAAGCCCAAATGCGTTCGCAAACGCCGAAATTCACAGAATTTCGGCGTTTGCGAACGCATTTTCGGTAAATGGTATGTATCACACAAATCTTCATGCAAACTAAGGAATCGCAAAATTTGCGATTCCTTATTTTGCAATTGCATTTAAGGAATCGCAAGTTTTGCGATTCCTTAAATGCAATGTATGAAGCCCAAAAAAATTACAAAATGCCCTTAAGGAATCGCTAATTACCACCAACTACTAGTTGGTGGTAAGTTGCGATTTCGTTGAAAAATGCACATTTCAGAATTTTTTAAAGTGCCATGTGATGCACATACATGCCCTTAGGGCATGTATGTGCACCACATGTGTACCCATGCTTATTTCAGGGGTGCAACAGGGTGTCCTTTGGACACCCCTGCACCCTTGAAATTATTCTCAATTTGCGATTAGAAAATTGCGAATCGCAAATTGAGAATAATTTCACATTCATTCCTATTGGCCTCCTGGCCCATAGAAATGAATGGGAAATAATTCCTTAACTGCGATTAGCAATTTGCTAATCGCAATTAAGGAATTTTAAGAAATCGCTAAAAAAAAGCGAATTTCTACATACGTACCATTTTGCGATTTTGCGATTCCTTAAAAATCGCTATTAAGAAATCGCAAAATGGTATGTTGATACATATGGCCCACAGATCCACTGGGTGCCGTGCATAGCAGCAGGCACCCAGAAGTTAGGTAATAAGTACCTCCTCTCTTGGACCTTGGAAAATGAAACAAAGGACTTGAAGATGCTGTCAAAGACTGTGACTCTAAAGATATTTCAGAAATTAAGACATCCACTACAGTATGATTGCGCGTGATAGAATATCAAACATTATTCAGCCCTATGTGCAAAGCTAATTTTAACTCTCTTATCTTTGGGCTGAAGCACACAGTCAAAAGAAATATAGATACCACAGCAATGAACAGACTCTGTGGCTCGTCCAGTGTAAGGTTTTGCGGTTTCTCACATATGGAGAAGAGATCCTCGGGCAGATTTCAATCCCACTGCTAGACATTGACTGTGTCCTGTGATAATTTTGATTGGTGAGTTACTATTTCCCTTCTTTTCATTTCCCACCAATACTGCTCTGAGGATGATATAATGTGGTAAGCAGGCCTTTGCAAAAAAAAAAAAAATAGATTACAATAAAAACTGTAATAGAATACTGTGGGTTCTTCATTACCCAGTGTGGAAGTGTGGTAGGTGTGTTGAGGGTGCGTCGTGCTTTATGTGAATGATGTCCTCTGCAAGGATACAGAGTTTGAATCAAAAGAGGAAGTTGACCCTCATGATGCCTTGCATACATAGCAAGCTTTGTGCAGTTTATTGTACACAAGTTCTGTAGACCCTCTGGGGATTCAAGAATTGCGCCTTGCCAGGCTGCATCTTTGACTTAGGTTTTTAGATCTGATTTAAGATAGGAAGAAATGGGCTATTTGGCCATTTACTCTCCTAATACATATCTTGCGGACAGTTGTGGCCTTCCACTAGTTCTGTGGCAGGAACTGTCTGAAAAGTTCTGTGTCTCAGTCAGGACGTCTGCAGTTACACAAGTGCATATGATGCCTTACACTGCTTGTACAAAGAGATACATTTTAGAACATAGCAGCACTTTCAAATGGCATTGGCCCTCTTGCCAGTGGCAACACTACACGACTTTGGTAGTTGCTGTTTCCCCTCCACACACTAAACCTGGGTCCAAGTCCAGGACTTGGAAAGATGATCTGCCCCACTGGAAGAGGAAGCTGTACTGCTCAAGAGTGGGTTGAGAATTCACGAGGGCCTTGCAAATTAGCTCGCCAAAGTACTGAATCAAAGACATCTGCCTTGAAAGAAGATTGTGGACATGTAGCAGACATTCCTAAGCAAGCGTGTTGCGCCTACATCACCCTTACCTACTGTAGTATCACCTACCACTCTGTGGGAAATAATATCTCTCCTTTTCCAGACCAAGGCAGATGGGAACGTTTTTCCTTTTCGGTCCTTGACATCTATTCTAAATAATACACAAACAGTTTTTGGATCCAATTTGGCATTACAAGTTGTGCAACCTCTGACAATTTTCCTGGTACATCCATTGGACCATTGTGGTGAATCCACAGACTCGAAGCAACTGGCCTCCTCTGAACAGCACTTACTGATACCTACAATAAAACCCTCGGCCACTATGTGAACTGGCTCTTGAACCTGGTCATAGGGCTCTCTACAAATTTTCACTTCCCTGTTGGTGGGGAATTCCAGGTCAAATTTGAGTGCTAGTTTATTGGTTTTGGGTCTTTACTATATTTTTGGGCTTTTGACAATTGTTGGTAGCTTCTCAGCAGTCTTGGTTAATTAATAAATAAATATGTTAAGTTATTGCGTTTGCAACCATGGCTGCTTAAAATCTAGGTAAAAGCGCAGATGTATTCCAGTCTATTTGATACATTTGTAACATCCCTTCTGGCACCTCTAGTTTCATTATTTAGGCCTCACATGAAGGTAGAGGACACATAATACCCTGGTACTGCAAAGAATTAAGCACCCGAATTCTCTTGGGATCTGGTGCATTTTCTATCCCTCTTTACAACCTTTCAAAGTTCTGAGTTGAAAAGAAAGAATTATAAAAAAAACATAAGTGCCTAGCATCTTTTTATTTATTTTATCTCTCGTTTAGAGAATGTCCTTTGTGGAATTCAAAAGGTAAATTATTTTGGCTACATAAAACTATTGGACACCACGTGTGTGGATTGGAGTTGCTGGTTTTGCACGTTAAGATCCCAGCCTCATGCTTCAGGAATTGATTTTAGATTCTGCACCACATTTTCCAAACCGCATCTGCTGTTTCTATTGGTTTGGCATTGGTAGCAGCCACGACCTAACAGAATATCAATGCAGTTTCCTGGCAACAGAAAGAAGTTATATCTTTCAAGGAAAGCTCTCTTTCATCCTACATGGTGCATTATACAGATTTAGCACATGATTCAAATTACTTTATTTATTTTAATGTGTTTATTATGTGTTGTTAATAAATTAATTCAGTTTTTACAAAGTGATGTATCCTATGTAACTGCATCATTAGTGAAGCACAACAAACAACTCCAGTGTAAGAAATAGGGTTACTGGTTGAGGGGGGTGAAACCCTTCTCAAGCAGCAACCTCAATTCTTCTCAGGGTGAAGTCACAAACAAATCCTAAATTAACCTGTCCTCAACTCTTGGGTAGCTTGGCAAAGAACAGGCAGGCTTAACTTAGAGGCAATGTGTAAAGTATTTGTGCAATACTTCAAAGAGTAACAAAGTGAAAACACCACAAAAGAAGCCCACAACAGAGTTTGAAAAATAGAGTAATTTTAAATATATAAAACAAGACCAAAGCGACAAAAATCAAATCAGTAGAAGTGAAGATATTACATTTTTAAATTGTTCGTGAAAATAGCAGCAAAATGCATAAAGTGCGAGCTGTGGATATCTAGTAGCTCCGGGCCGGGACAAAGTCCCAAGTTCAGGCCGACCACGATGGAGCACAGGCCGCTACAGGGATCCAGTAAGGGCCACTGAACAGAGTACCTTTAAATCCTGGCTTGCAGAGAGTTGCGAGGATCCATGTCGAAGATTTGTTGTGCAGCCGAAGCGATGCTTCGGCTCCTAGATGCGGCGGGGCTGCACTGTGTGATCCTGTGGTGTCCTTGTCGAAGAGCCCATAGATGAGGACTTGCGATGCAAAGTCCGGAGTTGTGGTGCATCGTGCAGTCGGGGCAATGCATCGGATCCGAGGAGCTGCAAGACTGTAATGCGGAGTCCAAAGTCATCGCCGAAACTGCGGGTGACAAGGCATTCGAGGGTCTGACCAGAAATGCATCGCGCAGAGGCGATCCCGATTCGGCAGTGGACTACAGGTCTTTGCAGCAGTTCCAATCCACGCAACAATTCCGATCCACACAGCAGCGACAATGCACCGGTGCTGCTCGGGTTGAGCTGCACTACACACCAGAGCAGATGCTTCACTTCCTCTGGATCCACAGGGGTTGGCAAAGCACCTCAGACCCACTTCCAAGAGTTCAGGACTGGGGTGGCATCACTTGGCAGGGTACACTCACATATGGCACAGTCCAGGTGCAAGGTTGTTAGAACCTTCTGTCCCAGATGCCAAGTCTTGAAGCCAACAAACTAGCCCTAGGAGTCACTCTACGGTTCTAGGTTCAAGAGACGCAGGTCCAGTCCTTCTCACCCAGACAGGAGTGCAGCAGGCCAGCACAGTAAAGCAGTAGTCCAGCAGAGTGCAGACCAGCAAAGTGACAGTCCTTCAGCAGCACACCAGTCTTTTTTCCTGGCAGGGTATCCACAGATCCAGAAGTGGTGCTGTCTGAGGTCAAGTATTTATACGTAGCTGTGCCTTTGAAGTGGAGGAGACGCTTCTAGAGGTTTACCTTTGAAGTCCCCAGGCATCCTGCCTTCCCTGTCCTGGCTTCAGACTAACTACATGGGATATGCAGTCCTTTGTGTGGAGGTGGAACACAGCCTATTCAAGTGTAAGTGGGGCTGTGCACAGATCCTTCCTCCCATCCTGCCAGTGATGGCCCATCCAGGCACACCTAAGCCCCCTACTGTGTGTGGCTAACTAGGAGGAATACACACAGCTCAACTGTCAGCTACATCCAGTCATGTGACCCAGGTGTAGGCTAAAGGTACTAAATAGCTAAGGCAGAAAAACGTCAACTTTCTAAAAGTGGTATTTTCAAAATTGTAATTTAAAATCTGACTTCGCCTTAAGTTAGGATTTCTCACTACCATTCCAAAGACACCAAACATGAACTGGTTACCTGGTCTATTTGGAAATGACAGCTTATTAAATGTAGGAAGATAATTCCAATGTTAGTCTATGGGAGAGGTAGGCCAAGGAATAGTGAAAAACAAATGTAAGAGTTTTTCTCTACCAGGACATGTAAAACTTACATGTACATGCCCTAACTTTTAAAAACACTGTACTCTGCACTCTGGGCTGTCCAGGACCTACCCTAGTGGTGACTTCCGTGTATAAAAAGGAAAGGTTTGGGCCGGGCAAAAAGTCTACTTCGCCCGTGGGGAATTAGTGCCGTGTGGGCGGAGCAGCAGTTGGATGACGGCGTGGAGCTGTCATGAGCACGGAAGCGGTTAAGGAACCTCTGAGTGACGAGCAGAGATCGACCCTTTCCAACACCCTTCGTCCAGAAGTTCCAAACCGAGCAGTTTTACATTCGCCAACCTCAGAGCATTCTTTATTCGCTCCAGACAGTCTTTCACATTCACAAAAGATGAGATTGCCCACTGATGAAAATGGGTGAAAGCATCATTGGTTCCCATTTGTTCTGCCTCAAACCAGCTACGTTAGTCATCAGGGCATCCAAGCTGCTCTCTACTGCTGTCACCTTGGTCTCAATACTGTCCACCTTTCAATGGAGGTAATCAAGTTATTCCAAGGGAGTCTTTTCACTGGCTTGTCAATCCTGCTCTTTTTTCAATATTGCCTATCCTCAATATCCAGACCATGGGCTGGAGCACTATAACTGACCCTTAGGTTAGGGATCCTCATCGCCTCCTTCAGAGCAGATGTCTACTAAGGAGGACCTGCTTTGTAAGGTTCATCCATGGCAGCAGTGCCAGGCATGCATACACACAGACAACATCTATCACACTCCTCAGGTAAGTTCAACGTGCTAAAGGGACGCCGCCAAGCACATGGCGAGGGTGGCAGATCCTTCACTCCGAGTCGTTGCCAGACACACGTGCCTTCAGTCTTGCACAGTCCTCTTTTCATGAAGAAGTGTTGTCTCTTGTTCACAACAGTACATTCAGCCACATTTGGCAGCAGGAGTTCTTTCCCTCAATTTCTAAACATGCTGTCTTAGACTAGGACACTCTGTGGAGAGGCACCCCAACACCGTTATTAACCCAAGTCCGGCTTCTTCATTCATCTCCTGCGACCCACAGGGGAAGCAGCACCAGCCCCGACACTCGAGACGTGTCACCCATGTTAGGGAGGATTGTCAGTTCTATCCCCATGAAGTAAACGCATTTCAGCTGTTTGTTTTTTATTGAACAAATCAGTGTATTCTAGAAATTGTACGTTTTGCTTAATTTGATTAACATGCTTTAAAAACATGATTTCTAAAATGAAAGGCAAGAACTGGATGCATGTTGTGATCTGCATATGAGGTGACCTGGCAATAGTAAATGTGGAAAAGCACATAATGCCATCCACTCTAAATAGGGCGCATGGTGTTATGTGTTAATCTCAGGCGGCTAATTCTCAATCGGAGTAGTATTGTGCCATTGAAGCGGAAGTAGGCTCCACCGTCAGCATAGTTATGGTTCGCCCTACTCTAAATCTGGAGGGCAGTCCTTGAGTTTGGCAAAGAGTGTTCCCCGTCACTGTTGGAAAGCAGTACCCTGTCTGCCAAATTCTAGATTAGTCCCATAGGAGGCACAAAGCGTTCAAAGGATACATATATTTGAACAACTTACTGACAAATGTTTTTTAAGCTGTGGCATAATGCTGCACAAACACCCTAGCAGTGAATGTCGTAATAAAGCTACCACTGTATGGGCATGGACAATGAAGGATACCATCTCCACTGATACAACAAGAGACCAGGCTTTTAATGCTGCTCTTTTCTCCATTTTAAGTTTCCTCAGCAGAGGTGCTAACAATTAAGTACATGATGCCTCCGTTCATCCACCTGACCCCCAAGTCCCTGCCTGTGGCTGTCTTATGTCACTAGTGTTGGGTGGTACTGTATATTTGTCAGTATGTATTCTTTGTGTGTTATGTTTGGTGCATGTATAGTTGGTGTCTGCTAGTTTGTGTGCTCGTCCATCTATGAATATGGATACCTATATGGCGGTTCTGGGTTGGAGGGCGCGAGAGAGAGAGAGAGAGAGAGAGAGAGAGAGAGAGAGAGAGAGAGAGAGAGAGAGAGAGAGAGAGAGAGAGAGAGAGAGAGAGAGAGTGTCTGTCTGCAAATGTGGAAGTATGTGTGATTTATACCAATTCTTGCATTCACTATACAACAAAGATTATTGGCTTTAGCAATACTTTTTTAAATATGCTCTTGGGCACCCATTTCGAGTTGCCTGCAAATCCAGATGTGGACAGTAACAGGAGTTACTGGTCCCATTAGAATGTATAAATGATGCAGTACTACTGCAACCGGTTCTCAGTTATATGGTGATACAGCATGTTTTCCTAGAGACAGAGGGCCTGATTCACAAAGGTAAACTTACACTTTGGTGTAAATTTAAGATTGTTTGCTATGGAGGAAGAGGTGTGGCGCCGCGGCCAGGGCGACTGACTCCGGAATCTGGGGATCACGGTTCGATCCCCGGCACCGGCGGCAGATTAGCCCAGCACCATGTGACTCTGGGCAATAGCTTGCTTAATCTTCCCGACAGCCCCCAGCGCCTAGAGACCCTAACGGGTGATTGTGCGCTTTACAAATGTGGATATTATTATTATTATTATTATTATTATTATTCACAAAGAGATTTACGAGGGCAGAGACTGTGCACTGGTAAAGATACTACTCGTAGATTCCTTTGTGAATAGCAAACAATTGTAAACGTACACACAAGTGTAAGTTTACCTTTGTGAAATAGGTCCACACTACCTAGATCGCGCCTAGAGGCTTTGCCCCCAGTAAAAAGCCCACACATTAGAATTTACATTGGGGAGTCAATGCGAAAAAACTAATTACTGCATGTTATTTGTCATTGCACACGGCTGTAACATAAACATAACATGTGTATTTGTAAACTATACAGCTATAGGGCATCAACTTGTGATTCCGTGGGAATACCCTGGGGAGGCTCCTCCACTAAGGCGGAAGAGTGTCACCACACTGCTCTCAGAGCAGGAAAAATAAAATGATAATAACGTCATTATTATCATTTTATTTTTCTTACGTTCAGGGCTGGGTTAGGGGGAGGCCAGACTGGTGTCACAGGGGGAGGCGTGGTTTGCACTCTCCAAGTGTGCATGATGGTTTGGCCGGCCACCTTGAGCCGGCCAAACAGTCATGCGCACTTTGCATGTTCCCCACCAGGGTGTAATGCACAGACAGGTAAGGAACATGCATAGGCTCCCACGGCCTGTCTGAGCGCCAAAACATTGCACTCAGACCAATCAAGACGTTGCATTGCAACATTGTGATTGGCATAGGGAAGCCTGGGTGTGCTTCCTGGTACTGGCCGGAGCGAAGTGACGACAAAGTAGTAAGGTGGCGAAGAGGTAAGTGCTCTTTTTTTTTGTATTCCGCCGCCTCTCCACCCTCCTTCCCTGCCTGTCGCCACAGGTAAAACTGAAATCCAGTATCACCGATACTTGGGTATCATTGGCACTGGCTGCCGTATCACTAGCCCATAAATCTGAGCCAGTCCTAATGAGATAGTAAGTAAAGAGACCCTTTCAAAACCAGCACATATGTACTACTCAAGAACAAAGAGATTGCACACAACAGCCGGATTCAGGAACAAGCAGTAGTGACACACTTCTGCGGTCAATATGACTGGTGATTTGTTTAAGGAAAGTTGTCCAAGATGACATATGTAATAGTCTGCCCTAATGAGCAAACATTGGCTAAAGAATCACAGGCTGCCTTAATCATCCTGCTAGTGCACGTGGCTGCAATACAAACACAGCACAGACTGAAGCATCTGTCCATAGGTTAATGTGGATCTGAAGCGAGGACAGTGCTGTGCATGACAAACGAACAAGCAGGTGAACTGCCACTCGGTTCGAAGTTGAAATAGCTGTTTGAGAATATAAGAGCTCAGTGGGTGCAGAATACGAGGGAGAACCAGAATCCACCAGGTTGCGAACAACATTAAAAGATGAGCACCATTCTTAGAAAGAAATAAACAGGATAAAAAGTGAAGAGTGTCAAGGCAATATACAGGCACACTGAGGTATAAAGACCAAGATAATCTGCCCAATGCAATATAATACTTGCGGACCGGCGACTGCTGGAAAACAGATAAACTTAAAAGACAGAGCCCTGAGGAGAACCTGAGAAGTGACATCATCGGGTTCGAAACGCGTCGGCACTTAAAGGGAATAGACATCAATTGCTCAATAGACCAAAGAATTGATTTATGGTCTATGTGTTAAAAAACTATTTTCGAAAAGCTCTTTTCACATTTGGTTGTTGTTTATTTAAATCCTTGAGTCCAAACGCGATTCTTTTGTCTTAAAAAGAGTGTGATTAGCAAACACGCTGTATGAATTTGAAGCTTTTGTGTATATATAAATGTTGTTTATCGTATATGTTTTAGAAATGCATTGTATTCATGTGTAAATTGTTGAAATGTCTAGTGTCCTTTTTTCAAACATGAAATAATGAAAACAAAATTTGAAACAATAGAATAAAGGGGTACGAATAAAATATACCCAACTAACCTAGAAGTATCACTGGGTTGTTTTTCCTTAAATAAGAGGATCTAGAGAAGTGTGCAGTTGGTAATTTGTGTTGTCATAATGCAATACAAACACAGCACAGACTGAAGCATCTGTCCATAGGTTAATGTGGATCTGAAGCGAGGACAGTGCTGTGCATGACAAATTTCCTAACCAGCAACTTTTTAGGTTGAGCCTAGCAGCACACATGCGCTGCTCTGCCAGGCATGGAGTATTCAGTACATGGGCTTCAAGCTGGCCCATTGCGTGTCACAGGTTATTCCTGGTGCCTTTCTAAATTCCTTACTTTTGAATGGTAAATCGTGCCCAGTTCTCCCTCCTTTTCATCTGTTGTTCCCTCCCATAGCAACTGACCCTGTTACAGGGTTCAATTTGCTTCTGTCCATTACAGTTCAATTCGCGGAAAGATGTTTTCCTGCCTCGTGCTCTGAAAATATTGCAAATGCGAGCACCTGACCAGTGTTCCAGCTTTCCCCTCCCACCCACCGTTTCTAAGTGTGTTCTCCCATTTGAACCTTAGCTTTTAAATCTGATCTACAGAGTCTGGGTCACTGAAGATAGAGTTGAGCATTCACAAAGTTAGGCTGTTACAAATGTGACTTTACTCGCTAGCCCCCTTTCATCCAATCTTTTGTTTTAATTATGTTTCACTTGCTCAGAGCTCCGTTGCTCCGTTTCTGTAAAAGAGCTGTAAATCTTGTTCTTTATCTGGTCAAAAATATGACAGCCGTGTCTCTGTTCACAGTGGTAATTCTACTTTCTTAGTCCACTAGACGGTGCTCCTAGCTGCTACTCTGGTCCCATCTGTAATTCCTCATTCTAAGTCCTCTAGGCAGTGCTGCAACTGTGTCTGGTAATTCCTCATTCTAAGTCCTCTAGACTGTGCTGCTAGCTACTTCTCTAGTCTTATTGGTAATTCCTCATTCTAAGTCCTCTACAAAGTGCTGCAGTTGCTTTTTGGTCCTGTCAGTAATTCCTCCATTCTAAATCCTCTAGAGAGTACTACCCAGAGCCAATTCCCCAATAGTCCTCTAGGCAGTGCTGATGCGTCTCTGTTCCCAGTGGTAATTCCTCATTCTTAGACCTCTAGCCAGTGCTGCAGCTCCTTCTCTTATTCCAGTGGTAATTCCTCATTCTCAGTCCTCACGGCAATGCTGCTACCTGCTTATCTGGTCCCGTTGGTAATCCCTCATTCTTAGTCCTCTAGGCAGTGCTGCAGCTGTGTCTCTGGTCCAAGTGATAATTCCTCATCCTAAATCCTCTAGACAGTGCTGCTAGCTCTGTCTCTGTTCCTAGTGGTGATTCCTCAAATGTAGTCCTCGACAGTGCTGCTAGCTCCTTCACTGGTCCCAATGTGAATTCATAATTCTTAGTCCTCTAGAAAGTATTGCAGCTGCTTCTCTGGTCCTAGTGGTAATTCCTCATTCTAGGTCCTTTAGACAGTGATACAGCTGTTTCTCCGCCCCAGTCGGTAAAATACTCATTCTAAGTCCTCGAGGCAGTGCTGCTTGCTGCTTCTCAGAGCCTGTTGGTAATTCCTCATTTTAAGTCGTCTAGACAGTGCTGCAGCTGCTTCCCTGGTCCCGTTGGTAAATTACACATTTTAAGTCCTATAGGCAATGCTGCAGTTGTGTCTCTGTTCCCAGTGGTAATTCCTCATTCTTAGTCTTCTAGGTAGTGCTGCATCTCTGGCGGAGCCAGTAATTCCTCATTCTAAGTTCTATAGGCAGTGCTGCTAGCTGCTTCTCATGTCTCATCAATAATTCCGCATTCTAAGTCCCCCAGGCAGTGCTGCAGCTGCTTCTCTGGTCCCATCGGTAATTCCTCCATTCTAAGAATTCTAGGCAGTGCTACAGCTGTGTCTCTGTTCCCAGTGGTAATTCCTCGTTCCAATTCATCCAGACAGTGCTGCTTGCTACTTCTCTAATCCCATCAGTAACTCCACTATTCTAAGTTCTCTAGGCGGTGCTGCAGCTGTACCTCTGTTCCCAATGGTAATTTCCAATTCTTAGTCCTCTAGGCAGTGGTGCAGCTGTGTCTCTGTTCCCAGTGGAAATTCTTCATTCTAACTCCTCTAGACAGTGCTGCAGCTGCTTCTATGGTCCCATTGGTAATTCCTCATTCTTAGTCCCCCAGGCACTGCTGCTAACTGCTTGTCAGGTTCCGTTGGTAAAATCTTCATACATAGTCCTCTAGATAGTGCTTCTGACTGCATTCTAAGTCTTCAAGACAGTCTTGTTAGGTGCTTCTCTGGTTCCGTCGGTAATTCCTCATTCTTAGTCCTCTAGACAGTGCTGCTAGCTTCTACTCTGGTCCTATCTGTAATTCCTCATTCTAAGTCCTCAAGACAGTGATGCTAGCTGCTACTCTGGTCCCGTCGGTAACTCCTCCATTCTAAGTCCTCTAGGCAGTGCTGCAGCTGTGTCTCTATTCCCAGTGGCACTTTCCCATTTTTAGTCCTCTAGGCAGTGCTGCAGCTGAGTCTCTGTTCCCAGTGGCAATTCCCATTTCTTAGGCCTCTAGGCACTGCTGCTAGCTGCTTTTCTGGTCCAGTCAGGAAATCCTTATCCATAGCCCTCTAGATAGTGCTGCTAGCTGCATTCTAAGTCCTCTAGACAACCTTGTTGGGTGCTTCTCCGGTTCCGTCTGTAATTCCTCACTCTTAGTCCTCTAGACAGTGCTGCTAGCTGCTACTCTGGTCCCATTTGTAATTCCTCATTCTAATTCCTCTAGACAGTGCTGCTAGCTGCTACTCTGGTACCGTCGGTAACTCCTTCATTCTAAGTCCTCTAGACAGTGCTGCAGCTGTGTCTCTGTTCCCAGTGGCACTCTCCCATTTTTAGTCATCTAGGCAGTGCTGCAGCTGCATCTCTGTTCCCAGTGGCAATTCCTCGTTCTTAGGCCTCTAGGCACTGTTGCTAGCTGCTTCTTTGGTCCAGTCGGGAAATCCTCATTCATAGGCCTCTAGATAGTACTGCTAACTGCATTCTAAGTCCTCTAGACAGTGCTGCAGCCGCTTCTCTTATCACATCAGTAATTCCCACATTCTAAGTCCTCTAGGTAGTGCTGCCGCTGCGTCTCTGTTTCCAGTGGTAATTCCTCATTCTTAGACCTCTAGTCTGTACTGCCAGCTGTTTCTCTGGTCCTTTCAGTAATTCCTCATTCTAAGTCTTCTGGACAGTGATGCTAGCTGGTACTCTGGTCCCATCTGTAATTCCTCATTCTAAGTCCTCTAGGCAGTGGTGTAGCTGTGTCTCTGTTCCCAGTGGCAATTCCTCATTCTCAGGCCTCTAGGCACTGCTGCTAGCTGCTTCTCTGGTCCAGTCGGGAAATCCTCATTCATAGCCCTCGAAATAGTGCTGCTAGCTGCATCCTAAGTCCTCTAGACAGTCTTGTTAGGTGCTTCTCTGGTTCCGTTGGTAATTCCTTATTCTTTTTTTTTTTAAACAATTTTTATTAGAAAAGAAAGAAAAGTACAAGGCAATGATAAAACAATAGTCAGGTCCACAAAACAATGACACATACTGCGAATACATAGATACATTGATGAGCACCACATTCCTCCCAAAGATGGACCAGGATGAAAGTGTCTTTCCTGTTCATTAGGGGTCAATTACTAAGGGACAGAGGTGCACAGGCAGCACATAAATCAAGTGGCTACTTACAGGTAGGTCTGCAACTACATGTGTTAGGGCATGGTCGCAGCATCACTCACAGGCTCATCCAGCAATAAGCGTCTTTCACGGTGCAGTTCAACTGAATGGGACAAACTTATATCACCCCTATATTTGTTCCTCTTTCCTCACTTATAGTCCCATTTTGTGGGGCATCCTCTTTGCTTAAACACTTCCTTTTCGGCAATCATTGCCCTATCCACATCAATAGCCCAATCTCGCAGACCTGGGGCCGTCTCCACCCCCAATTTATGCGCGATGTTGCGTTTTGGGTTGGCTCATCCCATTGAGGCCCATGTTATGTTATGTTAATGTTATGTTAAATGGTTTCTAAAGCGCTCGAATACCCATGGGTGTCTTAGCGCTATTTGAATTGCAGTCAGGTGAGGGTATTAGGTGCTTAGGATAACTAGGAACCTAAAACTTGAAGACAGGTTTTTATTAGCTTCCTGAAACCCAGCAATGTTGGAGCTGCCTTGATGTTTATAGGTAAACTATTCCACAGGACGGGGCTTCGGTGGTAAAACAACGGCCTTCCCATTTTATTCTCTTAAACCTGGGTCAGGGCACTGTCAAGGTATTTTTGGATCAAAGTTCTCTGTTTTTTAAGTTTGGCAAAAAGACCATTACAGTAGTTCAATTTCGATAAAATTAATAACGAGACAACTGTTTTTCTGGTGGTTAAAGGGATAAAAGAAAGAAAGAATCTTTCTGATAATCCTTAGGGTATTAAAACTGGCCGAAACAATCGAGCTGATGTGTTTATTAAAACTTAATTTGTTGTTTATTATTAAGTCCAAATTTCTTGCTTTTTGTACAGGAGTGGGGAGAGTTCCCATCTCTGTTGGCCAGCAGGCCAGGTTCCAAAAAGAAGTGTTATTGCCAAAGAGTAGAACCTCCGTTTTACCAGCATTTAGCTTGAGACAGTGCGTTTCCACCCAACCACTGACTGCTCTCATACAGTTGTGAAACTGAGAGGTAGTTGCTACTGTGTTGTTCGAGGCTGCCACAATATTTTGGGTGTCGTCTGCGTAAGACGTAGGGTAAAAACCAAAAGATCTAATCAGAGGCGCTAGTTCTGAAACATAAACGTTAAAAAGCAGAGGTCTCAATGAAGATCCTTGTGGGACCCCACATGGGAGTGAAAAAGAATCAGAAGAAAAATTCTCCAACATAACTGAATGATTTCTGTTAGTCAGAAATGATTGGAGTAGAGCCAAGGCTTTGTCTGCAATGCCCAATTTAATGAGACGGTTGACAAGGGTGACATGGTCAACCGTATCAAAGGCCGTTGACAGATCCAAAAGGATGAGTGCTGCAGAGCCCCCCTTATCCAGAATAGTTCTTAACTCATCCATTGCTTTTATTAGAGCCGTCTCTGTACTATGTTCGGCCCTAAAGTCAAACTGAGAAGGATCCAACAGATGATTATCCTGAATAAACTTTGATAGTTGTGTGTTTATCAGTTTTTCCACAAGTTTAGCCGGAAAAGGTAACCTGGAGATCGGACGGGAATTGGCTGGGTTATCTGGGTCCAAGTTAGATTTCTTTTAGAGTGGTAGGATAGACACCCTTTTCCAAAGATCAGGACAGATACGTTTGCTCGATCCACAAGAGATCAGTGGCCTCCCACACATTGAGGAGGCACAACCTGGGGGAGGCCTTCAAGGTTTTGCCACAAGCCCTCTCCATCTGTTTTGTAACCTTCCCCAGTACCCAGTATTGCCCCACCACTGGACAGTCCCATAGGATATGGAAGAAGGTGTCTGTCTGGTTGCACTTTCGTAAGCATAAAGAATCAGGCCTCCTACCCAGCTTGAACAGAAGCTTTGCATCAAAGTACATAAGGTGGAGGATTTGCAGTTGAACTAAAAGCAATCTCATAGGGATAGCCACTTCTCTAGGAGAAGCCAATACGTCACGCCAGTCCTCTTCGTCTATGCTCCCCAGGTCAAACTCCCAACTCTGCCACAATCATTGCATAGGGTTGGGCCGATTGTTTAACAGTTTTTTTTAAGTAGGGGATATAGCTTTTGTGGGCATAGGGTCCAGTATCAATCTGTCCTCGAGTGGACTCAGGCACGGGGAGCTCCTTGGGCATGGCAGCTGAGACAGCATGGCTGATCTGAAGGTACCTGAAGGCCTCGGGGGTCGCCAGTTGATACCTGGCCTGTAGGTCGGCGAAAGTGGCCAGTTTCCCCATTACCCATATGTCCCCACAGTTGATATGCCTATCATATCCCACCTGTCAAAGCCGGGACATTTACTAAGCTGACCCAAAATATCTGGGTCCCAGAGTGGCTTAGCTTTTGTAAGTCAATTGCGCCAGCCCCATTTCTTAGTGATTCCGTGCCAACCTCCACAGTGCGTGCGGTGGGCCCCGTGAGGCGAAGTTTACGGGGGTTATTGAAGAGTGCTCTATTGTATCCTCCCCGTCCCAAAAGCCAGCGTTCTGTGTGAAAATTTGGATCGTTGTACTCCCCAGGTACCCATTTATTTATCGCAGCCAATTGTGACGCCTGTTAGTAGAGCCGCATATCAGGCAATGCAATACCTCCATCATACCATTCCATGGTAAGTTTAGTCATTGCCCTCCCCTCCCACAGCAGTCCACGCACTACTCTGTCAATACTGGCAAAATAGGCGTCAGGGATAACGTTGGGGGTATTTTGCAGTGCAAATAGGAAGCGTGGTAGCGCAAGCATCTTAAAAAGTGCCGCCCGCCCCAGAAGAGTCAAAGGGAGAGATTGCCAATATCTAGCGTCAGATTTCAGGCGGGTCAGGGGCCCCAGCAGATTGGATTCATAGAATAAAGTCGGGTCTGGGGAAATGAATATGCCAAGGTACATAAAGCCCCGAGATGCCACTGGTATGTTATAGCCCCTGGGGCTGAGTGGCGGTTCCCCCCAAAATACATATAACTGGAACTTGGCCCAATTAATCGTGCACCCTGAGTGGGCACCAAATATATGGAATACGTGGAGCACTCAACGCAGGGACCGTGAGGGCGAGGCCAAGTAGAGGAGGATGTCATCCGAATATAATGAAATACGATCTTCGTGATCCTCAGTCCACTTAGGCCACCTTATCTCCGGGTCGCCCCAGATCCAGACAGCCAGCGGCTCCAAGACGAGGGCAAAGAGCAGGGGCCATAGAGGGCATCCCTGTCTCGGGCCCCGCTGCAATGGAAAACTACTAGAGAAGTGGTTGTTGACAGGTACATACGCCGTAGGTTGTATGTAAAGTAGCTGGATCCATCTAATAAAATTGGGTCCGAAGCCCATCCGAGCCAGAACTGCGAAAAGAAAATCCCACTTGATGGTGTCAAATGCCATGGTGGCTCCAATGACAACAGGATCGCATCTTCCCTGATAGTGTCTAGTCTGCCGAGGACCCTATTCAACCACCGCAGGATTAAGGCTGTATTCCTTCCCGGCATAAACCCGGATTGATCCGGATGCACCAGCGCAGTAATATGGGGGATGAGTCTGTTGGCCAATACTTTTGCTAGGATTTTCGCCTCCAGAGAGAGGAGGGATATAGGGCGATAGGATTTACAGTCATCCGCTGGCTTGCCTGGTTTGTGTATCACTACAATTGAGGAAGTCCTAACATCAGTTGGAAGGATATCTAGATCAAAGCTTTCGGTGTACATGCACAGTAAGTGGGGTGAGAGCTTAGAAGCCATTGGTTTAAAGAGTTCAACTGGGACCCCGTTAGGTCCCATGGCTTTACCTGAATGTACATACTGAATAGCTATTTGAATTTCAGTCTCTGTAACGTCACTCTCTAGGGAGTCACAATCCTGTGTTGTTAGGCGAGCAACTTTGATAGTAGACAGGAGGTCCGCAGCCATAGGGGCCTGGGATGTCTCAGCAGTAGTATATACAGACGAGAAGTAAGAGGCGAATGTTTCGGCGATCTGCTGAGGGTCGGTGAGAAGCGTACAGTCAACCCCAGATATTGAGGGGACCCACCTGGATGCCCGCTCCCTTTTTTCTACCCAGGCCAGGAGTTCACCCGTAAGCTCGCCATGCTCATAGATCTTGTGACAGGTAGCAAGATAGCGCGTCTTGGCAACTTCCGTCAGTAGCTGCCGGTAGTCCAGTCGCACCATATTGAGTGCGTGCTGTGCGTACACGCAAGGGCTTTTTCCTTTACCAGGATTTCCTCTTCCAACTCGACTTACTCGTTTAGAAAGTTCCCTCCTATGTCCCACCATCAATGATAAGGCTTGACCCTCAAGTACAGCGCCAAACGCCCCCCATAATACACAGGCGGAAGTGGCCGACCCCACATTTTCTGCGAAATAGTAGTCAGTGTCTTTGAGAAGTGTTTCCCTAATGTGGGGTACTTTAAGAGACCAAGGATTGATAGAGAGGGTAGTACAGCGCCTGGTCTGCCCCCAGGTTGAAGTCGTGAGAATGGGGGAGTAATCAGAGATTCCCCACACAAGGCACTGAGACTCAGAAAAAACATGAATATCTTGGGCTTGTATGAACATGTGGTCAATGCGGGATTAACCCCTGATTGAAACGTGAATAGTATGGTGGTCGGTTTAAGCCATCTCCAGATATCAACCAAGCCCATGGCGGATGAGAACTCGTTCAGTTGGGATGCCCTACGGGGTGGTATGCGATCTCTAGCGCCATCAAATGTCAAATTGAAGTCACCTGCCAGCATCAGTACACCTAATGGTAAGTCAAGTATGAGCGCACCGATGTCTCGCAAAACGTGACGCTGCAAATCAGGGGGACATATACGGATATGAGGTTGAGAATCTGTCCCTCCCAGGTGCCAGGCAATGCTACATATCTACCCAGCGCATCCGGCCAAGTCTTGTGGATCATATATGGACAGCCCCTGTGGAGGAGTACTCCCGGCCCCACGAACCCGAGGTAAACCCTGAATGAGCGACCAATCGGTATCCCCACCTATTCAGTGCCCCATATGAGTTCCCAACCAAGTGCATCTCCTGGAGTAATGAAATGAAATGAAATAAAATGGGGTATTGCAGTACAATTTCCCGCTTAATCTTGTCGCCCAGGCCATTGATGTTACACGTCAGGAGTTTAACAACTGAGTGTGAAGCCATATGGGTGATGTGTTTTGATGACGAAAACGTCACAGCTGGTTAGCAGGTATGGTGTATCTGTGATCCGACTGCAGTTAAGCAAGTCTAGTGGGCTGCGTACGTTGTCACTCCAAAAGGGGTGCAGTGATAGCAAAAGTGGGCACAATACAAACACTCCCTCTAACCAGATTTGACACCATTAAGGGTTCACCATGGTTTAGCAATCAAAAAGGTCTGTGCAAATGTCTGATCAAACTCAGCAAAATATCTGCACTATGGAACCGTGGGCATGTTACAGGTTGCTTCAGTTAAACAAAAAATTCCCCGCCCTGATAGACATAGTAGCTAGGCTGGTTGTGGAAGCTGTCATCTAAAAAGTGTGGTGCTGTCCCAAAAGTTGGGGGAAACAAGGTGTTAAGCACAGAAAAAGGCTACAATGTATGAAGAATATTTGGCATGTCAATAATTCAAGAAAATTCAAATTTGGGAGGAGCAGGTAAATATACACTGCTGGTGCAGTACACGTTTATCAGTGTGAACCCCCAATTTTGGGAATAATCAAGTATGGGGGTAAACAAGGGTGCAGTCAACCCTGAATGTTAGGCACTATATTGCACGCAGTGCACAATGGATTAATTCAGACAGAACCAGGGTGAAGAAGAGCAGTCGTTTTGCATTCCATTTGGGTAGGAATTCTGGCCGGCATGGTACTCCTATACAGGAGGAGGCCAGCTGGCAGAGAGAATGGAATAATGTTGGCCACAAACAATATCTTGTTAACAAATAAACTATGGGCCTGGGAGGCGAACTCCAATAGTATTCTGCAAACAGTGACTGGGCGGTGTTGGGTAATGCACAACCCGGCAATACCTAACAAGTAGGCCCGTATTGGCACAGTGCACCCTAGGGTTTTCACAGTGAACTGCGGTCAAAGTAGAGAGTAGTTGTTTCAATTCCGGGCAGGCCATCGAACAAGCCTATGGAAGGGTAAATAAATGTATGGTTAAAACAGAACAGTAGTTCCCAATTAAGTGGTGACCAGCAGACTTGCCTTCAATGGGGTAAATAAGCCATGCACAAGCCCATCAAGCAGGAGGGCTTAATGCAACTTGAATGCAAAATCCAATAAAACGAGAAGGGCTTGGTAAATAGGAGTGGTCTCTTGAGTGGATACGCCACTAGGTTTCCCCTATAGGGATGGGGTACACCTGCAAAGGTGGATGGAACGTGTTCAGCTAGAAGGACTGGGAAACTTCAAAGGTAGATGGGAAGTGCCCAGCTAGAACGACTGGCAATCACACGTTGCAGGAGGTTATGAAGCCTGCCACAGTGGGGTGGGGCCCTGGATATGACGGCAGCCACATCCAGGGCTGTGGCGAACTTACAGGGCGATCCTGAAGCTGATTGGTACGAGGGGTACCCTTTCAGGAGCCCAATAAGGGTGCATTAAGCCAAAATCCCTCTAGTCTTTACAGCAGGACCCTGGTTGAGAACCACAGCGTCCCGCTAGTTCATCGGGCGGTTGTAAGCCTGAGCAACCAGGGGCTTGCCTGGTTACGCTCTGCCCCTAAAAAGGCGTGAGTAAAACGTATGGACCGGTGGTCCATGATATGTAAGGGGTATAAGCCCCACAAAATCGTAGCACCGAATGGATTGGCCACAGTGCAGTTGGCTCATCAGGTGGGCAGGGCAGCTTAGGTGAGTCACCGCTGCCTGCCCTTGGATCGCCCGTAAGTTAACCCACCTTGTTGGCATACTCCTTGTATGTAATAAACCTGCAGCAAACTTTTCCCAACAAAAACTTGTGTGTACTGTATTATTTTGCGCAACACAACTATTTACTGCTAAGCGGTTGGGGTTGCCAATATCGGCAATAAGCGGCTGCCCACAGTGCACGCAGTGGGCACCTTAAGAGGGCAGCCCCCTAGTGCCGCTTCAGGCACCTCCCCGCGCCTTGTCTCAGGGACCCCCTCTTGTAGGAGTCCTTCCCCTTGGGTCTGATGTGTCTTCGGCATCATTTCTGGTGCGCGGTGGGCTGGGGACAGGTATTTATACCTGCCCCACCCACTGGCCACCCTCTTTGTCCCCGCTGGACACAATGTCACCCTCCCAACCGCTTACCCTGCGTGCCAGCATGACGGCTTAGCTAATGAATTGAATGTATTAATGTATTCATTTGTGTTGCAGGCGGAGTTACAGGGCGATCCGGAGGGGGACTGGTACGAGGGGTGCTTTTTTCCAAAATCCCAGGAGTCTTGATGGCAGGACACTGGTTGAAAGTAACGGTGCCCCCCTAGTCCTTCGGGCGGTTGTAAGCCTGAGCAAACGTGGGCTTTCCTGGTTACGCTTCACGCCTAAAAAGGTATAGACTGGTGGTCCACGATATGTAAAGGGGATAACCCCCACTTAAATGGTAGCACCGATTGGATTGGCCATGGTGCAGTTTGGCTCATCAGGCGGGCAGGGCAGCTTAGGTGAGTCACCACTGCCTGCCCTTGGATCGCCCATAAGTTAACGGCGGACTTACAGGGCGATCCTGAGGCTGATTGGTAGGAGGGGTACCCTTTCAGGAGCACAATAAGGGTGCATTATGCCAAAATCCCACAAGTCTTTACAGCAGGACCCTGGTAGAGAACGACAGCGCCCCATTAGTTCCTCGGGCGGTTGTCAGCCTGAGCAACTGGGGGCTTGCCTGGTTATGCAAAAGGTGTGAGTAAAAGGTATGGACTGGCGGTCCATGATATGTAAGGGGTATAACCCCCACAAAATGGTAGCACTGATTGGATTGGCCACAGTGTAGTTGGCTCAAC
The DNA here is from genome assembly GCF_964261635.1 of Lissotriton helveticus. Lineage (NCBI taxonomy): Eukaryota > Metazoa > Chordata > Amphibia > Caudata > Salamandridae > Lissotriton > Lissotriton helveticus. The sequence continues at coordinate 236,910,643 of NC_136071.1, read as the reverse complement.
AGGTGGGCAGGGCAGCTTAGGTGAGTAAATGCTGTCTCCGCTTGGATCGCCCGTAAGTTAACCCACCAAGTTGGCATACTCCTTGTATGTAATAAACCTGCAGCAAACTTTTCCCCCCCCCCGAAAAACTTGTGTGGACTGTATTATTTTGCTCAGCGCGACTATTTACTGCTAAGTGGGGGGTGCCGGTATCGACATTAATGGTAATTAGCATTTAAACGTTACTGGTGCTTACATTTATAAAAGGACATTTTGGTTACAAAATAAATAAATAAATTATATTCAAACACAAATAATTACCCACCCCATGATTCTCGTCATTCAAACCATTATCTGCATTTAAGCTCGCTGATGTGCTCGACTTACCACATTCCAGAAAAGCGGAGCGAAAACGATGCAGAGAGCAGCCAAAAGAAAACTGAAATCTGTTACATCGATATAGGCTGCTGGCACCATGATAACGGAGGCGTCCACCTACAGGAAGCAGAATGACAGCTGAATTATTGAGCATTACTGTAGGGTATATAAATACAATTGTGTCAGTGCGAAAATATGGAAATATTATTGCCAAATAAACTTATATTGTAAAGATAAAGACATGGTCGGTCCTACTGAAATAGGTACCTGGACAGGCTAGTAAGATACAGATCTCTGCAGCAGGCGGAATCAATGAGCTAGCTCAAAAACCACTAAGAAGTGTATCATAGAAGCATTACACAACTAAAGCAGACACGTTGGACTCCTATTTAAAACATAGAATAACTACCAGCACAACCCTTTTCCAAAACAACAATCCAAGAGTACACTAACCCAGCCTCTCCACTACTTCCAACAAATTTCACACAATGAATTTATGAACCTGGTCAGAGCAAGTAGGCCTGTCGGCAGCCCTTTTGACCCGTGCCCACCACTAACCTTCAAGTAAATTCTTCTAACTGCCTCTGCTGCCACACCACTAAGAAGAATCATCACCTATGATCTTCAACATTTACATGAAGTAATTACCGGAACTAATCAATCAATTTCACCTCACAAGCCATAACTATGCAGATGACACACAAATACTCCTTGAACTGGAAAGCCCCAAAGACATTGGAAACTAACATATTTTCAGTTGTCTCAGAGCCGTGGATCAATGGATGACATGGAGCCATCTCAAATTAAATGCTTCCAAAATGGAAATACTCACATGTGGGGATTGGAAAAATTATGACCAACTCAACGCCTAGCCTGATGATTTGGAAACCCTACCTAAAGTATCAAAGGAAGTAAAAAACCTCAGACTTACCATGGACTCCAAGCTATCAATGAATGCCCAAGTGGACAAACTGGCAAGCACAAGCTTTGCGGCTATAAAAACTCTGCAACACATCTTTCCCCACCTGGGATTTCCACACAAGGTCCAGGCGACTATCTCTCTTGTTCTGTCTAAACAAAGCGATACATGGAGCAGGACCACTCTTCGTCAAGAATAAAATCACAAAATGCATTCAACAAAGGAACCTCCACTCTAGATTGACACCTCGCCTCAGAATCCCACCGTACAAGAAAAAATCATAGGTGGCACAACCTTCTCTGTTCAAGCAGTAAAACTATGAAACTCCTTACCTCAAAACATAAGATCCACGGATAACTATCTTATCTTCAGAAGACTACTCAAGAGTTGGCTCTTCCCCACATAACCACCTAACTCAAACATAAATATACAGCATATCCCTCTGTATATAGCATTTATTTGGACTATAAATGTGAAGCTACATATGTGTATTGCTTTGTATAAAGGTGTATAATAATTATGTTTTCAAAATATTAAGATATTCATTAATTCTGCCTAACAAATGTACATATTAATTATGGTTATATTATTCTATGTTTAACATGTACATAGGTGACAGCATGAATAAGTAAATCATTTATCATAAATGTGTATCTACAATTGCTTCACTATTGAATTACAAAAAAATTACAAAAGAATATCACTTGAAGTACAGCAACACTTGAAAGTCTGAGTTTATTAAATACAACTTAAATCTACATATATTACCTTCATTCTACACATATACCTTCTATGCACTTATGTATCCTTATAAATATTACTTTTCTTCTAGTTCAGAATCTCCAATGCACTACCCTATATCTCACCCTATAGCTCTCTCAATATATCCTCTACCTACACTCCAACTCATCTCAAACCTCATTCTACTACTCTCTCCAATTAACTATCCTATTTCTCACTCTAGACCTCTCTCAATATAGACTCTACCTTCACTCTGTCTCATCTCAAATCTCATTCTACTACTCTTTCCAATGCGCTACCCTATTTCTCATTCTATACCTTTCAATATATCAACTACCTCCACACTCTCTCACTCATCCCAAACCCCATTCTTTTCATAGATCCCCAAATAACACTTTCTAGACTCTTCCCTCCTTGCATCATCTCATACCTCTTTTACTATTCAGATCTCCCAAAAAAGTCTTTCTAAAGCCTTCCCTCTGACTCTTCCCCATCCATCTCTCCTTTACTCATTCGAAACATCCCCCTAGTACTATGAGCTCCAAAAAAAACATCTTCTAGACCCTTCCCTCTTCTATCCCACCACTATCCTTTTCAAACCAAATAACCGACTAACATGTCCACCACTCAAATTAATTTAATATTTCCGTATTCTAATATACCAATAATCCTTTTTGGGTTCCGGGGTAGCATGCTACTTGCTGAAAAAGCACTTTGACTCCTCGTCAGGGGTAGTAAGCGCTATATAAATGCAATTACAATTTACAAATCTGCCTCTCCTCTCTCTGGCGTCCAACAATTTCCTTGTTGTACTTTCTTTAACTGGACAACCTGCCCCAAATGTTGTCTCTTAACTCAATTTTCTTCAAAGTTTTGTGAGAGTCATGCATGATTCTTTGTTATTCTGTCTGTATTTTAGTATTCAATTGTTTTTGTGCTGGTGTATTTATACTAAAGAAATGATTAAGCCAATCATAACACAGCATGGAACATCGGGAAGCAAGTCTACTAGGCCACACATTGTATGGAGAAGATTGCCTTTGAAGGTTAGGTGCCCAACTTCCATTGTCTTATCTTTCACTTCCTTTCCGTCCCAAACCCCTCCCCAATCCTGAACAGTATTAGGCTTGTTATCGGTTTTCACCACGGACCATGCATTTGCCATTGGTCTCTGTACATAGAATGAGTATTCTTGAGATGACAATAATAAGCATCTGTTATTCAGAGAAAAGATCCCCAGCAGGGTAACTGCAAGCTTTAAAATTTGCTCTCATGACGAGGCTGCTGTGTATATGTTAAAAAGTGATTTCCTTCCTTAGTATATGAGTTACAGGCGAAGGATGTAATTTTGATGATCTTTATTAAGATATGTTACAGGAAAATCATCCCAGCCATCCTCTCCAGCCCTTGTTCCAGTTGCAAATTCAATCATCACATTCCCTTCGGAATCCTCTTTACCCTGAAGTTCCAGTGGAATGTAACATTTTCATCCAGCCTTTTCCCTTCCCTTTCCTTCCTATCTTCCTCTTTTGTCTACGCACGTCCTCTCCTTTCCCTTGCACTTCTCATTCAACCACAAAGGCGTCATCATACAGTTAGCTATTATTTTTCTGAAAAGCTCAAAAGGATACTTCCCTGTGACCAAAGCGGAGTTAATTGATACAAATCTACTTTTTTTTGTTCTTCTTCCCTCCACTCAGTCAGTCAGTCAGAATATCTTTATTCGACTTATTTAAAAGCCATACAAAGAGGGGAAAAATTTAAAAACATTTCATACATGGTTTTTCTTCCTTTTTCTTAAAGAACGATAAATACGGACAAACAATTAAGAATATTACAGACAATTAAAAAAGTATTAAATTCAGAGATGAGTATAAATGGTAAAACATTTGCTTTAAGGCGAATCTAGGCAGACAGCTTTCACCCTTGAGGCGGCTACCAGAAAATTAGCTGTACAAAAAGTGATGTGGGGGTTAGGCAGTGATTGTAAAAAGAGCAGGGCCGGTCTCACTTGAGTGAAGCCAGCCTCTTTAAGAATGGGCAACAAGTATTTTTTCCTTGGCTCTAAATACAACCCACAAAACATAACAAAATGCATTGTATCTTGTACAGAAAACTGATCGCAGCTACAAGGCAAGGCTAGTTCCGGCTTCTGCCAGCTTTTAAAAGAGCCTAAATAAAAATGTAACAAATTAAATCTAAACTTAGTTAAAAGGAACCTATGGAAAGGAATTGTAACGAAACCAAGGTAAGGTGCAAGTGAAAAAGAGTTAACAAGTAGGCAATGTTCCCTTACTGACGGTTTCGCCAGTCCACATTCTTCACGGCATGCTTCCTTCCTTCCCATAAAGGACTTCTTTACAAAATCAATGTCATGTATCTTAATATTCTCGGGGGAGGAAAAAAGCTCCGGACGTCCCAGATCTAAAAATGCCTTAGCCAAATAGGCCAACCAAGGGATCTTATTAGATTTGTCCAGGGACAGGACATCAGACATGATTTTGTGATTTAATGGAAGTTCTTCGTTCATCCACATTTTCAGCCAAAAAATCAGAGGGGCCATGCTCAGCGTGTCAAACAAAAAATGTAGGCCCACTTCTTTATGGATGGAGTATGTTGGGGTCGACTGTGGTACAGAAAGCAGGGTTCTAATGAATCTATTCTCTGCTCTCTGGATTGGTTCCAAGTTTACATGCCCCCACAACGCGGAACCATATAACGCAATGGTCACGGATTTACTCTTATAGATGTTTAACAGAGCTTCCATAGGCCTAGCCCCTAGCCTACCAGCAAAGCCCAGGAGTGCTGATGATGATCTAATGACAGCCAGCCTCTTTGCTCTTACCTGTGGGCCCCAGGTCCCTTTCTGATCAAACAGTACGCCTAGGTAGGGAAATGTAGATACCCTGGAGACAGTGTCCCCCCTACATGTAAATGTTTTATTTCTCTTCTTGCTGCACTCGCGCCCCACCACCATTGTATGTGACTTGGTTACGTTTACCTTAAGATCCAATCGCTCCATAAACGAACCAAAGGCATTCAAAAGGTGCTGAAGGCCAACACCCGTGCGAGCGATCAGTACGGCGTCATCCGCATACAGGAGCGCCGGGATTTTAACAGCTCCTGCATGCGGGACGTCGGCTTCCTGCTCCCCTAGGTGTGCGCCCAAGCCGTTGATATAAATGGTAAAAAGCAAGGGGGCTAATATACAGCCTTGCCGTACCCCCTTTAAAGATTTAAAAAGGGGGGTACATCTACCCTCATTTGTTACACGGACGGCTGCAAAAAGCTCTTGGTGCAGAGTGGCCATAAACGTGACCAAGGCCTCATCAATGCCCATCTCCAACAAGATGGCCCACAGCTTTGACCTATTGACCAAATCAAAAGCCGAGGAGAGATCCATGAATGCAAGAAACACGGACCCCTCCTTGGCCACGGTATATTTGGAGATGAGCAAGTACAAGTTAGCGCACTGTTCAATGGCCCCTTTTCTTTCTCTAAAACCATATTGCAACTCAGACAACCCGCCACAGCTCTCAACGTTTTCCCTCAATCTAGATAAAAGGACTCTGCCTAAGATTTTTACAGATGAATCCAAGAGGGATATAGGTCTATAGCAGGCGGGATCATCCCGCTGGCCTTTTTTAAAAATAGGGACGATGGTGGAAGTGTCCCATGAGGCAGGTGATGGGTTGCCATTGACTGCATTGAACACATTTGCCAAAACCTCTGCCCACAGTTTTGGTGAATACATAAAAAAGTCAGCAGGAACTCCATCGGGACCGGGTGCCTTATGCTTTGTAGTAGCCAAAATAGCTTTTTCCACTTCTTGATAGTTAAAAAGGATAGGACTGGTGTTAGAACCGGGAGTCTCTGGTTGGCAGAGGTAAGTACCTTAGCCCAAGTAGGGACCCCTGGTTCCGGTCAGGGCAACAGAATAACCCTCTGAGATAACCCCTGCTCACCCTCTAGGTAGCATGGCGCGAGCAGTCTAGGCTAAACTCGGAGGCAATGTGGATAACATTTGCACTTAACACAACAATAATTCCCAATCCACCACAAACTGAGACCACACAGGTAAGTATATATAAAATATAACTTTATCTAGTTTCAGCACGGTAAATCAAGCAGTTGCACGATAAACACTTCATTTAGAAAAATGTTGCACTTAATTCTTAATGGTTCTTGTAAATAGGCAGTTCTCAGAATCAAACCAAAAATAGTCTCTAGTCTCTTTGATCAGTGGTTAAACATAATGCCACTGGCTTCTATTCAATTGGCTCTAAAAACGAGCAGTCAATGCAATACACAAGCGTAGTTATTCCCAGCCCGCCTTCTTAGGCCCTTGGCCCCCCAAGTGCGGCAAGCGCGCCTCACCCGGTCTCCTGGGGACTCCTTTCCTGTGGTGTGGGGGCTTACACGTGCGCCGGATGGATTCAGGCGCCTCGCGCCTAGCAGCGCACACTCCCACCTGGCCCCGGCCGGTCCCCTGGTGCTCTCCCGCCCGCTCTCGACAATCCAACGAGCGGCGGGGGATGCAGCACCTCGGGGGACGACAGGCCCGGGGCGGGGAACACACGCAGACTCACTCCCTCGGCGAGGACGGGTCAGCCAGCTGCTCCGGCGGTCGGCTCCTCGCTGGGGGGGTGATCGGGGCGCGATTCCCTCGGCGGCTTCCAGGCTGCTCCAGCTGTGCGGGCCAATCACGTCGCGGCCCTCTGGTCGAGCCCCTTCAGTGCCCGGGAGTCAGCCAATGGCAGAGCGGCTCCCGGGACAGGCTGGCAATGACGCTCCGCTACTTCGGCCAATCACGGCCCACCACAGCTGATGACGCTGCGCCGCACGGGCCAATCCCGTCGCGGCAATAGTGAGGGGGCTCGGCTCCCTCCACCAATGGGAGCGCGGCTCCTTCGTTTCTTTGGCGCTTCGGCTCCTTGACCTCGGAGCAGATTACGGGGGTATCCTGGCCCCGGGCTGCGGTGGTGATTTGGCGGCAAAGGGTTTTCAAGGGCGCTGGTCACAACTAGACCCCCCTCTCGCCCTTGCCACCACCGTGGAGCGGATTTCACGAGGGGAGGCTCCACAAGCCTCCGACCCTCACGAGTAATGTGCCGATGAGCACACCGATCCCTTCCTCACGCTCCGCAGTCAAGCCCCACGCGTCTCGGGTCCCAACAGCACGATTTTTCAGCCGTTTTCTGGGACAGCTTTAGGAACCTTTTATCCTGGGTTCCCAACAGGAGGCCAGCTCTTCTCAGGCCCTTGGAGATTCAGTTGTAGACACAGCACACAGCAGAGTCTTGGCAGTTTCAAGTAGGCAGGGTCACAGCACACAGCAAAGCCCCTTTCTTCTCCTTAGCTTCCAGTCAGACAACAGAACAGGTCAGCCCTTAGAGCACACAGCAAGGCAATCTTCCTTTGGTTCTCTAGCCGTCCTCCTTCCAGCCGAGGTTCCTTCTTGCTTGCAGAATTTCAGAATCTAACTTCTGTAGTCAGGGGTCCTTTCCTTATACCCCTCAATGTCTTTGAAGTTCTTTGAAGTCTTTGTGCATGGAGGCCCTTAGTCCAGTCTAAACCAGTTCTGGGGGTTGCGGAGCACCGAGGTGTCTCTGGTTTTCTTCTTCCTGTCAGCTTCAGGGCCAGAGGTGTCAGTTGACCACCAGGAGACAGCTAACGTGGGGGAGGTAGGCAGGCGCAGCTCAGCACTTATCAGGCATTCCTTCCTCCCTCCTCCCAGGCAGGCAGATGTGCCCTTTCATCCCCGGGATGGCTCCGACCCTCTCCTCTGGGGCTCTGCAGCCCCCCCTGTCACATCCAGACCAGGCAGGCATTCCACAAACCCAGGCACACAGAAAGGTTTAGACAAGAGAACAGCCACTTTCTAAAAGTGCTATTCTCCAACACAGGATTTAAAAACACCCTTCACTAAAAGATGTGTCATTAAATTCTGAGTTCAGGGATATCTTCCACTTATGTCCCATCTTGTTCCTATGGGAAGATAGGCTGGTATCACATGGGCCCAGCCTCCTCCATGTTACTCTATGGAGCAAGATAGCCTTTCAGCAGTGAGCACATAACATGGCTGCAGCCCACTACCAGAGCATACTACCTGCACTAGTACATGCTCTACCTTATCCATACACTGCACTCTGCCCAGGGGGGTACCTCGAGCCTTCCATAGGGGTGACTGATGTGCACAGACAGGGAAGGGTTAGGCCTAGCCAGTGGGGACACTGGCCAGGTTGACATGGCAGTCACTGACTGCACACAGGCTCCGCGCTGGCAGGCCTTAGTCACCATTTTAAAGCTACTCACGTGGGTGGCGCAATCTGCGCTGCAGGCCCACTAGTAGCATTTGTGATCACCAGCCCTGGCACACACAGTGCACTTTACTAGGGACTTCGTGGTGATACAAATATGCCAATCAGGTATATTCCATCAATATCACAATTTACAGAGGGAGCACTTACACTCTGACACTGATCAGCAGTGGCAGAGTGTCCAAAGCATCTTAATCAGCAAAAACGAAATCCAGCACAGCATCACAACACATGAGTCAGAGGCAAAAAGATGGGGGAAGAACCACACCAAAAGGTGTCAGGTCTAACACGTGTCCCCTCCAGCTGAAAGTGGGGAGAACTACCCAACCTCTTGGGAGTCCTCATCACTAAGGCGGAAGAATCTGGACAGACCGTCAGCATTGGCGTGTTCTGTACCAGGGCGGTGCTCCACCGTAAAGTCCATCCCCTGTAGGGAAATGGACCACCTCAACAATTTTGGATTCTCACCCCTCATCTGCATTAACCATCTGAGGGGCCTGTGGTCGGTCTGAACACGGAAGTGAGTCCCAAACAGGTAGGGCCTCAGCTTCTTCAGAGACCAGACCACAGCGAAAGCTTCTCTTTCGATGGCACTCCATTTCTGTTCCCTGGGGATTAGCCTTCGGCTAATGAAAGCCACTGGTTGGTCTCCGCCCTCATCATTAATCTGTGAGAGCACTGCTCCCACTCCTTGCTCTGAAGCGTCAGTTTGCACAATGAACTCACTGGAAAAGTCAGGTGCCTTAAGCACCGGTGCTGTGCACATGGCAGTTTTGAGGGTGTCAAAAGCAGTTTGACAGGCCTCAGTCCAATTCACTTTCCTGGGCTGATTCCTAGATGTCAGCTCTGTCAAAGGGGCCACAATGGTGCCATAGCCTTTGACAAACCGTCTGTAATACCCGGGGAGACCTAGAAAGGCTCTCACCTCAGTCTGGGTCTTGGGGGGGTTCCCAAGCCAGAATGGTATCAATTTTTGCCTGTAGGGGCGCCACCTTGCCGCTCCCCACCTGGTGTCCCAAGTACACCACCGATCCCTGCCCTATCTGGCATTTACTGGCCTTGATAGTGAGGCCTGCCTTCTGCAGAGCCTTCAACACTTCAGTGAGGTGTTGCAGGTGTTCCTCCCAAGTGGAGCTGAACACAGCAATGTCATCCAGGTAGGCTGTACTGAATTGCTCCAGCCCTGCCAGTACCTGGTTGACCAACCTCTGAAATGTGGCGGGAGCATTTTTCAACCCAAAGGGCATGACACGGAACTGGAAGTGCCCCTCTGGTGTGGAAAATGCTGACCTCTCCTTTGCCCCGTCAGTTAAGGCAATCTGCCAGTACCCTGAAGTCAAATCAAAAGTATCAGGTACTGGGCAGCTCCCAACCGATCCACCAGCTCATCAGCTCTGGGGATGGGGTGCGCGTCAGTCTTGGTGACCGCATTGAGCCCACGGTAGTCCACACAGAACCGAAGTTCTGGGGTGCCACCGGGGGTAGCAGCTTTCTTAGGCACTAAGACCACTGGGCTAGCCCAGGGGCTGCTGGAGGGCTCAATAACCCCAAGCGCCAACATCTTGGAAACTTCTTCCTTGATGCTAGCTCTGACCTTGTCAGCCACCCTGTAAAACTTCTGTTTCACAGGCATGCTGTCTCCAGTGTCCACGTCGTGGACGCACCACTTGGTGACACCTGGGGTCAGGGAGAACAGTGGGGCGAACTGACCCAAGACTTGGCGACAGTCCTCCTGCTGTTCTGGGGTCAGGGTGGGGGAGAGGACCACACCATCCACTGACCCATCTTGCTCCTTGACTGCCAGGAGGTCAGGGAGAGGATCACTATCCTCCTCCCCTCCAACATCTGTAGCCATGAGCATAGTCACTTCAGTTCTTTCAAAGTGGGGTTTGAGGCGGTTCACATGTAGCACTCTCAGGGGCTGCCTGGGAGTCTTCAGGTTAACCAAATAGGTAACTTCGCTCTTGCGCTCCACCACCTCATATGGCCCAGACCACTTGTCGCAGAGCGCACAAGGCTCCACTGGTGCCATCACCCACACTTTCTGACCAGGTTGGAACTCAACCAAAGAAGTGTTCTGGTCATACCACCTCTTCATTTCCTCCTGGCTAGCCTCCAGGTTCTCTTGAGCGAGCTTCCTGAAGCGCTTGGTCTGGTTGCGGATGGCCAGCACATAGCTGAACACATCCTGAGGGGTTTCCCCACGGGATTTCTCCCACCCCTCTTTCACCAGAGCCAGAGGCCCTCTGACAGGGTGGCCATACAGCAACTCAAAGGGACTGAACCCTAAGGATTTCTGAGGCACCTCCCTGTAGGCAAACAACAGGCATGGCAACAAGACATCCCATTTCCGCCTCATGGGCTCTTCCAGGCCCATAATCATGCCCTTCAATGTGCGGTTGAATCTCTCAACCAAACCATTTCCTTGAGGGTGGTAAGGAGTGGTGAATTTGTATGTCACCCCACACTCACTCCACAGGGACTTCATATACTTAGAAATGAAGTTTGTCCCTCGGTCCGAAACGACCTCCTTCGGAAATCCCACCCGGGAAAAGATCCCCATCAGGGCACGGCCCACCACTGGGGCGGTGACTGTCCTGAGCGGAAGGGCTTCCGGGTACCGAGTGGCATGGTCCACCAAGACCAGGATAAACCTGTTGCCTAGGGCTGTCTTGGGATCCAGGGGCCCCACGATGTCAATGCCCACCCGCTCAAAAGGGGTGCTCACCACGGGAAAGGGTTGGAGGGGGGCCACGCGCTTCCCTCCACTCTTGCCACTGGCCTGACAAGTCTGGCAAGACTTACAGAAGGCAGAGACGTGCGTCTTCATCTGGGGCCAGTAAAAATGGGTGACAAGCCTGTGATAGGTCTTGTCTTGCCCCAGATGTCCTGCGAGAGGCACGTCATGAGCCAGACCCAGTAGGAAGTTCCTGAAGCGCTCCGGTACCACCAGCACACGGGCTGCACCGGGCTCAGCGAACTTAGGCTCACTGTAAAGTAAGTCATCCTCCCAGTAGATCAAATGCTCCTTGGACCCCAGGCCTGCGGCCTGGTCGGCAGCCTGCTGCCGCACACCAATGAGAGAAGGGCACTCCTTCTGAGCCTGGCAGAATTCCTCCCTGGAGGGACCACCCTCTTGCTGCCACTGGGACAGCTCAGGCAATTCCCCTAGTTCGGCCACCTGCTCCCCTGTAGGTTCCAGGGCATCCCCTTCCGGGTCTGCCTCCTCCTGGACCGTGGGAACAGTGGGGGCCGGTTTCCCGCGCCCTCTACCCCTTCCTCTCTTGGCAGGTCCCTGGCTCCAGCTCTGTTAGACCGCCCTCTCTTGCTGTCATTGCACGGGTGGACACACAGATCCACGCAGGCAAACCCAACATCTCCAAGTGAGTCCGGTGCTCCACCTCTTTCCATGGGGAGCTCTCCAGGTCATTACCTAATAGACAATCTACAGGCAAGGCATCACTTACAACAATTTCCAAAATACCGGAGACTCCTCCCCACTCAAATGGAACTTTTGCCAACTTGCAGTAGCGCACTGAACTGTCAGCTGCCACCACCGGCCGGAGTACCTGGGGAATAATTTGCTCTTCAGACACCCACCGACACCTAACAGATGTCACGCTGGCCCCTGTGTCTCTCAGAGCCTCCACCACCTGTCCATTGATGGTCACCTTCTGCCCGTATTTCTTAGTGTTTTGGGGCAGCAAGGTTTCCTGGGCCATCTCTTGGTCTCCTAGAGAGACAAGGGTCATCAATGCTAACCCCTCCTCACCACTAGAAATCAAATCCCCTCCCAAAGCTACACTGGCTATCGCCGGAGCTGGAGCTGGAGCACCAGTGGGTGCAGATTTCTTCTTTGGACAGTTTGGAGCAATGTGCCCCATCTCCCTACATGCATAGCAAGTGAGGGTCTTCTTGTCCTGCGGGCCCTTATGGGGCCAAGACTTCTTAGACTTGGGGGGTTGAGACACCTTCTCCGGGGAACTACTTTGGGGCCCTTTAGAAGACTCCTTTTGATTACCCGTGTCCCCCCCACTCTTCTGCTGGGGACCCTGTCCACCTTTGGCTGGGGTACTTACCACCCCCTTGTGGACTCTGGTGCTAGTCCACCGGTCCGCCTCCTTAGCAAGCTCACTGGGATCAGTTAACTTACTATCCAAAAGATGCTGGTGCAGCTCTGGGACACATAAACTGCTTAAGTGCTCCCTACTAATCAAGTGACACAACCCCACATAATCAGTAACTTTGCTGCCCTTCATCCAACCTTCCAGTGCACGCGTGTACATACTCACACACTCCACCCAAGTACTTGAATCAAGCTTCTTGAAGTTCCTAAACTTCTGGCGGTACTGTTCAGCAGTGAGCCCATACCTGAGGCACAAAGCCTCCTTCATGGCGGAGTAGGATAAAGCATTCTTTGCGTCTAAGGGTGCCAAGACATCCCTCCCTGAGGCCTCAAAATGCTTCCACAATCCTGCTCCCCAATTCTTTTCAGGCACCTCATTCATCTTCAAGGCAAGTTCATACGCTCTGAACCACGCATAAATATCCTCACCCCTCTGATAATTCTGTACCAGATCCTTTGGTATGTATACCTTACCCGCCTGTACTGGTTGTGCGCTGCCACCATTAGAACTGGACCCCCTCTCTTTATATTTGAAATCCAATTCCTTCATCCTCCTCTCATGAGCCAATTGGACCTTCTTCTCCTCCAAAGCGAGAGCATGCCTTCTCTCCTGCGCCGCTCTTTCCTGCGCCTCTTTCTCAACTTCTAGGCGCAGTCTCTTCTCGTCGGCTTCCGCTTTGAGCTTCAAAAGCTCAATCTCATGGGCCCTAGCTCTCTGATTCTCCTCCACCTCCTCTGGAGAAATAATCCTACTGGAGTGGGTGCTGCCGGCCCTAGACGCTGGCTTCGCCACTGGCAAATCACTAGGCAGAAAAACAATCTCCTGTGCGCCACCCTCTCCAATAGTAGCTTCTGGTTCACCATGTTTGGCCTCCCACCAGGCCCTCAGAGCTGTCCGTAGCTCTTCCTTATTTGCGCCGCCCCTTACTGGGCATTCAAGCTGTCTGCAGACTTTTCTCAGTTGCTCCTTGTTATAGGTGAGCAACTCCTGGATTTCAAATTCCACTTCCCCTTCTACATTCACGCTTTGCGCGTTCTGAGACATGGTACTTCCTACCCTTTTTCAACTAAAAAGGTTTCACCAAAAAAGAAAAAATCTTGCGCAACCTGTTCTGCTAAACTAGACTAGTGATGTACAAGAAATCACTGCCGGTCAAGTGCAATCATTAGTTCAAAATCCGCACCGCGAGCCACCAATGTTAGAACCGGGAGTCTCTGGTTGGCAGAGGTAAGTACCTTAGCCCAAGTAGGGACCCCTGGTTCCGGTCAGGGCGACGGAATAACCCTCTGAGATAACCCCTGCTCACCCTCTAGGTAGCATGGCGCGAGCAGTCTAGGCTAAACTCGGAGGCAATGTGGATAACATTTGCACTTAACACAACAATAATTCCCAATCCACCACAAACTGAGACCACACAGGTAAGAATATATAAAATATAACTTTATCTAGTTTCAGCACGGTAAATCAAGCAGTTGCACGATAAACACTTCATTTAGAAAAATGTTGCACTTAATTCTTAATGGTTCTTGTAAATAGGCAGTTCTCAGAATCAAACCAAAAATAGTCTCTAGTCTCTTTGATCAGTGGTTAAACATAATGCCACTGGCTTCTATTCAATTGGCTCTAAAACCGAGCAGTCAATGCAATACACAAGCGTAGTTATTCCCAGCCCGCCTTCTTAGGCCCTTAGCCCCCCAAGTGCGGCAAGCGCGCCTCACCCGGTCTCCTGAGGACTCCTTTCCTGTGGTGTGGGGGCTTACACGTGCGCCGGATGGATTCAGGCGCCTCGCGCCTAGCAGCGCACACTCCCACCTGGCCCCGGCCGGTCCCCTGGTGCTCTCCCGCCCGCTCTCGACAATCCAACGAGCGGCGGGGGATGCAGCACCTCGGGGGACGACAGGCCCGGGGCGGGGAACACACGCAGACTCACTCCCTCGGCGAGGACGGGTCAGCCAGCTGCTCCGGCGGTCGGCTCCTCGCTGGGGGGGTGATCGGGGGGTGATTCCCTCGGCGGCTTCCAGGCTGCTCCAGCTGTGCGGGCCAATCACGTCGCGGCCCTCTGGTCGAGCATCTTCAGTGCCCGGGAGTCAGCCAATGGCAGAGCGGCTCCCGGGACAGGCTGGCAATGACGCTCCGCTACTTCGGCCAATCACGGCCCACCACAGCTGATGACGCTGCGCCGCAAGGGCCAATCCCGTCGCGGCGTTAGTGAGGGGGCTCGGCTCCCTCCACCAATGGGAGCGCGGCTCCTTCGTTTCTTTGGCGATTCGGCTCCTTGACCTCGGAGCAGATTACGGGGGTATCCTGGCCCCGGGCTGCGGTGGTGATTTGGCAGCAAAGGGTTTTCAAGGGCGCTGGTCACAACTAGACCCCCCTCTCGCCCTTGCCACCACCGTGGAGCGGATTTCACGAGGGGAGGCTCCACAAACCTCCGACCCTCATGAGTAATGTGCCGATGAGCACACCGATCCCTTCCTCACGCTCCGCAGTCAAGACCCACGCGTCTCGGGTCCCAACAGCACGATTTTTCAGCCGTTTTCTGGGACAGCTTTAGGAACCTTTAGTCCTGGGTTCCCAACAGGAGGCCAGCTCTTCTCAGGCCCTTGGAGATTCAGTTGTAGACACAGCACACAGCAGAGTCTTGGCAGTTTCAAGTAGGCAGGGTCACAGCACACAGCAAAGCCCCTTTCTTCTCCTTAGCTTCCAGTCAGACAACAGAACAGGTCAGCCCTTAGAGCACACAGCAAGGCAATCTTCCTTTGGTTCTCTAGCCGTCCTCCTTCCAGCCGAGGTTCCTTCTTGCTTGCAGAATTTCAGAATCTAACTTCTGTAGTCAGGGGTCCTTTCCTTATACCCCTCAATGTCTTTGAAGTTCTTTGAAGTCTTTGTGCATGGAGGCCCTTAGTCCAGTCTAAACCAGTTCTGGGGGTTGCGGAGCACCGAGGTGTCTCTGGTTTTCTTCTTCCAGTCAGCTTCAGGGCCAGAGGTGTCAGTTGACCACCAGGAGAGAGCTAACGTGGGGGAGGTAGGCAGGCGCAGCTCAGCACTTATCAGGCATTCCTTCCTCCCTCCTCCCAGGCAGGCAGATGTGCCCTTTCATCCCCGGGATGGCTCCGACCCTCTCCTCTGGGGCTCTGCAGCCCCCCCTGTCACATCCAGACCAGGCAGGCATTCCACAAACCCAGGCACACAGAAAGGTTTAGACAAGAGAACAGCCACTTTCTAAAAGTGCTATTCTCCAACACAGGATTTAAAAACACCCTTCACTAAAAGATGTGTCATTAAATTCTGAGTTCAGGGATATCTTTCACTTATGTCCCATCTTGTTCCTATGGGAAGATAGGCTGGTATCACATGGGCCCAGCCTCCTCCATGTTACTCTATGGAGCAAGATAGCCTTTCAGCAGTGAGCACATAACATGGCTGCAGCCCACTACCAGAGCATACTACCTGCACTAGTACATGCTCTACCTTATCCATACACTGCACTCTGCCCAGGGGGGTACCTCGAGCCTTCCATAGGGGTGACTGATGTGCACAGACAGGGAAGGGTTAGGCCTAGCCAGTGGGGACACTGGCCAGGCTGACATGGCAGTCACTGACTGCACACAGGCTCTGCGCTGGCAGGCCTGAGTCACCATTTTAAAGCTACTCACGTGGGTGGCGCAATCTGCGCTGCAGGCCCACTAGTAGCATTTGTCATCACCAGCCCTGGCACACACAGTGCACTTTACTAGGGACTTCGTGGTGATACAAATATGCCAATCAGGTATATTCCATCAATATCACAATTTACAGAGGGAGCACTTACACTCTGACACTGATCAGCAGTGGCAGAGTGTCCAAAGCATCTTAATCAGCAAAAACGAAATCCAGCACAGCATCACAACACATGAGTCAGAGGCAAAAAGATGGGGGAAGAACCACGCCAAAAGGTGTCAGGTCTAACAATGGGCGGCTAAGGGTACCAACGGAACACCTTTGATTGCTTCGTCATTATCCCCAAATACATTTTTAAAATGAGACAACCATTTTTCGTCGGGGATAACACAGTCCATAGATTCGTTATTATCATCTGAGAAGAAGGGCTGTTTAATAATCTCCCAAAATGTCCTACTATCCTTCAGGACTGCCACTGAAAGGAGATTTTCCCACGCTTCACGTTTAATGGTGTCCTTTCGTTTCTTTAAGGCTAGCTTGTAAATTTTCCTTAATCTGGTGATCTCATCTTTTACCCTAGGAGTATTTTTTAGGGCTGCCAGCAGTGATCTGTGGGCTTTAGAACATGCTGAATCAAACCAGCGCTTATTTCCTGGGATTCCTTTTTTTGGCTTGACTAAAAGATCCTGTGACACCTGGCCACATATTGCCTCAAATGCCTCTACAATTTCTTGGCCCAGCGCACAAGGATTTTTACAAATCTCAACCTGGTCCTTGATCTTAAGGAAGTTTTCTGCATAAAAATTTTCCGGGACCACCTTTGCCCATTTCACTCGCCTGCCTTGATCAGAGATCCTCAGAGGGTGTACGGGCCTTACTATCATTGGGGATAATCCCATATGGACTCCCCAAGCCACTTCGAATACTACCGGGTTATGATCACTAAAGTGTGTTTGTACTGTACGATAGTCCATAGCCCGGTTTAAAATACCTTGGGAAACAAAGATATAATCTATTATTGTGCCTTGGTGGACACCAGTAAAAGTTGGCAGTCTGGGGCCACCATCTGGTTCGTGCAAGTCGAAGTTAGCAAGAAATTCTTCTAACTCCTCTCCCTCGGTAGTGTGTTCAAAGTGGGGACCCTCTAGTCCTTCGTCCCCGTCATCGCTACTTCTCCTACAGGCTAGGTTACACGGATGGATATTAAAATCGCCTAATAAAATATACTCAAAGTCGTACTTTGTATTCTGGCTG
This sequence comes from Lissotriton helveticus, assembly GCF_964261635.1. NCBI lineage: Eukaryota > Metazoa > Chordata > Amphibia > Caudata > Salamandridae > Lissotriton > Lissotriton helveticus. Next base: position 236,893,265 of record NC_136071.1, on the reverse strand, counting down.
AATAATTTTAAAATGCTATCTAAGTTAGCGATGTTACATCCTCTATGGTCACTGTTCCCTGAATTGTAAAAGTTTATATATATGGTCCTGCTAGTGTTGTTGATCACTCTTTCTACCATTAAGATGTTATGGGAATCGGTGCTAATCTGCCTACAGCTACCCTTCAGGTCTAAGGAGAACAGAATTAAAAGGCCTCCCTTAGCTCTCCCCATACGACTGGGAACAGCTGCTTTGGTAAAGCTGGTAAACCCATCCCACCAAAGATTGGCGGATGTGTCCCAGGTTTCCTGGAGAGCGATAATATGGTGGCCTAAAACAAAACTTGACCATGCCTTGTCCTGTCGTTCGCGTTTAGCCCCGCTATATTCCAGCTTATCATCTTACAAGAATCTATAGATGTCTTAGATTCTGAGTACTGCACCAATACCCCCTCAGCTGCCCGTGACAGTTGGGTCCCTTCATTAATTCCCACTTTCGAAAAACTCTGCGGGTTATCACTGGCAAAGCTCTGATTCGCACAGTGCTCAGGCAGATTTAACGTGGGGAGATGTTCGTATTTTGATATGACTTGGTCTTCTTGCCCTGTCTGATAGATGGACTCACTGGGATCTAGGCCATTAATAAATTGACTGCTCTTGACTGGTGGCTGATCCAAAGCATCTTTTACCAAATCAGTAACCTCCATATGTCAGTCGCAGTCATTTAGATTGGATAGGACTCCAAACCTATTCCCCATTCCAAATCCCCAGTCAAAAGGGGTGGCCGCCTGACCCCATCCGCTAGCTGTTGTGTTCCACATGGGTCGTGGGGTATTAGAACGCATTGGTGGCTGTTCATTTACCGTCCAGGCTATAAACCCATTTCCCTGTCCTCTATGATCATATCCCAGGGTGCCTGGTCCCCACCTATTTATAGTGGGCCCATTTAACCTGGGTGTTCTGGCAATCGGCTCAATCGGGTAGTTGCGTTGCCCTGTCCCAAGGCTAATCATAGGGTAGAAACAATCATTATTATATCTGGGTCTAGTATCCCCTCCCCAATTAGTAACTTTTGTATTCCTTCTAGGTCTAGGAATGTTGGGGAAGGTCGCAATCTGGTTCTCACTATAAAAGAAGAACATGCTGAATCAAACCAGCGCTTATTTCCTGGGATTCCTTTTTTTGGCTTGACTAAAAGATCCTGTGACACCTGGCCACATATTGCCTCAAATGCCTCTACAATTTCTTGGCCCAGCGCACAAGGATTTTTACAAATCTCAACCTGGTCCTTGATCTTAAGGAAGTTTTCTGCATAAAAATTTTCCGGGACCACCTTTGCCCATTTCACTCGCCTGCCTTGATCAGAGATCCTCAGAGGGTGTACGGGCCTTACTATCATTGGGGATAATCCCATATGGACTCCCCAAGCCACTTCGAATACTACCGGGTTATGATCACTAAAGTGTGTTTGTACTGTACGATAGTCCATAGCCCGGTTTAAAATACCTTGGGAAACAAAGATATAATCTATTATTGTGCCTTGGTGGACACCAGTAAAAGTTGGCAGTCTGGGGCCACCATCTGGTTCGTGCAAGTCGAAGTTAGCAAGAAATTCTTCTAACTCCTCTCCCTCGGTAGTGTGTTCAAAGTGGGGACCCTCTAGTCCTTCGTCCCCGTCATCGCTACTTCTCCTACAGGCTAGGTTACACGGATGGATATTAAAATCGCCTAATAAAATATACTCAAAGTCGTACTTTGTATTCTGGCTGAATTTCAGGGTAAGGGGGATTATAGAACCACTTCTTCGTTGGGGGGGAAAGATGTTAGACAGGATGTTTGGGAGTACCTCTGCGTTAGCAAAGTTTAATATTACGCAGTCCCCCTTAAACTTCTTTGGCTTATTCCCAATCCATGGTACCCTCCTTGTCATTACGATCTCCCCTGCTAGTTGGTCAGACCCCTGATATGCCATATGCATATTATTAGTGAGCCAGTGTAAGGCTTTATCTTTTAGTCCTTGAATAGATTCTATTTTACCATGTGATAGAGCAGGGACATTGGCCAATACAAGTACTACTGATGAGGCTTCCATAATGAATTGTGATGAGTCATCCCCTAAATGCAGTGGTGCTGACTCAACAGATGGTAGAATGGGGGACTGTCTTACTGCTTCCTGGCTGGGCGCAGGTGGTGGCGGCTGCCCTGGCGGGATAGACTGTATTTGGCCTTCCATAGGACCCATGTCCGCACCAGTGTCCTCCTCAGCTATGGCCACCGGTTTTGTGACATGAGTAACTAGGCTCTCCAATTCATCAGCCAACTTACTTTGCGACCCACCCATCTTTTTCACCTCAGCAGTTAGTTTGTCTATTTTCCCAATCAATGGCTTAATGATAGTCCTGATTTTCATATCTATCATGTCTGAGATCCTATTGAATAGGTCGTCGTCAATGATGTGTCTTGGCTCAACATCAACATCACACTCCACATTTTTCCCTTTACGCCTAGGTGGTGTGATCGGCTTTTTTCTTCCTAGCTGTTTCCCCCCACGTTTTGGCTGAGATTTTCTACAATTTCTCACGGCCCGTACTACGGGCGACAGGGGTGAGGGAACTTCAACTACAATATTTAGCTGTTGGTCCGAGTCAGACACAGCATTTACTGACAAATCGGCTAGCAGATCTGAATTTCCATCATCATTGCCAGTATCTTGAGAATTAAGGTCCGGTATATATGTAATGGGATCTAGTGATGGTGTGTCAGACATTGGTGCATTAGAGGAAGGACTCACTGGGAGCAAAACTGGTGATTGGCTCAAACCTAAGGATTGCCTTCTTTCATTATTAATCTTCCCTCCACTCATCCGTATTATCCTTGGCCATCCTGATGGTCTCCTTCAGCACTCTGTTGAATCGTTGTACTATGCCACTGGCCTTTGGGTGATACAAAGTGCATTTCTTGAGTTTAATCACTCTCTCCACTAGAAACTTCTCTATTTCCCTTTAAACTAATTGGACACCATTACCTGTAAGCAAAACACCTAGGATGCCTTCCCGGCTTACAAGTTCTTCAAAAAAATACCACCACATGCTTGGATTCTACCCCTTTTATGAAAGTCACTTCTGGCCATCTCAAAAATAAATTAATCAATACAGCAACATTTGAGTGAATCAGCCCAAGAATATCTAAAGCAACTTCATCCCATGGACCATTCGGCAACTACTGCACCACCATGGGTTGTACTCTGGGTTTTATAACTTTATCACTCCTCATACACAGTATGCACTCCCTTACTAACCTTTCTGACTCCATATCCATCCCTGGCCACCAATAAGATGTCCTTAACCACTCCTTCAGTCTTTGAGATCCCTTGGTGCCGTTGATGTGCCAACTTTAGTAAGGAAGTCCTTAATATCAATGATGGAACTAACCTTGTTCCTCTAAATAAGAGTCTCTGCTTCTCCAAAAACTAAATACTCTCTTACATTCCAAAATTTCAGTTTCCTTATCCTCACATTCTTTTTTGCGCTAACCTAACTTCAACAGTTTAAACACTGGTGTGTCACTCCATCCCCACGGATGGCTTTCCTCCACTCTTCTTCTGAAATGGCATTGCCCTCTATAACACATACACTTTTTTCTTGTTCAAAATCTTCATCTCCACCCTCCATTCTTTATGCATTATCCACCAATCGAGATAATGCATCAGCCACTACATTTCTGGCTCCTGGTATGTATTCTACCAAAAAATCATAATCCTGCAATGCTACTTCCCACTTGGCAATTCTTCCTGACGGAGCATCAATACCCTTCCTGTGGAAAATTTCTCTTAAAGGATTATGATCCGTCTTAAGTTCAAACTCACACACCCATAAAAAAGTCCTAATTTTCTTCACAGCGCAATAAATCCCAAGGGCTTCCCTCTTAATCACAGAGTACCTTGTTTCTGGTCCTTTCAAACTTCTCAAAGCAAACATGATGATCTTCATACCTCTCTCTTCACCTTGCATCAAAACTGCTCCCAACCCTTTGATACTTGCGTCGGTAATCGGAGTAGATTCCATGGTGGGATCAAACCTACATAGATTGGGAGCTGCATCTATTTCCTGCTTTAATAACTTGAACTCTTCTTCAGAATCTTGGTGGAAGGCAGACCAGAAGATACGGAGGAAAGATCTCGCTGTAGTAACATCTGTCTGTTGGGGTTCCCAGAGCGAGTGGAGGGAGACTCGGAGGAATCCTTTGAAAAATTGGACTCAAACCACCCTCAAGCCTGAGGGTTTGACCCATGTTTCCTGTAGAGCAGGCGCACCAAGCACTGATTGTACACCCCCAGCCTGGGGCTCCCCCAAGAGCACTGATTGTGAGGATCTTCAACTATGTTGTCAGGACTGTTGCCTCAAGGTGGCGCGCACAATGGGAACACTGCGATATGAAAGTAGTTTTAACTCCATCTTTCCGGATTATACCAGAGAAGTACAGTCACAACGAAAATCATTTGTAGAGGTCAAGCGACAACTTCGGACTATGGGCCTCCCATTTATGTGTTTGCTCCAAGCAAAACCGAGAGTGGTCCCCCAGGGTAAAAGCTCACTTTTTTGATCACCCGAAAGATGCCTGGGCATGGCTCGAACGTTGGGATAAAGTATCAGCTGAGGAGAGCGGACCACGGAGGACTGGTTGGGACAGAAGGAGAGGGTGCAGAAGCATGGCTAAATAGAGTATGTCCCAGGGACAGTTGTCAGCGGGGGACAGGCCTGCAGCTCGGATTGAGATTCAGAAAGACGGCACATTTACTGATGTGTTGCGGATTGTCGCTGAATCGGCTGGCACGCAGGACAGTCAGGCGGAGGAGGTGCAGCCGGCCCCATTGGAAAATAATGTTTCATAGACTGGCGGATGTGGTAATGTGTCAGCTATAGGTGTTGTTATGTTGCCTTTACAGTATGCAAGTATACTTGTACCTGGGGAGAGGTGAACCATCGTAAACTTGGGGTGGTCAAAACACTGTGGAAAAATGGCGGTTACCCATGTAGGATGAGAACGGTTATGATTTTTAAAATGATATACGTTAAGTTATGGCTCCCACAGGCCCACTTCCTTGGGGTGTTCAGACAAAATATTGAGTACAAAATATCGACTTACCAAAATATTGAGTAAAAAATGTCGTGATATGGTAATATCGTCAGCAAGAATATCGTTGTCAAGAATATCAAATTTAAGGTAAGTAATATCATTTTTTTTAAATACTGAAGTCATTAACATAGTTAACAAAAATACAGTTGGTTATAAGTTAGTTTTTTTTATTATTGTTATATATTTTAGTATAAATTTTAAATGTATATGATGCACATTTTTTGTAAAATTATGGTTTATGTTTTTTAATATTGTTGTTACATTTTTAGTAGTTATTAAATTTAGTTTAACCCAGTTTTGTTATTTTTTAGTACTCTATTGAGTTGTGGGTATAGGGTACAGGGTGTGGAGTAATTTAATTATGACAAATTAAGGATTATTTTTTAATTAATATTATTTATGTAATTGATAATTAATTATGTTAATTGTGCAATTATTGTTGCAATAATTTTTTTAGGTGTGGGTTTTATGGGGTACAGGATGGGAAGTAATTTAATTTTACTTAATTAATGATTAGTTCTTAATTAATTATCAATTAAATTAATATTAATTATGCTAATAGTGTCTTTTTAAGGTGAGGGGTTTGGGGTTTATAAGGGTACATGGTGGGGAGTACATTAATTCTAACTAATGAATAATTAGTTGTTAATATAAATTATTTAATTAAAAATTATGTCAATTGTGTATTTTTTATTTTAGGTGTGGGTTGTGGGGTTAATAGGAGTACAGGGTGGAAAGTAAACTCATATTTTTAATTAATAATAATAATTTTATTGATAATTTATTTCCCTAATTGTTTAATTATTATTTGTTATTACATTTTAGGTGTGGGTTGTGGGTTTTGTAGGGTATATGATGGGTTAATTTTAATTAGGTAATAATTTGTTTTTATTAATATTAATTATTACATTATTAATTTTCTATTGTGTAATTTTTTTTGTAAATCTTTAGGAGTGTGTTGTGTGTTTTGAGGGTATATTATGGGAAGCAAATTATTTATATTTAATAATAATTACATTTTTATTAATGTTAATTAGTTTGTTGATAAATATTTATGTTGATAGTGTAAATACTTTTCTTTTTAAAGTTAAGTTTTAGGTGGGTTTTGTAGGGGTATATGGTGGAAAGTAACTAAATGAAAATTATTTAAGAAATATTTTTTATAAATAAATACTTTATAAATAAAAATATCTATTTACATGAAATATATTTTTGTATTTTAATTATAATAATATTTGTAGTTATTTCCATGTATTAACCACTATAATATGTATTTAATACAATATTTTTTTAATATATGTATATTTTTAGTTGTTTACTATGTCTCTGAAATTATTTTGTGTGGAAGGGAATTTGTTTGTTTCTAATGTTGCATTGACTACAGTGGGAATAGTACATTTTACCCCTCCACAATCCAACACTTTCCCTACTGTTGCACTTATTGGAATGGGAATAGTAAATTGTAGCCCTCCGCATTCCAACCCTTTCCCTACTGTTGAACTGACTGGAGTGGGAATAGTAAATGTTACCCCTCCACGATCCAACACTTAGCCTGCTGTTACACTGACTGGAGTAGGAATAGTACATTTTACCCCTCTGCAATCCAACCATTCCTGCAGCTCATCTTGGTGCTGGCCAAGAGAAGAGTAGCTATTGGGTGCATGGGCACTAGGGCTTCTTCAGTTGCACAGTGGCGCAGGGATGTAATAGACTAGGCAATTACAAAGGAAGTACATATGAAAGTTATTCGTTCAGATGCTAAGCTGCAGGAAGATCTGGACCTCTGGGCTGTGTTGTTGGGAGGCCTGCATGGTACTCGGGAAGAAATAACCCAGCAGAATATGCAGACACAGGGAGAGAGTACACAAAATGCGGAGGACTGTGCCATGATAATTATTAGAGCGTCATCGACTGACTCGGACCTCAACGAATGAGTCAAATGGTGTTGTGTGGACAAGAGTAGACGTTTCGGGACGTGGCAAGATGAGTACCTTTAATACATTGTGGACTGTGACGGAGAGATGGAATGGGCTGATGGTGAATGGTTGGAACTGTACTCCTGAACTTATTCTCACAAGAGTTGCAAAGAGACATACAGACTGTACCACGTTATGTTAATGCTTGTTTCATAAAACCTGTTTGGAGGTTTAATTTTGACACAAAGGTTGAAGAAGAAAAAGCAAAAAATGTATGATGATGTATGTAAGACATGTCCTAATCTGTATTGCCCTTGGACTGGGCATTTAGTTGCATACTGCCAAATAAACTAAACATTTTTTAAACATAAAAAAAAGCTTTTAAAATGTCGCTGTATTGCAACTATTTTCTTAGTTCCTTTCATGTACATCTACATACTTGGGGTCACTATAAAATCACTAACGTGGGAACGTGGGGAGAAGAGGATGCATTTTTTCTACTGTTATTCTTTTAATTTCTGTTACCCAGGCTTCTTGAGTTCGTGTGTCTTTTATTCTAAATGGCTGAGTGGGTGAATCAAAGAATGAGTCAATGGGGGTATGAATTGATGACTGAGTGCAATAAAGAGTGACTGGGTGCCTGCGTGATACGTATGAATACTTAATCGGATCAATGACTGAAGAAGCACTTGCAGTTATAAGCCAGACAGGTTAATATTGCGGATGTTTTTTTATTATTGTTAACTTGGAATTGATATTCATGCTTAAATATTACCTAAAATGAAGGCCATACTTTACAATTATTTTAGGGTGGGAATTCTCGGTCACCAAGACTTTTACTATCACATACATACAGCTCTAGCAAAGGACCTATGTTTGCTCTTCCTTGCAATCGGATAATTGCATGGAAGAAGAGGTTGTTCTCATCACTTGGAGCTTTTTTAACTTTCATGCCTACGTCCACATAATTTCAGCAGAAACGGCTCAACACCATTACCCTTTGATCACTATATTTAGACATCAAACAGGTAAGCTCTGGAACTAACAACATATCACCAGTAAAAAAAAAAAAAGAACTACACGTTTACACCAAAAATAATGATTAATCGTTTATATCAATAAAAGTATGTTCCTGTATAACTCTTCCATACATACTGCGTAACAAAGTATTGTTTTATGCAACTATTATTACTCTATTTTTGCCTCAATGCGACCGATTCTGGAAGCGTGAGACGCTAGTTTACCATTCTATAATAGGAACAAGAGATCTGCAGATTATGCACAGATCTCAGCCACTGCTTATGCTAATGAGCTTTTCGAACAAAAGTGTATACGGTCTTAGCTCTGTCAACTATCACCCTGCAACTGGCATTCCATCAAAATAGCCAGTAAATGTTTAATTAAATTAGCGTACAGAGGAACTCTTTTCTTTTTCCACAGATACTCTAGAATTGAGCGGAACAACATCTTATATTGACTACTATTCCGTTTTTTTATGTCAGTAACGTGTTCGCAATCCGTAGGATAGTTATATTGCTTCAGACACAGATTTATTTTTACTGTTTGTCCTGATCTTTAAAGTTAAAGCAAGAACTTCACGTTTCACAGTTCTTGATTTCCATATATATATATATATATATATATATATATATATATATATATATATATATATATATATATATATATATATATATATATATATATTCTACTTTAGCTCTATTTGCACTCAATATTTTGATACGGTGGAGCGCAGGTGACGCCAGTAAGTATGCACAGATCTCTCAACATACAGTTCTGTAACGTGTTTTTCAAACCACATCATGAATAGTGTCTGTGTAACACCGATTGTACGAATAAATGAAGACGATATCAGTCGCTACTTATCTCTCACTGACGCCACATATTGATAATTCTCATTCCCGGTGATAAACACTTTAAAATGTATATTTCTTACTGTTAGTCCGTTAATAAATATAACTGCATACGGAAATAACAACTTTAGTCACACTTAACACAGTTAAATAAACCAGCGTCACAGTGTTACCTTGCTAAAATCCAAATTACTCAGTCCTCCACAGCAGTCCAACTGGGACATGCCAAATGCCAGCGAGCCTGCCAGCCTCAATCTGTCAAGCAAAGTTCAATCAGCTTATCAAATATCCAACTCATGAACCCTCTGCAGGATGTGTCTACTAATGCGCGACAACAGTGACAGGGGGTTAAACTGTAACCTGTGCCCAAGGCTGCAGCCTGCGACAGCAACACATGCGGGCCATGTGGCACTGATAGGATCTTAGGGTCAAAGCAGATAATAGCTGCACATTCTGTGCAGCACACCTGGGCGAGCAAGTGCACTTCCCGGCTTGAGCATGCAAGCCATTCTCCCATTGGTCACAGGAGGAAGCTGTTCATTGGTTGCTGTACTGTACCGCTTGATAGGACAGTGCGTCTGTTATTCTTTTCTTTCCTCTGCACGCGGCGTTTAATGTGCGCTGGAACAGCTGTGACTCAAGGATTGAGACTTATTACCTCCGTCACCGCAGAAAGCAAACACGTACAGTGTAAAGACAATAGTCCCAGACGTAACGTTTCACATGCACAACACACTGGTGCTTTTCGTAGTTTGCATGCAAATCTGATCTCTCACGTTGTCAATATTGTGCGGACAGTCATAATGGATGCTCATCTTCACAGAGAGTGTTGTAAGGAGACCTGTGATCTGTGTGTTGTCAAGGTAAATCAGTAAAACAATAGAAAAAGTTAACATGTAAAATTAATAAAATATCACAAAAAGCACAATAATGCAAGCAGGTGCTAAATGCGGACACTATAGCCGCTGTTATTATTCGATCAAAGCTCTTCTGCGTGGAGCGTGGCTTCACTACTCTGAAGGGCAGACTTCAGGTGCGCGTGGGCACCGCTTTGGCAGGACAGCCTCCTTCAGTTTCTTTGGCTGCCAGGAGCTGCTCCTTCTAGAGTGCCACCCGGCCGCAACAATACAGTGCATGCACCCCGAGGGCAGGGCTCTGCCAAGGGTATACATTAAATGGCAGGATGTTCAGATATCAGCAAACGAGTGTTTATGATTATTGCATTGTAGTGCCTTCGTATTGGGCCTCCCAACGTCTTTGTTCACCAGGCCACGAACACAACACTGGCGATAAGGGATAGCCATGAATGAATTGTTTGGGGACATTATCTGCCTCTGTCCTGTACATTATATCCATTGTTACTACCTTGGGAAGCCTCTTGCAGCTCCAAAGATGGCCCTTGTGTGGCAGGGGACAGATGAACAGCACAGGGCTGATTTACAAGTCTTCACCTTCCAACTGCATTTGTATTGTATTATATTGTAAATACATTTATATAGCGCTTACTACCCCTGACGAGGCATCAAAGCGCTTTTTCGGCAGGTAGCATGCTACATCCGGGACCCATAGAGGATTAGTGTTGAATTTGTATAGTGAAACAGACGAGGTAAAAAAGGTTGTATTTATATAGCGCTTGTTACACCTGATGAGGTGTTGAAGAAAGCTACTCTGGAAACCCATAAAAGATTAGTGGTGAATTAGTATGGTGAAATATGAAAGTAATTTGACTGGTGGATATTAGTCAGTTATTTGGAGTGAGAAGGATGGGCTCAGTTTTGGTTAATTTGAACATGAACACTTTGCAGGTGTGTCTCCTATCTCTCACTTCTTGTTACCATGGTACCATCCCGACAGGTAATTGATGATGGGAAACATTAAATTAGTATCTGAGAGTTGCCTCTGGGAGGCCTGTCCTGCCTCAACACTCAACCCCTCACTCTACTGCATGATTGTCATGCTCCAGACTGTGAGCTCATGGGTTTCAATTCCATTTAATCCTCCTTGTCAGTTTTTCAGACGATGGACCCAATGTTGTTCCTTTTCATACAGTATTCATTCTGCATTGTAATTTTTGACGGTGAGGGTTTCCAAAATCACCCAGTCAATGTCTTCTGTAGAATGGTTGGTCTCTATGAAGTGCCTGCTCATCTTCGTGGTGGCTTTTTTGCACGAGATGTTGCTCCTGTGTTCGATTATTCTTTGTTTGACCTTACGGCACGTCATGCCTATATATTTTAGGCCGCAGGGGCAAAGGATCATGTAAACGACATGTGTGGTGTTGCAGTTTGTATGGCTGCGAAGTTCCCAGTTAAAATTGGGTAGAAGTTGGAGATACTTTGTCACCTTTGTGTGTTTACATATGGAACAGCCACCGCAGGGGTAGTGTCCCACAATAGGGGTCAGGTTCCCTGCTGTCGTCAGTGTATTCATCTTCTTAACAGTCTGCCGTCTTGTATGTACCAGCATGTCTTTCAAGTTTTTCGTTCTCTTGTTTTCAAACCTCGGTTTCGGCCACTTGAGGGAGTGTGAGGTGAGGATCTTCCAGTTCTTATTGATGATCTTTTTCACTGAGTTGGATACTGTGTTATAAGTGGTAACGCAGGTGAGCAGATCCTCTGGGTCCTCCCGGAAGTTAGTTTGTAGTAGGTTTTCTCTTGGTTGGTTGCGTGCCCTCTTTTGACATTTTTTTTATAGTTTTGATCGGGTAGTCTCTCTTCCTGAGTCTGTCCTCTAAACATCTAGCTTGCTGTTTGTAGTCATTTAGGTTGCTGCAATTACGTTTCAAATGTAAAAACTGACTGTAGGGTAGATTCTCCCTCAGGGGACGAGGATGAAAGCTGTTATAGGAGACGATACTGTTGCGAGCTGTAGGTTTATAGAAGGTTTTGGTATGTAAAGAGCCTTCTTGTACAAAGATGGTGATGTCTAGGAAGTCCAGGTTGTTCTTGTTGGCTGTGTAGGTGAATTTCAGGCATTCGTCCCTGGTATTGATCCATGCTATGAAATTCGTGAGGGTTTCCAGAGTGTTGTTCTAGATCATTATCACGTCATCGCCAGAGTTTGATGTCCTTTTGGTGTGGGTTATCTGGGGTATGGATGTGTTCCTGTTCGAATGCACTCACATACAACCCTGCCACTCTAGGAGCAAATGTACTGCCCATCGATGTACCATGGCATTGTCCGAATAGGGTCCCTTCATATTCGAAATAATTCTCGGTGAGGGCCATTTTGCAGCACTCCAATACAAAGTGTCTTGGTGTTCTGTGTTCCCAGTTGTTTGTGAAGAGAATGTCTTCTAGGGTGTCTAGAGTTTTCTCCTGGGGGAGACTCGTGTAGAGACTCTCTACATCTAATCCTACCAGGAACATGGTGTCATCGTCATATGTTTGTCCATCTAGTAGGTTCAGTAGGTCACATGTGTCCTTCAGGTAAGCCGGTGTTCTCTGCACTAGTGGTCTGAGGAATTGGTCAGCCAATTGGGACAAAGGTTCTAGTACTGAACCAATGCCAGAAACTATCGGGCGTCCTGGAGGTGGATGATTATTCATATGCGTTTTCGGTAGAGAGTAGAAGTATGGTACTCTTGGAGATTTGGTTCTCAGGAATTCTGCTTCTTGTTTCGCAATCCATTGGTTGATTTCAGCTGCTTCAACCATAAGTTCGATGGTCCTCTGCAGTCTGTTGGTAGGGTCTGTGGTCAATTTTTTGTAGAATTTTTGGTCAGACAGGAGTGTGTTGCATTGTTCGTTATATCCTTCTTTTGTAAGGAGAACAATGGCCCCTCCTTTGTCTGCCGGCTTAATGATCAGATTTTCATTTTTCCATAGTTCGTCCATAGCTCTTTTCTCCAGGTTCGTCATGTTGAAGAAGGTTTTTTTTGCAGTGTTCCTTAGTTCTTCAACCTCTTGCATGACAGCTTGCTCAAAAGTTTGAATTTCTATTGGGACTAGATGTGTTGGGGGACAGAAGGTCGACTTTGGCCTCATGTTTGTGTCACTTGTTGTTGGTTCCTTTTTCTTTGCCTTCAAAAAAGGCCTTGAGTTTTATTTTTCTGCACAACTCACCCACCTCGCATCTCAACTTGAAAATGTCAAGGTGGGGAGTAGGGACAAAACCCAATCCCTTGCTAAGGACCTTCTCCTCATCCTCTGTTAGTATAATGTCGGTGAGGTTGACTACCAGTGATTCATCGAACTGGTTCCTGGTTTTTCGTTGGTCATGCTCTGTGTGTACATCCAGTTTTCTTGTTCGTTCCAGGTTACTCCTTTTCTTCTTCCTCTCTGTTGTCCTGGACCTCTCCCTAAAAAAAGAGGTGGTGGTTGGGTGGTCATTGCATGGCCCATTGGTGGGGCACCTTGGAAGTATGGGTTGTACCGACCTGGAAAATGGGGCATTGGTGGTTGGTAATTTTGTGGTGGGTAATTGAAATACCTTGGTGTTTGCCAGGAATTCATCCTCCTATGTTGGTTGCGTCTCTTTTGTCCTCTACCTCTCCTCGGAATGGAACCGTCATCACTACTCCAGTCGGAGTTGTTGTTTGAGCTGTCTCTAGAAGATTCCTCGTCTTCTCTGTAGTCTTGGGGTACATAGTCTTCTTTTGAATAGGGGTGCATTTTCTCCATTGAAAATTTCTTGAGGTCTTTGTTAAGTTTCTGGATCTTATTCTGGGTGATGTATTCCTTTGTTTCATTCATCTCTTTATTTATTTCTTCCAGTTTCTTTTTATAAACTGAAATATGTACTGTGGTTTTCAGTTTTGCTTCACTCATTTGTATCTTTATTGTGAGGGCTTCTACTAGTCGTGTGGCTGTCTTGAATATCAGTACTAGGTAGTCCCTGGTGCATTTCCATGATATGGATGACCAGTCTTTCCTAAATAGAAGATCCTTCAGGAAAATGCGTGGAGCGTTCTGGACCCATAGGCCTTTGGGGGTCGAATTAGCACAGAGATATTCCTTCATGATGATGCCATGTATTGCTGTCCTCACCAGTTCTTTTTTGGTTTCAGCTAGATCATCCCATTCATTGGTCTGTACCAATGTCTGCGCGAGATCTTTGTCTTGTAGTACTGATGATTCTGAGAGTATTGCATTCACTTCTTCTTCTGTGTAGCTTAGGCCTTCTTCTCTGCCATGATTTCCTGTCCTGTGTTTCCAGGGTCTATGGTAACGTGCACGGGGTCATAGGTAGTAAAAAACCCTCATATACAAACACAAGCGTCAGGCGGTATATCTTGGTTCCCCGCCATTCAGTGCCGCAACAGCATTATCATTGGGTCTTTTCCTTTGTATGTTATGCTGACCTCCACATGGAGGAAGACCAACTGGAGTGACAGTAGTGGCCAGGAATAAAAAATAGAGGGCGTGTTAGTGCTCAAGTGGGTGTGGTATAAAATTCCTTATATCCAGTCTCAAGTGTTTTTATTCTGTCGAATACTGGTATAGGAAGCTAAAAACAAAGAAGTGCGTATTAAGGTTTAGTTACTAGCCTTCCGCACTAGTGAAAAGCGGTCAACATGTTTCAGCCTCCTGGCATCTCTAGAGGCTTTCGTCAGGACCAGGTGATAAGAGTATACTTCAACTCTTAAGTGAAAGAATGGTGTACTCACCGGATGTACGTTGTTACAACGCATGCTTTTAGCACGCATGCTGTAACAACGCGGTTTTTATAACGCATTCTTTTACAACGCATAACAGAAAGGGGTGTTGGATAGTGAATATTTTAATTTACTATTCCAACACCAGTCCCCGTTGACACTAGGGAAGGTGTTGGATAGTAAATTAAAAGTATTAAAAGTATTCCCTATCCTTGAGCGCCCCCCAGAGTCATGCGTTGTAATAGAATGTGATTTAAAGACCGCGTTGTAATAGCACTGCGTGCTAAAAGTTGCGTCGTAAACGACGTTCCCCGTACTCACCACCTTAATGTTTTAGAAGGTAGACAATTTGTGTCTGTATCTGAAAGGAAAAGAGAAGGTTCACAGTGATCACATTATTTAGTAACATCGCTGTTGCAGTATAGCTCTTAGTGCCCTTTTGTAAACCTATTTGGGGGGCAGGGGACCTCTATTAATGTTGGTTATTGGCAAGCTAAAAAGCAGGTAAATCAGTTTGAGAAAAAGAGAAAACATTTTTTAGTAGCTACACAGTATTTAAAAAGAATTGTTAGTTATGCTGTGGTTCTGATGTTTAAAATCTCACAGGATTGGGTAGATTGCTATAATCGTATGTTTAGATGTAGTCATTATCATAGTGATTCCTTTCGAGAAATCACTGCCTCTGTAATGAAATATTGGCATGTATCCAGAAGTTATTCCTGGCCACTACTGTCACTCCAGTTGGTCTTCCTCCATGTGTAGGTCACATAAGATACAAAGGAAAAGACCTGACGCTTGTGTTCGCATATGAGGGTTTTTTACTACTATGACCCTGTGCACGTTGGAGACATGTCTGCTGGGTTTGTACAAAAGAACGAAACACAACAAAGTCCCTGCTAGATTTTGGGATTTGGGCCTCATCACAGCCAAGAGACTTCTCATCAAGCATTGGAAAAGTAGAGACCGGCCACTGGTCAAACATTGGAGGGCCTCCTTCAATAACTGGGCGAGAGCGGAAGGCACAACCCTACACAGGGAGGAGACTGCGGGGTTGAGAACATTCCCAATAGCACAGCTTTGGGACGACACTTTACAGTCATTCCACCAGGCATGTCTTGATCAGGGCATCACCTAGATACTCTCCCTTCCAGCCCCGACTAGGATAATGAACGGGTGGGAGGACGGTGCAAGTATACGAGAGGATCCAGCCCTTGACTGCACATAGTGTGCCATATCCGTATCACATGACGCCGCTATCACACTGCAAGCGAATAGCCCCAAATCCTCCCCAGCGCGAAGGGCCCGGACCTCAAGATCCAGGTTCCAATCCAAACTTCATATCTATCCCCGCCCTCATACCTATAATCCCTCAATCGAGATCAGTAAGATACACCCATAGATACACATGAACAGATTGCTTGCTTGCTCACCCCCTGTTGTTTTCATTATTTTGGATTATCTCCCCTCCCCCCGTTTTTCTTACCTCATTCATTGGATGCTTTTCCTTCTCCCTTCCTTTTTAGTGACCTCCCTTTTATTTTGCACATTCATGCAAATTTCCCCTTTCCCTGGTAGTACAAGTTTGCGGTGTCCCGACGATTTTATTAACGGACACATTGGTTAAATTGTTTGGAATACACCCTGTTGAACGTACTCCTTTTGTCCTTTGATTGGTTCGCAATACCTATTTCCTAATTTGTGGGATCACCTAGGACGACACGTCTCCTACATATGATTAGACAAGGGCTGGAATATCACACGCATACGAGGCTGCGACATCGAGTGACATACCCATGTAACACAAGCCACATTTATGATAGATCCAGACGACAGATCACTCCCTGGGGACTCACTAGGCATACAACCACCATGCCAGACAGGGCCTCGTTCCGGGAAGAGCATCGATATCTCAGCTCTTACCTATATTCTTCTTGCCCGACGAGGACCACCTGCTCTATGGAGATGGGAACAACTATCAGTTACAAAGTACTATTTGGAACTGTTGTTTTACTTCATCTTACTTTTAGCCTTTTACCCCGTCAGCTGTGATGTGGAAACAATGTCCTGTATTACATTACTGACACTAATAGCTATCAATGTAAATTGAAAGGATGACTTGTTCCATTTGCCCGATGTTTTGACATGTATTGTGAACATATGTTGAAAATTTAATAAAAGATATTCAAACAAAAAATGACCCCGTGCACGTTATCTTAGACCCTGGGAACACAGGACAAGTGGTTCAGTCCCCCCTACTTGATTTTTTGTTGTAGCATCAGCATGGCCAGAGACCTGGCGTGGTGGCATTCAACATCTTCTTACCCAAGAGTAACCAGATAAGGCCCTCTCTCTCAACCTGGCCTTAGTTTTGTCCATTCCTGTTTTCCACGGTGTGCCATCTACATTGTAGCCTCGTGGCAAGAGCTGCTGGATTTAGAACCTGTGAATCCATGTTTGAATTCTGTTTTCACTGCTTAACGTAACAGTTGTGTGATTCTGACACAGGACCTGCTGACCTTCAGGAGACATCTCCAGACCTGGCTATTCGAGCTGTAGCAGCCCCCCCCCCCAGCTCCTTGAGACCCTCACGGGTGAGTAGTGCACTTTACAAATGTTGATTGATTGATTGAGCAAATCACTTTATCTCCCTGTGGCTAAAAAATAAATGTGATATGAAATGAATTTGTGGAATCCTCACGTAATGTACATGAGCTGTATTATGTCTGCCAACCTCCCCATGATAAATAGCGCTCCAATGTTGAATTTGTGCTATATAAATACCAATACATAGATTTTCTCAAAATGATTTGTTTAAACACTGCTACTGCTCTTTCTGGTTTTCTTTACAACCATTATTGATACGCTTCAACTCTTTTACTCACTCCACCTTGCTCTAATTTCCTGAGTTTTGCTTCCTCTGTTTTCGGGCCTGGATTGGATGTCTTATGTGTTGTCATCCCACAGGCTCATCTGTAGGATTGATGTGTAAGCTGATGTGTTTTGTGAGCAGTTTCTCCTTCTCTGAAAACACAATTTCATGGCCCTTGAGGCTCCCTGCACTTTTTTATTTATTTATTGTACAAATTAATCAGAGGCGTTTTAAAGCATAGGCAAAGTGGGCTTGCACAGAACCCAAATTTCCCCGGCGGCCTACAGGAAATAATTTTTATTTCTATATTACCTCTTCCTTTTGAGGTTTCTCCTGCACAGCGCCTGTGCTGTGCTTGTGAAATCTATTGTAATGAAAAAAAATCTTAAAATGGGCTTGCAGCTGTCCCATTACTTACCTTTACTTACCATTGGTTGGCTACCACGTCACTCTAGTTTCCTTGCTTTCAATTGGTAAGTGGCTCCTCCTGGTCTCCAGCTTCCTCCTGGGCTTCGGAGTCTTAATCCATGTCATGGAGCCTAGACCAAATACTGCTTTTTGTGGCCAGTGTCCTGCCAAACACCGCATGTACTCTCTTGAAAAAAATTCCACAGGTGCTCTTAGAGAGTGCATGTACCTGCAGTTCATCTTCTTTACCCCCATTGTTTTTAACCCTCCCATTGTTGTTTTTAACCCACTGCCCCTCCTCTTGCTCTCCATTTTATCTACCCCACCCTCCCTCTTTCCATTGTTTCTAAACCCCCTGCCCTCCTCCCACTTTCCGTTGTTTCTAGCCTACCCACTGTTTCACTCAACCCATCTTCCATTTTCCACTGTGATTCCCACCCTCCCCCCTCGTGTTTCGTGTTGCTTTATGTGTTTTTTTTTTACATGTCAGTGTTACTGCTTCTTTGCCTTAGCCAAACTCTACGCACTACCAAGCCCAATGTGGGTGTGGGCAAAAGAGTAAGGGCATCATTAGGATCCTGCCATCCTGACGTAAAAAGGGACCACCCGCCATAAGTGTGGCGGTCCCGTGGGGGTGATTAGGATACGCCCGCCACACTGACGGGCGCATCCTGCATTTTTAACATTGCGGTGGGCGGTGCTTTCAGCATCACCAAAAACTGCTTTCAGCAATGCTAAAAATGCATGTTGTGCATATGCATACACAACATGGCAGGCGACGCGCAGTGCCTGCCATGTTGTGAATGCACATGCAGGGGGGTACCATAGGTACCCCCCAGCTGGCCCCCCCAACATCCTGGGGGCCCGCAACGGGACCCCAACTTCAAACTCCGCATGCCTCCCGCCTGCATCCTGATATGGATGGCAGTGTCTAGCAGGTACCGCCACCATATTAAACCCTTTTCCGCCCGGTCGACTTGTCAACTGGGCGGAAAAGCGGCGGACAGTCTTCCTGTCCGCAGCGGTACCCCCTGCCGTAGTAATATGGGGGGAAATGGGTGGCGGGGCGGAAATGGATGGCGGGCGGGGAAGGATTGTGGGCGGATTGCCACCGCCCGCATGGCGGTGGTGATCCGCCCTACATCCTATTGGACGCTGCAGTAAACATTGTACTGTTTGTTGTTTCACATTTATCAACTCCGTATTTCTTTTGGAAGATACAGACGGACTTCCACCCCGGAGATCCATGCACTAGGCTTTAGCTAGAGTTGCCGGGCCTGACAAAGGGTGCGGCGGTAAGTGTGAGAGGTAAGGCCGGACTGACCGTACCGGGCATTTGGCATTTCCCTAGGAGACTGGAAGGGTGGAGGGGGGACGCTTTTGATACTGAGGGCTGTTTTTTTTGCAGTGCAACAGTTTTAAAAGCACTGCAGAGGTCCTTGTATATCTAACAGTTTTTAGGCAACAATAAAAGTGGCACGATAACTCTGGTGATTAATGTACCTGCTGGAGAAAGATGGGAGTATTTTCTAGTGGCAGTTTTGAGTCATCTACGGTAGCGCATAGGGTTAATATGCCTGCTGCAAAAAGTGTGTACTATACAGATCACAGAAAAGTAATTTTTGTGCATAGCCCAATAGGTTACTGCTTTTGTCACAGAGATTCTTTTATTACTGTGCAGTTCATAAATTACAACCATAATCTAGATTAGAAAGTTATGTTTTTTTGTCCCAGTCTTTCATTATCCTAATTTTGCTAAAAAGGGTTTGTTTGGTAGAAATACATTCTTATTAGTAAAGTAAACCCTGACTACTGTGTTACATTCTGAATCCTGAGTTTGTGCTTCCCCAGACTAAGCACTCTTAAAAAAATGTCTATCAGAAGGGAAGAGATGTGAATCCTAAGCCCTGTAGTCCCCTTTGTCTTATGTAACATTTTCTATGCAGTGACACATGTATGATTCATTGTCTGTATGTGTGTGTGTGTGATGTAAAAGGTTCCAACACCCTACACTGGTATGAGAGGCACTATAAAAAAAATTAAATACATGTGAGAGAGGAGTTATGGAGAGATGAAAGGCACTGTTGGCGGGTGATAGTGAGGGAATCATTGAAGTGCCCCAATAAAGATTCCAGTATCCTGGTGTACTGTAAGGTCATCATTTACTATGCTTTAAAACATGAATTCAATTGAATATATAATGAAAAATGTGTTGTAAAATGCACCATTTTTGCTTTTTTCCCCAAATTTTCTTGGGAGGAGAACCCCCCTCAAACCTCAATGTAGTGGTCAAGCTCGCTCCCTACGCTCACTCCCTAAGCATCGTATAGGGACTGGTCAAACAAAATTTGCCAGGGCTGCTTTGGGTTCCCAGTCTGGCCCTGATGAGAGGTGTATAATAAGAAGCAACCAGCGGGTAGCTGACATGAAGTCTGGGCTAGGAGCAGGCGGGAAGGCTTCACCAAGGCCTGAGCTTTCTGGGCGCCCGGCCTTTTAGAAAATAGAAGTACAAATACGACAGAGGCAAAACTGACCTTACATATGGTCTGACACACACCACCCTATTAGCCCTCCACTCCATTAACCCTCCTCGATCTAAAAGTACCCATTCTTGTTTTTTGTTTTTTTTACATTTTGCACAAAAGCGTGGGCTGCTGTGCAACATGGCTTAAAGTTTAAAAAAGCACCGTGATGCAGTCAGTTCTGGCTGCATCATAGTGCTTTTCTTTTTTTTCTTTAAGCCATGTTGCACATCAGCTCCCGCTGCTGTGTAACGGGAAACATCCTTTATAATGCAACCATTACCTCGCACTACACTTACAATGCAGTCATTACATCGCAACATCCTTTACAACGCATGTCACTACAACGCAGGCATTACGATGCATACCATTACAACGCATACCATTACAATACATAGTACCCTACACTATCCAAAACTTACTCTACTGTTGCACCCCCTGGAGTTAGAATAGTAATTTTTACCTCTACACTATCCAACACTCACCCTACTGTTGCACCCCCTGGAGTTAGAATCGTAATTTTTACCCCTACACTATCCAACACTTACGCTACTGTTGCACCCCCTGGAGTTAGAATAGTAATTTTTACCCCTATACTATCCAATACTTACCTTAAATGCAATGTAATGGTATGCGTCGTAATGGTATGCATTGTAACGGTATAATGTGATGTATGGAATGCGTTGTTAAGGTAGTTTCTAAAAATGCGATTTAGTGTTATGCGATGTAATGGAGTGCGTTGTAAAGGATGTTGCGATGTAAAAACTGCCTTGTAAAGGCATGTGTTGTACATGTATGCGTTGTAATGTCATACATTCCTGTGTAACATGTAAAAAAACATTGACAAAGCCAATAGATTTTGCATAGTCGAAACCTATTGGCTTTGCCAATGCTTGTTCTATTTCTCACCATTTGCCTATTTATTTATTTATCGAATGCATTTTTATATAGCGCGGACATTACCCGAAGGTGTCAGAGCACTGTACAATAGAACTAGTTATGTTACATGAGAAAAGTGTTACACAATAGAACGTTACAAAAATAAACAGGAGGCTAGAAATGGTAGGGTACAAAAACACAATATTCAACTCAGCAAGCAAGGGTGAGGAATGTACAAGAAAAAACTACAAATTTACAATTATGGATGAACTTCCTTGAGGGGCCTGAGAATGAAAGTATTAGTTCTGAAATTGTCTTTGGAAGAGAAAAGATTTGAGGTCAGCTTTGAAGATCCGGGTAGAGGAGGTGGCAAGGAGCAATGGAGGAAGCAAGTTCCAGATTCTCACCGCATTACCTGAGAAGGATTGTGCCATCGATCTTTCCCTTTTGAAGGAGGGGGGCTCAAGCAGAAACTTTTCCGCAATACTAGAAGGTCTAGAGCCTCCAGACATTTTCAGTTTATTTTCCAGGGAACGAGGAGAAGAAGTGTGCAAGGCTTTGTGGGTGATGCAGGCAGTTTTGTAAATAGATCTTGCCTTGATGGGAAGCCATCGAAGAGTAGACAGGATAGGAGTGATGTGGTTGCTTCGTTTAGACCCTTAAATAAAGCGAGCTGCTAAATGGAGGATGGATTTGAGAGGGGAGAGGTGGGATTTGGGTAGGCCCGTCAGAAGAGAATTGCAATAATCCTGGCTAGAGAGAAACAGCAATTGTATCAAGGTTTTTAGGTCTTTCTCCGGGAAGAACCGACAAATCCCCCACAGAAGGCACAGCTGCTAACATGCGTTCCTTGCAATAGAGATGATGTGAGAGATTAGGTTGAGTCTTTTGTCAAGTATGACACCTAGGGATTTACCTCTGCCTTTGTCTCTCTCCACCCAGTATCATCTTAAGAACTCTGGGATCCCATCCAGACCTACGGCAATGTTTGTGTGACATCATTTCTGAAAGTTTAAAGTATAATTCAGTACAGTTTAGTAAAGTTGTTCCTAACAAAGGTCCCAAGATATGCCTTGCATTGGGCCCCAAAACTAGCTAAAATGACACTGAAATTAAGCACTGCTTTTGTATCAAGGACCAGTTTAAGCCTCAAGATGAGAGAATGTCAGTGGTGTCTTTTACTTTGTACATGTTTTGGGGTTCACAGGCCCCTAGCACCAAGTGGAGGCACTTTTGGGCAAAAGGTGTGAAGTACATTTAAATATAGCATTTAGGTTAGATTACTACCCAATATGCCCCAACTTGTAGCCCAACCTCTATTCAGACAAGCATCAATACAATTAGGAACTCGGGCACCTCATGAGTGTTGGCTGTTCTTGCAGGTATAGGAATAACAGAATACCATGTTTTTGTGTTTTCAATTTTTTGTTTAATGGCTATCAAAAATTTCAGTATCCATGTCTCATCTCTTTTACTAACCTCTTGTTTACTTTATTTAGCCAACGCAATCCTTTCACACAAACGTGTCCATTTAAACCTTAGTCAGTTGCTTTAAAGGGTATTTGATTAGAACAGCGCCTTGAAGCTTACAGGTGTGTCATCATGCTTTACAAACACCAACAAGAAACAAATAAAATGAAATGAAAGTAAAAAATGGATGTGGTCCAGAAGGCAAAAGGGTTTACTAGTATTCCACGTGTCTGTAACCCTTGATTTTGGGCGATACAACGACTCCTGTTTTCCTTGGTACATTTATGGACAAATATAATAAATATTATTCCAGTGCGTTGCACGTGCCCTCTAAACAAGGCTTAAAAATTCATATATTTTTCTGTTGCTAATTTTGACACCAAGTTTAAAATGGGTTGCCTTCTCGTTTAGCCCTCGCATTTGTTTGAGAACAAAATATCCAATAATCTAAAACAAGACCACAGAGAGGATAACGCGTCCTCAACCCGCAGCTGGTGCCTCCAGGTGAAAGCTCGGTGCCTGCCCTAAAAGCCCGGGGTTGCCTCTGAAGGCGACAGCACGAGCTCCGTCACGCGTATCGTGCACGTGAGGCCTACGCAGGGTTTCCATGAAGAATTTCCGAGGACAGTTTTCCCTGCTGAGTCATATTGAGCAAATTAAAACAAAAAACACAGACAGGCGACAGTGAGCCTTCAATAGCTGGCAAGGGCTAAGGTGAATTCGCATCACAGTTAGGGTGACCACTTGCCGGTTTAATTCGGGACTCGCTGACTCTGTTACTTTTCCCGAAATGCACTATCCTGTTGTGTAAGACCTACAGCCCTACACTACAGCTTGTTGCACCAGAGTATAGCTGTGGCTTGCCACAGTTTCCCTCCAAAAGCCCTGCTGTGCTCTGCAGTAGGGTGACCAGAATTGTAAAGCCAAAAACCGGGACATTTCACAAAAATAGAAGAACTAAAATTTTACTTCAAGCCAGCAGAGAATTACAGAACAGGCAATAAGAACATACATAAAATGCATTTTTTAAACCCAGTAGCTTGCCTGTTAATTAAATTGCTTTCTTGAAACAACTGCTAACTATCCCTGCTTTGTAAAACATAAAAAACACCTCCCACCGTTTTCAGTCGACCCTCTTTAAAAATCGGGACATGAGCTACATTTCTTGAAATTTGCTGGTTAAAAACTGGGACCGTCTTGGCAAAACCGGGACGCCTGGTCACCCTACTCTGCAGTGACTTTGTTCCATGACAATTCAGACCCCTATTTAAATGAGGTGCTGCTAACAGCCCTTCCAACAAACAATGAAGGCATTCCTGAGTGTCCACCTCTCAAACTCCTCCCAATTATAGGGCAGTGGTTCGCGGTTTTTGTGATGACCCAGGAGCACCCTCAGTAAATTAGGCCTACCAGTGTGACGGCATCACTGCCCGGATTGCTTTTGTTTGGGACCGCCCTAGATGTTCAAACAATTATAGGAGCAAAGAGGGATAATGGAGCGGGTCGCCCTCCACTCAAAATCAGCAAAACAATAAAGACCCACTCCCCCGGCGTACGTCCAAATCAGTGACTAGAGGGGGGTGTTCCAAAACGTCCTACTCCCTACAGCTCTCTTACCAATTTTATAAGAGACACTATGCACTGTTCTCCGCCAACGTATAAAAACCTGTTCTCCCGGGCCACACACCAGAACCCACACGTTCGGTGTACCCGAATATCGGGGATCACCACTACATCCACACCCAACGTTGGACACTGCTCCTAATAGAGCAAAAAATGTGAAAGACGCAAGTGACACCTCACGGAAACACCACCATCGGGGTAACTGGTATATAATTTCCAGACAGGCCCCTGTCTCATCATCGGTTGTCACCTGCGTCTTAAAGAAAAATAAGATGAAAGGAAAGAAGTGTCCAAAACAACCAACATATACAGTGACAAACTAGTGAAGGCGCAGAAATATCTGCTGGTGACCAACACATACAAACAAAGTGAAAATAACGTAACAAAGTGCATAAAAACACACACGACAATCCGTCCCTTACCCAATTTTATTCATAGGGCGGAGATTGTGTGCTTGTATAAAAAGGCTGGTAGTTAATCATGCCTACCACAACCTACTGCCAGTGCCGTGACGGCTGAGGAAAGGCGTCTTCCTAGCACGTCACGATTTTATACTGGAGCAATAAGGAATAGACTTACATGAGAAGTGTTTGTTGCCCTAGAAGAAACAGGAGCGGCCGGTATGAGTGGCTTGGCTGCCCCCTGCACACTACAGAACTAGTGTCCAAAACAGTGAAGTGACATCCCCCGAGTGCAGCCCTGAAGAAACTGCTTTAATATAACGTAGCAGTGAAACATGTCGGCACTGGCAGTAGGTTGTGGTAGGCATGATTAACTACCAGCCTTTTTATACAAGCACACAATCTCCGCCCTATGAATAAAATTGGGTAAGGGACGGATTGTCGTGTGTGTTTTTATGCACTTTGTTACGTTATTTTCACTTTGTTTGTATGTGTTGGTCACCAGCAGATATTTCTGCGCCTTCACTAGTTTGTCACTGTATATGTTGGTTGTTTTGGACACTTCTTTCCTTTCATCTTATTTTTCTTTAAGACGCAGGTGACAACCGATGATGAGACGGGCCTGTCTGGAAATTATATACCAGTTACCCCGATGGTGGTGTTTCCGTGAGGTGTCACTTGCGTCTTTCACATTTTTTGCTCTATTAGGAGCAGTGTCCAACGTTGGGTGTGGATGTAGTGGTGATCCCCGATATTCGGGTACACCGAACATGTGGGTTCTGGTGTGTGGCCCGGGAGAACAGGTTTTTATACGTTGGCGGAGAACAGTGCATAGTGTCTCTTATAAAATTGGTAAGAGAGCTGTAGGGAGTAGGACGTTTTGGAACACCCCCCTCTAGTCACTGATTTGGACGTACGCCAGGGGAGTGGGTCTTTATTGTTTTACCGCCCTAGATGTAACAGGTCAGCGGTCTTGTTGATAACGATGGAGACCGGATGTACCATGCATGTCATCGTGGCCGGCAGGGAGTTAATACATGAGAGTGAACCAGAGGGGGTTCATCTCTGGCATTGCCATTAATGTAACACAACTCTATTACTGGTGCGTAGCGATTTGTAGGCCGTTGCCAAGGCCTTCATCTGAACACTAGAAACCACAGAGGGTCCACTGGCAAAATATCGATGTCAAAAATATAAATGAAAAAATATAGAATGCAAAAAGTACAAAAATATTGAAAAAAAGTATCACTGTTAAAAATATAGTTGTATAAAATATACATTTTTATAGATACATAAAATAAAATAATAAATATTAAGTATATCAAATAATAATAATTTTTAACAATTAAAGTAGATTTAATATAGATTTTAACAAATATAACAAATAGGCTTAATTAAAAAAGTTAAACACACATACATAATAATAAATATATATATATATTTACTTTAAAACAATTATTAAACTATTAATTTTAATTTATGTTATAATTGTAAAATGGTATAAAAATGTACAAATATATATCTACCAATACACAATGTAAGGTTATATTATAGCCATAATGTGGTAATAAGCACTATGCCGCAGTAAATTGTTTGAAATGAATGGATATCATTTTTATGTTTCATCCAAAATATAATATGCTCCCAAATTATCAGAAATAATACATACTGGAGGTATACGTTGTATATTTCTGTCTATGTATATAATATATTGTCATTGAAGCACATGCATTAGATTGCACCTTACAAAGTGTCTGCTGTATTACCTAAACATTCAGCCCCTTATTGATTTCCATGAATATCAACTGAACTTTATTTATTCACATTGAAATGGTTGTGCTGTTCGTGTGATCAAGTCTACGGACGAAACGTGTAACGAACTTCATTAAATACGGCTGCTAAGCATACCTGAGACTCCGAGTGTGCATTCTTTGCAAGGATTTGGTTTTGCGAAAATTGCCGATGTTCGGGCATAATCGGCGCCATGCACCAACTGGCTAAGGGCTTGGTCTGTGTATGACCCGACAAGGAAAAGGAATATATATATACATATATATATATATATATATATATATATATATATATATATATATATATATATATATATATATATATATATACTGATAACATAAAATATATTATTTTAATTTTAAAATCTATTAAAAAACATTCTATTAAAAATTAAAACATTAAACTATTTAAACATCTTTACACTTAAATTTACCACTAGTCAGGCCAACAGTATGGAAAGTGTTGGATAGCGGAGGGGTAAAAATTACTTTTCCCACTCCAGTGAGTGTAACAGTAGGAAGGTGTTGGGTAGCAGATGGGTAAAAATTACTAATCCCACTCCAATGAGTGCAATAGTAGGGAAAGTGTTGGATAGCGGAGGGGTAAAACTTACTATTCCCACTCCAGTGAGTGCAACAGTAGGGAAAGTGTTAGAGAACGGAGGGGTAAAAATTACTATTCGTGCTCTAGTGAGTGCAAAAATAGGGAAAGTGTTGGATAGCGGAGGGGTATAAATTACTATTCCCACTCCAGTGAGAGCAACAGTAGATAAATGGTTGGATTGCTGAGAGATACACATTTTCTCTTCCCACTCCAATAATTGTAACAGTAGGGAAAGTGTTGGATAGCGGAGGAGTAAAATTACTATTCCCACTCCAATGAGTGCAACAGTTGGGAAGGTGTTGGATAGCGAAGGTGTAAAAGGATGTATGTCATCACAACGCATGCTTTTACTCCGCATGCCATTACAACGCAGATTTTACAACGCAAGTCGTTACAACAACTTGCGTTGGGGGGCACTGGATAGTGGAATAGTTTAATTTTCTATTCCAACTCCAGTCCCCGTGGATAGTAGGGAAGGTGTTGGATAGAAAATTAAACTATTCCCTATCCTACAGCGCCCTCCAGCGCAAGTCGTTGTAACGACTTGCGTTGCAATAGCTGAGTCGTACTGGTAGTGCGGAATAAAAGTTGCGTTGTAAAGGATGTTTCCCGGTGTAAAAATTACTATTCCAACTCCTGTGAGTGCAACAGTAGGGAAAGTGTTGGATAGTGGCAGGTAAAATGTACTATTCCCACTCCAATCAGTGCAACAGTAGGGAAAATGTTGGATTGCAGAGGGTTAACAATTAATATTCTCACTCCAGTCAGTTCAATATGAAAAACAAACGAAATATTAACAAAAATATTTAGTAAACAAAATAAAAAATATATATAAATATGTTAAAAATTAAAATACAAATATATTTCATATTACAAATTAAAAAAAACCATATTATAATGTTAAATGCATATGACACATACCTACAAATAGTATATCAAATAAAACAATAATTTTCCAACCAATAAATATTTTGATTTAGAAATTATTTAGAAACAAAAACATTAATTATTACATAAATGTACTACTTTTTTTCCCTATAACACCACACAATTCACAACCCACATCTAAATTAAAAAACAAATGTACTTACATAATTAACATAATTAATTACCAATTGAAGATTTGTAAAAAAAAAATATGTATTTTCCAACTGAACAAGTGGCACAATACAGTCATTGCATGATACGTCTACAATAAGTGAACATCTATGGTGAAAAACAGTCTCTTTGATAACATTGCCACTTCCCCTTCCCTCTTCTAATACATGTAAGAGTATAAACATCACCCATATCTCCAGCTGACGACCATGGGAGTGTATTTGATTTCTGAAAGCGACCTCATGTGTCGACTCGTGATATTGCCTACGTCAGTCCTCATCTTGACCCACCCGTGGGAGTTCCTTGTGTTGTATGCGTTACGGACTGTTGTGTGTCATCCCCAATGTCCAACCCAAAGTATCGTTTCCAAGGGTCCCAGATCTTGTGGAATTTCTTGGGACATCCTGTACTGCGGTACGTGACACGTTCAGCCGCCATATGTAAGTCGATCCCCTTTGTCCATTCCTGTAAGGTGGGTCCAGCCGCCACCCCCCATCTCCGCACTATATCCCTTTTTGCAACTACCAACTCTAGGAAGGTGAAGATAAGTTGCATTCTGGGAACATCTACGTCATTTGGTATGCCAAATATCACGGAATTGGGCTCCAAGGGTAACCTCACCACCAGAACGTCGCCCAGTAATTTAGGTACCTGCTTCCAATACCTTTGCCGCTCGGGGCAAGTCCAGACCGTGTGGAAAAAGTTACTATTCGCTCTGAAGCAGGTCAAATAGGCTGATAAGTCGGCCCGTCCCATTCTGTGTAGCCAATCGCGATCATAATAAGTGCGGTGTAGTATCTCAAGTTGGTTAAGACGAAGTCTTGCCTTTATGGCTACCTCTCTGGGGTGCATTAATGCAGCCTCCCAGTCTATATCCTCTAGGCAGGCGCGGTGCGTCCATTGGGGCGTAGGGGCGTAGCCCCACTAAGCCTGGGACGCACCGTCGTCAAGCACAGCAGGGCACACTAAGAAATAGCGCAGCAGCGCTAGTGTATCTCCGGGAATAGGGACACACCCGGAGCATTCAGGAGTGATCAGGGGGTGGGGCTGGGCTGGGCTGCTGGCATTCTGCGCAGGTGAAAATTTGGGCTGCACCTAGCCCGAGTATGCGCAGTTCAGCCTTCCCCTTTAGAGTTGCCCCAAGGGGGGTGCTGTTTCTTACAGCAGCCGTGCCGCTGCCTGCCGCAGCCCCAGGGACGAGTAGTGAATGTGCCCCCCTAGCCAATCCTGGCGCTGCATGCAGCGCCAGGATTGGCTGTTCCACGGCGCACTGCCTCAGCCGCACTTAATGGCCAATCACTGTGTGACTTCATGTGAAGCCATGCAGTGATTGGCCATTTGGGGTTGCGCGCGCTGGCGCTGCTGGCTGGCTGGCTGCTGAGTGTGTTAGAGGGAGCTGCACGGAGTCAAGGGAATGAGGGCTGCTGCCCGCTGATTCCTGGTGGAGCTGCAAGAGTCATTTACCGAGGTGCGTGCTTGCTGCCTGACTGTGCACAGGCTGCCGTGCATTTGTTGCCTGTCTTGGCTGGCTCTGCCTCTGCTGCCCGGTGAAGAGACGAGTGTGCCTGCTGAAACCGAAACGGTTTCCCGCCTCTCCAGGGTTCGTTCCAGATCAGATGGTGACTGGTCGCCAAAAACGAACAAATTTGAAGCAATCCCAGAACATGCGAGTGAAGTCGACGTCCACATAACTTCATCAAGCTGGTTGTGCAGGGACTTAATTTTTCGTCAGCCGTTAATGTTAAGTATGTCTTTCCCTTCAGCTGACGTTTGTGGTTGTCTGTAGCTCCGAAACCTAGGGACTGCACTGCTACGTTTCCTGCCTGCTTTGGGCATGTCTGCCCAGTCCGTTTTGCCTGTATCTGATCTCTGCCATCGTCGGCCTCGTTAGAGACTGTTTTGGAGAGGCTAAAGGGTGCTGCTGGCTGGCTGCGCAGAACATAGAGGGGAGGCATTCTGCTGCCTGCTGTGTTCACACGAGGTTGCTACTGCTGTGTTTAGACTGCTAGAAAGGAAGAAGAGTGTGT
Organism: Lissotriton helveticus; assembly: GCF_964261635.1. Classification (NCBI taxonomy): domain Eukaryota; kingdom Metazoa; phylum Chordata; class Amphibia; order Caudata; family Salamandridae; genus Lissotriton; species Lissotriton helveticus. The sequence goes on along the minus strand of NC_136071.1, from coordinate 236,863,077 downwards.
CTTCTAACTGTTACTGACTGCAGTGCCCACTCAGTTTGCTGCCTCTCACTGCTGCTACTTCATGTGGCTGCGATAAGTGCCTGCTGCCTGTGCTCGCTTCGTGGTGGCACTGACTGTGTTTTTGTTTCTAGACCATGTCAGTAATTCTGCCTCGGCTGCATGGGGCTGACTGCGGGGATCTGTCTGCGCCTGCAACTGATACTGGCCTAGGAAGGGATGCAGTGGACTGAATGTGGTGTGCCTCTACAAAGGATAGTGTCCTTGACTAAAGTTGACCGAGGTGTGTAATCACTGCCTGCAACTGATGTCATAGATTGGGACTAACATTACTTGTTTGCCTACTGCTTTCAAGTGAACTTGACCTAGGCTGGTCCTCAGGTGACAAGACTGCGGTGAGTGTCTGCTGTCTGCAACTTAAGTTGCCCTAGACTGGGACTGACCAGGATATTGGCCTAGGGTGGGACTGCATGGGACTGACTGTGGTGAGTGCCCACTGCCTGTAACTGATGTTGTTCCAGACTGAGACTGCCTATGGTATGTGTCTGCTGCCTCTAACTGATGATTAGCTACGTTGGAACTGCCTAGAACTGACTGCAAAGTGTGTTTGCTGCTTGTAACTGATGACTGATGTTGTCCTATACAGGGTGCCTGCTACTGACTGTGGTGTGTGCCTGGTGTCTGCATCTGATGTTGGCCTAATTTGGTACTGTCTGGGATTGCCTGCTGTGTGTTTGCTGCTTACACCTGAGGTTGAAACAGCAATAGTGCTTTTAGACTGAGAGACGTAAATCAAAGGCAGTCTGCAGTGCAGCGTGTGCACCATTTATTACAGAAGGGTATTGATCAAGCTTGTGTCCACTATTGTATGTAAATCGTTATACATAGAGATCTGTGCAGAGTCTGTGCCTCTTCTAGGGCAGATCCCAGTCGGAGGCAAAGGTTTTTTCTTCAAGGTAGTTGCAGAACTATGTTAACGCTCGCATTTCAATCAGTTTTTCGTGGAATAGCCTAGGCCCTTCAGGATTGGTCTGCAGTTGGATTGGTGTGCTAGGTCTAGAGTGCTCCTTTTAGGGAGCATTCATATGTTGGATTTGTTAAGGACTAAAACAAAGGTGCAAGATCATAGGCGAATGTGTAGTGTGCATGGCTGGTGGCGATGGCCACACAACAAATAGGCAAAACCATAATTTACACTGGCTGGTCACCATGAATCAGCAGCATGAAATTATGCATCATCAAACCAACAAGGCAAAAAAACACTACATTGATAAAAAAAACTCAGTACAAGGAAAAGGAAAAGCTATGGTTGTTAAAAATCGGTTAGCACATTCAATGTAAGCAGTACGTTAGCGGGAATATTCAGACATGTGCATGATGTGTGCGAGCGTGAGCCACACTGTTAAAGGTTAACAACATGCTATTTCAAGCTAGTATTTATTTTCGAGGTGGACTCGGTGTGCCCATGCTTTGTGAAGGCTGTTTCCCAACTGCTGTGCAACTTCTTCTACTCTTAAAGCTGAGATTTACATGAAAGTCTTATAGTCTGAATTCAGCACCTGAGCATAATGGGACGGAATGTATGAAGCTCTGTGGTTATACTGAATAAGCAGCTACCTATGTTATGCCATCTATTAATGTAATAACTGCACTTTCACAATTGCTTTATTAACCTTCCTGCTTTCTCAAATTTGCTTGAAAATGCACGATTTTTCTTCTATTTTACCAAAATTTTCTAGGGGGGGTAACCCCCCTTTTGGCGTTCGGGGTCGCTCGCTGCGCTTGCTCGCTACGGTGCTGTATGCAAATCACTTTGCGCCCACCACTTTCAAATGTCACCCACCGCCCCTGCCTCTAGGGGTCCCACATATCCCTCCCATCGTATTCTAAGTCCCACCAGTCCATCTGAGATTTTGTTGTTATTAGTTTTATAAGTAAAGGAGACCGCCTTATGAATTAGTTCCTCTTATAGAAGCCTACCTTCCAGAGGAGCATATTCTGAAGAATTATTATTAATTAAAAAACAAATTAAAACTCATAAACATTAATAAACTTCCCACTCTTTCCCACTATAACCCCACAAACCACTGCTAAAATTAAACTGTAAAAAAAATAATTACACAATTAAAACTTATTTTCAATTAAAAAACAAATAGAATTTAACATCTAATAATAAAAGTAAAATTAATTTGCTCCCCAACCTTTACCCCTATAAAAGTAAAACCCACACACAAAAAATATAAACAATTACCCTAATTCAACATCAATTAATTAATATTAATGATCAAGTAATAATTAATTAAAACACATAAATTACTTCCCACTCTTTACCCCTATAAACCCCACAACCCACACCTAAAATTAATTACACAATTTCCATATTTTATTTTCAATTAGTTAATTAATCTTAATTAAGAATGAATTATTAATTAATGAAACATATATTACTTCACACCATTTACCCCTATAAACCCCACAACCTTCACCTAAAATTAATTACACAATTTCCATAATTAATTTACTATTAATTAATTAATATTTATCAACAAATGATTATTAATTAAACAGAAATTACTTCTCACCCTTTACCCCTATAAACCCCAAAACCTGCAACTAAAATGAATTACACAATTTTCATAATTCATTTTCAATAAACTAATTAATATCAATTAACAACTAATTATTAATAAATCAAAAACAAATTACTTTCCATCCATTACCCCTATACACCCCACTACCCACACCTAAAAAAATTACACAATTACTATAATTAATTAGCAATGAATTAATATTGATTAATAACCACAAAATAATTAGTTACAAATAAATTACTTCCCACAATTAACACTATAAATTCTCAAATAAATATTAATAAATAATCATTAATTTATTATAATTAAATTACGTCCTACCCTAGACCCCTATAAACCCACAACCATCTATGGAACTAAAAATGGCAACATTTAATTAAAATAAAATTGATAAGTACTTAAAATTTAACACTTATTAAAAAACTTAAACAATTCTTATACAAAAAAATACATCACATACATTTGAAATATATACTAATATACATAACACTAATTAAAAAATTGATATTTTAAACAGCTATTGACATCTATATTTTTAAAAACAATATTTCTTACCTTAAAATCGATTTTGACCACGATATTCTTGCTGTCGATATTTCTGACTCACGATATTTAGGACTTTATATTTCTGTAAGTCGACATTTCCAACTCGATATTCTGTCTGCACACCACCATTGAGACAGCAAGAAGAAGAAACACCCAGAAATTCTGTGAATAGTTGTTATGGGTCCAGGACATGACCCTCAATTTAAAGGTTCATCTCCAGTACTCACAATACACGGCTAGAATTCTGGCTGGTGCTTAGTTTGTAAATGACACAGTACAGGTGCCCAGAGATCCACTCATAAGCCCACAGCCAGGGGAATTAAATGTGTGTGCATGGAATACCAAGGCTGTGTAGTCCTAAATCCCCCCAGTCCTCTTTAATCCATTAATAGGCACCCTTATCCCCTTTATCCCACTCCTGCAAGTTCCTGTTTTATCCCTTTGTCACAATTTTCCCATCCTTCTTTTCCTTCGTCCTGCCGCTTTTTTTATTTTACCACTTCATGCTCTCTATAAATGTCTAATGCAGAAAAATAAGTACCAGTTTCCAAAAATAAGTGTTGGTGCCCCTCACCGGTCAGGACCGACTCAAATCAAGCACTGAACTCTGCTACGCTACCATGCCATTTTTCTTTCAAAGTGGTTCCGCCTTGCAAGTAGGAGCGGATTTGAGAGGAAACTGTCTGCTTCAAACCAAACCTTCTTTAAATTTGCCCATCCTGGCTGGTGCTGATAAGGCAAAAATATTGCATTTCATAAATGGTGGTCAGGCGGTCGGCCGCCAAGCTTATAATAAGTCCTTAGGTTTCACCACTGAGGCCAAATGGAGTTTTGTTAGCGCTGCTCCGTAGAATCAGCCGCGGCTAGCATGACTCGCTAGTGGGGGGTCGCGTGGGGGGAAAGTTTAACTTAAAATTAAAATAAAATAAAAGTTAACTTACCTTTGCAGGCCCAGCCCTTCGTCGTCGGTCCCGCGTCGTCTTCTTTGCAAAAGGAAGCAGCCGGAGGCAGCCTCTCTCCCCTACCCTAAGCCAATCACAATACTGCAATTGCAGTGTTGTGATTGGTCGGGACGCCAACCAGCCAGGCGTCTATGGGGCGGCCATTTTCTCCATGTAGGCTGAGGGAGAAATTGGCAGAGTGCACATGACTCGTTTGGTCGGCCCCAGAGGGCTGACCAAACAGTCAGCGCCCACAACAGTGGGCAAGTCACTCCTCCCCTGCCCCAGGGCAGGACCGCCCGCACCTCAACCAAACCCTTCTGCTTTCTTGCAGTGCGAGAAGCAGAAACATAAAATGGTATTTATAACACCATTTTATGTTTCTGCTTCTTGCACTGCGAGAAAGCAGTGGTCCGACGCTCCTCCGCCCACATGGAGGAGCCGCCCCTGAGTAGAATACTGACACAACAAAAGACCAGACAGGAGACATATCACAACGTTTCAGTATATGATTTGCTTACCATTGTGACGGTCCTGAGACATGGACAAAATGCTGTGGGATTTTGTGCTTTGACATGGTTAATTGATGTGCTCAGCGCATGAATTTATAGACTTGTCTGATTACAAGTTCAAAACCACATGTGACACTTGTTCCATGTCCTAAATACTGCATGTCTGTGGTCACTGTGCACTCTTTATCACATGCTCTATTTACCTCTATTTGCTCATTGGTTAGAGGCGGCAGACCCGAGAGCAGAAGTCGGCCTGGGACCAGGGTTCAATTCCCGACGCGGCAGGGTCGTGGACCTGGGTCAGCGGACTCGATAATTCTCGCTTCGGTGCTTACTCTAATCAGGGGTTCCACTTGGCAACTCTGGGCATTAGCTTTCCTAATCTCCACAACGGCCCCATCAATTCCGGGGATGCCTGGCTCCACCTTGGGGACTCCCAGCAGGGACCATCCCACAGGGAAAGCCAGGACGGGTTCCCCAGAGTTATACAGAGCCAGGAGACCTATGGACGGGTAGCAGTGCGCTTTACAAGCTCAAATACATTTACATTACATTTACATGTACATGAGAAAAATAGCACGTGATAAATAACACACAGTTAAAAGTACGAGAGATCATTGAAAACTATATTAAAATACTTCCAGGCAAAAGCAGCTGGTACAAATTCCTGAAAGCTTAGGAAATGAAAGAAAAGCTGTAAAACAATACAAAAAAACGAAGGCTGACACAATAAAGCACAAAAATAGGGCATGCACTGTTTCAGGTTAAGGCTAGATCTACATGAACAGCCACAGTCAGGTAAAGCTGCAGTTCACACTTCCATTCCGCAGTACACCACCATGGATGCAGCACTGCTAGGCCACTATATAATAATAATAATAATCCACATTTGTAAAGCGCACAATCACCCGTAAGGGTCTCTAGGCGCTGGGGGCCATCGGGAAGATTAAGCAAGCTATTGCCCAGAGTCACAAGGTGCTGGACTAACCTGCCGCCGGTGCCGGGGATCGAACCGTGTTCCCCAGATTCCAGCGTCAGTCCCCCTGGCCGCGGCGCCACACCTCTTCCCTATATCTTGCCATGCCGGATGCATGTTCTGCTACAATAAACCATTCAACATGAGGATAGAAACCAGGCCACCAATCAATGGCCTCAAACAGCGCAGCAACGCAGTATGAGACCCAGGATTGACAGAGTAAAGCTGGAATCCATAAACCTGAGTCAGGTTGAAATCCACAGGATATACATGCTCAATATGGGCACCATACAAAACATATTTTTATCACTACGGATACCCTAGTACCCAACACAAGGAAAAACTGTCACCCCCTCCCCCTTCCTGGAAATGCTAACAGCACTATAATTCTTTACAACAGGCACCTAACAGTAGACAATCAACCTTCCACAAAATTCTCTGCTTAGTGTGAATTCTCTGCAGTGAGTGAGTGGGCAGCTTATGCAGTTATAGACACACTCAGAATAAATTCCAGAAAGGAAACATGTAGCCTACAACAGTATTTCCTGAAATCCTAGGATCAATTGATTGTACTCATGTACACCTAGGGGTTCCGATTCCAATTCGGTAAAATCCCGTCCGAATCGTTGTACGGAGCCTTTTTCCCATACGAATCGTACGGAGAACCATACCTGTACGTACGATGTAGTACGATATGTCCCCAATGCAGTTCTCCATACGATTCGTACCAAAGACCCTACGACTCAATGATCCGTACGAATCGTATTCGGAACACGCAGTACACGACGGCCGTATGGTTCGAAGCTGCTTTTTCTGACCCAGCAAGTACGATTCGTGTCGACAGCACTCCGTACGATGCTTTTGCTACGGGAGTTTAAAACATCCGGAAAACCAGATTTCGGCTCGAAATGCGTACGGAACGGACCTCACCGTGTACGGTGCGTACACCCCATCATTGCAGGGGTACGGTGCATTGGGGTATGGTGCGTACACCCCTGGATTACAGGGGTACAGTGCGTATGTCCCTGTGTGTACCCCCCATGAATGTAGGTGTACTGTGCGGTCCGTACCCCCCAAGGTCGTATGTGTACGGTGCGTACACCCCCTGCGTACTCCCCTTGAATTTAGGGGTACGTGCTCATGCGATAGTGTAGATCTCCGTACAAATTGCTCATACCAGACGTATCCATACGAATCGTGTCCCCAATCCCCGGTCCAGATTGTACTTGGCGGGTCGTACGGCATGTTTACGATTCGTACGGGTAACTGTGCGGGTCTATGTCGCACTGACTCACCCTTGACTTTCGTACGGTTCGCGACGATTCGTACGTATTTCGAGCCAACGGATCGTACTACGCGATTCGGACGGATTACTACGATTCGTACAGAAACGGCTACAAATACGAATCGTCATACGGATTCGTTTCTCGAATCGGAATTGACCCCCTAGTGTCCTCATGTAGACAGTAGACATTGTGCTGATACTGTAAAATGAAAAAAGATCAATTGATGGACAGAATGCTGCACAATGGCAAACATTCACCCCAGTACAGGGATAAGGCCCTAAATCCATCGTTGTTTTACTCCCAATGCATTGCTATTCCAGTTCAGACCCAGCCATATGCAAATCAGTCTTGACCCTGTTCCCCATGGGAACAGTCTAGCCCAAACTGCCATGCCAGGTTCTCCCTGACCTAGAAACAAGCACCCTTGGACTGGTTTTGCAGCATCACTCCTCATCAGCCATGCTAGCTTGCCTCCAGTGGTGTGGACAGCATGGGACTCACATCTAGGCATAGCCGTACCACTCAGCAGGACAAATGCAAAAAGAACAATTGATGGACAGAATGCTGCACAATGTCAAACATTTACCCCTCTACAGAGATCTGGACCTAAATCCAACTTATTTTTGCTTCCCATGCCATTCCAGGTTATACCCAGCCATATACAAATCAGTCTTGACCCTGTTCCCCATGGGAACAGTCCAGCCCGAACTCCCAGGCCAGGTCCTCCCTGGACTGGAAACAAGCATCCTGGGACCGGTTTTGGGGCATCACATGCCTCTTACCTGGAGTTCGTATATACAAACTGGGACCCCCTGAATCTAAATAGTGGTTCCAAGGACAGGGAAATAACAACGATGCAAAAAAACAACCCCTGGCAACCAATTCAAAAATACCAATACAATATAAAGATGAAGGCCAAAAGAACATGTGAATAAATATACATACTTTATTAATTCTATAGAATGAATTAAAAGACTGGCTATAATCTTGAGGTATGAAAACCTCCTAAGCAAAAAAACCCTCATCATGTCTCATAACACACAGCTAATACAAAAAAATTAAAAAAATCATTCCAATATCAGGTTGCAAGAACCACATGGCAACAGAGTGAAGACCCATATGTGGCAAGACAAATAACACATTAGACATTTAAAAAAAACATGCGTGGTGCATAAATAAATTTATTCATTAACAACAGTCCGGGAAGGGAATAGCCAAGTTCTTAAGGCCTTTCTAAGGTCCAAATTATTTTATATAGCACACAGATCATGAAGAAGAGTATTTCACTATTTAGTCGTGGGCATCGAGAAAGACCTTCCTTCCCATTTCGCCTTCCGAAATGTAGGAATGACCACCAGTTTATTCTTGGAAGAACGTAGAGGTCTTGCTGGTTTGTGCCACTGGACCTTGGTTCTAATTGTCCAGGGTCCTAAACTATGCAAAGCCTTTTGTGCACTATATGGGCCTTAAAGGTAACTTGCTTTGCTTGCCAAAGGGCAACCAGTGGAGCTTGACTAATTCTGCAGCCCCCGACTTATGCCTGGTTAGGTCCAAGTAAGCCTTGCTGCTCCGTTCTGTGCTAGTTGCAATTTCTTAATGGAGAACTTGTTGATATTCAAGTACAAGGCTTACAGTAATCGATTCTAGAAAAAATTACCACCACAAAAACGATTTAGTGCTCAGACTGTGGAAAGATGTTCCGCAATATTCTAGGCAAGCTGAACTAGGAAGATATTGTTCTGTTTACCTGAGTGTCAAAGGAAAGATGATAATCCATCTATTATGACTAGGGCTCAGGGTTTTATAGTATTCATTTTTTTTACACTTCCGTGTGTATTTATCCATATTTATTTTTTTCCAACTTTATCTATATTTATCCATATGTATTATGGGTTTTGTGAAAATAAGCCTGAAACATGTATTTAACCAATAAATATGCAGTCATGCTTGAATGCCTGCCAGGTTTCAGTGATATGAACACAAGCAGAAGATAAATGCACTTATATGAAAATATGCACATTTCAGTATCAGCCTTGTGCATATCTAGTGCCGTTTCAGCCTCTTTACAAAAATGTCTTATTTTTATCCCCTTTACCTATCAATCCACACAGTTATTGGCCTTGCAGCCATGGCAAAGTGTATTTAGAATCACTCAAAAAGCACCCAATTTCTGATTTTATACACATTTAAAAATAAATACAGACAAGAAAATAAAATGTTTTTCTGACTGTATTTATCTATAAAAATCAGTAAAAACAGAAAACAGGGAGCCTTAATTATGACCTCTAGATATTTTGCCGCTTTTACTGGCCAAAGCGTCCTGCTCACTTGGAGTGGACAAACCACTCCTCCGCTGCCCTGCTCTGTGAGCAGAGCAACCCCGCCCCTACCCAGCAAAACAAGAGGAAAAATAAAATGATAATAACAATGAGTTATTATTATTTTATTTTTCACTTTCTCAACCTGCTCAGTGGGGCGACGCTCCTCCACCTCAGTGGAGGAGCCGCAACTGCATCTCTGGTTTGACCCGGAATCCAAACACCCATATATTTCTATTGCCGTGCACTGTTCCATTCACCAATAGAAATTCTGAACACATTTAAGTCAAAGAGGCATTCAGAATTCTGCTTGACCAATTACAGTTGTGAGTTTCTTTGCATTTGGCAGAGGGTTCAACCCCAGGATCTATTTCAGCCCAGCCTGGGCACTCAGAACTTTGATGGCTCAATCAGAATCCCAATTCCTGAAATGCTTTGCTAACATAACAAAATGGCCTGGTGCCAGCCCTATTTAGATTTGTACATGTTGTTTTTTTTCTCCCCTGATCAGGGCATCCATGCTGCATTTTCCATTTCTCCTCCTTATATAAAACACAGATGATAATGGAAACTGAGCACCTACTGACATGAGACAGTCTTAAATTACTGGAAAGTATCTAATATTGGGCCGGATATCTAGGTAACTCTTTACATAAACAGTTCTACGTTTTTACATAATCACAATTGGGTTTCAGAAGGGAAAACGATACCCGCAAGCTGTCGGAGTCAGTTAATAAATGTAACACATTTCTCTTTTTATGAAGCTTTACCTTTTGCACCCTGCATTGAATACTGAGATTATCTCAGACGGCCAGATTGGTTAGAAAGCTGGCATTAGCCCCTGTTGTTTGCCTGAATTCTAAATTTAGTGATAGTGCAAGCTGGAGGCATTCATTATTTTCCTTTGTGGGAGATTAGAGAGACGAAGGAAAACAGCACCCTTGCCCAAAAGTAGTTGGGTTTTAACTGCTGTTAAATGCCTCCAGGAGAAGATATTATATTATATTATATTATATTATATTATATTATATTATATTATATTATATTACATTATATTATATTATATTATATTATATTATATTATATTATATATTGCATTACATTACATTATATTATATTCATTCCAAGCAGAGGGCTTTACTTGCAATTTAGCATTGCAAGTAAGTAGCAATAATAGCAATATTTCGCTTTATTATCAGATGCACATTATGTTTACAACTCCCAGACACTTTTTATGTCATGTTGGTCTACACAAATCAGTCCAGGAACCAGGTGACCTAAATGAAAGGTGAGTGAACCTACCAAACAGACAGATTATAAGGGTGTCTGTAGATATTCCTCTGCTCAGACAGACCCAAAAATCCTCAGTGTGGGGTTGCCCCTCTTGGATTACTGGAACAGCCCCACACCACTTTTTATTTGCTATTATTTAGTTGGTGAGACTCACATTGGAGGGTCTCCTGGACTCTGTGGTGCTGGAGCAATTTTCAGAGTGGGGTGCTGTGATCAGTGTTACATTACTGAAGTCATAAGGAATGTGAAATATCCAAGCATCACAGAAAGAACAAGTGTAGCAAATGTATTCAGAGGGAGAGTGGTAAGGGTGCAGTATGAAGCTGATGGTGCATTTTGGACCACAATATTGCAAATGTATTACTAAAGCAATGTGTGGTGGCGCACTGTCATGAAATGGCCACTTAATATGCAGACAAAGTTTTTTACAAGTTTTATAATTTCTTTATTATTTGATCAAGTGGAACTCAAAATAAAGAAAATGGACTTAAAATGTTCAAGGACAAAACACAATTAAACAACCTTACCAAACCAAAATACAAATATAACATGATCTTGAATATAGCAAGATCTTGAGCAGACATAAAGTGTTATTGATGAAAGTATGTAGCGCACAAAATGATAACCTGTGGAAACCATGTTTCAGTGAATGTTTCATTTGTGTATCACCAATTGTATCGATTACTTTGATCTTATTAAAATCTTTGGTCCCTTCAAACTTTAGAATTACAAAACAATTGTGCTTTTCTAACTACTACTGATTGTTCCTGACATATTGTACAGTTCATTTACAGGTATTTAAATGTTGTTTGCTAGAAAAGAAAGTTACATCCCACAGCCTTTTCTTTCGCACTAGCAGTACCCATCAACATTGCACATAGTTCACATTTCAAAATACCCTTTCTTTACAGCCATGGGTGGAAAACTAAAGATCAACTGCCCTTTTAACCTTTTTCGCCGCGGTGCGTATTCGGACGCGGCGCGGGCTGGGCTAGGGGTTGGGCGTGGTGCTCCCTTACTCATGACGGCTCCACGCCATCATGAGCCACGGGCGGCATGTGCTCATGATGGTGTGAAGCCGTCATGACCTCGCCCCCTCACTAATCGCCCGCACAGGTGGGGAATTAGTGCCGAGTAGGCGGAGAGTGGGCGGAGCGGCAGTTGATGACGGCTCCACGCCGTCATGAGCACACGCCACCCGTGGCATCTTTGTTGCCTATTCTACTTCTGAACTTCAGGTCGGTTATTTGGGGACTGCTGCAGCACCCGCAGCAATAGAGTATATACTACACACGCTGAACAGGGCTGGAGACTGTACCTGTACAGGCTAGTGACCAACTAGGTCAACACATGTGGTAGCGCCATCTGAGGGAGGTACATACTGCACCAATGGGGAAATCAGGTTGTACGACAAAGCAAACTCATAAAAAATGATGGGAAGTATGCTTGCAAGTTGTCTAACCATTGGCAATCACTAAAGGTAGCATTCCCACCTATCATCCTTTTGCTCACCATGCCACCTCAGTTTAGGGTTAGCCATGTGCAAATCAGTCTTGACGCTGCTCCAATAGAAAGAGTCCTGTGGAATCACCAGGCCAGGTCCTCCCCGAAGCAGAACTCAAGCAACCCATGACTGACAACGCAGTCTGAACCTCACCGACTCTAAGAGTAGGGTATTACTGATTCTTAGAATCAGCCCAGACAAGCCACTGTCCAACGGCCTTCATAATGGGGCTCCCATCATGACCCAGTAAGTGAAGCCAAGAACCTATCATTGCAGCTATCTCTTCGTCATTTCTCTTTCTGTGAGTCAGCTCTGCGACAAGGTGTGACTGCATAAGTTTAGTAAAATTATGCATTGATCGATCCTCAACTACATAGTGTAGTCTGTGCCTTGGTGTTGCCTCGCCTGAATTATTGAAACAATATGTTTTAAAGGTAAACAAAGATGTTGGATTCCTGCCTAGAAGAAGAGAACACATCAAGCCAAGATTTGAGACATCAACAAGGCAACTGCCTAGAATGTGCTACAAAGTTACCCTCTTCGGCATACGCTCATGGCATCAGAAACTAGCAATGAATTCCAATTTTGCATTAGCTGTGAATGTCATCTGCCTTACAGCACACCAATGCAAGGCCACAGGAGGGCCCCAGAATGCAGCAAATAGAAGAAAAATAAAGTTTGTAGGTGATGGGGAGATCTCAAATGACAAGCTGTCTTTTTTGCCTGGAGTTATGAAATCCTTACTTTACTTACTTTACTTTGGCACATACGTCTATTTCTCCCTGGCACCAGTCTCGCCCTTCTTACTCTTCTAAAATTGCTGGCACTCTTAAAGTAGCTGAAAAGTGTCATCAAAGTGTACAAAAAAGTGATGGATGGATGAATTAATCTCAGCCACTGGTAATTACTCGGGCTTCAGCCCACTCCATCATTATTCTGCACACCAGCCCCCCTCAGTTTGGACTCAGCCAGTGGCTGAGATTCAAGCATTCCGTCCATCGCCGTCCATCACCTTCCAGCAGCACGGCCTTAATGACTCCATTCCATTGAACACTTCGAAACCGTAATTTTGGTGTTCACTTCCCTGCTGAACCACATTTTGGGCACATACGATTTGTGTCCAACCCCCTGCCGAAACATCACCCATTAGGCATGTTAACCATGCTGCAGACACAAGCCATGAAATAGTGTTCATGTCCCTTCTTATACTGGGCACGCCTCTTTCTCCCCATGTGCCAGGCCCCCTCAACTATAGTGTTTCAAACCGTATATATTTATATACTTTTATATTTTTATTTTCCTACTAGCAGCCTGTCCTGACCTTGTCCGGGAGCAATCAGGCTTCCCCGACCCCCGCCTGCCCCGACATTGGCCAGCAGCCCGGGCCCCCGTCTGACCCGTCCCCCGGCTGCCCCGACCCCGCCTGCCCTGGCATTGTCCTCCGGAGGCTTACCTCACACAATTATGCCAGAGGCCCAGTGTTGCAGTGGTGGCCAGCAGCAGCGCCTGAGGCACTGGGGAGCTTTCTGGGTAAGTGGGGCTCTGGCGCTCTGTTTGCAGGGAGGCGAGGATGAGCAGAGGTTGCAGGGATAAGAGTAGGAGTTCACAGAGTATGGAGCGGCCGACGAGAGTCGGGAGCTTGAGCACAATTATGCCAGAGGGTCCCCCGCCTGTCCCGACCCCCGCCTGCCCCGACATTGTCCCCGGAGCCTTTTTGTTGTAACTCCCCATCCCCCGCGTGCCCCGACCCCCGCCTGCCCCGACATTGTCCCCCGGAGCCTTACCTCAGCTGCCACACCTCAGTTCAGTGCTCCTCGCCGCTCCGCCGGTCCACTGCTGCTCACCGCCTGTGTGCCGCTCGTCAGTGCTCCTCCCCCGCCCCATGTCCACCGCTTAGCCGCCGCTCCTCAGTTCAGTGCTCCTCGCCGCTCCGCCGGTCCGCTGCTGCTCACCACCTGTGTGCCGCTCGTCAGTGCTCCTCCCCCGCGCCATGTCCGCCGCTCCTCCTCGCGTTCCTGGACGCCGCTCCTCCTCGCGCTCCTGGACGATGTCAGCACGCAGGTCGCGGCCGGCGCTACTTCGAGGGGACTACTTTTTTTTAAATGTACATTTTAAAAATATAACGTATTTTTTTAATTTATATAGCCTATGTCCATCTGCACACCCTGAGGATTCCAACGATGTATCGGGTGTGTGGATTGGCGCTGTGGTTCCCGAGTTTACCTTTATAATAGTAGTATAGATTAGCCCGCTTATTTAATACTGAGCGTATTAACTGTTCGGCAAAATTGCTCCGTTCCTCAGAATCCGAGCGAGCAAAAGCCTCCGCAATACTGAGAATGTTGCCGGCGCCATCTCCCAGGCAACACCTGCCACTTCTGCGCAGGCGCTGCCCGCTCACAAACCCGTCTTCACTACGCCTGCGCAGGCTCTGAGACGCCCAACGACATACCCGCACAGGCGCAGTGCAAGCATGACGCAGCAAAAGGCAGTCGCTCCTCTATGTCCTCCCTACCACAGGTGATCAGAATGAAACCGGGCATTACTTAAGACCACAGCAGACCACAAACCACTCTCCGGTGGTCCGTGATGGAACAACAGGTGCACTGCAGGTCTTGACCACCAGTACCGTGATTAACATGACATTCAGCAACAGCACGGGTAAGCCATCTTCCTTTGCAGGTTGCTAACTACCCATGGCCCCTTCATTTTTTCAGGGTCATAAATCTCTGCCGGACTCCTCCTTGGGGAATTTGCGACAAAACGTCAGTGTGAGAATACTTCTCCCCTTAATGTTCCAATCACTCATTTTGTGTGTGATGCTTTCATTTCTTAGCCCACCACAAATGTACATGAATATGCCAATAACATTCACGCTAACTGTACCACCAATACGGTTACACCTTTGCCGCATTTTATCGTCTCCACTGCACCTTATAAATCGGCAAATAATGTTTCATTGTGACAATAAGCTACCATGCTAAGACTATTTTCGGTATGTTTGTCTTGTTATACATATTGTATGTCCAGTTATGCTTGGTGAGGGAATCCCCCTCGCACACATATAGCACCTTAGAGAGTGCTTCACATATCTCAATCAACACACTCACTTAAGTATAAGATTGCACCTTCACTTTTTTTACGGTCCTGAGGAAAGCCAGTTTTTAAAATCTACGGCCTGGCTGAATCATGTAGACCACACCTGGATGTAGGAGGCCCTAATATATACTTCGACCACATCCACCAGCCTTTTTAAACGCTAACAGAGGCCCAGTTATTAAAGTTTAATTAACCCTTGGGTACTGGGACCACTGTGATAGCTTTTTTAACTATCACCATTCACGTCACCACACTGCACACTCAGTTACATACCTGCTCCGTTGTAATCAGGCGTCGTAGCACACCCGGGACACACTCGGTGTCACTGGGTGGGCCCGATAATGAAGCATGTCACCAACTAGGTTGGTAGGTGAGGGCTTCATGAAAAAACCTAATGGTTTGTTCTTCGTCATACAGTTCTGAGCCCTGTTAAACAATTTTCACAATAGGCTAGTCCTTTATGATTACATAAGCTGTCTTTTTTGCCTGGAGCAATGAAATCCTCACCCAGGGACTTTGGCAAATAAGTCTATTTCTCCCTGGCACCAGTCTCGCCCTTCTTACTCTTCTAAAATTGCTGGCACTCTTAAAGTAGCTGAAAAGTGTCATCAAAGTATACAAAAAAGTGATGGATGGATGAATTAATCTCAGCCACTGGTAATTATTCGGGCTGCAGCCCACTCCATCATTATTCTGCACACCAGCCCCCCTCAGTTTGGACCCAACCAGTGGCTGAGAATCAAGCATTCCGTCCATCACCCTGTTCTCTTGAGGAGCAGGGTCGAGACTGATTTGAATATGGCTGGGTCCAAACTGAGGTGGCACGGTGGGTGAAAAACGATGTGTTAGGATGCTGTAAAAGCGATTGCAAGTGGCTAAGATTAATTCAAGCATTCATCCATCACTTTGTTGTTTTTGCATTTGATGCCCTAAGTGCATCTGGAATGACCAGACATGGATCCCAGGCTCACTGTGTCACTGTAACCAAGCTATACCTAGCTGAAGAGCCCTAACTAGGGCAAAACCGGTCCTAGTTTGCTTTTGTTCCAGTTCAAGGAGGTCCTGGCCTGGCAGTTTAGACTAGGCTGTTCCCATGAGAAGCAGGGTCGAGACCGATTTGCGTATGGCCGGGTCCAAACTGAGGTGGCGTGGTGGACACAAAAATAATGGATTGAGATATGGCCCGAGCGATTGCCAGTGACTAAGACCAATACAAAGGTATCGTGTGGTAAATGAGATCTATGGTTCAGGTGTTCCACAGGATACATACAGTGCTCATCCCTCACCCCTCATGCCAGCTTGGTTCAGACCCTACCTGCTTGTAGAATCACTGAAGATGGGACTAGATTTGCGACAGAATTGTTATTCATTTGGTTTGACCAAAAGACATTTGCCATTGCCTCTTTTTTTCAGCAACAATTAAATTAATCCAATGTATTATGCGCCTACCCCTCAAGAATTTTTGTCGATTTCAATTTAATAAACACTTCTTTTATAAAAACATCAAAGCGTCATTTAAATCAAAGAAGTATTAAAAGAAACTTGTATCTTTAGAAACGGGTATTTTCACTATATTACAATGTTAAAGTAGGCTCAGCCATTTATATTCTAAACAAGTTACATCTCATCCTAGGTTCTTCAGTGCTGGTAAACAAAAATAAATCTTTACGTATGCACATCAGATTGAATTGGTGTGCAGCATTTCAATGTACACACATACACAGACAATCAATGTTTGCAAATATTAAAAAATAGGTGTTATATAGCTGATGGATTCTCTATTGACTTTGTTATAATTGAACATGACATGGCCATGGTCATGATCCTGCTTCTCTCCTCAACCTGCATAAAATACATAAACACTGAGTTTGTGGGCTCTCATGTCAGTTACAAACTCACTCAAAGAGGAGTAATGAGGTGTTACCACCTGCTCTCAAATGATGGGTGATAAAGACCATTTTTGGTGGGAAATTCAGGTTTCTTTCCAAAATTATTATTAGGGGCCACTTATAACTAGGAGTTGTGTTGGTAAATAGTGTTTATAAGAAAGAAATGACCATTAATATATGGCTCTATATCTTTATGGCGACATCAACTGGAGAAGTTAGTTGGGAAAGAAGGTTGGGCCACCACAATAGGGCCATCTAACTTTGTGAGTGGGTATGTCACTAGGCAGTACCATATTTTGTCCCAGGTGAGCGCTGGCTCCAGAACTGTTTGTAAGGACAAAAGACAGATTCTCACCGCAGCAGTCAAGGTCATATAACCTTCTGCATTCCCACAGGTGAGTGAGGGAGAGTTCACTCTCTTAGCCGATCCAGGGTCCCTGCCTGGCAAAGCTCATAATGCCACTCGTCTTCACAAGTTCACCGGGCGGTCCCACAAAGGAAGATGCTTTGATCATGGACACGATTGGCTGGGTATTGTCTCTTGAGATTAAAACATAGACCCAGAGGTTATGAGGCAGACCCACTATGAGTAACTCTGTAGGGGAAGGGCCACTGTGGCCTAGTGGGCATGTGTTTACCACAATGAATGCATCTAGGTCTATAATCCAAAATGGGATGCCGCTACTGATCCACATGGGCTCTAATAAGAATCTGTAAGGTTAATGGCTTCTACTAGATACTAACATGAACACATTGGCTCTTTTCTACTGAAATTCTACAAAAGCAAACTGACTCGTTGGCATGGTACCCGAATATCATTGTAAAAATATTGCATGAGATAAATAGTGTGTCTTAATATTTCACCCCTTTGTAGAGCATAACATACAATTTACACTGGATGGTACAATGTTTTTGTAAACAATATTTACAACACAGTATTCATGTCGGATAGTTTTGTGACAATATTCTGATATACAACTCAGCAAGAATTCATGCCACCCAACTAACAAGCACACACACCCACTCTTTACCAAACAATTTACTACTTCACCTTTTCAAATCCATTCCTAACATTCAATCCCTATCCAATCTCCCCTTTTCAACTTCATTCCTATCACTCTATTCCTACTCCAAACACTACTAAACACACATCAAATCAAGAGCACAAACCCAAACACAACTAATGCACAAAAAAAGTAAAACAAACTGTACTAACCTACTGACTATACATTTTGTATTCAGGAGTAGCTACTCGGCAAAAAGTTACAGTCAGGGGTTGTAAGACCAATATATAAATACATTTACAATTACTTAAATCTGTATGCTCCTTTCAACAATGAAATCCCCTCACTACTTCAAACTTTTATAGAATTATTGTATTCCAATTTCTGCCTAACATGTTGGTCCATCCGACAGTAGTAGCGATGCATATTTTGCTTCCATGTTATTCATAAGAAGAACTAGATGGTATCGGTACCAGCCACCAGAAGGCGATCAATAAACAACCTTTTGCAACCAGATCGCCAAGAATAGATGAACTACTAAGGTCTTGTAGGGATAAATGCAATGCCTGCGCGGCGATTAAAAGATGCTCTTCGCAAAAATATCCCTACATATGTATTGAGTGAGGGCTTGTTGTTAGTTACACTAATCTCTGCATGGATTCCACTCCATCCCCAGTCTGCACTGATCCTCCAAAAGATAGAAACAACAGAGCGCATGGAAATAAATTCACAAAGAGGAATACCTTCCTATTTTTAGTGACTCACCTGGGCCGACCACATAGAAAAGGGAAAACAAACGTTTGCTTGATTGAATTCTTCTAATACTGCCATGGATCTGCTAAGTGGGCAGATAGGGATAAGCAGCCCCGTCAGTTAGCAGGCCAATGGCACAAATCACAAATGCAGGTCCTGATGTGACCTGCATCAGGACCCAGACAGTCAGGAGGCTGTAAAACTCACTGATCCCTGGTCAGCAGGGACATGGCCTCTTTGATGGCGAATACTCGACTCAAGCCTGAGAGTGGGTACTGAGAAACCCTCATATTGTCATCAATCCTAACTTTACGACTTTCGGTATTCACAAAGGGCATTTTGGAGTAGTAAAGTTAGGAATCCTAACTTTACTACTCCTAAATGCCTTTTGTGAATACCAAACGTCGTAAAGTTAGGATTTTGTCTGAGATTACTTTTGTGAATCGGGCCCTTGGACTTCAGCTTTCTTAATATATGCAATTGGGTATTCTGAACTGTTTCTATAAAGATTTGTGGTTATCATGAAACACATTGATATAATTCGGAAGGCACACATGGATTTTGAGGGCCTTGATTGCTTGATTTACGACGAGGAGTTCAGGGCTAGGTTGGGTGCATACCCAATAAGGACTTAGGAAGAGGCAGACAGCGAGCCATTGTTACAATGGATGACACCAACACGGGCAGCACCAGCAGCGCATACTGCTAGTTGGCTTCTGTGGCATCCTACCCTCTGTTCTGGGGTGGCCCTCTTTTGGTTTATAAACCCACAGCAGGAGAATTGAGAAAAATAATTTTGGCAGAATGAGAGCAAAAGCGAGGTATGCCAAGAGAGTGGAGATGGCATATAACTGCTAATTTATTTGATGGATTGTTAGGGAGCCTTACAATTACTTGGTAAAGTTTGAGGTAGGGCTTTTGCAGCTTTCTGTGTTGTGGTTGTTTTTTTGGCACCTTTAGCATTTCAAGGTTGGTGGGTGGAAAGGTAAAGAAATGTATTTATACACCAGATGTGAAGCGAACAAAAGGAATATTGCAGGTATTGCTGTGACAATTGCAGGTGGACGAAAAAGGGAATGGAAAATAGGTGACAATGCAAGAAGTGTGTGTGGGGGGGGGGCTAGTTTGTGTCCAGGTGGAGTATGGGAAAGGTTTTTGGGATTGTGGGGGCAAAAGGTTAGTTGAGTTTTTGCCAAGAAGAAGGAGAAGTCCTAACAGCTTTTCAGATATTGGTTGTTTTGAGCAGAATGTGGAGGAACATTTGTGTAGAGGAACATGATTGTGGCACACACTCTTTTAGGATAGGTGCTGCTTCAGAAGCAAATCGATTGGGGTTTTCAATGGACAAGATAAAGAAGGTTGTCAGATGGTCCTCGGGTTGTTGCAAGAGGTACATTAGGTGTTGTGGATAAACAAGACAATGTGTAATGTTTTTGTTGGTTTATTTCCTTTGAGGTTCCTTGGCAGGGCCACAGTCAGCTGTGGTAATGGTATGGATAACTGGACATTGTGTTGTGCTCAGGGCAGCAAAGCAGAACGGCGCCTCTTTGTAAGATCAATGGACCTATAAACTAAGGGCCTCTTTTATGAAAAGTGATGCATCACTGCGAGAAAACAGCGATGCGACACCAATGATGCGTCATATTTACAGGATGATGCATCATGTCGCAAAGAGTTACAGATACGTCAGTATTTCTGACGTATCTGTAGGCTAAAAAATGACGCATTGCTGGAGTGTGCCACAAAAACGATGCAACTCCAGCAATGGGTCATTACGCATGGGCAAGTCCCATGTGAAATGTGCCTGTAACAGTCTTTCGCCTGCCATGAGGCAGGCGTAAGATATTGACGCATTTGCATCATAGAAATGGTGCAGTGAAATCTTCTTCTTCTACTTCTATGACCCTTTCTTGCGTCAGAACCCCCCCTGCATACATTATACCTGGTGCAGGTATAATGTGGCGCAGGAGTTTACAGAGTGACCATCTAACTAGATGCGTCACTTAGTAAATATGGTGCAACAAGGCAAATTTTTTACACTGCTGGTGCGTCACAAAAAGTGACGCACCGGCGGTGCAAAAGTTAAGCAAGGGCTCATAAATAAGCCCCTAACAGTTTTCGCGTGGAATGGAGTGGCATGAGATAAGACCAGCTCTTACCCTGGCTTGCTCTATTGTATTCAGGGGAGGGGCTGGAATGTTTCTACTTTCATGTTTAAAAACTATCATTTTTGAGAAATTATATTATCTGGCGTACTAAGGAAAAACACTTCCACATATTAAACAAATACACCCTTTTGAATTTTGAAGCGGTCATCATATTTTTGTGTGATATTTGTTGCATGTTTTCATGCCAAATAATTTCAGGACTCTGCTCGTGCACCGGCTGTTAGAGCTAAGCCAGATCATTGGTTCTGGCTCCTCTCTCCCTGTTAATTTGGTGGCTAACCCATTTCAACGTTTGGATTCTAGTTGCACTTTACTGTTCCGGAATTCATATCAACCGGAGTATGGGTGCAAAACCATGATTAAAAAAAAAATCTTGAAAATTATGTGAAATAACAAAATTAACTTGCTGGTTTCTCGCCCTTTATTTCTTTCCACACAAGTGAACATACATGACCATGCATCTGTAACAATGTTTCTGAAACAAGGGGTTTTGTGCTACTTCACTATGTTTCCCACAATGCACTAGACCTTTTTTTAGGGGTGATCCCTTGGTAAGCTCGATGGCCAGGGATTCTTTGGTTCCATGAATACAGTTTGCTTCCCGGCTGCAGGGGACTAGTACCTCTAGCCCAAGGGAGTTCTGGAGTTGCATTTGGCTTCCAAAGAGGTTCCTCTTTCCTATGGAGCTGATCTCTGGTTCAGGACAAGTTGTGGTCATGTAGTTGCAGGATGGTTGCCACAGGTGTAGATTGTCGCACCTTTGCTTTGTGCAGTTCCTTAAGTCATAGTCATGGGTCTCTTCTACAACCTGGGTTGCAAATCAAGCAGATATAAGGTTCTGGTGCCAGAGGAGTTCCTTAAATTCTAGTTTTAGGGGCATTAGGTATGTGTGCACCAGAAACCATAGGCTCAAATTAAGCACTGCACGAAGGTGATCACTCGCCTTTGGGTGGTGGCACCTTTTCTACCCAGAAGTCTCTATTCTGTCACTTTTATAAACGGTAGAACCCTTCTTCAGCTGTACAGATAAGGTAGTCCACCTTAAGGGTGTGGCTATTCTTCTGGAGGAGTACGCCTTCTGACTGCCTAATTTTCCCACCTGCCTGGGTTGCAAATCTGCCTGGGACAGCAGGTTGGCTTTATCCTCCTGTGAGAGGAAGCCTGGCTGCATATCAGAGACAGTGAGGACTTCGAGGCTCCCTGATTTGATGTGCCACTTCACTAGCCATCCTGCCAGGGAGGGAGATGACACCTCCTGCCCAGGCAGGCCTTTGCTTCTGACTCATGAGAGAGTTCTTACCTCTTGGCAGTGGGTCAGATTTCTGTCTTAGTGGCAGCAGCTGCTGGCTGTCAGCCAGGGCACATGAAATGCAGGGGAAATCAGGTGGGCAACCTCTGAGGTGGCCACCTAGATGCATATCAAATTAAATCTGGCTTTAGAAAAAGGTTGGGTTTGATGAGAAGAGTTCTTTGATACCAAACATGACACTTTTCAGTGAGACCATAATGGAGCCTGGGGGTTAATGTTATCCTATGGCCTCTTGAACACTAATAGTAGCCCCGAATGGAAGGAGGCTACTACAGGGACATATAAGCTTGCACTTATATGTCCACACCTTCAATAGAATGCACCCAGCCTCCTGGTATCAGGAAGCCTACTTTAGAGGTGACTGGCATATATTAAAAATAGTTCTGTGAACTTGCCACTCATGATGTTAATGTTAATGTTAAAATCGGATTTATATAGCGCTCAGCTACTCCGAGGAGTGTCCCGGCGCTTTAACATACCCGATGCGAAGGTCAGGGGCAGATGAACGGACAAGAGGGTTATTGAGCAAACAGCCAAGACTTCAGCTCCTTCCTGAAGGCTAGTAAATTGCCGTTTTTCCTCAAAGAGATGGGCAAGGAATTCCAGAGTTGAGGTGCCAGGTGACAAAAAGAGCAACCTCCAATTCTCGCCCGTCTGATAGATGGAACAGATGCCACGGCCAGGGAGGCCGATCTCAGTGTCCTAGTAGGCAAATAGAAAGCCAGACGTTTCCTAATATATTTCGCACCTGAGAGATGGAGCACTTTGAAAGCGAGCGTGAGCACCTTAAAAGCAATCCGTTTTCTAATAGGTAGCCAGTGCAGTCGTTTAAGAAGCTCCGACGCACTGGTTCTCCGATGGAGACCGTAGATAGCTCTCGCAGCAGAGTTCTGCACTATCTGAAGGCGCGAAAGAAGATACTCTGGCAGGCCCAGGTAGAGTACCTTTGCGTAATCCAGACGGGAACCTATCAGGGCCTGCACAGTAGTTTTCCTATGCTCAATAGAGAGGATCGGAAGGAATTTTCTCAGCATTTTCAAGATGCCGAAACACTTCCCTGCGAGTCCAAGAATCTGGGGCTTCAGAGTAAGGCCATCGTCGATCTGTACTCCAAGATTCTTGGCCTTGGAGGACGCAGCCGCCGGGGGATACATATCTGGAGGCCACCAAGACTGCCATCTGGGATCAGGTGGGCATCCGAAAAAAAGCAACTCCGATTTATCGGAGTTACATTTAAGGCTTTGATGTTTAAACCATTCGAAGACCGCACCCAGACAGTCTCTAATCCGCGGGCCATCAAAATCGGAGCCCTTCTTGCAAGTAAAGAGGAGCTGGGTGTCATCAGCATAGGACACGATCTGGGCACCAAACGACTCCGCCAGTGCCGCCAAAGGGGCCATATAGATGTTAAAGAGGGTGGGGCTTAAGATGGAGCCCTGAGGTACCCCCACCTCCAGTGGCGGCATATCGGCGGAGAACGGTGGGGCCCAGACCGTTTGACGGCGGTCTGCCAGAAATGACTCAAACAAGCTGAACACCGCTCCCCGTAACCCGATCTCTCTGAGTCTTAAAAGGAGAACGCTGTGGGGAACGGTGTCGAAGGCCGCCGACAAGTCCAACATTACAAGCATGGCCTTACCTCCCGCGTCTAATACCTCTCTTATGGCATCGGTGACTTCTAACAGCGCGATCTCCGTGCTCATGTTGGCACGGAAGCCCGACTGGGTGTCATGTAAGATGTTATTATGTTCTGGGTAGTTGGAGAGAGAGACGTGGACGTGCTTCTCCACCACCTTAGCCAGTGCCGGGAGGAGGGAGATGGGCCTGTAGTTGGCATGAACCAGCGGGTCCAGATTAGGCTTCTTCACAAGCGGCAGGATCAGGGCATGCTTCCAGGCCCGGGGAACCACTCCTGTGCTTAGCGAGAGATTAAGCACCGGGTTTACCAGGGAGTTGATAGCAGGAGATATTTTTCCGAGACATTTCGCGGGACAGGGATCAAGAGGGGAACCAGATTTTAATTGAGTGAGAAGGTCCAGTGAGGAAGAGAGAGACAGGGGAGGAAAATCAGAAAGAGTGGGACCGTCAAGAACCGAAGCTGTAAGCAAAGAGACACTGGTCTCCGGTGAAATCACCGCACTAGTGAGGGGGAAAGAGTCTTGAATAGACTTAATTTTAGTAGCAAAATAGTTTGCAAGTTGACATACCCACGGTTCAGTATGAGAATGCGTGGGCAGGACAGGGGTGGGTAAGATGAATTCTTTTACTATGCGGAAAATTTCTTTGCTAGTATTTACCGCATCCTCAATTCTCCTGGCAAAATAGACCTTTTTCTCAGATATGATGCTACTGTGATAAAGTCTAATGGATTCTCTATATTAAATTTTTTCGGTAAGATCGTAATGGTGACGCCAGGCCCTTTCAGCTTTCTTGCATCTTCGCCGCATCTCAGCTAGGGAAGCAGTAAACCACGGGGCGGAAGCCCGCTTGCATGCTTTACGGGAGACCGTCTCTGGAGCTAACTCTTCAAATCTATCGACCAGCCAAAGATGCAGGAGATCCAGATCCACCTCTAAGCTCCCTGACAGCTGGCAAGGATGGGATGAGAGTGCATGCGCCAACATATCTGGAGACACTCGATGAAAGGCTCGCGCAGTCTGCCGGGAGTGTTCAGAAGGTCTAGAAAAGGTTTTATACATCGAGTGGATCTGAAAATTGATCAAATGATGGTCAGACCATAGTACCGGTACCGGGGGGGACATACCGACCGACATGGTCGAGAACACTTGGTCCAGGATATGGCCCTTATTATGCGTGGGGGCAGTGGCATAAGGTAACAGCACTAAAGGAGCTGTAATATCAAGAATCTTAATGACATCGACGTCACTGCATGAATCCATGTGAATATTGAAATCCCCCAGCAGCAAACAATGATCCGATTTTAAACAAAGTGCTGAGACCGCGGCCTGAAGCTCCTCAAAGAAAGTGCCTGCGGGTCCCGGTGGTCTATAAATTAGTAACCCGACACAAGCTTGGTGAGGGGACAGGGACAGGGTAAACCCCAAGGACTCACACCCCAGAATATTATCGGTGGGAATGATGGCACAGGAAAAGCGCTTGTCCACCACCAAGGCTACACCTCAACCCCTTCCCATAGGCCTATCTTTCCTAAAGATGACATAGTTAGAAGGAATGGCTGTCACTATGTCTGGGCCAGAGCTTTCTCCCAGCCAGGTCTCCGTAAGAAAGAGACACAGAGGATTGACCTCTGTCAGGAGGTTATAGATGTCCAGTGAGTGCCTGCTTAGGGATCTGGGGTTATGGAGTAAGCAGGGATTATAGGTGGGCAGATTACAAGAAGGTGCTGTATCGGAACTAGCCATTCGCCAACCACAACCAGGGCAGCACTTTTTAAAGGCCTGTCTGCCTGGGAAAATACTACTGCAGTTGCCCACATCACCCCTTAAGGAGATGAGCTCCGTGGTGGTATAAGTGCGCATACTGACTAAAAACAAGGGAAAGCCTGGAAAAGGTAGTGGCCCTGCCCGCACCCGTCTGCCTCCGGGACGCTGACGGGCTTACCTTAGGCGCTTCTTTGGCGCGTCCGCACAGCGCGTCCGCTGCCCGGAAGAAAGTGCCTCTAATTTTATAGAAGAGCAGGCGGAGTGATGAAGACCGCACCGCTGGTCTGCCGACCAGCGTGCCAGACTACTCCCAAGATGGCCGCTATCAGAGTATTTACAACAAGGGGTGGTGATGAGATAAATAACGGTGATGGATCAAGCCCTGGTCTTTGGACTGGGTAAGAGTGGTCTGCTTAATTCAGACACTCTGTTCATCACCACCCCCTTTTCTGTATCGTTTTTGGCCACTATAGGTGTGGCAGGGTATACTCAGACATGAGTCCCTTTCTCACTGCTCCATCAGGATTCAAGCAAGCCGGGCCGAAGAGGCTGAAATGCCAGAAACCGGTCCCCGGTAGCTTGTCTCCTTTCTGGTGAAGAATTGGCTTGGTAGTTTGGTCTGCCCTGTTCCCATGATGCACTGGGCCAGGGACAGACTGATTTGCATATGGCCAGGTTCTGAGCTGGGATGGGGCAGTGAGATAAATAACGGTGATGGATCAAGCCCTGATCTTTGGACTGGGTAAGAGTGGTCTGCTTAATTCAGACACTCTGTTCATCACCACCCCCTTTTCTGTATCGTTTTTGGCCACTATAGGTGTGGCAGGTTATACTCAGACATGAGTCCCTTTCTCACTGCTCCATCAGGATTCAAGCAAGCCGGGCCGAAGAGGCTGAAATGCCAGAAACCGTTCCCCGGTAGCTTGTCTCCTTTCTGGTGAAGAATTGGCTTGGTAGTTTGGTCTGCCCTGTTCCCATGATGCACTGGGCCAGGGACAGACTGATTTGCATATGGCCAGGTTCTGAGCTGGGATGGGGCAGTGAGATAAATAACGGTGATGGATCAAGCCCTGATCTTTGGACTGGGTAAGAGTGGTCTGCTTAATTCAGACACTCTGTTCATCACCACCCCCTTTTCTGTATCGTTTTTGGCCACTATAGGTGTGGCAGGGTATACTCAGACATGAGTCCCTTTCTCACTGCTCCATCAGGATTCAAGCAAGCCGGGCCGAAGAGGCTGAAATGCCAGAAACCGGTCCCCGGTAGCTTGTCTCCTTTCTGGTGAAGAATTGGCTTGGTAGTTTGGTCTGCCCTGTTCCCATGATGCACTGGGCCAGGGACAGACTGATTTGCATATGGCCAGGTTCTGAGCTGGGATGGGGCAGTGAGATAAATAACGGTGATGGATCAAGCCCTGATCTTTGGACTGGGTAAGAGTGGTCTGCTTAATTCAGACACTCTGTTCATCACCACCCCCTTTTCTGTATCGTTTTTGGCCACTATAGGTGTGGCAGGGTATACTCAGACATGAGTCCCTTTCTCACTGCTCCATCAGGATTCAAGCAAGCCGGGCCGAAGAGGCTGAAATGCCAGAAACCGGTCCCCGGTAGCTTGTCTCCTTTCTGGTGAAGAATTGGCTTGGTAGTTTGGTCTGCCCTGTTCCCATGATGCACTGGGCCAGGGACAGACTGATTTGCATATAGCCAGGTTCTGAGCTGGGATGGGGCAGTGAGATAAATAACGGTGATGGATCAAGCCCTGATCTTTGGACTGGGTAAGAGTGGTCTGCTTAATTCAGACACTCTGTTCATCACCACCCCCTTTTCTGTATCGTTTTTGGCCACTATAGGTGTGGCAGGGTATACTCAGACATGAGTCCCTTTCTCACTGCTCCATCAGGATTCAAGCAAGCCGGGCCGAAGAGGCTGAAATGCCAGAATCCGGTCCCCGGTAGCTTGTCTCCTTTCTGGTGAAGAATTGGCTTGGTAGTTTGGTCTGCCCTGTTCCCATGATGCACTGGGCCAGGGACAGACTGATTTGCATATAGCCAGGTTCTGAGCTGGGATGGGGCAGTGAGATAAATAACGGTGATGGATCAAGCCCTGATCTTTGGACTGGGTAAGAGTGGTCTGCTTAATTCAGACACTCTGTTCATCACCACCCCCTTTTCTGTATCGCTATCAGAGTAGGCAGCCTACGAGTCCCAAGATACCCTGCGGCACCTCGTCAGCCGTGCGGGTATGGGGAAGAGGAAGAGAATCCCCCGCAATGCTGTTGCCACCCTGCAAAGCGGAGAAAACAGAATTCAGGAAGGAAACGGAGAGAGCAAGAATACACCCAGCTTTCCGCCTCAGGTGTAGAAAAATAAAAAGATAAAGAGAGGAGTGCACAGTCAGGTATTATAACACAGCATGTAAGATAGTAAATGCGCTTGCAATCAGCGCAATAGCAAGTCCATGCAGCACTAGTTGCCAAATGCCACCGGCGCTCACAATCAGCTGTTTAGGCGCTAGCAATCAGCGCGACATCAGACAGTGCAAGACACAAGGAAAAAGCTTTAAGAAGCGCTAGCAGTCAGCGCAGGATACGATTATTTTAAAAGAAGTCAGAACAATTAAAAAATGCCACAGCACGTCAGCACCAAAGCCTCCGCCTCAGGTATTAACGGGGAGGTTACTAAAAATGATGAGGGCAAAGCCGAGTTTGAGCAGTTTGCAATGCTCCTGCAGTCTGCAATGACAGTCCTGCCGTCATCTCTTTACTTGGGTCACTAAGGGTGGCATAATCAGTGCTGCAGGCCCTGGTGAACCCTTTAATGCCCATGCCCTGGGTACCATTGGTACCATTTACAAGGGATTTATAAGGGGGTTAAAATCTTTGCCAATCTAGGTTACCAAATCACATTAATCATATTTTAAAGAGAGAGCACTGGCACTGGGCCCTGGTTAGCAGGCTCCAGTGCACTTTCAGAGGCAAAACCATCTGCACTGAAGAGAAAAGTGTGGGTGGGCATATAAAAAGGGCACTTTCCTACAGATATATTGATCTACTTGTATAGGAATACAAGGATAAAATTATAAATATATATAATATAAATATCTGTGTGTATGTATATGTATATTTATATGTATATATGAAACGAAAGATCCCAACCGCCTCTGGCAGCGGTTTAAGCAGGCGCAGACCTCCTCTCCAGATATTTAGATGTTTAGATGTTAAATCACCAGACAAGCCATCACACTAATCAAAGTGCCAGCAGTGCATATTTATTTTGCAAAAAGTGTCAGAGCAAGTGCCCTCCCTGACGCGTTTTGCTCCGCGGACGGAGCTTGATCACATGACGCGTCAGGAGTAGGCGGTGCAATAAATGGTGATTAAAAGCCCAAGCGCCTAAAGAAACAGGACGCAAGGGTCACAACAAAGCAAACAAGCAGTAATTAAACAATAAATGCTCAAATACTTGAAATGTATGAACATAGAGACACAGTAAAAGCATAGTGCTGGAATACAAAAAAAGGGGGGAAGGCCAGATGTCCAAAATACAAACAAACCAATGTAAATTAAATCCATTACAGTAAACTAGTTTGCCGTGACATCAACATCCAATGATTTATGGAATGGAAACATAACAAATGTATTCTATGTATACTCTCCCGTAATTTCATGAATGAGAATATAACATGGAAAAAATGTATCAATTGCAAGTGCAAAATGTGGTTAAAAAAGCCAAGAACATATGCCTAAACAAATTTTTTTTTTGTATGAACCCATGTCTCAAAGTGCTTGAATGCTAAAGTGCAAATGCTTTAAAAAAAAACTCATATTCAGATGTTATATACATGGAATATTTTTAGGCGATAGAGAACTCATCTGAGAACCTGCAGACAAAGTATATATGGCACAGAACAACAGCAAGTGCTCATCACACATATATAAACATGTCATAATCAGACATATAGAAAAAATACAGCATAGGGAAAGATACATCACTAACCATGGTTAAGAAAAGGAACACATACTACAGAAAATGATGTAATTCATCAAAAGCATTTAACCCATTGGGAGATATGGTGTCAAGCAATAGAATAAAATATGCTTCTTTTTGGCGCAACAGTTTCTCACGATCACCACCCCTGCCCGGATTAGCTACAGAACACAATAAAGTATATTTCAAATCTTTCAGTTTCTTATCGTGAACTGCTTTAAAGTGGCGAGCCACTGGATAATTCATATCGGAATTTACTCTGGCTCGAATGTGTTGCAATATCCGTTGGTTAGCTTGCAACTTTGTGCTTCCAATGTAAGAGAGTGAGCATGTGCAGGTAAGTTGGTAAACTACATAATCACTGCGACATGTAAGATGTTCTTTTATTGGAATAGCTCTCTCATTGAAGGCAGATATGTAGTGCGTGCCGTTGACAGCAAAGGTGCAAGCACGGCATGAAGTACACCTATAGAAACCTGGTTTGTTGAGCCAAGTAGTTTTAGGTGGAAGCTCAGGTTGGGTTCTATCTAAAGAATCTTTCATAGAAGGAGCCCTCCTAAAGGTGATGGCCGGTAATCTAGGCAAAAATGGACCAAGAATCACATCCGTTAATACAATAGGCCACTCTGATCTGATGATCTTACTTATCTTAGAAGTTTGGGAGCAGTAGGTGGTGATAAAGCGAGTTGAGCCCTGGGTAGTGGAATCTGGGATAATTATACTTTTTGAGGTTAAGAGTTCCTCACGAGGACGAGCAAGTACTTTGGCAAGAGCCTGATCTAAAATGACTCTGTTGTAGCCACGTCTGAGGAATCTTTCCCTAGATTCAGATAAACATTGGTTAGTGGTATCTGGGCTACTACAAATGCGTTTGATACGAATAAATTCTCCCAAAGGTATGCTATTTATAGTATGTGGGGGATGGGCACTGCGGGCGTGCAACATGGAGTTGCCCGCAGTGCTTTTCCTGTGAAGTTTTGTCTGAATGGTGTCATGATCAATATAAACCTGGACATCCAAAAATTCTGCAGAGTCTGATGTAATATTGGCAGTAAATCTTAGGTTCCTGTTGTTTGTATTGATCTCATTAACAAACAAAGCCGCTTGTTCTTGAGAGCCCTTCCAGACGATAAAAATATCGTCGATAAACCGCCAATAATGAACAAGGTGAGGAAGCCAATGTGCGTGGGTAACACCAAGAACATGCCTCTCCCACCAGCCAACATGGAGACATGAATAACTGGGGGAGAAGCATGAACCCATGGCCACCCCGCGTTCCTGATGGTAAAAATCCTTGTCAAATTGGAAGTAGTTGTTAAAAAGGCATATGCGTATCATGTCAAGTAACATAAGGTTGTGATCTCTCATGGCTGCCTCTCGTGAATCTAAGAAGTATTGAACAGCTTCAAGACCCTGTAGATGGTTGATGCTGGTGTAAAATGTATATATATATATGTCACAACAGGATCCCAGGGATACCACCTTCTAAAAGGAGCGGCGCAGCACCAGGAAACAGACTCCGCAGGCAAAGCTTTGAAAGTTAATGATGATTAATGAAGTATCAAATGTTCATATGACGCGTTTCGGCCGCCAGACATGCGGCCTTGTTCACATAGCGCTATAGAGGTGAATGAGTGCTTTATATACATTAGTGAAAGTGGCAGTGTTTCTACCATGTTCATCAACATGACTAAACATTTTTGCAACGTGTGGTAAGGCAAACACATGACATCACAAATTTTACTACAGTATGCCAAAGACAGTGAAAAGGGACTATAAATAACATGCATGTCAGTCAGAGCCGGTGGTAACCCTAGTGCTGTAGCTGGATGCAACTGTGGCGAGCAAAACCGGAGTTTGACAGATTTCAGCCCCCTACTCGTGTGAGTACCTGTTTCCACAGATTATTGTGAGCAGGCTAGCTAATGGGTTTCAAGCGCGCAGTTTTAATACAGCCTGTGCTAGAGAGGTGAGACCACAGAGTAGGCGGTAAAATTCAAGCCTACCCTACCAACTACTCTCAATTGGCGGCGTGTAACGCAACCAACACTGTCAAAATTAATAGCTCCCGGACTGTGATACAACGTGCGCGTTCAGCCCTAAACTGAGATCGTTGCAAAGATAACATAAAAGTATAACTGCGTGAATGCCGACTGCCACTAATAGTGCAAATAATGGTAGTGGTGAGCGAGGGTTGTGTGAGCCACGTGGGCGTGTATGTACAAAATGAGGAAGGCGTGCGAGTGCAATTTCAAAAATATACAGTGTGTATTTAAATGTGGTGGTGTTGCCTCCTCATGTGCATTTACGTGATATATAAATGCAAAAATGTGATATGTACAAAGATTATACAAATGTGGATGCGCAGATGATATGCAATCCCTACCAAATATTAAACATAGTAAACCTAGTCAAAAATTCACAGGTTAAATTTCAAGCAGATTGAAACAAAATAAACCAACTGATTCAAAATAATGCATGTAAAAGATATACTTTTTAAGGCTATAATTTTTTTAATGTACTATCACAGCGAGGGCTGAATGCATATAATGCAAAAAATGCTTCATATCCAATGGGGACACATACACTGACAGTATAAATACTCGGCGGTGTCACAGTGATTGGGCTAGGCCCAGGTACCCTAATAATGACTGTCCATCAGGACACTGGGAGTGCGGAAATACAGAAATTCAAATTGCAGGCGCTAAACCTAGCAGTGACACAAATATATATATAAATAAATATGTTTACATTGTGACAGGGATTCCAGGCAGCAAAAAACAAAACACAGAAAAACAGATAAATGCATAGACAGCCTGAATGCAATACAGTTATCACAGGAAGTGGTGCAGATCCTCCATGGTGTTCAACCCTGCAGGCTCCTTGGTGTTAAATTGCAATATATACCTGCTCTCCAACTGCCTCAAAGGCTTCTCCCTATTACCACCCAGTGTAAGAGGTGGCACACAATCAATGACTGAATACTGGAGGTGCTCTAGATTGTTATTACGCACCTCCTTAAAGTGCCTCGCTACAGGGTTGGCTGGGTCATTGTTTACTATATCTCTGAGGTGCTGGAGAATGCGTAGGTGTACCTGGAGTTTGGTGCTCCCAATGTAACGGAGCCTACAATTACATTCGAGCATGTACACCGCATATTCCGTTCTGTAGGTTAATCTGTGCTTGATTATGAACAGAAGAACTGGGGAATGGGGTCTAAGCACAATTGCACCTATCCTAAGTACTGCCTTGTTTAGTTTTGTTGGTGCCACGGACCGGAGATTCAATATCCCCTGAACCTCCCAGGACAAAAAATTGTCCTTACTTTCAATTTGAACAAATTTTGATCCAGCACACAAATTTCTTTTTTCAGTTACTCAACAATAACCATAATTTGTCAATCACAGTGGTGAAACATTCGATAGCAGAATCAGTGATGTTGTTTTGAAGTTCATTCTTTATTTAATCTTCATAAAACACTGTAGCCATTGCCAACGCGTTTCGTCCTCCACGGACTTCTTCAGGGCTTCAAATAACACATATACATACAATCAATTTTTATACACAATATGTACACTTTTTTACAATGTTAAAACACATTTTTCTTATATGTATTGCTATACACTTTATACAAATCTTTTTACAATATGAGTAACATCCTTATAATCAACATGATTATCGGAGAATTGCCCATTATTAAGCCATTATACTGATTCTGCTTTCTTTCTTGATAGCACCATCACATCTAATAGAAAGTGGCTAGTAATAATGAGAGATGAACAAACTAAGGCCTTTAAAATCAGTTCACTACGCAGTTTTAGGTGGGCTCATACCGTTTTTTTATTAAATTACTGCTGGAAGTAATTAATTATTTCAGGAAAGTTAGCTTACCAAATGAAAGAGCTCTTCTTCTAATATTAGCAAGTGGAAATGTATCCTTCTGTCCAGTCCAATATATATTAAGGTATCTAATAAAGAAAGCATGTCCTTAATATGGATCTGTTTCAATTCTAGTACAACAGTGAAAATGTCAAGTTCAAACACGTTAGTAAGGACTGCAGTCACGCAGTCTGTCTCCGGCTAATAGTATATGGGTAAATCAAACGGTGAGGGGGAAGAGGGTATGGGTGAGGGTGGTGAACGAATGGACCAGGCAGCCAACACAGCAATAATAACTGAACTAATGCCTGCCTTGAGGCTGGTCGCCTTGCAACTACCTTGTGCCCCGAGAAAGAGCCCCTTCCGGTGCCCCTGCCTTGCTATGGACGCCAGCAGCACTGAATTGAGAGAACCTGGAAAGCAGCACTGGAGCCATTCTTGCACATTCAGCGTTTCCCACTCACTGGTAAGGTTGCTAAATACTGCTATACTAGCCATTTGTTTGTGTCGATTTAAGGCTTAAGCATGACAAAATTATCAAAAAAGATTGTCTTCATAAAGTCTATACATTTTACAATGGACTTTGCCTTTATTTACTTTAATTATGAGACAGTTATCTTTAACTTCGCAGCTTTCAGAACACTGCAAAGTATGCACTGATGAGGGGAAAAATCTCGGCTTTTTGTATGACCCCGGCGCGAGCCAAGAAAATACAATACACATAGCTGCCAAGGTTTCAGATTGCCATGTGTGACATTTGTAAAATGTCAGTGAAATTATGAGTGACATTCCAACGACTAAGAGTGACACTTTCTCGCAAGCAAAAATCATGCAATGAAGACTAGGGAAACTTCTAAATAGCAGAAATTACAGACATTTGACCAACAAGAAACTCACCCCGCCAACTCCCCCGCCCCCAGTGCCCAGAGCGCAGCGAGAGCCAGCCTGACTGGTAAAACTGTCACACACTGACCCGTACTCTGTGAAGATAAACCCAGTTAGTCAGGTCGCCCATGATAAGGATGAGGAGACAGAGCAGCCCTGCGGCCGGATCTGCAGATTTACTGGGCTTAAATCAGATCTGCTGATAAACCAGGCTTACTCAGAAGGATGATGAGACAGAGCAGCCCTGCCTGCAGATTTTAAACTAAATTGATTGTGTGTGACCGAAATAATTTATCAGAAATGATCAGACTGTGCGGCGCTGACACAAGCACTAATTATTAAACTGTGCATAGCTACCAAGGTTTCGGATTGCTATGTGACATTTTCATAATTTCAGTGTAATTATGACGGCATACAGTGACTATGAGTGACACTTTCTTGTGTTTAAAATCAAGCAATGAAGATGAGGGAAATTTAAATATCAGAAATGACACCAATTTGCGCAACAAAACACTCTAAGGAGATCTTAAAACTTCTGCACAGCAGCAGAAATGGAAGGGCACAAACTTCAACACGAGTGCCCGTAGTGTTAAATGAATGCAAAATTAGCAGTACGATTTATCCGGTTTAATATTGAACTAAAAGAGCTCATGAAGTGCAGACTCCGGGCCACTGCACACTGACACAGCAGGGATGGCCTCGCACCTGAGCAGCGATTCACACAGTCTCGGATCCTCTCTGCCAGCTCTGCTCTCTGAAGGTGCTTGCTGGTGCTAGCGCTGTCATGTGACAGACAGCCTTTCTATGGTAGTGTCTCTCTCCCTTGGGTTATGTTAGGGATGACATCAGGACCTCTCCTCCAGCCTGTCACAAACGCACATGACTGGAGGGCTTCAGTGGTAAATGTGAAGTTCAGATCCGTCTGGCCTGCCAATTATGTCCAGATGGGGTGGGGGAGGCTGCAGTTAGAGTAAACATCCTACGCCGAGCCCACAAACTCAACATCACGGCACAGACAAACGTAAGTGTTGTGCACGACGCCAACTTGATAAGGTGACAAGGGAAAAATTAAAAGAAAGTTGTTTTCATGTAAATGCACCCACTGGTGAAAAGAAACAACATGCCAACACCAGCGGCATTACTATTGCTTGCCTAGGCCCAGAAATGCATGTCGTTTTTAAATCGTCACGCAGCACTCCCTAGGCTAAAGTTTACCTAAATGTTAAAAAAATACATAGATTACTGACACAATTAAAAACTTCGCAAAAGCAATAATAAATTTTAAAGCAGGGGGCATATTTTTGGCTTACCTGTATGGAAAGCGGAGGTCAAACAGCTGATAACGCTGTCTGTGCGGCGTCGGCACATGGATTAGGCCAGTGTGGGACCGGCCTCGTTTACAATCCTACTGCCCTGTCTCTAAGTCGCTCTTCGGGTCCGACTTTGTACATCGGAGCGCCGGTCGGTGCAACGTGTCACGGTGCTGCAATGAACCCGCACGCTCCTCAGGCCTCCCGGGGCTGGGTCTCTGCCGCCTTGGATTTTCACAGTGTATCTCCTGGCCACAAGTAGCCGACGGCTGCCCCAGGGGTGCATTAAAGTAGGCCTCCGTCCCGGGCTGAGACTGCGGGAGCGGGCGCACCTTAGACTGCTGTCAAAGCATACGGGGCAGCGGGGGTGAGGCTAACGGCGCAATTGGGGGCACAGTGTGAGGAGCTGCATCTGGGACAGCTATTGGCCGCACCTCCCTCCTTTGTGATTTTAATCACACATAGTCAGTCAGGTCGATGCTGTGCCCTTCCCGCCAGTACAATGCCGCCGGGTTATTATATTATAAAACATTATTGCTTCGTCCTCCTGCGCTGGCAGCCGGCAGCAGCGCATGCCACTCAGACTCAGACGCCCCACGTCGCACCAACATAGCACAACTCCAGTCAAGTCTGACCCAGGCCACGGCCCCAGCCCGGCGCTTCTCCGATCTCACTTCCTGTTCCAGGACCACATCCCCAACGCCCCCATGGCGCCACGGAGCTGCCTGTAACGCAACTGGGCAGATTGTAACATTGTAGCACGGCACTATTGAGAGCAGTTGATCTTTAACTCTTTAGTGTTACTGAGCCTGGCAAGTGAAGTCTGCTGCGGCCGGGCGCATGGCACACAGGTGTCAGAGGCGCCGTTTCAGTGCGGTCAGCAGAGTGCCGGTCACTGGCAATAATGCGTGACAATGTATTTCAGTGCGGTGTTGCGGCAACACCACACTGAAATGCGTTAGCGTCACGCCTGAAGCGTGACACTTGACAGGACTGAATACAGATCTTGCCACTTAACACCAAGTACGATAATGTGGCCCATCCGTAGCTGCTTCCTGTTGTGTATTTCATGTGAATTGTAACACTGTGAAACGTGACTTGTTAATCCTAAACACTTTGCATACTGAGATGACTAGTTTTCTCTTTTCCTAGCAGAATGAATGCCCATTTCGAGTTTCTCAGAGCTCAAAAGGGTATCATTCGTAATATTTATCCATTCCCATGGACTTCATTGCTTTGTTTTGCTCGCGAGGAATTGTCACTCATAGTGGTTGAAATGTCACTCATAATTGCAATGAAATTTAAAAAAATGGCACACATAGCAATCTGAAACCTTGGCAGCTATGTGTTGAGCAGCACATGAAGAAAGGAAAGCCTGTGAGGCGGTGCAGACACGAGGCTTGATTGATCACAAATTTTGAACCGGGAAAGGCTTGAACTGAAATGCTTCAGCTGCAGTGGGAGACAAGGAGTCTCCTCTGAAACCAAAGGCGAAGGAACAGGACTGTCTTCCTTTGCTTTCGGTTTTAGCAGAGGAGACTTCCTGCCTAAGCTGAAGCTTCAGCTCTAACAATTAAGCCCCTCCTGGGACGGTGATTAACAGAGAAAAGAATGGGCTGGTCGGCCCGATGATTTCCCCTCCCTCCCCTCTACCAGAGTTCTCTAGGGAAAGACAACAAATGTAAGATTTTCGGGTGGAGTGCGCGCCCCCCCTGAGATGGTGTCGGGACCCCTGGGGGGGGGGGGCGCCCCACAGTTTGAAGAACTCTGCCTTATACTAAATGCTAACATGTGACATGGAGCACCTTCTAAGCAATGGAAGCACTGCAACACATTTTCCTAAACTTTTAATACCTGCAAAAAATCGAAACCTATTCAAACAATGGTGATCTCCAAGCGTGAATGTGCAAATAGGCCATACCTAGGCCCCGCTTCATGATATTCAAAATACAACTGCCCCAAAATGATACCCCAAAACTCCTCCTCCTTTAACACAAACAACACATGATGTCAGACCTACAAATACACCACTGGCTCCCTGCAGCTAATGGATCAATGTTCGACTGTACCTACAAATTAATTTTAGACAATACAAACAAAATAGGATGGTGTGTTCCAGGCTTGCACCATGGATCGTCATGCTACTTTGCAATAAGAAATGAATAGCAGGCTTTCCTTTTGCACTGCATGCGGCTAACTTTTAGAACTCGCTGTTAGCCAAGATTTGAAACATTTAGGAACATGTACATTTGACAAGGAAGTTGAAAACATGGTTGTTCCCAAGATTATTACATCAACCACTGACCCTGAGATAGAATGCAGAATGAGAGACCCTTTTATCAATATAAGTATGGCCCAGTGCTAAAAAACAATCCAATCTAGGACATCACGCTAAGAATACAGAAGCAGATACACTACCCAACCGGGGATGCTTTATCCAAACAGAGTCTTGGAATGACTTGGACATACAAATGGATGTGATATTACCCCAAAATTTACCTCAACAGAACGCCCACAATTAGATGAATCGGAGATTGTGTTAAACCTGATCTTCATAAGGCAATGAGTCCCCGAAATATGGCACCTCTCAGCACATCAAAAATCTAAGAAAAACAGTCATTTCAGTAAATGGGCCCATACAATGACTGAGTTCTAGATCAGTGGTATAGTTTAAAGGATTAATTACAAACTTTCAAAAGAAATAAAGTACAGAGTCAATGCCATGAAGGTTCTCATCAAATAGGGCATCACAGAAAAATGCAAAATCAAAAATATTCCAAGTCCCAAGTAGGCAGCAACATTGAGAGAGAGACAGACAGCATCTCAATTAGAACAGGGAAGTCTACTGGCTTACCCCCAAAATGGAGGGTTTTTAAACATCACTTTCGCATATGAAATTGACAGATCTGCAGAATCATCATGGTATGATAAAAAATGTTACATTCATTCCATTTCAGAGTAACACCTAAGCACTATCCCACTATGTGGATATTCTGCCCATTATATGCCAATGCCACCCGGAGATGGTGGAGCATCGATACATGCAGTGGCATAACGAAATTTGAGGGGTCCCCTCCCAAAATACAGGGAGAGGACCCCTTGCTCTGTGCTCAATCAGTAGCTCTCAGTCCAGAGTCCTGCTTCCCGTGCACAGTGCAGGAGGGGGTTCAGCCCAGGGCTCAGGCCCCTCCCACACCACGAAAGCTGCAGGGTCTATTGTTACATCACTGGTACATGAACAACAGCATGTTATTCTGAACCAACAGGGTACAGTGATCTAATGGAAAGACCTTGAAATAATAGTACATTTTGTGACTGTGCCAGGGAAGATTCATCGAGAATGACATGAACAATGACAATGGAATAAATAAATATTATTCCACTTGACTATGGGCTGCAGAAATAACAAACAGGGAAATGTGCCGAAGGTAGACAAAGGATGGCATGCACTTCGGAAAAGGTGGCTGCCAGACCCTAATTGAGGCTTAGTTAACGAGAATCAGTTAAATTCGATTCTACACATCATAGGAACTTATTTTCATAGACGACAGTACTATATCAGTGTGTATATGTATAATTGAGTTTGTAACTGTATTCTACACGTTATTAATGTTGTACAGAAATGTAAATGCCTAAAAATTCCTCCAGAATATCTTTGCCATCCCAACCATAAGACATGCCTCTCAACTCAGCATTAGAAGTTCCTCCTGCCACTCAGCACTTGAAAACCCAAACGTTGGCCTAATGGGGCACTCAGTCAAAAGCTTATTTACCCCCTGTTGGACCTGGGGTCACCAGACCACATAGGGTAGCTTGGCGCGAAGGGGGTAGGTCAATCCCAAAGGCAATAGGTGTTAAGCTTGCGTAGTACCCTCATAGTAACACAGTGATCATCCACTCAAAAATGACAATACACCACTTTGTAGAAAAATACGGTTCACTTTTATAAAAGCTCTTTTGTGTTCTCTTATTCCATCAGTCTGCTTTGTTACTATTCACATCAAGTACTTCTCCAACTGTTTCTTTGCATTAATTAAAATCTCTACATTACCCTGCATATGGCACTTCAATTATTCTCCAGAAAGATAAAAGCTCAGCAACAACTGCACAGTGTATATTAAATAAGCGGCGATAATGGTGCTTCCTTATGGAGTAGACAGAATGCACATTACATTTAATACCTCTTTGTCTCTTAAACTAGGGAATCTTATGAATTCAGCAGGCAGTTCCACAGTGGTTACTCTTGGCTATAAGGATTCGTGCCGCTACACAGTTTAAATTGAAACAGGCAGGTTAATCAATTACTGTAAGAAGCGTTCTGATTCACTCTCCAACCCTATTGGTTTTTGACAAGATACTCAATGGGTCCACTAGGCTCTGGATAATCTACCCAACATCTCTCCCCTCAAGTAGTCAGTAAACTATTTATGAACCAGCTTTGTTACCCCGCCTTTCATTAGTTGGAAGCTCCCCTCGCCAAATCCTGAAGACTTGTGGTCTGAAAGAGGGTGGTAGTCTGGTCTCACAGCAAGTCCGTTAATCAGAGGGTTCTGACTGGGGCGTAGTTCAACCAGTTCGATCACCCCGAGCCTGCAGGGGTTTCCCTTAGCCTGGCTGACTCGCGGTCAATGGGAATGAACTCTCTACTACCTTCCCTCCCCTCCGATTCACTCCCCCAGCTTACTTCCTTCTGTAGACTTGCCAGGCCCTCCGGATTCGGTCTCACTCGTCTGGCCCCGCCCGCAGTTACTGCGGAGTTCTCTGGGAGGCAGACCCGCCCCGAAGCCGGTTCCTGACTGACTACCTGGCAAGGTCTACGTTGCTTTCGCCTCAGCGCTACCTCAGCCGTCTTCCTCTTTCCGGCTCCAGAAGCTTACTTGGGCCCTTCCGTGATCCTCCCACTATCTAGCTTCACTCGGGAAGGATCCCGAACAAGTCCAGCCTCCGCCGACTTCGCTCCTCCCCTTCCGACGCCGCGATGCTCACTCCGGGCGGCGTCTCACTCCCTCTTCCTCCGGCGGCTCACCCAGCAGCCACCGCTTCACCCCCTGCGAGCTCCACCACAAGGTGCAGACAGCACCGCGAACACAGCGCCGCGTCCCTCTCCTCACGAGCAGCCACAGGTCTACCACATGGAGTCGCGCAAGCACGAGGAACCCAGGATCAGCTGTCAGCTATCCTAAACAAGTACGTTCCCGGCCCAGGGGAGAGTTCAATACTCAGGCAGTTCACGAAGCTGCAGGTTGCGCCGGGGGATGGGATGACAGGTAGGATTTGCCTTCGCTGAGAGAGGGGGGAAGTTCAGGTCTCGTAAGCAGGTGTCAGTCACAGCTGCCCTCACCTGGCCTTCGTCAGTCCTTGTCCCAATTTGCTCCTAAGGGTGGACACTCCCTTTCCGAGATCGGGGTTAAGAGAAGTAGTTAGGCTCGCTGGGTCAGATCCATAAGCGAGGGACAGCGTCAGTCAGTAGAAAGGGTAGCCCCGTGAGGCAATCAACTCTCCACTCTGCGCCAACCTCCTCTCCTCACAGCCTGTACTCCAACTAATTACACTCCTCTCCTTACTACACAAAATGGCTGTCCAACATTCCGCCTTATATAGGCTGACCCCGGAATGTCCAGAGGAGTCCAGAAGGTTCTGGAAACCCTCATACTTTCCTATGGACCTGAATCCTGAGGTAGCCAGTTAGGTGGCAGTTGGAAGCCAACATTTTGTGGTGCCTGGAGTTTCAGTCAGAAAAGGCATCTAAGGCAGGGGGGAAAAAACCTACAGGGGCAAGGAACACCTAACCCCCTAGGTCAATACCTGAAAAATGCCAGTGGACATAAAAAATAAAAAGATTGAGGGGCAAAAGGGGGACAAAAGATAAATAAATAATAGGAGGGACCACCCAAAGGCTGGCAGGTCTAACACGTGTCCCCCCAGCTGAAAGTGGGGAGAGCTGCCCAACCCCTTGGGAGTCCTCTTCACTAAGGCGGAAATACCTAGAGAGACCGTCTGCATTGGCGTGGTCCACTCCAGGACGATGTTCCACCCGGAAGTCCATTCCCTGTAGGGAGATGGACCATCTCAACAGCTTGGGATTTTCCCCCTTCATTTGCATCAGCCAACGTAGGGGGTCGGTGGTCAGTCTGAACCAGGAAATGCGAGCCAAACAGGTATGGCCGCAACTTAATCAGAGCCCATACCACTGCAAAGGCTTCCCGCTCAATTGCACTCCACTTTTGTTCTCGGGGAAGCAGTCTCCTGGACAGGAAGACTACAGGCTGATCCAGACCCTCTTCATTGAGTTGCGATAACACTGCCCCAATGCCATGCTCTGATGCGTCTGTCTGGACAATGAACTCCTTGGAGAAATCCGGGGCCCTCAGGACCGGTGCTGCACACATTGCTTGTTTCAGCTTCTCAAAGGTTTGCTGACAAGCCTCCAT
Source organism: Lissotriton helveticus (assembly GCF_964261635.1). Classification (NCBI taxonomy): domain Eukaryota; kingdom Metazoa; phylum Chordata; class Amphibia; order Caudata; family Salamandridae; genus Lissotriton; species Lissotriton helveticus. The sequence continues at coordinate 236,820,997 of NC_136071.1, read as the reverse complement.
CCAGACTACCCGTCGAGGTTGTTTCTTGGATGTGAGCTCAGTGAGGGGTGCTACAATAGTGCCAAACCCTTTCACAAAGCGGCGGTAGTAACCTGTGAGGCCCAGGAAAGCTCGGACCTCAGTTTGGGTCTTGGGGGGCTCCCAGGCCATGATTGCCTCAATCTTTGCCTGGAGGGGCTGCACTGTTCCCCTACCCACCAAGTGGCCTAGGTACACAACCGACCCCTGCCCGATCTGACATTTACTGGCCTTGATTGTCAAGCCAGCCTGTTTCAGGGCCTGGAGAACAGCTTGCAAGTGACACAAATGGTCCTCCCAACTGCTGCTGAAGACGGCAATGTCATCCAGATAAGCAGCGGAGAAAGCCTCCATTCCAGAGAGGACCTGGTTCACCAGCCGCTGAAAAGTGCAGGGGCGTTCTTGAGCCCAAAGGGCATTACACAGAACTGGTAGTGGCCCTCAGGCGTGGAGAAGGCTGACCTTTCCTTGGCTCCATCTGTAAGGGAGATCTGCCAGTACCCTGAAGTAAGGTCAAAGGTACTTAGGTATTGGGCAGCTCCCAGCCGGTCAATCAGTTCATCCGCCCTAGGGATCGGATGTGCATCAGTCTTGGTCACTGAGTTCAGTCCCCGGTAATCCACACAGAACCTTAGTTCTGGAGTGGGGCCCGGTGGGGCAGCTTTTGGTACCAGAACCACCGGACTGGACCAGGGGCTACTAGAAGGTTCAATGACTCCTAGCTCCAGCATCTTGGTGACTTCACTGTGGATGCTGGCCTTCACCTTGTCTGACAGCTGGTAGGTCTTAGACTTCACTGGTGGGCTGTCTCCTGTGTCCACATCATGGGTACACAGGTGGGTCCTTCCCGGGACAAGGGAGAACAACGAGGAGTACTGCTCCAATACCTGGCGGCAGTCCTCTCGCTGCTCAGGAGTTAGGGATAGGGAGAGAATCACTCCCTCCACCGACCCATCCTTTTCCTGAGACGAAAAAAGATCAGGGGGAGGCTCGCTTTCCGCTTCCTCTGCACCATCAGTCACCATCATCAAGATGACCTCGGGCCACTCATGGTGGGGTTTGAGGCGATTGGCATGCAGCACCCGTAGGGGCTGTCGAGGGGTCTTAAGATCCACCAGGTAGGTGGCCTTACCCTTCTTCTCCAACACCTCAAAGAGGCCTGTCCAGCGATCCTGGAGGGCACTTAGCTCCCCAGGTTCCATCACCCACACTTTCTGGCCAGGCTCCAACTCCACAGGGTGAGTGTTGTGGTCATACCACTCTTTCATCACTGCTTGGCTGGCTTCCAAGTTGTCAGAAGCTTGCTTCCACAACTTAGCCATTTGGCTCCGGAAAGCCAGCATGTAGCTCACCACATCCTGGGGAAGCTTCCTGGGAGACTTTTCCCATCCATATTTCACCAGGCTGAGAGGTCCACGCACAGGGTGCCCATACAGAAGCTCGAAGGGGCTGAAGCCCACTCCCTTCTGTGGAACTTCCCTGTAGGAAAACAACAGACAGGGTAGGAAGACGTCCCATCTCCTCCGCAGGCTCTCAGGCAGACTTCTTATCATGCCCTTCAAGGTCTTGTTGAACCTTTCCACTAGACCATTGGTCTGTGGGTGATAAGGAGTGGTAAACCGGTAGGTAACTCCACACTCCTTCCACATAGCCCGCATGTACGCTGACATGAAGTTGGTCCCCCTGTCGGACACAACGTCCTTGGGGAAACCCACTTGGGTAAAGATCCCCATCAGGGCCCTAGCCACTGCAGGTGCAGTAATGGTCCTCAGAGGAATTGCCTCTGGGTACCGTGTGGCGTGATCCACCAGAACCAGGATAAACCTGTGACCAGCTGTAGTTGGTGGATCCAATGGCCCCACAATGTCGATGCCCACCCTTTCAAAGGGGGTGCTAACGACAGAAAGTGGTTCCAGGGGAGCTTTCAGCTTCACCCCTGTTTTCCCACTGGCTTGGCAGGATACACACGTCCGACAGTATGTGTCGGATGCCACTTTCATCTGAGGCCAGTAAAAGTGGAGGACAAGCCGGGCAAAGGTCTTGTCCTGTCCTAAGTGTCCTGCCAAGGGAATTTCATGAGCCAGTTTCAAAAGAAAGGCTCGGTGACGTTGAGGGACTACCAAGGCCCGTGATGAACCGGGCAAAGGTGCCTTAGGTTCACTGTAGAGGAGTCCATCCTCCCAGTAAATATGGTAGTTCCCAGCAACGTTCCCTGCTGCCTGGGCTTCGGCCTGTCGCATCAGTCCTTCAAGGGTAGGGCACTCCTTCTGGCCCTTACAAAACTCCTCCCTGGTAGGCCCTCCTTCCACATGCCACTCAGCAGGGATAGGTAAGTCCTCCAGGGAGACTACTTCCCCCTCCACGGACTCCTGGTCCACCACCGCAGGTGGCCGATCTGTCTCATGGGGCGTGGAAGCCGAAGCAGGCTTCTCCTGTCCTCGGTTCTTTCCCTTTTTGGCAGCGGGCTGGGCCATTGTTCCTGGCCCCAGCCCAGGCGAACTCCTCCTCCGGGTAGTCGCAGACCTTGTGCTAGCACAGGCCCAGTCAGGTGTACCCAGCATCTCAGAATGAGTCCGGTATTCCACCTCCTTCCAAGCATTGTGCTCCATGTCATTCCCCAACAGACAATCGACTGGCACGGCAGGGCTTACGGCAACTCGAAGTGAACCTGCAACCCCTTCCCACTCAAATGGAACCTCGGCCACAGGGTAGTGGCCCAATCTGCCGTCAGCCATCGCGGCGGGGTGGAGTACATGTGGAATCACCTGCTCTGGAGACACCAGTTGACTCCTTACCATAGTCATACTGGCTCCTGTGTCTCTCAGAGCCTCCCCTCTTTGGCCATTGATGGTGACCCACTGCCCATACTTTACAGTATTTGAGGGCACCTGGATCTTAGGAACCATCTCCCGATCTCCCAGGGACACTAAGGTGACACCCGCCCACTCACCCCCTTATCTAAGGGCAACTCCTCCCCGAGCACTACACTAGCTACTCCCGGGGCTTTTCCTCCGGTGGGAGGGGGTGGTCTCTTTGGGCACTTGACCTCTCCCTTATAGTGTCCAACGCCACCACATTCAAAGCAGTGGACAACCCTTGGCTGCTGACTTTGGCCAGGATAAGGGTTTCGGGGCGGGTTAGCCTTAGGGGTGAATCCTGTTCCCTTTCCCTGGAAACTGTTTTGGGGGCCTTTTGAGAACTCCCTCTTTTTCTCTCCCCCCTCTTTCTTCTGGGGGGCGCCCTGTCCGGTCCTTTGGGAATCCCCTCCAGTCCCCTTTGAGGACACCCGGGTACTAGCCCAGATGTCCGCCTCCTCAGCAAGCTTCCGGGGTTTGGTCAGCTTGCTGTCCACCAGATGTTGACGCAGCTCGGGAAAACATTTCTCGAGTAGGTGCTCCTTGAGAATAAGGTCATACAACCCCTCATAGTCCCTCACCTCGCTGCCTTGTACCCAACCCTCTAACGCCTTCTTTGCGTAGTCCAAGAAATCCACCCAATTCTGTGTGCCTAGTTTGTGACCCCCCCTAAACTTCTGCCGGTATTTTTCTGGAGTCAGTCCAAACTTTCTTATTAGCGCCACTTTCATGGTGGGGTAGTGGGTCTGCTCTTCCTGCTCTAGGGCCAAAAGTGTATCCCTTCCTGCAGGAGGCATGTATTTGTACAAGCCCCCCAGTGTTTCTCCAATATCCCATGTGCTCTTAAGGAGACCTCATAGGCGGCCAGCCACTTGGCGATGTCATCCCCTGTACTGTAGCTGGCGACTACGTCCTTAGGTAGATAAGGTCTGGGTTCCCTGGTCACATCCTTAGATTCGCTGCCACCATTTGGAGAACTGGGAGTCCCTGCCTGTAGGGCCTTGAGATCTAACTCTCTGAGTTTCAACTCGTGAGCCATCCTCTGCTCCTCCCTCTCCTTTTCTAACCTGGCTAACTCCCACTTTAGCTGTCTTTTTTCCCTCCTGTCCGCTAGTTCGGCTTCAGTCAAGCTTCTCGCGGAGACACTGCTGCCCTCTCTTGAGAGTGTTCTGGGACCTGTCAGTAAGTTCTCCCTCTCAGATTGGTACAACACATCTACCCCGATGACAGTATCCCTGTCTACCTCCTCCTCCTCCTTCCCATCTGGGTGAGCTGCCACCCACGCCCTCAAGCTGGTTTGAAGTTCCCCCTTTTTAGCACCACGCTTGAAGAACACTCCCATATTTTGACAGAATTCTCGGAGTTGAGCCACAGTATCGGTTTCTAACTCCTCCAGAACGAATTCCATTTTTGCCAAAGAGAGTCAAGGACAGCCACCTGGAAGGAATTAATTTAGAGGGTATTTAAAATTTACCTCCACCCACCACCAGGAGTAAATTTGGAAAAACAAAATTATAATTAAGGAGTCCGCCAGGAGAAAACTCCAGGTGTAGGTCTATGGAGTACACTAGGTTACTATAGAGTGGACGCAAGCACAGTTCTCATCCCACCGCTGGACACCAATTATGTTGGACCTGGGGTCACCAGACCACATAGGGTAGCTTGGCGCGAAGGGGGTAGGTCAATCCCAAAGGCAATAGGTGTTAAGCTTGCGTAGTACCCTCATAGTAACACAGTGATCATCCACTCAAAAATGACAATACACCACTTTGTAGAAAAATACGGTTCACTTTTATAAAAGCTCTTTTGTGTTCTCCTTTTCCATCCGTCTGCTTTGTTACTATTCACATCAAGTACTTCTCCAACTGTTTCTTTGCATTAATTAAAATCTCAACATTACCCTGCATATGGCACTTCAATTATTCTCCAGAAAGATAAAAGCTCAGCAACAACTGCACAGTGTATATTAAATAAGCGGCGATAATGGTGCTTCCGTATGGAGTAGACAGAATGCACATTACATTTAATACCTCTTTGTCTCTTAAACTAGGGAATCTTATGAATTCAGCAGACAGTTCCACAGTGGTTACTCTTGGTTATAAGGATTCGTGCCGCTACACAGTTTAAATTGAAACAGGCAGGTTAATCAATTACTGTAAGAAGCGTTCTGATTCACTCTCCAACCCTATTGGTTTTTGACAAGATACTCAATGGGTCCACTAGGCTCTGGATAATCTACCCAACATCTCTCCCCTCAAGTAGTCAGTAAACTATTTATGAACCAGCTTTGTTACCCCGCCTTTCATTAGTTGGAAGCTCCCCTCGCCAAATCCTGAAGACTCGTGGTCTGAAAGAGGGTGGTAGTCTGGTCTCACAGCAAGTCCGTTAATCAGAGGGTTCTGACTGGGGCGTAGTTCAACCAGTTCGATCACCCCGAGCCTGCAGGGGTTTCCCTTAGCCTGGCTCACTCGCGGTCAATGGGAATGAACTCTCTACTACCTTCCCTCCCCTCCGATTCACCCCCCCAGCTTACTTCCTTCTGTAGACTTGCCAGGCCCTCCGGATTCGGTCTCACTCGTCTGGCCCCGCCCGCAGTTACTGCGGAGTTCTCTGGGAGGCAGACCCGCCCCGAAGCCGGTTTCGGACTGACTACCTGGCAAGGTCTACGTTGCTTTCGCCTCAGCGCTACCTCAGCCGTCTTCCTCTTTCCGGCTCCAGAAACTTACTTGGGCCCTTCCGTGATCCTCCCACGATCTAGCTTCACTCGGGAAGGATCCCGAACAAGTCCAGCCTCCGCCGACTTCGCTCCTCCCCTTCCGATGCCGCGATGCTCACTCTGGGTGGCGTCTCACTCTCTCTTCCTCCGGCGGCTCACCCAGCAGCCACCGCTTCACCCCCTGCGAGCTCCGCCACAAGGTGCAGACAGCACCGCAAACACAGCACCGCGTCCCTCTCCACACGAGCAGCCACAGGTCTACCACATGGAGCTGCGCAAGCACGAGGAACCCAGGATCAGCTGTCAGCTATCCTAAACAAGTTCGTTCCCGGCCCAGGGGAGAGTTCAATACTCAGGCAGTTCACGAAGCTGCAGGTTGCGCCGGGGGATGGGATGACAGCTAGGATTTGCCTTCGCTGAGAGAGGGGGGAAGTTCAGGTGTCGTAAGCAGGTGTCAGTCACAGCTGCCCTCACCTGGCCTTCGTCAGTCCTTGTCCCAATTTGCTCCTAAGGGTGGGCACTCCCTTTCCGAGATCGGGGTTAAGAGAAGTAGTTAGGCTCGCTGGGTCAGATCCATAAGCGAGGGACAGCGTCAGTCAGTAGAAAGGGTAGCCCCGTGAGGCAATCAACTCTCCACTCTGCGCCAACCTCCTCTCCTCACAGCCTGTACTCCAACTAACTACACTCCTCTCCTTACTACACAAAATGGCTGTCCAACATTCCGCCTTATATAGGCTGACCCCGGAATGTCCAGAGGAGTCCAGAAGGTTCTGGAAACCCTCATACTTTCCTATGGACCTGAATCCTGAGGTAGCCAGTTAGGTGGCAGTTGGAAGCCACCATTTTGTGGTGCCTGGAGTTTCAGTCAGAAAAGGCATCTAAGGCAGGGGAAAAAAAACCTACAGGGGCAAGGAGCACCTAACCCCCTAGGTCAACACCTGAAAAATGCCAGTGGACATAAAAAATAAAAAGATTGAGGGGCAAAAAGGGGACAAAAGATAAATAAATAATAGGAGGGGCCACCCAAAGGCTGGCAGGTCTAACACCCCCCATATGTCACAGACATAGCAAACTATGTCTGTCCTACCTGCTACCGCTTGCCAAAGTGAGGACAGTAGCCCTCGTCTTTCTGCTGGTCCCCTTAGTCTCAATGTGATATAATCCATGTCACCATTTGTGATCATACATTAATCCACTAACTAATCCCCATTTCATCAATGATACAAGCGTATTAAAGGATTTGTGGAATCTTGCTGCAACTAGAGGTCTAAGACCCAGGTATACCAGCCTGGTAACTAGCTTCTCAATACTAATCAGGCGAGCTGGCACAGATCAAAGAGAGCTGCCACTGGTTAGTGGTTACCAGAGCAAACTAACTTAGTTCACCTTGCATGTTCCAAATAGTCATATATCCTTAGCACCGCCGTCATTAATTACAATAAGGGGCATTATGATGCAGTGCATCTTGCAAAATGTCTTTACTTGATTTCTTCTAATGGCAATCATATAAGGTAGACTTGGCATAGCTCTTTGATACCCTCACACATACCCTGGTTGAATGTATGACGTTACAACGCATACTTTTACAACGCTTACCTTTACAACACATTTTTTACAACGCAACATCCATTACAACGCATTCCATTACAACGCATGCCATTACAACGAATTTTTAAAAACTACCTTTACAACACATTCCATTACAACGCATACTACCTTTACAACGCATACCATTACAATGCATACCATTACATTGCATGTATGGTAAGTATTGGATAGTGTAGGGGTAAAAATTACTATTCTAACTCCAGGGGGGTGCAACAGTAGGGTAAGTGTTGGATAGTGTAGGGGTAAAAATTACTATTCTAACTCCAGGGGGTGCAACAGTAGGGTAAGTGTTGGATAGTGTAGGGGTAAAAATTACTATTCTAACTCCAGGGGGTGCAACAGTAGGGTAAGTGTTGGATAGTGTAGGGGTAAAAATTACTATTCTAACTCCAGGGGGTGCAACAGTAGGGTACGTTTTGGATAGTGTAAGGGTACTATGCGTTGTGATGGTATGCGTTGTAATGACAGCGTTGTAATGACATGCGTTGTAGTGGTATGCGTTGTAGTGTCATGCGTTGTAATGGTTGCGTTGTAATGGCATGCGTTGTAATGGATATTGCGTTGTAAAAGTTTCGTTGTAATGGTAGTGCGTTGTAAAAGTTGCGTTGTAAAGGTTGTTACCCCCTGGTTTTGTGTTTGCAGACCCTCTTTCAGTCCTGCCTCTGAAGACCTGCACTCTGCCTATCCCTGGTCCCACTGGGGCGCTGCAGACCCTCCCTCTACCCTGCCTGGCTGTCTCTGTAAGCAGCTGCCATGTATCAATTGTTTTGCATGAGCTCTGGGACATGATCTTTACCTGGCATGGCCCTCTGAGGGTCATAGGTACTTGTGGCACTACGGTCCAGATTTCCATTGATAGATTTATTTCCAATCCAGAACTTTCCATCATCTTATTTAAGCCTAGCCAGCTCCTCACAAGTCTAGTCCATGTACAACAGTGCATGCAAAGCAAAGCATCAGGAAATAAAACATCTGTACTATTTGCATTGTTTATTTTTGTTTATTATTGTCTTATGTGAGTGTCTCCTTTTTGTGGAAACGAGAAAAACATTGATAAGTGGTTGAAAAAGAAGTTGATGACGGCGCAGACTGCTGCAATTGACGAAAAACGGACAAAACTGCAGTAAACAAAATGGTCAATCAAAGAAAATCTATGGAAGTTGACGAAGAAGACCCTTCAGCAAAGAGTTCCAAGAAATCAACACGAAGCAAAGTGTTGAGGAAGTATGATTCAAACTACTGAAAAATCGTATTTCAGTGGAACGCAGTCGCGGCCGGTGTGACTTGTGGGTGGGGAGCAGTGAGTCGCGTGGGGGTCGGATTAATTTAAAAAAAAGAAAAGTTTATCTTACCTACATGGAGAAAGGCAGATTGCGTATGGCTGGTTTAGTCGGCCGACCAAACAGTCAGTGCCCTCAGAGTGTGCAAGCCACTCCTACCCTGCCCTAGAGCAGGACCGCCCACCCGCCCGTCCCTAACCAAACCCTTCAGCTTTCTCGCAGTGTGAGAAGCAGAAACATAAAATTGTATTTATAATACCATTTTACGTTTCTGCTTCTCGCACTGCGGGAAAGCAGTGAGGCGACGCTCCTCCACCCACATGGAGAAGCCACCCCTGGTGGAACGGAGATGAAAAAGATCCACAGCCGCAGTACTTTGTTTACTGTAAAGTACTTGAAAACAAGATCATGCTACAGAACCAATGCCCACATGCATCAAACTGAATTGCATTCGCAAACGGTGCGAATCGCAAAATTCGGCCGTTTGCGAATGCAATTCATTGTTTTGGGATGCATTAACCTTTTTGGCTTTTTTGCAATTTAAGAAATCGCAATTCATTTGCGATTTCTTAAATTGCGATTGCATTTAAGAAATTGCAATTTTGCGATTTCTTAAATGCAATGCATGATTTTTTAAAAATTGCGAAATAGCAAATTGGAAGTAGTAAATTTCCATGAAGTTAACCTTCATGGTAATTTCCCAAAACTTTCAAAAATGCACAAAAGTGCATTTTTGAAAGTTTCATTTTAAACACACACATGCCCTTTGGGCATGTGTGTGTGAAAAACGCACTTTAAGGTACATTTCAGGGGTGCAGGGGGGGGTCCATTGGACCCCCCCCCTGCACCCTTGAAATTGCATTCCATTTTGCGATTCCTTAATTGCGAATCGCAAAATGAGAATGCCTTCACATTCATTCCTATGGGCCTCTAGGCCCATAGGAATCAATGGAAAGGGATTCCTTAATTGTGATTCGCAAACTGTGAATCGCAATTAAGGAAAAATAAGGAATCGCAAAAAAAATTGTGATTTTTTAATGCATAGCCGTTTGCGAATTCTTAATTGCGTTTCCTTAATTTTCGCATTTAAGAATTCGCAAACGGGAACATTGATGCATGTGGGCGCAAGTGTGTAAACATATTAAGTCCAGAAAAAAACACAGGAGGTAACCCATAAATCCAGTTGAGACCTGGGTGACATTTATGTAACAAACAAAGTCTCAACAGGTACAATTTCTAGTAGGTTAGATAGGATGGAAAAGCCAATTGCGACAAACCCGAAATTATGCGACAGCAAACAGTTATTTTAGAAAATAAAGTGGCATTAGGAACTACAGATAGAAATTGTAAATGTTATAACAGCACTATTACATTGTTTACAGGTGTAATACAAGCATTAATGTGCACAAAAGTGCTCGTGCAGGAAGTGAACGGCTCAAGTGGAAATGTGACTAACTGCAAGGAACAGCAAAAAAGGCGCAACAAATTTTGTTTCAAAATGGTTACAAAACGTGGGCAATTAGGATACAGTTAATGAAAGACATGCTAGGAACCAAGAACGCCAAGAAATGCGCTGAGTGGTCGACGGCGTTTCAACCTGTTTGCATTTCAGGTCATCATCAGGACCGGATTACATATAATTCTGTTGGTGGTGTATAAAAAGAGAATACATTGAATGTAGTAGGGACAGAATAACGATGATTAAGGTGGGAAGTGGTAGGGGGAATAATGAATGGGAGAGGGTACATTATTACCTGAGGTAGAGTCAGATCGACTCCTAAAGGAAAAGACAGTGAGTCATGCAGTGCACCCAGGAAGCAGTGCTCCCAGCAGGGGGGTAATCTCAGGGAGTTCTGAAAGGGGAGGGAAAAGGAAATCAATGGGGAAGGTGCTTGGGGAAAATGATGAACATCGCAAGCTTATGAGAGATTGGCCAGAGTGGTGGAGTGGGTGGTAAAGGCATTACAAATCAAATGGTTTACCTAATTAGTCAGGTAAGTCATGCCAATGTCGGCGTTCAATCGAAAATGGACCCTCAGTAGAAGAACCCAAAGTTTAAGGTCCAATGAATGGAAACTGTAAAATTAATGTTGAAGACATATTTTATATTTTGTGGGCCGAAACGGCGGTACTGGTGAGTGCTGGTATTAACCCCTTCACTGTGGTGGCTATTCCGCCGCAGTGCTAAGGGGGAAGGGGGGCTGCGCGGCGCTCCTGTGCTCGTGACGGAACCGCTCCATCACGAGCCTCGGGCGCGCTGTGCTTGTGGCGGAACAGTTCCGTCACGGCCCCGCCCACCCAATAGAACCCTCAGCGCAGGCGCGGAATTCGCGCCGCGCAAGCGCAGCGAGCGGGCTGTGACGGAACCATTCCGTCACCAGCACAGCACACCCGAGGCTTGTGACGGAACGGTTCCGTCACAAGCACGCAAGGGGTTAAAGGGCCATATGGCGAGTAAAACAATGTTATTGGTGGCCCTTGCAAGTTAAAACATAGATCAGTCAGCTAACCTGAATTATCGATTGAGCTCTAGAAAATGAGACTAGCAATCGGTCAGAAGCAAGGCGCGAACCAGGGGCAAAGATCCAAAGAAATGATCCAACGATTGGAGGCTACCAGAAAGGAAGATATATGCACACTGTATGCAAACAGGGCCCAAATAAAGGTACTGCTGGTGATGCATGAAGTGCAAGTGAGCTTACCTCTGCCATGTAGGTCCAGAGGAGAGTCTGTCCCATACAAACCTTTCAGTGTAGAAACATGCTCATCGGAGCGCGTTTCGATGCCAGTAGTCGTGTAAAGGGTCGCACACTTGCTCAATTAACAGAACTCGCAATGGTGAACCCTAGACTGGATCGGGAAAGGCAGGGAGCTGGCATTTGTTGGTGCCCCAGGGGGATGAATGAGAGAATAAAACAAAGAAGGCCGAACAAGGAGATTGGCCGAAATGAAGTATCATAAGTGAGTTACGTTTAGACAACCCCGCACAAGTCAACATATCCATTTGAAATAAAATCACTGAACACATACTTGTAATGTACAATTTCTGAGAGGATTGCATCGAGTGAATCAAGACACGGATATGGCCAATGGCTATATTGTGGTACAAAATACGCATCGGGGTGACATCAATGAGAGTCATCATATATCATGAGGACTTAAAAACCATAGAAAATAAACATTTATAACTTGTAAACATAAAAAGGATGCACAGAAATTTCTAAATGATATAGAGTTTATACCTATAGTTGATCGAGAATAGCTTGGTCTGAGCAAATCAGTATCTACAGTGGTCAGCTGGCATCATTTTTTGTATTGTTTTCTGACAGGCTTCACTGTACTCTTAGTTTTCATTCTGAAGCATTCCATACTGTATTTGTGATTATTCTTTCATGAACCCCTACTTGGCTCTCCACGTTTACCTACTCTCCAGTGACCGAGTCACCCCTAGGGTAAGCCCTAGGTGGCCCTATGGGTAGGGTGCTGTGAAAGTAAAACGCAGGACATGTGCCTATATGTGTGGCATGGTCTGGTAATGACAACAGCATATTCTGTTTTATACAGTGGTGAGGCCTACTCTTCTCATAGGCTAGCATTGGTAATTCCCTTGCATTCTTTTAAGGGTAATTTCTGATCAGAAAAGAGTGGTGTTGCCATGTTTAGTGTGTTTAGAATAGCGGTGATAAATGCTGCTTAGTGATGTAGTTGGATTTTACATTATTATTTTCGAGATTTCACTTTGAGAAAGTGGGTAATTCTCTATGCTTATGACTATGTGCTTTGCATCAGGGCTGGATGATAGCTACAGTTGGTGCATACTTTCCAGACAGGCACAACGCAGGAAGGGCTGGGTGTGATAGGGGCTACATCTGCATTCTTCTCCACACTGATAGTCTTACTGGGCTGGGAGAGGGAAAGGTGGTTCACACTTACATTGTGACCTCACACAAAGGGCTGAGTTACCCCCCACTGATCGCCTGGAGCCAAGGCTGGGCTGAAAGGGATTGTTGCGTAATTCTAAGGGTTCCTTTGAAGTCAGCCCTTCATCAAAGATTTTTCTGAGTATAAGTATTGGGCTCTGACCCCATGTTTTTAGGCACACCGTGGGGCTTGTAACCAGAAGTCGCTCGCTTTACAAACTGCACATTGCCAGAGGATTTCTTGTCTACCAGGAAAAACTGCCATTTGGACTACTTGCTTTACTGTGTTGGCCTACTACCTACTGATTGTTGAACTGCAGGAGGGACTGCCACTTTGCAAACTGCTTTGATGAGCTGGCCTGCTGCCTGTTTCCTGCTTTTGTGCCCCTCCTCAAGTGTTCTCTAAGGGCTTGTCAGCTTGCTCCTTTCCTGTTCTTTTGGAATCACAGGGCCACACAAAGATTCCTCCCTTCCTGCCTCCTGCCAGGGGACTCTGTGACAGGTGAGTCCAGCAGTAGGGCCTTAGCCTGACCAGCGCTGTACTGGTCAATTGTTTGTGCCAGGAGCAAGTGCTTTTCCAAGGTTGTGTGCTGCACAAAGGACCGGCACTCCCTTTGCTGGACTAATACTGTACAGGCGGTGTGTGTTGAGTTAACAGAGCTCCTCTGGGGATCAGTGTGTCTTCTCTAGGGATTCCCGCCACATTCTTTGCATAAACGCATTGCCCAAGGAACAGGAAGCCTCAATACAGTGGCAGCACCACCTCACCCAGCACCCTTTGGGAACTCTGACCCTCGTGGAATGGCCACGGCCGTCGGTCCTCGAGATTTCAGTGGGAGGAGCTCCGGCCAAGAGAGAAATTGCTCTATCAGTGTTGCTGGGGCTCCCCACAGGCTGTCAAGTCTGCCCCAATGCATGGCTGCCCCTCACTGAGGCACAGAAGGTGCTGATTTCGGACCCATGATCCAGTGTGGTCTCCACAGCCACTCTGCAAATAGCGGGTGGCTGGTACCATATCCCGCACCCTGCCCTGAAAAACCTGCAGGGTATTCCAGGAATCAAGTATAGCAGTCCCGGGCTAAGGGATGCTTTGGCTGCACTGGGGAATAGCAGTCCGAGTGGCCCTGGAGGGCTCCGGACACGCTGTACTTTAGGAGTGGTCCTAGTGTAGAGTAGGGGTTCCCTGGAGTGCCCCAGGGGAAAAACATGCACTGCCCCATCATTTTAAAGTAGCCACATAGAGAGCGACTGGGACCATGGCATTTGCACTAGCAGTGCTCCCGTGAAGCCCCTAAGAGAGAGGAAGGGGTTTTACCAAACCTTTGTTCACATATGGTGATTCATGCGTTTGTTTCTAAACCAACTGCCATTACTTGCACTATGCATTGATTCTGTGGTAATTGGTTTCGTATGGTGATTCCTGTGATTGCTCTTCATTCCTGCATTTCTTGTACTACTGATGTGATATTCATCGTATTAACTTGCTTTGATCAGAACAGCGAGTACTATTTGTCGATAGGGATATTGGGAAGAGCTATAGGGGGTTCCTGTAGTACATTCACTGTGATACTTCACAATGGCATGATGTGCAAAGTATTTATGATCCATGCATAATGTGTAAAGTATTTATGATTCATGTAGTTTTGGTCTCATGATATATGCAATATAGATTTTTTTTATATATACCCCTGGGAAGAGTTTCTTTCGTGGTGTATTCATTGTGCTGCTGTGTGAGTGTTCTGGGCAAATGCGTTACACATTGCCTCTGGTGATACGCCTGACTGCTCTGTGCCAAGCTACCAAAGGGTGAGCACAGGTTATCTATAGTGTGTAACTGACTTGCCCTGACTAGAGTGGTGGGTTCTGCCTGACTTAGGTGCATACCCTAGACAACCAGAACCCCAATTTCTAGTTCACACTGTCTGTCCTAACATTAGTGCAGGGTGACCCAGGAAAGCAATGCCAAATAGCACAGAGAGGGAGTAAGGAAGATATCCTTTTGAAAAGAGCTGTTTTTTTTAGAAGAACCTCAGGTTTTTAAATTTGGCCTTAAGTTGAGGGTAGAAGTATCATCATCAGACTTGTATATGATGGTGTGGAACTGCATTGTAAAAGGTGAGTTCTTGAGTTCTGGGCAAAAGCAGTAGTTCTAGACTGGAACACATATCAGTGGAGCATGAAGACAAATCCCAACGCCAAGAGCCCTATGGCTCAGAGGCAAGGTCTGTTTATATAGAGCTGATCCAGGAAGAGATGGGCTGCACAGCAGAAATAAGGGTTTACTCTTGACTTCTTTTGACCAATGAGTGTGTAAGTCAGCAAAAGTACTTTTTAACTTCAAGTCATCTAGGAGTTAGGACTAACAGAGCGAAAATACACAAAGGCCACCAGCTGATTTACAGAAAAGAAACCATTTAGGACCACTCTGGTCTTTAAATCAGTCGAAGAGAAAGAGTAAGTCAGTTCTAGAGAATATATAAATTACCTTGAATGGTACAGGATCACAATATCACCAACAGTCATATTGTATGACAAAAGTAGAGCAAACCATTACATCGACATAACGACTTCATTGCATGGCAAATTTAGATAAGTCGATGTGGATTTAAGAACATAGATAGTACATAGATACTTACCATGATAATGTACCTAATGCTATATTTTTGTTAGTGGATGTTATTGATATAGTGTCATACAACCACATGAAAGTATGGTGAAAGGGCACCGGTTTATAGAATAGGAGTGCCAACAGACAACTGCCATCTTGAGAAACCATGTTACACCTCCACAATAACCAGAAACCCAAGTGAGAACCAACAGAAGACATCACCAATCAACAGAAGCAAGAGTGATGCCAAGGCTGGAAAAGTTAATAAGCCAGTTGACATTAGAGGTAGGCGAGCCACTTCAGGCTCGAACCAGATGCCTTGCCATGGCTCAGTTCGAGGTGTCTTTAGCCCTCGAGCCCAAAACGAGTCAAGCTTTAATGTGGCTACTGCCTGCCACCCACGTTCTACCATCATAAGCCAAGTGTTAAAAACAAAGCATAAGCCTTTGGTATTAAAAAGGAGAGAAAGAGCTACCCATCTAATTAATGGAACCAATACTGACTTCTGGTTGTAAATACTTAAAGTGCCTCCTTATTCTATGGTATCATATATGAAAGCGCCTTCCAATATGTGAGTTCTGGATGTGCATTGTACAAAAACAATTTGATTTACTACAGTGAAACACTTGTTGTAGAAATACCTTTTTTTATTGTATAGTTTCACATGATGTGATGATTTGGATGGCAACTATTTTCAGGGCTCAGCTCATTCACGACTCTTGAAGCCCAGCCAGGCCCTTGTCTTGGCTCTGTTTCGGCTCCCCCTTGTAATTTGTTGGCTTGTCCGCCTCTATGTGACATTAGAGGCATTACTAGTATCCAAAACAGAGTAATTGTTAAAGGAGAAAAACAATTTCTAGGATTCTCCATCACCTTGGACCTGAACCAAATGGAACCATTGGAAAACCTTAATATGACACGTACTATGGCTACTGCTCCTGGAAGCATGACTGATGTTCATCGCCACTGATTGCACGTTGTAAAGTTGTGGGCTCTAGGTTCACATACTTTGCAAATGATGATGACACAGACACTTAGGTATTGTGCTTACAACTGGCCATGAGCACGTGCACCCAGGCTCTTTTATTGGCTGGGTCACCTGACCAGCGACGCCTGTGTTTGATGGGTGTAGGGTGGGAGTATGGACCAGCGCTCGTGGGAGTGACTGGTAAAACAGTAGACTGTGTCCAGCAGGACAAAACACACGTCAAGAGGCTGTGGGTGACTTGGTTCTCTGGAGATGGGACCAGCAGTGGAACCGTCCAGTGTCTCATGTGACAGGCTCTCTAAAACCCAAACTGTTATGGACTCTCTGCATGGTACAAACACATCAGGTAACACAGCAAGGTGCTGCAGCCACACTGTTTAGCAATCCGCCGGACATTTTGTGCTCAATTTGTTTTTGTACTTTTTCAATTCGCAGAATTCATTTTCCGTGTCAAAATATAGTAGATAGAACATTACAGAAAATGATGCTCTTGTCCAATTTTTACATTCCTGCAACTAGACTCATTTTCCCTTTCATATTACCAAACACTACTTGACTTAAATTGCTCCCAACAGGGTGTTAATGCGCGTGCAGCCCCAGCATGGCCAACGGGGCACCGCCCGCTTTCAGCAAAGTAGAAAATGGCTCTCTCGTTTGTTTGCGCAGCGCTCAGTTTACAGTGAGCTGCTTCTGCTTGTGCATTAGCCTGCCACAAATGATCCCACTGCTAAATGAGCTTAATGCCTTTTGATGGTGGGTGGAGCTACGCGCTGCTTCTCCATCAACAGCCAATCCCCACAAGTGTTGGAGTTTGCTGCAACTCTGTCGTGGGTCTGTGTGGATTAATAATCAATACACCATGATGTATTGTATTGTATTGTATTGTAATTGTAATTTCATTTATATAGCGCTTACTACCCCGGACGAAGCGCCAAAGCGCTTTTTTGGCCAGTAGCACGCTACTCCGGGACCCACAGAGGATTAGTGTTGAATCAGAATAGTAAAACATGTAAGTACATTTTAAGTGGTGGCTAGGTTAGTCAGTTATTTGGATTTGGAATGATAGCAGAAGGATATAGGAGGATAAAGGTTTGTATTTATATAGCGCTTGTTGACGCACGCTATTCAGGAAGCCTACAAAGGATAAGTGGTGAATTAATATGGTGAAATATGAAGTAATTTCAATGGTGGATATTAGTCAGTTACTTAGAGTGAGAAGGATAGCGGAGGAATAAAAGGGGAAGAAAGATTTGCATTCATATAGCACTTGTTACCCCTGTTGGTTGTTGAATCGCTGTTCTGGCGAGTAGCACGCCACTCCGGAACCCATAAAGGATTACTCTTGAAAATTAGTATAGTAAAAAAATATGAAGTAATTTGAGCAGTGGATATGTTATTCAGTTATTTGGGTAGTGTATTAGTATAGTTTAATATGGAATCTAAGAAGTGAACATGTTAGTCTGTTAATTTCAATTGAAAAGGATAGTGGAGGGATAAAAGAGTAAAAGTATTTTTTTTGTTAAATTTTTTTTAGGTCTTAGCAATAGGAGGAGTCTTTTGGATGAGTAAAAAGGAGTTTGGGGTATTTCTAAATGAGAAAAAGGGCAGCATTTCTGGCCCTAGTCCCGACCAGTCTCGAACAGGCTCAAACAGGCAACTACCCTTGTCCTCTCCGCCCTTAACAGGCTCAAACAGGCAACTACCCATGTCCTCTCCGCCCTTAACAGGCTCAAACAGGCAACTACCCTTGTCCTTTCCGCCCTTAGCCCTGACGCCCGGGCTGAGACGCCCTAAGCCTGGCCTTTTTTATAGCCCTAGTAATCAGGTGACCCCTTCAGCCAAAGGGAACCCTAACCCTAACACTATCCAATTACAACACTAGCCCTAAAATCTAGAACCAGTAGGAGACCAGGACCTTACAGCCAATCTTAGCCCTAGTCCAAGCACCCAATCAGTTCAAAAACCCTGATCTCTACGTCCAATAAAGGCCTTAGCCCTACCAGTAGTCCCAACCCAAGTTCAAGAAGCCAATGGTACAGGTAGCCCTAGTCCCTACTTCCAATAGAAAGCCTAACCCGACTCTTAGTCCCACAACTAGTCCAACAACCAATCACACCAGAAGCCCTAAATAGCTACTTCCAATTAAAGGTCTAACCCTAGCCCTAGTCCCACCCCACTCCCAACAACCAATAACATAGGAAGCCCTAGTCCCTACTTACAATAGAAATCCTAACCCTAGCCCTAGGCCCAACCCTACAATGATTGAATCAGACCAAGAAACCAATCAGAACCCTCAAATACCCAACCAATGAGGACATTAACCCTAACTCAATAGAAACACCAGATATAACCACCAATCAGTGTACACATTTGCCAACCACTAGCAGACCATATAAGGTCCCAGCGACCTCAGACAAGGTTTTCTGGCCAGGGAGTTGGAAGTTGCTTCTCCTGTTCAGAAAATCCTAGGAGACAGACAGGCTGAATCCACACTTTGGACTTCTGCAGGTAAAGGCTTCACTAACTCGAAATCTAACAATTCTGTTTGAATAAAACGTTACTCCCCCTGCTGGCCAAAAAACGAAGTGCTCAGGCTCCAGTAAATACAGTTTAAACATCTCACAGAAGCACCCTCTGATGTAGAATATCCCTGTTGCTGGGGGGGGGGGGGGCAGGGGGTTTTGGCCTCACTGGCTTGTGAACACAAAATGGTGGCTGGGGGTGCACTGTTTTAACACACAGGTCTGAGCACAGAGCAAAGGAGAAATTTGGAGGGAAAACAGATTTGGCACCAAGGAATGAGAGGGACTAACTACAGAGGTTAGACTGCAAATCCCACAATTCAACACGTTAAGTGCAAGCAATCATGGGCAGTGAAAACCACAAGTTTAAAACACAAAACAGGTGATAAAATATGCAATCACAGGCAGGTCAAAATTGCAATTTTACACTGTAACAACCACATGCAAAGACAGTAATCACAGAAAGGGAAAATCTTTTTTTAATCAACTTTTGTTTTGGGAAGAGACAACACTAGTCTGTCTCCTTACCACTTCCTGGACTCTGCTCACGGCAATCTGGGGCACAGGTAGGCTGCAAATCACAAGATGGAAGAGAATGATTTGGGGTGCACCCAGCAAGGCCTTAAGGGGCCTGGGCAGGTGTGAGAGGAGGGCTCAGACTTGCCTGGTAGCTGAATAGCCAATGGTCTGCTGGCCTGGGGGTGGGGGCTGGGGAGCTGCTTTTCCTGTACAGAATCTCCTTGGAGACAGACAGGCTCAATCCATACTTTGGACTTCTTCAGGTAAAGGCTTCACTAACTCGAAATCTAACAATACTGACTCTGATAAAGAACTGCCTATTGCACAGGTTCTACTCCCTGAACATTGATGTGTACAATCATTGGTAGGAAAGGCATTCTCATATCTTGAGACTGTCTGCTCCTGTATCTGCTCTTTTGTTCAGTTTCTTTATCGGTAATTTGCCAGGATCTGTGTCATCTCCTTTGACTTCCTCTTTGCCATCTCTTTTGGCAGCTTCTTCGTCAACTTTTTTGCCACCTCGTTTTTTTCACCATCTTTACCACCTCCTTTGTGTGCCCTCCTGGTAGCTTTTTTTTAAATGTCTGTTTCGTTAAATCGCATATCATCAAATATTGCCACACCAGAGAACTGAGATCCAGCCACCTACACAATTTGGTGGTCCCAACATGCAAAAAATATAGGCCTGGAGGGCGTAGGTTCTATGTCACTGCCCCTCGAGCATGGAATACTCTGCCGTTGGATCACAGGTCAACTTCTTACTATACTAGATTTAGGCAACTTCTGAAGACATGGCTATTCAAACAGGCTTACCAATAACCGTGGAACAAGGCCGTATTATCAACCCAGCGCCAAGAGACCGCCTGGTGAACGTGCGCTCTAGAAATTGCCCTTAACATAACATAACAACATCCATTGCCATCTCCTCAGTCAAAGTCTTTGACAGCCTCTTTGTCCACTCATTTGTCAGCTTTTTTGTCAGTTTCTTTGTCATCTCCTTTGGCTGTTCCTGAGGCTGTTTCATTGGCATCTCATTTGACTGCCTCTTTGCCGCTCTTTGACATCCTCTTTGTCAGCTTCTTTGTCAGTTCCTTGTCAGCTTCTTTGTCAGTTCCTTTGGCAGCCTCTTTTTCAGTTGCTTTGTCAATTCCTTACTCAGTTCTCTATCATTTCCCATGACATCTTTTTTGGAATATCCTTTGGCAGCTTCTCTGCCTTCTTCTTTGCCAGCCTGCATTTGCCTCCGCCTTTGGCACTGTTTCAGGATGTAGTTGGTTGTCAGGAGTGGGGTGAGTCCTGGTACCTTAGTGTGCAGTCGGGGTTGCCACTTGGAAGACAAGATTAGGAGGGAGGGTGGGGGGGCCTGTGCAGCCACAAATGTTGGATTTGGATTTCTTTACCTGTATTGTATTGTTTTTTTATTAGTAGTAGGGTGTATTGTCCTGATGAATTAATTAAATAATTTACAATATAGATACATCGTATAGTACATTATACAAACGTATCTAAAATGCACACTTTTTGGAATAAACTAAAAGTTGAAGATTGCACTTAATCAGCACAACATGTATTGTTTTAATATAGCACCTGTGTGGTCTAGCAGCTGCTTGATCAAATCAATGTCGGGCTTTAAAGACCAGGAGGGGATTAGGAGTTCTACTCTATGGATTGTGCCAGATAGACTCTCAATTGCTCGCTTGCAACACGTGACTGAGGTAACATACCCGGTCACTTCACTGCTATAGTTTTATGAGTTTATCGCATTGCGGAGGATAATTTTAAGTCATTTTCATGATAGGGGGACCGGAGCAGTCCGTTAGACCTGGAAGCCTCCTGCTTAAGCTTACGTCAGTTCTCGTAGTCACGAGATATGCAACATTTAATGACTGAGTAAACAACTAGTAAATTAGTGCATGCAAGGGTGGCGCGGGCAGCATGCCCGGGCAAAACAGCACCATGATTCTTGGGAGGGAGGGGTGGGGGGGGGAGTGAGCAGACCAGGAAACCAAGTAGAGTGTGAAAAAGGCCGCTTTAATGAAACAGGTGCACATTTACATAACATAACCTCGGCAAATGCCTAACAATCTAAACCTTTACCAAATGATTGTATTGTTTCTCCAACCTCCAAAACACCCGCCCCCGCCCCTCACCCTTCGTCAAACCCGCCCCCACCCGTACATACCCCATCACATATTAAAACCATACAACAGCCTCATTAAAACATTATAACTTCAACAGACCCCAAAACCATATCTCAAAACCCCACTTACAGCCAAAGCCAGTCCAGATCCCCCAGCCTATGCCTCTAAACCCTCATTCCACCTGAACAACTTCCCCTGACAAAATCCAAATTCCAAACTATCAACTCCCATCATGCCCAAAACTATCAAATCAAAATAATCCGCACCGCACCTGTTCCAAGCGACAATAAAATTAACAATATAAGACAACCCCATGTCCACCTGTTACAACCAGCTGCGCCTAAATAACGAACCAATAAGATAACAAAACCTAGAGAATTAAAAAGAAAAAGAAGTAAAAAATCCATAAAGGGTGGGAGGGAGGGACAAAAGCTAACTAAGATCACACCCGGCCACCAGGTCACCTAAGCCTAAAATGGTGGCCGGGGGGAGGAGCCCACGACCCTTATATGTTGGGCTCCTCTCCAACTAGAATAAAGCCCAAAACCAGCCCAACGACAGGCTGCCTCAAAATGGACCCCCACCCGCCCCTCCCAAACAGCCCGGGGGTGGGGACCTCCCGGGGGTCGGCTGCCCCCCCCCAAGCCCCCCTTGGGAGGGAGGGATGGGAGGGAGTGAGCAGACCAGGAAACCAAGTAGAGTGTGAAAAAGGCCGCTTTAATGAAACAGGTGCACATTTACATAACATAACCTCGGCAAATGCCTAACAATCTAAACCTTTACCAAATGATTGTATTGTTTCTCCAACCTCCAAAACACCCGCCCCCGCCCCTCACCCTTCGTCAAACCCGCCCCCACCCGTACATACCCCATCACATATTAAAACCATACAACAGCCTCATTAAAACATTATAACTTCAACAGACCCCAAAACCATATCTCAAAACCCCACTTACAGCCAAAGCCAGTCCAGATCCCCCAGCCTATGCCTCTAAACCCGCATTCCACCTGAACAACTTCCCCTGACAAAATCCAAATTCCAAACTATCAACTCCCATCATGCCCAAAACTATCAAATCAAAATAATCCGCACCGCACCTGTTCCAAGCGACAATAAAATTAACAATATAAGACAACCCCATGTCCACCTGTTACAACCAGCTGCGCCTAAATAACGAACCAATAAGATAACAAAACCTAGAGAATTAAAAAGAAAAAGAAGTAAAAAATCCATAAAGGGTGGGAGGGAGGGACAAAAGCTAACTAAGATCACACCCGGCCACCAGGTCACCTAAGCCTAAAATGGTGGCCGGGGGGAGGAGCCCACGACCCTTATATGTTGGGCTCCTCTCCAACTAGAATAAAGCCCAAAACCAGCCCAACGACAGGCTGCCTCAAAATGGACCCCCACCCGCCCCTCCCAAACAGCCCGGGGGTGGGGACCTCCCGGGGGTCGGCTGCCCCCCCCCAAGCCCCCCTTGGGAGGGAGGGATGGGAGGGAGTGAGCAGACCAGGAAACCAAGTAGAGTGTGAAAAAGGCCGCTTTAATGAAACAGGTGCACATTTACATAACATAACCTCGGCAAATGCCTAACAATCTAAACCTTTACCAAATGATTGTATTGTTTCTCCAACCTCCAAAACACCCGCCCCCGCCCCTCACCCTTCGTCAAACCCGCCCCCACCCGTACATACCCCATCACATATTAAAACCATACAACAGCCTCATTAAAACATTATAACTTCAACAGACCCCAAAACCATATCTCAAAACCCCACTTACAGCCAAAGCCAGTCCAGATCCCCCAGCCTATGCCTCTAAACCCGCATTCCACCTGAACAACTTCCCCTGACAAAATCCAAATTCCAAACTATCAACTCCCATCATGCCCAAAACTGTCAAATCAAAATAATCCGCCACCCAGAAAGCAGAGGGGAGGAACCCCGAACCCCACCTTTCTGCCCCCCCAAACCACGATTGAGCATTGGGGGGTGGGGGTTGCAGCCAAAGCAAAACAGGCTAAAGGAAGAAAAAACTGCCTAACCTAAGAAACTTTGGACCTTCAAACAGCGGGACAGCACCTCCCGCAGTTCCAAGAGATATAAGTCCATCCCCATCCGGGACAGATGGACCCCGTCACTGTGAAAAAAGGCTACAGCATCATAACGGATGTCACTATGAACAACCCGTCCAAACCCCAAATCTCTACAAAACCGAGCCACTTCCAGGTTAACCTTCCTGCGAGACTTGTCCACAGCTTTAGGTTTAAGCGCATCCCTCCAACATCTCCTAGGAATCAATTCCGTCCAAATGACGTGACACCCAGCCCACTGCTGATGCAACAACGAAATATCCTTCTTCATGGTTCTAAGAAGAACAACACCTTTAACCGAACACAAATCATTCTCCCCAAGATGTAAAACCAAAATATCCGGACAAACCCCACCCACTAACCAAGAGTTAAGAGCCGGGATAAGATCCTCCCATAACATACCCCCCCTACCCTTCCAAACCACATTGAATAAACGGTCATTAAATCCAAGCATAGCGCCAAAATAACTCAAACGAGCTTGAAGTTGGGCTCTTTTAACGAAGGAATGTCCCACAATCCAAATAGTCAGGAAGGCAGAACGAGGACCAGCCACAGAACCTGCAAGAAAAAGAAGTATCAGATAGGCAAAACAGAAGAAGACGCAGGCGCATCCCTAACTCCACTTCTTACATAGCGCTGAAAACAGTTGGAAGTCCAGCGCCCCAAACGCATTATGTCCTCCCTCGACCAACCCCTGTTAAAAGCCTCTGTCGCAGCTCCAATTCTAAAAGAATGTGTGCTATAAAGTGATTCATCAAAGCCCAGCTGACGCAGCGCTTTCCGCAACACCATGCGCAATTGATATGTAGTAACTATAGAACCATCCAAGTGTTGAAAAACGTTATGTTCCAAAACCCCACCCGAAAACTCCCACCAGCGCCGCGCCCAACGCAAAGGGCAAGTCTCCAATGCAGAAACAGCTTCCAACCAAATACCCTTGCCTTTTTGCCTCTGATCCGTCTTGGAATGAGAAAGCCAGATATGAACTCTACTCGACAAACGAACATCTCCCCACAAAACTCCTTTGTTAAACCTGTTACCCATCAACTCGGACACCCTAAAAGCTCCAAAAAACATCCACACCTTCAAAGTGGCAAAAAGGCAGGCTTCCGACCTATCCCTGCAAACCACTGGCAAAATAGACACTATACTTGCCAACTTCTGCCAAGACAAAGGAGACCTTACCGCCTGAACACCTCCCCGCTCCCGAGCCCACCCCTCCAACATTCTCCTACCCAACTCCCCCGCCGACGGCGAGTAACCCCAGAACAACTTACCCATAAATGAAACGCCCGCTAACTTCCCAGCAATAGTAACTCTGGTCAAACCCTTATCCATTAAACACAAAATAAACTGAACTACATCCTCTGACCTCTGCCACTGTTGTTCTCTCTTACGAGCTCCAGAAGACAAAAACTCTTTCCATGCCAACTCATAAGCTGTTCTAGTAGAAGGTGCCAATGAACCTACCACCAGCTGAAAGACCCTGTGTTGCCTACCGTCCACAGATGCTCCGGCATGGGAGTCGGCGTCTCGTCTGCCTCCAAAGCTAGCCCACGGAATCTCTCCCACTGTGAACGAGACAAAGCATCCGCAATGTCATTGTCCACACCAGGAATGTGCAGGGCCCTAAAGCAGATGTCAAATCTAAGGCATCCTAACACAAAGACCCTGAGCAATTTCAGCACTTGTACATCCTTTGCAGATTGTCTATTGATAACCTGTACCACAGCCAGATTATCAATCCTGAAAAGAACCTTCTTGTGAGCCAAATCCTGACCCCACAACGTAACTGCCACAACAACTGGAAACAGTTCCAAAAAGGCAATGCTCCGTCCACCATTCTTCCAAGTCTCAGGCCACTGTTGCGCACACCATTTCCCTTGCCAGTACAAACCAAAACCCTCGCTACCAGTCGCATCAGAAAAAATCTGCACATCCCAGATCCAATCAACCTCCCTGTACAGCGGAACACCATTGAAGGAATGTAAAAAGGTGACCCACATACGCAAATCCTCCCTGACTCCCGCAGACAGACGAACACGGTGATGTGGTAAGTACCGACCAGACAGAGCCCTGCCCAGGCGCCTATAGAAAGTCCTGCCCGCCCTGACCACCCTACATGCAAAATTAAGGTGACCCAGCAAGACCTGAACCTCCCGCACCAAGACCTTTTCTTTAGGTAACATCTTCTCCACCAACTCCAACATGTTCATTTTCTTGTCAAGGGGTAAACGAGCTTGCATGGACTGAGAGTCAATTTCTATCCCCAAAAAAGACATGGTCGCGCAAGGACCCATGGTCTTCTCCGGAGCCAATGGCACACCCAAATGAACCATACGTTTCTGAAATGTAACCAAAGCATTGTGGCAGTCCAAAGAATCAGCAGCACCCACAAAGAAGAAATCGTCCAGATAGTGAGTGACCAAAGTGTGACCAGATTTCTGTGTAAAGAACCATTGTAAAAACGTACTAAACGTTTCAAACAACGCACATGACATGGAGCAGCCCATTGGCAGTGCTTTGTCCACGTACCACTTCCCAAGGAAATGGATACCCAGAAGATTCCAATCTTCAGGATGAACTGGAAGCAATCTAAATGCGGATTTAATATCGCATTTTGCCATTAACGCAAAAGGGCCCGCAGCTACTACCAATGACATGGCCACATCCACAGAAGAATATGAAACAGAAGCCGCCTCATCATCGATAAAGTCGTTCACTGACCCACCCTCTGGCCATGACAAATGTTGGATGAGCCTAAACTGCCCCGGTTCTTTTTTGGGGACCACTCCAATGGGTGAAATTATTAAATTCTCCACAGGCCAATCATCAAACGGACCCGCCATTCTACCTTCACACACTTCTTTATTCAATTTCTCCTGGACTACAGCCTTATGTTCACCTGCTGATTTAAGGTTCTTCGACCACCGCCTCAAACGAGGCCCCACATAACCTAGATGAAAGCCGTCTCTAAAGGTACACAGACAAAATATCGAAAATAAAATATCGGAAAGACAAAATATCGAAGTTAAAATATCGAAGGTAAAAAATCTTGGGAAGCAAATATATCGGATACAAAAATATCGTAATAGGTAAGTAAGTAGAAATATCGAAAAAAATAATATCGTATGACAAAATATCGACAATACAAAATATCGTGTAGTAATGGAAAAAATAAATAGTGTAGGAAAAAATATAATAATTGTAAATAAAAATTTGATACAAAGGTCTATATTAAAAAATTACAATATATTTAATATAAAAATATTTAAAAAAACATATATAGTTTTAGGAGCGGGTTATTGGGTTTATAGGGGATAAGGGTGGGAAGTAATTTAAAAATAATTAATAAATTAATATATATTTGTAATTTTTTTATTAATAATTAATTGGTAAATAATTAATATTAATTAGTTAATTATTTAATATAATTTTGTACATTATTTTATATAATAATTAATTGGTAAAAAATGAATATTAATTAGTTAATTAATTAATATAATATCGTACATAATTGTACAAAATTAATAATTGGTAATTCATTATTATTAATTAGTTAATTAATTAATATAATTTTGGACATAATTTTAAATAATAAATAATTGGTAATTAAATAATAATAATTAATTGGTAATTAATTAATATTAACTAGTTAATTAATTAATATAATTTTGTATATATTTTTAAATAATAAATAATAGTTAATTAATTATTATTAATTAGTTAATTAATTAATATAATGTTTTACATATTTTAAAATAATTATTAATTGGTAATTAATTAATATAAATTAGTTAATTATATTAATTAGCTTCATTTAGTTTAATATATATTTTTTACTTATTGTAAATTAATTTGGAAAAAATAATATTAATAATTAAATTTATTTCTTTACAGCTAATGTGCTAATATATTAACTTTATTGTTATTGTTAATTAATAATTAATTTGTAATTACATAATAATAATTATTTTTGGGTAAAGGAGTATTGTTAGAGTTCTGGGTCAGTTTTCAGTTTTTGGGTAAAGGGGTATTTCTTGGGTTCAGGGTTAGTTTACAGTTTTTGGGTAAAGGTGTAGTTTTTGGGTTCAGGGTCAGTTTTCAGTTTTTGGGTAAAGGGGTATTTCTTGGGTTTAGGGTAAGTTTTCAGTTTTTGGGTAAAGGGGTATTTCTTGGGTTCAGGGACAGTTTTCAGCTTTTGGGTAAAGGGGTATTTTTTGGGTTCAGGGTCAGTTTTCAGTTTTTGGGTAAAGGGGTATTTTTTGGGTTCAGGGTCAGTTTTCAGTTTTTGGGTAAAGGGGTATTTTTAGGGTTCAGGGTCAGTTTTCAGTTTTTGGGTAAAGGGGTATTTCTTGGGTTCAGGGTCAGTTTTCAGTTTTTGGGTAAAGGGGTATTTCTTGGGTTCAGGGTCAGTTTTCAGTTTTTGGGTAAAGGGGTATTTTTAGGGTTCAGGGTCAGTTTTCAGTTTTTGGGTAAAGGGGTATTTCTTGGGTTCAGGGTCAGTTTTCAGTTTTTGGGTAAAGGGGTATTTTTAGGGTTCAGGGTCAGTTTTCAGTTTTTGGATACAGGGGTATTTTTTGGGTTCAGGGTCAGTTTTTAGTTTTTGGGTAAAGGGGTATTTTTAGGGGTCAGGGTCCGTTTTCAGTTTTTGGGTAATGGGGTATTTCTTGGGTTCAGGGTCAGTTTTCAGTTTTTGGGTGATGGGGTATTTCTTGGGTTCAGGGTCAGTTTTCAGTTTTTGGGTAAAGGGGTATTTTTAGGGTTCAGGGTCAGTTTTCAGTTTTTGGGTAAAGGGGTATTTCTTGGGTTCAGGGTCAGTTTTCAGTTTTTGGGTAAAGGGGTATTTTTAGGGTTCAGGGTCAGTTTTCAGTTTTTGGGTAAAGGGGTATTTTTTGGGTTCAGGGTCAGTTTTTAGTTTTTGGGTAAAGGGGTATTTTTAGGGGTCAGGGTCCGTTTTCAGTTTTTGGGTAAAGGGGTATTTTTTGGGTTCAGGGTCAGTTTTCAGTTTTTGGGTTAAGGGGTATTTTTAGGGTTCAGGGTCAGTTTGGGGTTTTTGGGTAAAGGGGTATTTTTAGGGTTCAGGGTCAGTTGTCAGTTTTTGGGTAAAGGGGTATTTTTAGGGTTCAGGGTCAGTTTTGGGTTTTTGGGTAAAGGGGTATTTTTAGGGTTCAGGGTCAGTTTTCAGTTTTTGGGTAAAGGGGTATTTTTAGGGTTCAGGGTCAGCTTTGGGTTTTTGGGTAAAGGGGTATTTTTAGGGTTCAGGGTCAGTTTTCAGTTTTTGGGTAAAGGGGTAATTTTTGGGTTCAGGGTCAGTTTTAATTTAATGTACGCTGGATTTGGTATAGTAATAATTAAATTATTAGAGACCAACATATACTCACATTTAATATACAGTGCAAAATTTCTGATAAGATTGTTACATTATAGTAAGATAATGATACAAATAGTTCAACATGATTGTAGAAACATTATTTTTATTTATGTTTCACAAATAAAATGTTATTTCATTACAAAAATCTTTTTATTACATTTGGTTTTATAAACATATTTTATAAACACAATGATAAGCAACTATACAGAAGCATTATTATTTTCATACTTTTTGTACAAAAATGAATATTATTTATTATCTCTTTTACATATTGTAATTTCATAAAGAAATGTAGAAATAACAAAAGTATTTTTTACACTTTATTTCAATACATAAAATATTTATTATGTAAGTCACATATTTTTAACACATTTTTCTATTATTATAATTTTTGACAATGTAGTTATATTTCTAGACATTGTTAATATAAATATTATTCTTTTCATAATATGTATTTATTACATTCATTTACATATTTGTTAATCAAATCATTGTAGGATTAAAGTAAATATTTCTTTACAATAATAGAAACTTAATGTTCATTTTTGCATATTTAGTGAAGTATATATATTATATTTTATACTTGGGACTATTTTATTGCATTTGGGTGCTTTATTTTGTAACCGGGTTAGGTCGTTTTGGGTTATTTGGAAGAAGGGCTGATCGCGGTTGGGAGACACTTCGCGTCGCTTCAGGTAAGGTTTATTTTATATGTTTTATGTGCATTTTAATGATGTTTTGAGATTAGTGACCTTATATTTTGTGTTGTTGAATGTGAGGGAGGTATGTTTTAGATTTCGAAAACAGATAATTACTTATGGTATATACACGTAGTGTTAGTTAGTTAACTCATTATATATAGAGTGAATTTTTGTCTTTTACGGTATATCTACAAGTGAAATTATCTATTTTAATATGTTTGTACCTAATTACTAGCTAATTAATGTGGGTGGGAATGTCTGTTTTCTATGTTTTTGTCATAGGTGTACGCTACATCGGAAGTTCAGTTTTTTTTTTAAGGAAGTGTTTGTTTGTTTAATTCAACACTGCTTTACAAACACTTCTTTACATTTTTCGGTTTTGCTGGAGCGATTCTTTCTATTTTTCAATTTTTTCGGGTTTTTTATGCTTATTCGATGGCTCTGGATAACGTGGATGTCTTAATTTTGGAACAGTTGTATTTTTACATTTTTTTTGGGTTAATTTGGCACTACCTGGATTACTTTGGTGGACAAGGAGGTTATTGGATTGACAACATGATTGGTAAGTCCTTGCTTTCTTATTTTGTGTGGGTGGGTAATGTTATTTTTATTATGGAATCGTTTTTTACTTGTTATTTAGTTTTAATGTGTGCATATATTATAATAATATCTCTATATATTGCATACATTAAATACTTTAGAAGCTCACGTTACATATTTTTCCATACTTAGGTGATACTTTTAGTGTTTTATAACATTTTTGGGAATTAATTAGAGTAGTGTTTTGGCAATGATATTTAGGTATTCTATGCCTTTTGTACTAGGGTAAAGTTTAACTTGTTCTTCCAGGTACTTGTGCATTTGTTTATTTTGCTTTGATGTTTTAGGGACAAGTTCAGTTACAGATTGGTCCATTCTAAATTCCTGGTAGCTCTGTTCTTTCTGTAGGCATTTAATGAAATGTTCTAGAGTAGGTTTGGTTCTGCCAGTTGATTGTACAAATGCATTGTGCCAACCTTCCACTGCATTGTTAGTTTTTGAATCTCCGTTAAGGGTACTTCTGTAAACGTTCCACCAGGGTATGAGGAATTTGGGATTTCGTCTGTGGCCAGATCTGTGGAGTCTGCCTACCCAGGTGTCTTCAAAGTAGTCGAGAAATGGACTTAATTTAGCTTCATTTTGTTTGTAGAAGGGGCTGTCTATAAGAATGTTGTAGTGTTCAGCTACGTCTGTTTCAGGTACATAAGCAAGTGCAATGAGTTTTTTAATTTGGAAAGCAAAAGATGAGTTTGTAGCATATTCAACACTTAGGGTAGTTTTTTGAAGGTGTCTCCATAAACACTGGTTTAAATGATAATAGCAGCCTTGAATGCAGGTATGGGGGTGGATTTTTATGATAGTTGAGAGCATTGCTTGCTCAAAATCAAGAATGATACTTTCAGGAGAAAAATCATTAGTTTTTTGTTTAATTATATTTATTAATTCCATATATGTGGAATTATTTTTGTTTGGTAATAGTGCATATAGCAAAGGTATGTTGCAGTTGTGGTAGAGGCCATGTATTGTGTATAATTGGAAAAATGGTTTGGGACAGATGTTAAATGTTCCATCCATCATCCAATATTGGCTTTGCTGCAGTTTAACTAAATTCATACTGGTACCAAAAATTATAAGCCTTTTGTCATTGTTTTCGTTGTCGTAAATTATAAATGGTTGTTTATTTAAAGTTATTATTTGGTTAGCAGTTAAATTTATATCCTGATATGTTCTGGGAGATGGTTTTGTAGAAGTAGTAGCTTTTTTAGTTCGTGCTATAGTTCTTTTTAAGGAGAGGATATTTGGCATTTGAGTTGTGGCAGTTTTTGGGATTTTAGGAATGGCTTCTTTTAAAATGACATTTGTTTGCTTTTGGGAACCTGTACTAGCTTCTTTTATATTTTCCAAAGCTGTTCTAACTTCTATTTCAGTAACATTAGGTGGATGATTGTGTTCCCTAGTATACAGTACTGTAGCTTCTTTAGTTGTTGCTCTGCCATAGCACTTGTTAGAATAATATTTACAACATTTCCAATTAACTTGCATGCCATATTGCTTTTCTTGTGTATAAGTGTAACCCATGTAGCATAGTAATAGTTTTCCTTTCTGGCTGGTCACAAATTCGGCTCCTTCGGTCATTTTGTACTTTGTATATCTATAAAATGTATATATAATAGTTAATGTCAAATTAAATGTGATAAATAATCTATGTTAGTGATAAGTAGGAATGTTTATACTTACGTGTTTTTGAATTTACAGCAAAATTAGGAGCTGCTTGCTTCTTTAGTTGGGGATAATTGTTTGTGATGTTGTTGTAGCTGTTATGAAAAACATGAAAGTAGTATATTATTAATTAATGTTTCGGTACATTTGCAATGTTAGAGCTCATTTCTACTACAAAAGTGTATCTTCATGATTCACATTGTGAAGATACTTACATATTTTTTTTGGTTGGTCTTTGCCAGTATAGTTGTTTCTTCAGCTTCTGGAGAGTAGTTTGTAGTGTTATCTTAA
The DNA here is from genome assembly GCF_964261635.1 of Lissotriton helveticus. Taxonomy (NCBI): domain Eukaryota; kingdom Metazoa; phylum Chordata; class Amphibia; order Caudata; family Salamandridae; genus Lissotriton; species Lissotriton helveticus. Next base: position 236,789,104 of record NC_136071.1, on the reverse strand, counting down.
ATAAAAAAGGAACATATGTATTAGAATAATCACCATGTTGGTATGTTTTTTAATAGATTATCTGGTAATTATGTTCTTTAATATACTTACTTTGTGATTATTATCTGTATTATTCAGAATGTGGAGTTCTGTGTTATGTCTGTATATCTATTCGTTGTGTTTGCTCTGTAAATAAACAATATATAATAGAACATAATTAGAACAGTTCTAAATGTTTGTATTGTTTTTCCACATTTATTTCAGTTGCATAATACTTACGTAGTAAAATGTATTGGAGAAATAGTACTGATGTCCTTAGTTCATTAGTAGTGCAGTTTTCAGTAGTAGAATCTACAGAAAAAAAGAAATATGTGGGGCAAAAGTCATTATTTCTGTGTGTTTAGATTTATGTGCACATAATGAATCAATGTGAAATTACTTTCATAGTTATTAGAATCTGTATTCCTAGGGTTTGTTCACAGTTATTTTGAGTAGAATATTCAGTACTCGTTGTATCTAAAAAAAATAGTTTCATATAATTATTTAGCATGTTAAGTAGTATGAATAGCAAAGGGGCACTGGGTATTTAGCAGGTAAGTAAGTAGTATTAGCAAATAATGCACTTTCTATTTTATTTACTTACTTAGAAGATGTGATAATAGGTTGATAGTCTGGTTCTTCTAGTTGTTGTGCAGCAATTCGGATAGAGATGAATCTCCTTCAGTGACTTTTGGCAAGTAGTTTGTGCTTAGATTTTAATTGTTTATATAGGGGAGTGTCAGTAGTAATTACTTTGCTATTGGTTCATTTAAAAAATTAGGTTTGTGATTGGTTAGTTAGTATATTTGAATTTCAGTTGTGATTACTTTGTAATAGAAGTGAAAAACAAAAACAAATTATAAAATTATACAAAGTAGTATAGAATATTTTTATATGTGTAGGTGATATAATTATACCAATAGGATATTTTTGACAAATTAATAGTGTGTCTATAGTATTAATTTAAGTATTGTGTGTTTATTTACATGTGAAAACATATAAAACGTTAATTAATTATGCAAACAGATGCATATAAAAAGTCGATATAGCTGATAATCCGATATTGAAGTGCACGATATTTTTGATTTCGATATTATAGTTAATGTCATTATTTTTTGTAGATAGCGATATTTTTGTTTTCCGATGTTAATGTAGTCGATATAAAAGTAAACGATGTTTTTGTATATCGATATTAAAAATTCGATATTTGTGTATATATCTAGTTAAGTATAGGAACCCGATATTTTTGATTTCGATATTTTTGCTCCGATATTTTTGTACGTCGATATTGTGAATCTCGATATTTTGTCAGACATTCGTCTCTAAAACCTGACACCAAAAACTCTCGCAACTCAGCTGACTCATAACCTTGTAAAGCTTCGACAAATGCATCACATTAACCGGTGTATGAGCCTTTGGACCCAAAACCTGATGAAGATTTCCCTCCCCTGGGAGCTTGAGGTGGCTGTGGCGTGGCGTGATGTCCTGAACTCTGTTGTGACCACTGTTGCCCACCTGGAGGCCTAAGCCCCCAACATCTAGACAACGGGTGGCTCTTCTTCCCACACTGTGAACATTCATGCCTGAACCTACAAAACTCTCTATTACATGTCCCTCGATTGAAGTCCCAGCAGGTCCCCACACTAGGCTGTGCTGATGTAACTGGCCCCACCCCTCCCCGGGTGGGTCGCGCCTGAAAGGGGCGATATAGTAAAGGCAAACCGCTGGCCGTAAAGACTGTTTTACCACTAGTGGAAGCACCCATAGTGTGTTGCCAAAGGTCTGTGTCCAATTCCCCCCATTTTGCCTCAGGATCCCAAGCCATACGCGCCCTAAATTCTTCATCATATTGTGCCCACGCAAAGTCAGTCCTCGTGAGTTGCGCCTTACGAATCACATCCATGTACTTAAACAGTGAAACGCAGCGCTCAGGGAACTTCTCACAGTATACACTGGCATAAATCAAAAAGGCCGCTGTCCAGTTTTCGATGGTCAATGGTACTTTGGGGCGCTTAGCAAGTTCGTACTCCTCCTCTTTGGAACCCTCTTTAGCACGCACCTCCCTATGTAATAACTTTAAGAGTTCCACATACTCACCATTCCAAATTTTTTCTTTTGTGCTCAACATTAAATGAGCCCCCAATGGCTTAGTCACGCCCATATAGGGCAACTTTTTAATTTTCAGCTCCTTACTATGTAAAACCTTTCCCGTTTCCACACCAACTGTAGAAGTCCCAATGTCCAATTTGGCACCCACCACCTTATCCATCCCCTCCGTACCAACACTCTGGTCTTTCACGTAACGACCCTTGTATAGCGTACCCTCAGACCCCCCAGACACTAAATCTTCCCCAATTCCCACAGATACCATTTTGGGCTGTGCCCGAGGCTCCACATTCTCACCTGGACGTAACAAAGGAGGCTGACTCGTCTCCGCTCTCCACGCCACCTGTGAAACTTCATCAACCTTCCGAGGAGCCCTCACTGAGGGGCCGAGCTCTCGTGGTCTGGACAACGCGGCTCTAGCCTGCACCACCGGTGCCTGTGAAGAACTAAAAGATACATGAGACTGCCCCCCCCCCAGACACAGTGACACGCACTTCACCCTCTTCAGGGCTATCCTCATCATAGTCCAGAATTAACGATTCATCCAACTGTGGAGGGGCAGGCACCACCACCTCCTTCTGAACCCGTTCCAGGGTCTGTGCACGATCACGGGCCTTACCAACCCTTAACTGTGAGCGAGGCGGGGAGACTGACTGTACTCGCCGGTACACCCCACCACTAGTACCGCTCACAACACCTTTCTCCACCGGCAAAATTTGAAAACCTTGCGGAGCAAGAGAAATCGCGCTGGACTTGCTCTTGGGAACTGCGGTGTAATCCCTCGGTGGAGCCAGCGAGGTCGCGCTTAACCTACTTACACTGACTGCGCTGACATCCCTCGTTGAGGCCCCCGAGGTCGCACTGAACCTGCTTCTACTGGCCATGACGGGCTCCCTCGCTGTTACGGGACGTGCCGCGCAAGGCTCCACCCTCTCTTCACCTTGGCGCAAATGGGCTGCCTTCCGCCCTACCAAGTCCGCTGGTCCAGACCGCTCCCTAACCTGAAAAGAAAAAGGCCGGACTGATGTGCCAGGTCCCTCACTACAAAAATAACCAGCAGCTGTAGACACCTCTCCAGTCGCCCTACCAAAACTCTTACCACCCTCCTGAAAATCAACCGAACCAACAAGATCCTTTCTTTTAAGAACAGCACTCAAAGGAAGGGGAGGGGGGAAGGCCCACAAACCTCCTCATCACTACTCCATTCCAACATAGCCTGAACCACTGCAGACCCTTGACATCGCCCCTGAGCACCCTGACCCATGCCCTCCTTCCAAGCACCTGACAAAGTACTCCTCGCACCCACCTGTAAACCAGGAAACTTCAATTCACCAGACATCCCCACCGAACTCCCAGGCCCCCCACTCTTCTGAAAATTGGAAACGTCTTTCAACCCTTCCGCCCAAGACGGAAAGATATCCAAACCCCCCCAAGACCGAACCCTAACCCCCGAGTGAGGCCCACTCAAATGGTCCCCCACAGGAGCCGACCCCTCCACACCTCTAACCACTGCCCCAGTAACAGCAGGAACCCGTGACACCATCAAAACCTCTTCCCTGCAACCAGGCTGTAAAATAAACGAACCCTCATGACCCCCCATCTGTGCCCACTCACCCTCACCCACCGAACCACTACACACAGAGACCACCTCACCCCTAGTAGATAAAGGGGGAGAAAACAACAAAGGGCTAACAGGCACCCCATCAGCATCATCCACAACAACCCCCCTTGCCAAAGAAACATTATCGTTAATTGCTTGAAAAGGCGCACTGTGCGTGCGAGAAGGAGTAACCAACAACTCCCTGATAACCTCCCCCGGCACTGACAAAGCCGTCTGCGTAGCCATGCCCTGTGAAGGAAAAAACACCTCAGTATCATGTTCCACACGCCCTCCCTGCCCCGGCGAGAAAACCCCTGCCTCACGCTCCGATAAGGCCTCCACCCCTCCCCCGCCAGTGACGTCACTAACCGTCACCGCGGAGGCCGAGGCGGAGCGCCGCGTACAGCCACGCTGCCTTGATACCCGACGACCTCGAAGGACAGGAGCCGAAACCGCTCTGTCATGTACGGCTGCCACCGGTACAGAAACCGGCGCAGCCTGCAAGCCTCCCGCACTCGTGTGCCCGCCCAATGGACAGCCCTCCGCACTCAAAGGCTCCGGAAGCCCAGAAACACTCCCCCGCCGAGCCCTCACACCCGGGGCCGCTCGCCTAGACCTAGAGCGGCCTCGGTCACTTACCCCCTCACGACGCCGGCGCTTCGGTGAGAAGCACGCCGCCACCACCGCCGACACTCCCGCAGACGCGGAACGCTGAGGGCGCTGCGGTCCCGCCTGCTCCCGGTCACCTATGACCAGATCCAAGCGGCCCGCCTCGCTAAGGAGGCGTATCGCTTCAAGAACGCGATAATCCTCACCAGCCATGCCTCACAATTAGCGAACCTGCACAAAATGTCGATCAAACAAAAGCTGACAAAAGCTAACTAAGATCACACCCGGCCACCAGGTCACCTAAGCCTAAAATGGTGGCCGGGGGGAGGAGCCCACGACCCTTATATGTTGGGCTCCTCTCCAACTAGAATAAAGCCCAAAACCAGCCCAACGACAGGCTGCCTCAAAATGGACCCCCACCCGCCCCTCCCAAACAGCCCGGGGGTGGGGACCTCCCGGGGGTCAGCTGCCCCCCCCCCAAGACCCCCTTCTTCACGTACTTCAGGCGGGGCATTTGTGCGCCACACATCGCCGCACGGGTTAATACACTTTCATAGCATGCATGGTTACGAGACATTAGACTGTGTTACATGCGTCACGGCTGCAGCTGTGTTGAACTCATGGCACCACGCGGAGGGCACTTCTGTTCATATACTTTTTTCTTTCTCACACGTCTCGGTGTTTGGCTAGTTGAATATGCCTGCGAAAAGTGATGTCATTTCATTTGTATAAAATGGAGCGTGGATTGTAATTTAAGACATTTACAGGCACATGCATCAAAGGAAATTGCATTCGTAAATGGTGCGAATCGCAAAATTCGGCCGTTTGCGAATGCAATTCCGATATTTGGGATGCATTAACATTTTTGTAATTTCGCAATTTAAGAAATCGCAAAATTGCGATTTCTTAAATTGCGATTGCATTTAAGGAATCTCAAATTGAGATTCCTTAAATGCAATGCATCAAACATTAAAAATTTGCGAATTCGCAAATAAGGGGAGCAAATTACCATGAGGTTTGGCCTCATGGTAATTTGCGAAAACTTTGAAAAATGCACTTTTGTGCATTTTTCAAAGTTTCATGTTGTGCACACACATGCCTTTAGGGCATGTGTGTGCACAACATATGTGCACAGATTGATTTCAGGGGTGCAACAGGGTGTCCTTTGGACACCCCTGCACCCTTGAAATCGCATTCTCAATTTGCGATTCGCAAATTGCTAATCGCAAATTGAGAATGTCTTCCCATTCATTCCTATGGGCCTTCAGGCCCATAGGAATGAATGGGGAGGTATTCCTTAATTGCGAGTCGCAATTTGCGAGTCGCAATTAAGGAATATTAAGAAATCGCAATTTATTTAGCGATTTCTTGATGCATTGCATTTTGCAATTCCTTAATTGCGATTCCTTATTTTTCGCAATTAAGGAATCACAAAATGCAATATTGATGCATGTGCCTGCAAGTCTGTTTTTTCTGTTGTTCCGGCAGGAGGCCACTGAAGATTTGATTTTCAGCGTATTTTTCTCCCAGAAGAATGGTGTTATCCGAAATGCACTGTGGTCATGGGGTCATTACAAAAGTGTGATTCAATCGACATTGACAAATTGTACTAAGTTGATTTCATTTGTTAATTATGCATCACGCTATCTAGTTTTGCGTTGAGCAGTGATTGTTGATGAATACATTTGATGAAATGCAATGACCTATGTGACTCTTGTTTAAGGGAAACTCATTACTTCCCAATGAACTCCCTCTATGAAGGACAACATGGACTGTCATGTCTTTAAAAATCTGTCCCTGTCTTTGGCAACATGGGCAAACAGCTGATACATTGCAATTCTTTCCAAGAATCTCTAGCTCACATGTGCTTGGTCGAAGCTGCTGTTTGTTTCCATTTTTGTGGAGATTATCATGCGTGCTAATAGTTGATATGTTAGCTTACAGTTTCCCACCAACCACTCAATTTCCCAGCAGGCACTTCTCCCAATCCGCCCCCCCCTCTCCGGAGGTCACATATCTAGGACTGTCTGGTCGTGAGTCCCCCAGGCTCAGTGTTAACACTTCTGGGCCATTTGCCTCCCTCCCTGTCATGTCAGTGGAGGTGTTTGACAGGCTAGTCTCCATGGTGAAATCGGGATCTCCGGCTGATCCCCTCAGACCGGCGCAATTCAGAGAACTATCTACCCTCTGTCTTCCTTCTGTGCGCCATTTAATCAATCTGTCTTTGTCCTCAGGCTCAGTCCCGATTAAATGGAAGCAGGTGGTGGTCACCCCTATTCTTAAGAAGCCTATGCTAGATCCTCTTAAGTTGGAAAACTATCGCCCGATCTCACTCCTTCCTTGGGCTGCGAAAGTAGCCGAGGCCCATGTCAATGCTCTCCACTCTGAGCATCTCCAAAGGGCTAATATTCTAGACCCTTCACAAAACGGTTTTTGTGCCGGCCATAGCACTGAGACTGCCCTTCTCGCAATGACGGAACACCTGCGGGTCGTGCTCGACTCTGGTCACACAGCGGCACTGGTGTTACTTGACCTCAGTGCCGCGTTCGACACGGTCTCACATTCGATACTGCTGCAACGTCTTAGAGAAGCTGGTGTCTGTGGCCTGGCACTAAAATGGTTTCAATCTTTTTTATCTGATCGCTCATTCCGGGTCGCCACTCCGCCTTTTGAGTCTAAATTCCATCCGTTAGACCTGGGTGTGCGGCAGGGATCGGCCTTAAGTCCCACTCTTTTCAACCTTTATGTTCACCCGTTGGCTGCGGTCGCCAAACAGTGGGATATGACCATTGTTTCCTACGCTGACGATACGCAGCTGGCGGTTGTGCTGAGTGGGAAGTCTGACCTTGATGCCCCCAGGTTTAGAGCTGGGCTCTTGGCGGTGTCTGGCTGGATGACAGCCAACTGTCTTCAGCTGAACGCTAAGAAGACTGAGATATTGGTTGTTGGCAAACATTGTGACATGTGGAGTGATGAGTGGTGGCCTCCTGAGTTAGGTGTTACCCCTACTCCGGTATCGGAGGTAAAAAACTTAGGGGTCTGGCTGGACTCTGCCCTTAGTTTCTGCGCTCATACTAAAAAAGTCGCAGCTACTTGTTTCAGTATACTTCGAGGACTGAGACCCACTTTGAAGTTCTTTGATGCCCCTACCAGGCAGTTGGTCATCCAGGCCACTATTTTGTCTCGGCTCGATTACGCCAGTTCGCTCCTGTTAGGGGCGAACCAGGCGGAAATCGCCCGGATGCAGCGCATACAAAATGCTGCGGCCAGAGCACTGGTGGGGCTTCCGAGGTTCTGCTCGGTGAGTGCAACCATTCGGTCTCTTCCATGTGTCTCTCTTTTAAGATCCTCAAGCTGTCTTCCCCTCAGATTCTTGAGAATCTTCTCATTCCTTATGCCCCTTCGCGCATCTTGAGATCTGCTGGTCAAAATCTGGTGGTAGTGCCTCGGTTCAAGCTGTGTAGAGCCGGAGGCCGGTCCTTCCGGGTTATGGCTGCTAAACTTTGGAACTTGCTTCCGCCTCATATCCGTGCATTGGATGATTTGCTCGCATTCAGGAGGGCCATAAAAATTCACTTGTTCCCTAAGGTCCTCTAAATTCTGACTCTGGCCTGTAGCTTGTGTGATGTTATGCGTGTTTATCTGCCTGTCCAAAAGCGCCGGGACGCCCCTTTGCTGGGGCAGCTGCGCGCTATAAAAATCCGTATAACATAACATAACATAACATAGAAACCCACACCAAGTCCTTGCAGGCTGCGAGAACCTCCTTCAATAAATATTTAATTCTGGGACATGCCCATCAAGTATGTAATGGCGTCCAGTCTCCCCGCAGCTGCTCCAACAATAATAATGATAATAATAATAATAACAACTTAGTGGTGTGTCAGTATATTCAATGGACCTTATCTGGTGTAAAGTACCATCCCATGATCACTTTAAGGCCAGATTCTCAATTCTGTAAAAGTTTTTGTATCTTTCCACCGGGCTTGCCATTTTTACAAAATAAGTAACTTTTTTATCACTATGTTCCACTCTACCGCCCTCACTCTACCACTCTACCGCCCTCACTCTACCACTCTACTGCCCTCACTCTACCACCCTCACTCACTCTATCGCCCTTACTCACTCTATCGCCCTCACTCACTCTATCGCCCTCACTCACTCTATCGCCCTCACTCTATCTATTGCCCTCACTCTATCGCCCTCACTCTATCTATCTATTGCCCTCCCTCACTCTATCTATCTATCTATCGCCCTCCCTCTATCTATCTATCGCCCTCCCTCCCTCTATCTATTGCCCTTTCTCCCTCTATCTATCGCCCTCCTTCCCTCTATCTATCTATCCATCTATCTCCCTCCCTCTATCTATCTATCGCCCTCCCTCTATCGCCCTCCCTCTATCTATCTATCGCCCTCCCTCTATCTATCTATCGCCCTCCCTCTATCTATCTATCACACTCACTCTATCTATCGCATCACCACAGCATCATTCAGGGGCACAACATCACTATGCGCTACCACAGCATCACTGAACGCTACAGCATCACTCGTCGCCACCACAACATCACTCAGCGCCACCACAGCATCAATCTGTGGAACCATTTAACAACAACTGGTTCAAATATGTTCTCTCAATGTTTCAAGCTTTATTACAAATATCACAAAAACATGTTAATATTTCACTTCTGTTCTTCGATTTTTGTCACAATAAAATACACTGAACATGTCGGGGCCCCTTGCCAGAGTGGTGGTGAACAATCATAAATCGGAGGATTTCCCTTTGGGAAGGGGCACGGGGCAGGGATGTCCCCTTTCCTCGCAGTTGTTTGCACTGGCACTTGAGCATGGGTTTGCTGGGACAGAACAATCCGTGGATTGAGATGGACCTCTGAGTGGGAGGATAAAATCTCTCTATACGGGGATGATGTTTTGCTATACCTTACGTCCCCCCAGGGAGTCCTTGATCGGTTTTCTTGATATACTGGCTATTCTTGGTAGATATTCAGGCTTTGCCATGAACTGGGGGAAATCTGTGTTATTTGTGCTTAGCCGAGAACCTCCAGCTGTCCGGAAGTCCTGCCCATTACAGATTGAGTCAGTGGGATTTCGGTACCTAGGCATTTATGTGACTAAGGACCTAAGGCTGCGATTTGAGAATAACCTTAGGCCACCACTGGATAGGCTCCGTAGAGATATAACACAGTGGAAGGCATTGCCGCTTTCCTTATTGGGTCGCGCGGTATTGTTCAAGATGATGACGCTTCCCCGTTTTCTCTATGTTCTCCAAAATGCACTGGACCTGGTGCCTCCCTCATACTTCAGAGAAATAGAGTCTCTCCAGAGACAGCTCCTTTGGGAAGGCAGACCGCGAATCGCGTTTAGTAAACTCGACCTGCCTTGGTATGACTGGGGAATCGGACTTCCGGATCTCAGGAAGTATTATTGGGCCTTCCAGCTAGCGGCGATTAATCATGTGATTTACGGATCTCCAGGTGATCCTGGATATGCGATGGATAGGGGTCAGTTACCCGGCGGAGATTATACAAGGGCCCTGTACGCTAGAAAGAAACAGCCCCTCTTGGTGGGACCGGTAGCGCATGCAGTTCAAGTGTGGCACTCAGCTAACCGACACCTTAAATGGGATGATAAGATCACGCTTGCCACCCCACTATGGAGTTCGGAGGACCTCGGTAGTTTGTGGAAATCGAAGGGGTTTGATAGACGGGATCTTATCGGGATCTCTCAGGTTAAAGACATGTGGGGAAAGGATGGAATTCTCACGTTTGAAGCACTGCGGGACAGGCACCAGTTGCGAGAGAGCGAATGATTCCGCTATCTACAGATTAGGCACACCTTAGCAGCAAGGATTCCCCTGGGGACCGAGATTCCGGAGGCCTCCCCATTGGAAGATCGAGTGTTGGACGGTCACCTCCCTATTAAGACTATCTCGCTGATCTACAAAAAGCTGATTAATCATACGGAAGACCCATTGGTTCAATTTAGGGGTCAATGGAGTGAGGATGGCCTTGTGATGGACGATGAGGATTGGAGGGAGGCGGTGTCTTCCCCCAGGGTGGTCGCGGTCCCGATGAGACTAAGGCTGGTCCAATTGAAGATCCTGCATCGCTCATATGTAACGGGCCCACGGCTAGTAAAAATGGGATTGGCGACTGATGGGGGGGTGTCGTAGAGGTTGTGGGGAGGCGGGTACCTTTATGCATATCTTATGGCAATGCGCAAAAATACAGGAATACTGGGACGGATACATGGCAAGATACGTGAGGGGATGGGGGTAGACGTGCAGTTAGAGGCCCGACGATGTATCCTTAATGTATGGGAGCCGACTGACCTAAACACACACGGGAAACAATGGGTGACATTGGCATGCATGATAGCCAAGCGGAACTTCGCACAATTATGGGGAGCTAATCAGGTGCCACAGATAGGGAAATGGATTGAAGATCTTGACTGGTGCATGTTTAGAGAAAGATCAGTGTTTGTGGCTAGGGGTCGACCCCAAAAGTGGGGGAGAGTCTGGGGCGCCTGTAATTCCTACAGGGGGGATTTTTGTACTCCTCAGCATATTGTGGAAGACGCTGTGCCGTTGGAATCACCTGACCCAGAGTAAATTCCTAGATGGTATGTTGGACATGTATAATTATGTACAAATGCAAAGCTCGATTGCCAGTCACCCGATGCCTTTTGTGTTGTATTAAATGTTAATAAAAAGATTTATAAAAAAAATAAAAAATAAAATACCCTGAACATAATCTTCACAAAAGTTATTTACAAAAGTTTAAGCTATTGCCATTATATATATATATATATATATATATTTTAAATCTGTTTTTATTATACTTTTGATAACACACATTATACATTCAACAGTTTCTTTACTCCACAGACAGAAGGATTCAATGTATTTTTACAGCCAAGCAACTTACAAAGGAAAAGAAAAAAACAAAAAAAAAAAAACGTAAAGCAGAAAGAAACCTTATACTTTTCAATATTCATAAAACCCCATATTTAAGGCATCATCATAGGTTGAACAAAATCCTAAAGATAGACATTTTACCCTATCCCGTCCCTCCGACGAGCTAAAGGCTCCCAAATTCTTACTCCTCGGGCTCTCCCTACCCTTCCCTTTCTAGCATAAATAGGTTTCTCCAGATTGTATGCAGCTATTACATTCGCCAACCAGGTTTGCATTAGCGGGGGGGTCTTGTCAAGCCAAACCCTTGCTAGCGTTAATCTGTATACTGCCATGACGACAAACAAAAAGTCAGCCTGTACAACATTACTTCCTTCTGGTCCAATTCCCAACAAAATCCAGATCGGGGTTAAAATTATCTGTATCCCTAATGACCTATCCAGGAAACCCTCTATATCTTTAATTAAGGTATGAAGCTGTGGACAGGTAGCGAACATGTGAACGATATCTGCATCAGGGGAATTGCACCTAGGACAAGTCGTCCCCTCAGAACCCCCCCATTTAGCAATCCTCGCTGGCGTGTGATAGAGTGAATATAAAGTCTTATAGTGCTGGGATTGAAGGGGGGCTGAACACAAGATAGTGCGGCCCAGATCCAATGACTCCTTAAAGGCTTCAGGTTCAGCCTCTAGTTTCTCTGTCCACTTACTGCTAATTTGAACCATGTCATCCAGTTTGCCACTTACTAAAGACGCGTATCCTGTCCTGATCGTAGACTCCCCACCACTAATTATATTCTCCATGAAATCGTTACAATTATATCCCGCTGTGCCCCCCTGCTTGTTACTCAAGAAACTCCTGACCTGCAAATACTTAAAAAAATCTCTTCTGTCTACTCTATATTTACTTACAAGGTCCCCAAACTGTATTATTCCCTCCTGATTCCTTAAGTCACCTATCTGTCTAATCCCTTTAACCTCCCAGGCAGCCATTACAGAGTCAGAAAAGATTTTTGGAGGAAAGGATTTGTTATTATATAATTTAATATACCTGTTGTATCTGTCAAGGCCCGACTTTTTCAGAAAAGCATTCCATATTTTAAAAGCAGCACTAATAGTCTTTGATTGTTTCCTTCTAAAGTGACCTAACTCAGTGTGATATAAGAAGCAATTTTCTGTCACTTGCCCTAATACTACTGCATATATTTCTGTGGACATAGTTGTTATTTTCTGTAGCAGACCACCCCCTCCAATCAATCCCTGCATATATTGCAATGCAGCCGCCAAATAATACAACCTAAAATCTGGCGCGCCCCAACCCCCTCTTTCTCTTGGTAGAGACATAAATCTGTACGCCCTCCGGGTTCTTCCATGAGCCCATATAAACCTATTTAGGGTGCCTTCCAACATATTAAACCATTTGGCCTCAAAAAACAGGGGAATTGATCTAAATAAATAAAGAAAGTTAGGTAAAATCATCATTTTTAAAACATTGGTGCACCCTACTAAAGAAAGATGCAAATTATTCATCCTCTCTAAATCTTTTTTAACTTTAGCCAGTAACGGAGCCATATTAATCTCAACCACGGTGTCCAAGTTCGCGGAAATTAAAATCCCCAAATATGTTGCAGAACCGACCACCCTGCTGTCAAAGCACCTAGTGAAGTGGTTCCTAACAATTTGCGTCTTGGACTTATTTAAGCTATAGCCCGAGACTTGACCAAACAGATGGGCTTCTGTTTCCACCCCCCTAATAGCTAAATCTGGATCCGGAGTTAGTATAGCCACAACGTCGGCGTAAGCCAAAGATTTAACTGTGTGGCCGTTCAATTTCATTGGTGGAATTCGTTCATTTCTTTCTAATCTACGTAGTAGTGGCTCCAGATATAGTGCAAAGAGTAGTGGGGATGATGGACACCCTTGCCTCGTCCCCCTTAGAATTTTAACTGCCTCTGAATGCCCCCTGTTCACTCTAATCTTTGCGGTGGGATCGTTCTACAGTGCTTGTATGGCTGTTATAAAACCTTCACCAATACCGCTCCACCTCAGTACTGCCCATAGGAATTCCCAGGTGACCCTGTCAAAGGCCTTTTCGGCGTCTAAAAAGAGTGCCGCGACAGGGTCGCCCAGGCCCCCTGCAGCATCAAACACAGTGACAACCATTCTGACATGCTGGGTCGTGCCCTTCCCAGGTATAAAACCGTGTTGTGATGAGCTTACCAAATGTTCAATGCTCCCTGCAAGTCTTTTTGCCAACATTTTTGAATATATTTTAACGTCTGAGTTCATCAGAGTGATATGTCTGTATGAACCAGGAAGTGTTGCGGGCTTCCCTTTTTTTGCAATGACGATAATATCCGCACCGCCCCAGGACTCTGGAGGTAGCCCACCCCGTTGTGTGTGTATCATAATGTCAAACATGTCGACCAACAAAACATTTTGAAACACTTTATAAAATTCAACCGGGATTTGGTCTGGCCCAGTTGCTTTCCCTGAGGGGAGGCTACCCAAGGCTCCAATCAGCTCCTCCAAACGGAGTGGGGCATCTAAGGCCTCCTTCTCCTCAGGGGACAAAGAAGGGGAGAGAATATCGCAAATATAACTATCTATCTCATTTTGGCTTATTGCATCACCCAGGGAATATAAATCATCATAAAATTTCCTAAAGACTTCCCTTATCTGGTCTGGCTCTATAACAGAAGCCGGAAAAATAACTGTTAGAAGGGGGGCTAGGGGACTATATTTACTGACCAATCAAGTTAATACCCCTTATAAACTATACTTTAACACTGAAAACTTGACGGTCTGAACGGCTGAGTAGGACAGACACCAAAAAAGAGATACACCATAACCAGTTGCCACCTGTGGTAGGGGAACATCAGGTACTTAAATAAGTCCTATCAGCCCACCTATCTGGCGGAGCATCGTCATTTAGGACCTTTTGAACAGGGTCTGTGTACCCAAGCCCAGAGGTAGTGGCTTAGTATCTTTCGACCATTGTTCAAAGGATAGATGTATCCTCACCACAAGTGGTGCTGATAGAGTGCAGTGCTCAAAAGAAAAAGTATGTAGTGGTGATTAAAATGGCGATCAAGGTAAAAAAATATGTTTATTGGTATCTACCCTGATGTCAGATTTAAAAACAGTGTAATGTCAGTGTGAAAAAATCACTGTACAGTATGCTTGTGTGTTTTTTTAGTATATAGCCAACATGTTTCTGCCGTATTGGTGGAGATTCACAGGCATTCTTCAGGGCCACGCTGTAAATATAGCTACTGCAAGATACACCTTAATAAGTGTCAAAAAGAACTTTGAAAGAATATTATGCACAATAGATAAACATTTCTATAATCAATGGATGTGGCCAAGTTTGACCACCCTACCGTATCCTCGTGTATTACTGTGTAACGAGGAGTTCTTTCCCAGCTTTATGTGGGAAGAAGGCCTCACCTCACCCGGCAACGGCTCGGACAGTGGGGCCCCGCTCTGTCCGTCGGTACCTCCAGGAGTGTTCCTGACCCAGGTAAATCTGGATCCGGAGTTAGTATAGCCACATCGTCGGCGTAAGCCAAAGATTTAACTGTGTGGCCGTTCAATTTCATTGGTGGAATTCGTTCATTTCTTTCTAATCTACGTAGTAGTGGCTCCAGATATAGTGCAAAGAGTAGTGGGGATGATGGACACCCTTGCCTCGTCCCCCTTAGAATTTTAACTGCCTCTGAATGCCCCCTGTTCACTCTAATCTTTGCGGTGACGGCTCGGACAGTGGGGCCCCGCTCTGTCCGTCGGGACCTCCAGGAGTGTTCCTGACCCAGGAACACTCCTGCAGGTACCGACGGACAGAGCGGGGCCCCACTGTCCGAGCCGTTGCCGGGTGAGGTGAGGCCTTCTTCCCACATAAAGCTGGGAAAGAACTCCTCGTTACACAGTAATACACGAGGATACGGTAGGGTGGTCAAACTTGGCCACATCCATTGATTATAGAAATGTTTATCTATTGTGCATAATATTCTTTCAAAGTTCTTTTTGACACTTATTAAGGTGTATCTTGCAGTAGCTATATTTACAGCGTGGCCCTGAAGAATGCCGGTGAATCTCCACCAATACGGCAGAAACATGTTGGCTATATACTAAAAAAACACACAAGCATACTGTACAGTGATTTTTTCACACTGACATTACACTGTTTTTAAATCTGACATCAGGGTAGATACCAATAAACATATTTTTTTACCTTGATCGCCATTTTAATCACCACTACATACTTTTTCTTTTGAGCACTGCACTCTATCAGCACCACTTGTGGTGAGGATACATCTATCCTTTGAACAATGGTCGAAAGATACTAAGCCACTACCTCTGGGCTTGGGTACACAGACCCTGTTCAAAAGGTCCTAAATGACGATGCTCCGCCAGATAGGTGGGCTGATAGGACTTGTTTAAGTACCTGATGTTCCCCTACCACAGGTGGCAACTGGTTATGGTGCATCTCTTTTTTGGTGTCTGTCCTACTCAGCCGTTCAGACCGTCAAGTTTTCAGTTTTAATCTATAACAGAAGCCCCCTGTGAATCTAAGATCTCCTTTATATCGGTTGCAGCTGTCCGCTGCCTGGATTTCACTGCCAAGATGTGGCCAACCCTCTCACTCAGTTCATACGCTTCCTGCTTTTTAATCAAATAATTCTCAGCTGCTTTACTACTGAAACCTTCTATAGCATCCCCTTTGAGGGCTATAATTTTAAGCAGGAAGGGCTCCAATGAGACATTCTGTCTTATAGCTATAACTAATTTTTCTTCCTCTACAGTTAGCCTTTGTCGGATTTCTTCAATTTTATTTCTTTCCCTTTTTCGTTTTGCCAACACATAACTCATCGTCTCCCCTCTTATGCCGGCCTTGAAGCAGTCCCAAACCGCCCCTGGAGATGCTGAGCCTCTATTTATATCCCAGAAAAACTTTATCCAGGCTTCCATATGCTTCTGATAAGCCCCATCTTTTAGTAGGACACGTTCAAAAGTCCACTGTGTGTTCCTACTCTGAGCCCTAGGGATATTAAATATTAACACCAGGGGGCTGTGGTCTGAAATGATCCTAGGTTGTTTTTCCACTTGCACACTAGGGATTAAAGAGTTAGAAACTAAAAAATAATCCAATCTGACCAACATTTTGTGAGGGGCAGAAAAAAAAGTACTGCCATCCAAAAAAGTATGTTGCTTCACCCATGGGTCAGCTAAAGAATTATGTTGAGCCATATTGGCTAATGCACTGTATGTCTTTTTCTTCCTCCCTACATATCTACCCCACGGCATTGTAAAAGAGCTTTCAGGATCATGAATGTTGAAGTCCCCACAGCATACAATGGGTTCTGGCCACTGGGCAAGTTCTACATCCATAAACTGCCAAACATCAGGATCATCATCGGTGGAGCCATATATTGTAACCAAAGTAAACCTCACCCCTTTCAAGCATATTTCCACTATGGCCCATCTACCCCATTGGTCCTCCTTCTTCCTGTGTACCACCACATCTCTATTCCTCCCCAAAATTGCCACCCCTCTAGTCCTAGTTCCTTGTTTACTGGCTGCTAGTACTGCAAATCCTAACTGCTCCAAAAGGTATATTTGCTTAGCCTCAATATGGGTCTCCTGGAGCCATACCATATCTAGATGGAGAGCTCTCAACAATCCCGCAACGTTTACTCTCTTATTAGCATAATTGAGGCTGCATACATTAATTGAAAGAATCTTGCAAGACATTAAAAAACGTCAAACATGTCTCTGCTCATAAACCATCCTACAATAGAAAAGGTATAAAGAATATAAAAACAACATTCTGCTTTCTTTATGCATTGCCTGTACTGCTTGTACTGTAACCGAAACTCAGTGAAAATGTGTGTTATGACACCAGAAAAACCAACAATTTTAACCATTTTAAAACCCCCAGCCCCCGCCCTTGCCTTGCCCTCCCACCTCTGCCCCCCCCCCCCCACTACAGGCAAATAGGTCAGAAATGACCTATATGTGACCGTTTCTGGGCTGCAACAGTCGCACCCCTCCCCCATCACCACTCATCAGTTAATAACCCCCCCACCTCACCCGATAACACTACCCTACCAAGCCCCACATGCCTCTTAGTACTGCTCTTGGTACTGCTCTTGGTGATGCTACTTCACTACCCAGCCAGCAATCCAATTCAGACTATTCCTTGTACCTCCTATTTTTTCAATTCTTCCATATATTGCTTTGCTTTGATCTCTGATAAAAACATTCTAACTCTCCCATTCGTTACTACTTTCAATTTGGCAGGAAATTGTAAATAGGCCTCTGATCCCAGAGCCTGAAATTGCAAGATCATCTGCCTCAACCTCCACCTTCTCTCAATTGTCACATGACAAAAATCTGGCCTGGCAAAGAATGTAGTACCCTCAAAAGATCTCTTCCTGTCAGGCCTTGCCTTGTCGATAATTTCTTGTCGTAATAAAAAGTTCCCTACGTATACTAGAATAGCTCTGAGGAGAGATGCATGACTACCTCCTTCTGCTCCTTGCGCCTTCCTCTGCGTAAAGGGGAACCTATGTGCCCTCTGAATCTCCTTGTCCCACTGCCACTGGGACTCCGGAAATGCACCCTCAAGTAAATTTACCACAAAGCGCCTGGTGTCTTGCCCCTCCAGCCCCTCAGCCACACCCAGAAGTCTAACATTGTTGCGCCTTTGACGATTTTCGAAGTCCTCCATTTTCCACTGGAGGTCTTCCGAAAGCTTTTCCTGCGTTGACTTAAAAGATTGCCAGTTGCCAAGATCATCTTCAAGCTTGCCCTTTCTCTCTTCCACCTCTGTTACTCTCCCTACTAGGTCACCATAGAGCTTATTTGTTTTCTTTAAAGTCAATTGAATTTTTTTAGAGTCCTGTCTTGCTTTCCGGCTCACTGATCTGGCCTCAGTCTGCATTTGCTTCAGCATGTTAAACAAGAGATCAAATGGGGTGCTGTGCTTAGAAGAGCACGCCGAGTCCTCCTCCTGGTATGTCTGAGAGGCTGCTGAATAATCCCACAGGAGCCGCTTCTCTGTACCCCCTGGGGAACCTGCCATTCGTCTACTCGGTTTTGCCTGCCTTTTCTTTTGGGTGGTGTCATTACCCATATCAGTGCCTGAAGAACTGGAGCCTGACAGGATATCCACATCAGCGTCACCCTCCTCCTCAGAGGACTCTTCACTAGGCTGTACCGAGTCAGAATCTTCATTTAGAGAGTAAAAGTGCTCCCCTTCCACCGAGCCGACATCCCCTGTCTTCACCATTACATGAGTTCCTGAGCTCTCAACAGTACACAGATCTCTGTTTGCGAGACTAACTGCACTCCCCCAAGTGGCCTTAGTGTTTTTTGATGCACGCAGCTCCTCCTCGAGTTACATAATGGCACTCATCATGTCCGCATTCCCAGTCTCACCTGTGAGTGTGCTCCCCACCAGCGCTGGCACCGCGCCCCCTGAATTTGAGTCAGGAGCTAGTTCTTTCTGCTTCTGTATCTGTCCTGCATCCTGGGACCCAGAAGCGCGGACTTCTCCGTTCGCCATGCTCTGGCTAGACTGTTGCTTAGCAACGCCCGGGGACGTGTTCAGTGCGTCTGCAGCGTCCTCGAGGACGCCTCCGCCATCGCCCCGACCTCCAGGATTGTTGTCGCTGACCCTGCTTGGAGTGCCATCGCTTTGCCCCGTGGAACGAGCAGAAAAGACCTCCGACAAGGTAGGCTGTCTGAATAATGTTTCCTTTGACTGCCTTCTTTCCGTCCTATCAGCCGATTTTCCTGGCATCGCTGAGCGCGCCTCGGCAGGGCTACTCAAGTCAGCACCGCAGATCACGCTGGGTTTCCCCCGCTGCTCAATCTTCCTTTTCTGTTGTGGGGCCACTATTTTCCTAATCGCCCCTGGGTTCTTGGCAGGAAGGGTGACTTCTTCGGCCGGGACGTTCTTCCCTGCGTCCGGTTGCTCTCTTGTCTTATCTTTCCCTTTGTCCGTTTTAGCTGGGCCGGGGGCATCTTAGTCAGCTGTTGCTGCGAAGTTCTTTTAGAGCCAAGGGAGCTCATCAGAACGGTAAGCTTTTCTTTCAGCAAAAGATACTCCGCTAAAAGACGGAATTTTAATAAAACGCCAACGGAAGAAGTGACTCGTATTTGCCGCCACCACTCAAAAGCCATCGGGGGTCATTAATCAACTCATAAGTCGATTAGTATTGGTGATAACAGGTGATAACGGGGGAGAGGTCCTAGTGCGACCTTTCAGCACAACCCGTCCGCGGCCATCTTGCCTCCTCTCGACCACCTATTGCCATTATAAATTACAATAACTTTTATTTAAGTATTAATTATTTAAAAAAATTAAAAACCATTGTTATTTGTAATATCAATACATCTAAGTCAGTAAATACAACACATATTGTATTACAAATGCTATAGGTGTCACATTTGCGAAAGTTAAAACTATTGGAATTGTAAGTGACAAAGCTATTAATTTAGCTATTTTCAAAACTAACACATAAATACAAAATTTGTCATTTACAATACCAATAGCTCAAACTTTCCTAATGCGAGACCTATTGCATTGCAAATGCTTGTCTATTATCAGTATTTATTTTGTTGTTAGGTTAACAAAAGTAATACAATAGAACAAAAAACAGCATTGTATATTACATATAAACCTTTTTCAAAACATCCACAAGATTACATCATCATGAGCGACAAAATGCATAAGAGAGAGTTCCATGTTCATTAGAGTAGATATCAACAGTGCAGGAGGTGCAGTGGCACAGGGCCCAGGGGGTGTGACGGACTCCCTGGCCTCCAATTGGGGATGTCTTTATCTATCAAAGTGTGATAGGGGGCAATTTTCATTGCTTGCATAACGAATCATAGGAGCCATGCCACACCAGTGTGCATGTTCTGTTCTGGTGGCCCTTTTGTTTAGGTCTCGGCCTGCGTAGGCTGCGCTTGCGCAGTCTCGCCGGCGAGATCTTATGTTTCTCAGTGTGGGGCTTGAACCCGCCCCTCTTCTCCATTGGCTGGCTTCCTAAACGGAGGCCAGCCATTGGAGGAGGGGCGTCTGTCCATTTAAGTCCCGTCTTTTTGGGATTCGGGGGTGTGTGTTTTAGTTTCTTTCTCTCCTCTTCCCATTGGCTGGAATTTTACATTCCAGCCAATGGGAAGAGGAGAGAAAGAAAAACACGCCCCCCAAATCCGAAAATTACGGGGCTTTTCGAAGAGTCATTTGTGCTTGACCGCCGCCGGAGAAGCAAGGGAGAACGTCCGAGTCCGCAGCCCCAGCCGGTGAGTGCTCGCTTTTCTTGCCTCTGCCCCCTGTTTGTGCTCCGTTGTGATTGTTTTTCTGCCCTCTGTTCCCTCGTTGTGATCTGTTTTTCTGGCCTCTGTCCCCTGTGTGTGGCTCTGTGTGTGTGTGGCTGTGTGTGTGTCTGTGGCTGTGTGTGTGTGGCTGTGTGTGTGTGTGTGTGACTCTGTGTGTGTGTGTGGCTCTGTGTGTGTGGCTCTGTGTGTGTGGCTCTGTGTGTGTGTGTGGCACTCTGTGTGTGTGTGTGTGGCGCTCTGTGTGTGTGTGTGTGTGTGTGTGGCGCTCTCTCTCTCTCTGTGTGGCGCTCTGTGTGACGCTCTCTGTGTGTGTGTGTGGCTCTGTGTGTGTGTGTGTGTGGCTCTGTGTGTGTGTGGCTCTGTGTGTGTGGCTGTGTGTGTGTGTGGCTGTGTGTGTGTGTGGCTCTGTGTGTGTGTGTCTGTGTGTGTGTGTGTGTGTGTGTGTGTGTGGCTCTGTGTGTGTGTGGCTCTGTGTGTGTGTGGCTGTGTGTGTGTGTGGCTCTGTGTGTGTGTGTCTGTGTGTGTGTGTGTGTGTGGCTCTATGTGTGTGTGTGTGGCTCTGTGTGTGTGTGTGTGTGTGTGTGTGGCTCTGTGTGTGTGTGTGTGTGTGGCTCTGTGTATGTGTGTGTGGCTCTGTGTGTGTGTGGCTCTGTGTGTGTGTGGCTGTGTGTGTGTGTGGCTCTGTGAGTGTGTGTGTGTGTGGCTCTGTGTGTGTGTGTGTGGCTCTCTGTGTGTGTGGGTGTGGCTATGTGTGTGGCACTGTGTGTGTGTGTGGCTCTGTGTGTGTGTGGGGGGGGCTCTGTGTGTGTGTGTGTGTGGCTCTATGTGTGTGGCTGTGTGTGGGTGTGTGTGGCTCTGTGTGTGTGTGTGGCTCTGTATGTGTGGCTCTGTGTGTGTGTGTGTGTGTGTGTGGCGCTCTGTGTGTGTGTGTGTTGCGCTCTGTGTGTGTTTGTGTGTGTGTGTGTGTGGCGCTCTCTCTCTCTGTGTGTGGCGGTCTCTGTGTGTGTGCCGCTCTCTGTGTGTGTGGCGCTCTGTGGGTGTGGCTCTGTGTATGTGGCTCTGTATGTGTGTGGCTCTATGTGTATGTGGCTCTCTGTGTGTGTGTGGCTCTGTGTGTGTGTGTGGCTCTGTGGGTGTGTGTGTTTGTGTGTGGCTCTGTGTGTGTGTGTGGCTCTGTGTGTGTGTGTGTGTGTGTGTGGCTCTGTGTGTGTGTGGCTCTGTGTGTGTGTGTGGCGCTGTGTGTGTGTGTGTGTGGTGCTCTCTCTGTGTGTGTGTGGCGCTCTCTCTGTGTGTGGCGCTCTCTGTGTGTGGCGCTCTCTGTGTGTGTGGCACTCTGTGTGTGTGTGTGGCTCTGTGTGTGTGTGTGGCTCTGTGTGTGTGTGTGGCTCTGTGTGTGTGTGTGGCTCTGTGTGTGTGTGTGGCTGTGTGTGTGTGTGTGTGTGCGTGGCTCTTTGTGTGTGTGGGGCTCTGTGTGTGTGTGTGTGTGGCTCTGTGTGTGTGGGTGTGTGTGTGTGGCTCTGTGTATGTGTGTGTGTCTCTCTGTGTGTGTGGGTGTGGCTCTCTGTGTGTGGGTGTGGCTGTGTGTGTGGCTCTGTGTGTGTGTGTGGCTCTGTGTGTGTGTGGGGTTCTCTGTGTGTGTGTGGGGGTTCTGTGTGTGTGGGGGGCTCTGTGTGTGTGTGGGGCTCTCTGTGTGTGGGGGGCTCTCTGTGTGGGGGCTCTCTGTGTGTGGGGGGGCTCTGTGTGTGTGTGTGTGTGGGTCTCTCTGTGTGTGTGGGGGGGCTCTGTGTGTGTGTGTGTGGGGCTCTGTGTGTGTGGGGGGGCTCTGTGTGTGTGTGTGTGTGGAGCTCTGTGTGTGTGGGGGGGCTCTCTGTGTGTGTGGAGGTGGCTCTGTGTGTGGGGGGGCTCTCTGCGTGTGTGTGTGGGGGGAATCTCTGTCTGTGTGTGTGTGTGGGAGGGGGCTCTGTGTGTGTGGGGGGGATCTGTGTGTGTGGATCTTTGTGTGTGGCTCTGTGTGTGGCTGTGTGTGTGTGTGTGTGGCTGTGTGTGTGTGTGTGTGTGGCTCTGTGTGTGTGTGTGGCTCTGTGTGGGTAGCTTTTTTTGTAGGTGGCTCTATGTGTGGGTGGCTCCATCTGTGAGAGGGTGGCTCTCTGTGTGTGTGTGTAGGTGGCTCTGTGTGGGTGGCTGTGTGTGTGTGTGGATGGCGCTGTGAATGACTCTGTATGTGTGTGTAGGTGGCTTTGTGTGTGTGGCTCTGTGTGTGGGTGCAAATGCAATAGGTCTCGCATTTGCGAGAGATTAAGCTATTGGCATTGTAAATGACAATGCCATTTATTTATATGTTTTAAAAACAAAAACATAAATAAAAATAATGTCATGAGCAATGCCAATAGCTCTAACTTTGACAATGCCGAGACCATTGCATTGTAAATGCTTGTTTTAATCACTCTTCTGGTACACATGTGGGGTAACGGGCTGCATGCGTAGAGTGTGCGTGCATGCGATTTAGAAATATGCTCTCAATCCTTTATTACGACTACAAATCCTCGATCACTGAGAATAAAGAGGCATGATGATGTGTAACTTTTGAAAAGTTGTGGAAGTTCAGAAATTAGAAAGGTGGATCATTGGGGGCTCTCATGCGGTGGTGATTGAAGTGATATTATTCATGGAGGTGTTATTTTGGCTCTTCAGGAGACATTGGGATTGACGTCAATTTTATGGCAATGCCAAACTCAGTACAATACAATAAGGTAATTATGAGTTACAGGCGGCTCCTCCTCTATGGTGGAGGAGCGTCGCCCTCCTGCCAGCAGCTTGAAAAGTTGAAAAATAAGTAGATAATACAACAGGTTTATTATCGTTTTACTTTTCAACTTCTACGTGCTGCGTCCTGTAGGCGTGCCATTGTGGGTGCAGTCAGGAAGGGGAGTGGTGGACAGCACTGCTATCAGTGCGCATATGGGTTTGGCCGGCTGTCTCAGGCCGCCCAAACCCACACGTGCACTGAGCTGTCTCCAACCCAGCTGCGTTGCCGGGTTGGAGACTGCAGGCAGAGGCTCCCAGTCTCCCTGGGAGCGCAAATCATCAGCGCACTGGCCAATCCTGAAGCTGCTCTCATGCATGAGAGCAGCTTCAGGATTGGCCGTAGGCGAGGCTGGGAGCCTCTGTCTGCAGTGGAGCCGAAAGAGGAGCAGAAGACCGGCGATGTGGCGGGGTGCAGGCGGCAGGTAAGTTCCTTTTTTTTCTTCTTCCTTTCTTGGCCCCCCTCTGCCCCCACCACTGCTCCTGCCCACCACTCTGCCCTAAAGCCGGCCTCTACTGATAGAGGGCCCCACAGAATGTATGCCACCTATAAATTGGAACAGATAAAATTGATATTTTAGAGCATAATATATAACATTTTAAGATTCAGACTATGGGTGCAGAATTCTAATGCAATGTCCCACAAAGATCATTCACCCTAAAACGTAACCCAGAGGTGACTGCCTGGCTTTAAGCAGTGACAATGTTAATAAGCATTGGCAAAGTCAATATGTCTGTCTTGCCAAACTGATACGATGGTTATAGATTTTTTCCATGCAAGCATATACAACAAGAAGGAAAAATAAGGAAAATAAGTTGTCACCTAAATGCAGCAGCCAAATGTTTGCAATAAAATGTTTAAATACAAAATGTAACTACCAGGTATAATTTCAGTAGAACAGTACACGAACTTCCAAGCAGGCAGGTGTACCTGGAACAGGTACAGAAACAGTTTTTAGAGCTAGGGCACATCCTAGGAATATATGGTTCTAATTGAAATGAAAAAATATTATTTCAGTTAAATTACAGTTACTTTAAAACATAGTTAAAACACAAAAAGAATGACTAAAATTAATAAAATAAGAAAAATATATAACATAGAAAGAAAAAATGCATTGGCGAAGTATGTTATTGCCCCAGCATCTCTGTACTAAAGTTTACTTGTTTTTAGGCTGATGTGCCCATGTGATAAGGTAATATGCCATTGTTCGCTGTGCATGAGAGAAAATTACTGAGGCGAGCTGACACATTTCTCTGTGCTCAATACTTTGGTGAATAGAGGCAAAATGGCAACAGTAATGTATGAGAAAAATCCTAGACAAGGGGTTTTCTCATACATTTGGGTTTTTCCTGCCCTGAGGGCTTCCATTAATAACAGGGGGTCCTGGTTTTTGGATTGGCAAAATGTGAACAGATTAGTTGACGGAAAGGGCTGACCCAATGCTTTTGGAGCTATGTGCATACGTATGGATTATTATCTATATATTTTTAGACATGAGGCTACAACACAACTAAAGCTTTCTCAAGGCCAGACCTAATAAGAACACAATCAAGAACATCTGACAGACTTTCCACCTGCACCACTTGGGTACTCACTTTCTGTTCGGACATCACTCACAGACGTTTACTGATATGCAAGTGCAAGTGACTCCCACTTTCCACTGGGAGTGACAAGCACACACCTGCAAACCTGATGTAGTGGCTCTGAAAGGTGTCTGTTGCATCCTGGCTGGTGCATGGGAGACAATGCTGGGGCAGAAGGTAGGATGGACCATGGAATGGGTACAAGGTTGGCAGCTGATGGGTCTACAGTTTGGCCTTTTTGGGAAACAACCTTTACAACGCAACTTTTACAACGCACTACCATTACAACAAAACTTTTACAACGCAACATCCATTACAACGCATGCATTTACAACGCAACCATTACAACACATGACACTACAACGCACACCAGTACAACGCATGTCATTACAACTCAGTCATTACAACGCATACCATTACAATGCATAACATTACCATCCAACACTTACCCTACTGTTGCACCCCCTGGAGTTAGAATAGTCATTTTTACCCCTGCACTATCCAACACTTACCCTACTGTTGCAACCCCTGGAGTTAGAATAGTAATTTTTACCCCTACACTATCCAATACTTACCCTACTGTTGCACCCCCTGGAGTTAGAATAGTACATTTTACCCCTACACTATCCAATACTTACCAAACATGCAATGTAATGTAATGCGTTGTAATGATATGCGTTGTAAAGGCATTATGCGTTGTAATGGAATGCGTTGTAAATGTAGTTTTTAAAATTTCGTTGTAATGGCATGCGTTGTAATGGAATGCGTTGTAATAGATGTTGCGTTGTAAAAAATGCGTTGTAAAGGTATGTGTTGTAAAAGCGTGCGTTGTAACGTCATACATCCGGCATTTTACTACCAGCTGTGAATATGGATGTTGCCATATATGTGTGGGTGTGCTGAAAATAAAGATTTTTACCTACCAAAGGAAGCATCTTATCAAGGGTAGTGAGCGACAAGGACTTGAAGTGCCACTATATACTTATTTTTCTGAAAGAAGTCTTAGTGAGGTGTTTTTCTGAGATATCAAAAGCAAGAGGTGAGATAAGTCACTAAACCTGTGGACAACTAAGCAGTGAACTGTGCATAAGAGTATGCACACTGGTGTCAGATTCATCCAAATTGACTCGCTGGGATTCATTGAAGTGACGTCAGCAGTTGCGCTAATTGCTGAGTGCAACGGGCATCAGCTTGTGGGTGCCAAGATCCCATGTAGTTCACGCAAGATCATACTAACGCATTGCTAGCGTGTGACATCGGAGTCAATGTGGACATGTCCAGTATGAGACATTGATCAAAGGGAGCCAGAGAGTGTGAAATATCAGTATTGCAGAACTGGTGGGTGAAGTTCCACTGCTCGTGCGTCAGAGCGAAACATTTGTCAGCAGGCTGCTTCAGAGTGCGAAGAGACACGGTGGGCATTTAACACATACGCTGGTGTTACCCATTAGAGAACGATGGCCAACTTTGAGGAAAGTACATTTGTTTTCTATATACTACCGATGATGAAATAGAGAAATATATTTACTAGGTCTGTTATTGAGGAAAGAGGGAGAATGGAGATCTTCGTATAAGGTGTTGTTTTACGCAAAGAGAAAGAAGTACTGGCAGAAAATTGTATATATTTCTGAAAGTGCAGAAGACAACAGTGGGCACTTGGTTTATTTTATTTTGTTGTTTTGCCTTATGAACAAGTGACTTATGTTTACTCTATTCAAATAAGGAAGATAGATTCTGTGGTATCTCTGCCGACTTTCCGCTTGTCTGCGGGTGAACCGCCTCCTGATTTGATGGGAAGACTGGAGGGATGCATTTGAGACTTACATGGAGGTCATTTGTGTCAAAGTGTTTGTGCCAAAAAGGTAGTTGGCAATATCGCAGCGCAGTTTGAGGGTAGGAGGAAGGAATAGGATGATCAAGCGTCAACGTTTTGCCAGGACGGTCCCTGTTTTTAACCAGCTGTCCCAGCAAATTTCAAGAAATTTAGCTCATGTCCCCGTTTTTGGAGAGGGTCGACTGAAAATGGTGGGAGGTGTTCTTTTATGTTTTACAAAGCAGAGATACTTAGCAGTTGTTTCAAGAAAGCAATTTAATTAACAGGCAAGCTACTGGGCTTAAAAATTTCATTTTATGTATGTTCTTACTGCCTGTTCTGTAATTCTCTGCTGAGGAACGCTCTCATCGCTTGAAGTAAAATTGTAGTCCTTCTTCTATTTTTGTGAAATGTCCCGGTTTTTGGCTTTAAAATTCTGGTCACCCTAGGAAGGAAGATACTTAAACAAGTACTTGTACCAGTGAGAGATGAGGATTATTTGAAACTATAGGACGGGGAGGTTGATGAGAATAAGAGCAATAAGACTTCATGAGGACAATTCCAAATCTGAAGTTCCCAAATGCCGGATCCACACCTTCACAAGGTGTGACCTGCCAACTCACATTGTGCCACCATGTGTCTCACACGATATTGACTCCCTTCACACAATTACCCGGTGGGGAGCAGATGTCACACGGTGGCAGGGAATACAGGCTGGAAAGCATGCACAGACTGGCTTTCCAGCTTGTCTTTAAGGTCTGTAAACAGCCAATGTCCAAGGGGCAAGAAAACAGCCCAAGACATCGGTAACAGCCTCAGCGACCATTTTTCAGAAAAACTTGGGAGGAGGCGGTGGGATTGGTGGAAAGTAAACTGCATCTTAGCCAAGAAGCCTCACGCCCTGGATGGCCCTGCACCCACTCACACAGTAAAAAGTATTCCTATTCTGGCAGAAGTGCAAGGGGCTCATTTATGAAAAGTGACGCATCGCTGCGTGAAAACAGCGATGCGTCACTTTTCACTGCACCCTCCTTGCGACACCAATGATGCGTCATATTTACAGTATGACGCATCATTGCGCAAGGAGTTACAGATACGTCAGTATTTCTGACGTATCTGTATGGCGCAAAAGTGACACATTGCTGGAGTGTGTCACAAAAGTGACGCAACTCCAGCAATGTATCCTTTCACATGGGGCAAGCCCCATGTGAAAGGCCCTGCGTCAGTCTTACGCCTGCTGTGAGGCAGGCGTAAGAAATTGACGCATTTGTGTCTTAGAAGTGGCGCAGTGAAATATCATAGATTTCACTGCATCACTTCTACGACCCTTTCTTGCGTCAAAACGCCCCCTTTGCATACATTATACCTGGCGCAGGTATAATGTGGAGCAGGGGTTTACAAAGTGATGCATCTACCTAGATGCGTCACTTTGTAAATATGGCGCAACAAGGTGCACTTTTTACACCACTGGTGCGTCAGAAAAAGTGACGCACCAGCGGCGTAAAAGTGACGCACGGCCTCATAAATGAGGCCCCAAGAGCGGTGTGGGATACCACCCCTTTCAGGAAGTTGATATCCAATCCATTGTTTGTGACCATAACCCAGCCAGTAGGGGAGGTGAGGTGAGGTACTGGGACTACTAAATGGCTTATTACATTTGGCCCTGAGTTTGCTGCCCATATGAAGCTTTTGCAAAGTTATATTTTGTGAAAAATGGCAGTAAAAAGTTATGTATACCAATGGTCATGGCAAGAACAGAAAAGCTTTTACATCTTCAAAGAACAGAGATGGTTTGAGAGTTCTATATTGAAAGCCACAATTCCTTAATGACAAAATACAATATTGTGATGAGACATAGCAGAATGAGAGAACTCTCCAATATCCTAAAGTTAGGCGTAAGAGTGTTGTTCCTAGAGAAAAATGTGAAGATTTAGGAAGTAAACCTATGCATCCATGGTCGGTAAGATGTTATACCAATAACCTTGGGTTATAACATATACATTTTTTAAATAAATATTTTCCTTCGGTTTTTGATTGCAGAACATATACATTTTAAACCAGGATCTTGGTCATGAAGACATCTCCACAGGACAAACTATACTGTCAGCATATTCATACCTTTGAAATATAAATCTCAGGGACCTCGATCCACTGTTCTACCCAATCACAGATTCGATACCGTGCTGTTTGTCCCAGGGCCATTGCTGTCTGAGTCCAGGAGACCATAGTCTAAGATATTTCTTATGCTCCCCTTGGGCTTTGTTTACAAGTTCTTCAAGAGCGGCATATTAATTCATTCCAATGGTCCATTCCGATGCAGAGGGAGAATGGGCTGCTTGCCAAAGTCACGCTACATCTCTTGTGGCCACCAGTTTACCGATGGCCACCAGGGTATGCACACTCCTTGGGGGCCCCAGAGAATCCATCAGACCAAACCGAGCTGTCCTAGGATCCAAATCTAGGGGTCTGCTCACCACGTCGCTTAAAGCATGGGGGGAGGACATATTTTAAAGAGTGTTTGAACATTGTCTTTCCAAAATAAATCTCCAGTCCAAAAGACAGGGCTAGTGCTTGACTGGTCCACAATATGAAGACACAATCGCAATGGACCGCACACCGCTAGCCCCTCCTCCGGATCGCCCCTAGGGACTCTGGTACATGGAGTTCTTGAGTGGTTCACCCCAGTGGGTGCAAGTAGGTACTTGTTGAACTGATGATCTCTAGACCCGATACATGTCCCGGGTTTTTGGATATCGCCCGAGACATGGCTCGGGTTTCGGGATAACTTCCCTCATCAGTAGAGAAAATAGTTAGGGGTGGAAGAGAAGGCCGTCAAGCAACCGTCAAAGGCCTCGATGCCCGAACCGGCACCCAGGTGCGTTGTCCAGGAGCCCGTCGGCTCAAAGCTCATGGGAGCCAATTTATAGACACAATCGTCTTTCCAAAATAAATCTCCAGTCCAAGAGACAGGGCTAGTGCTTGACTGGTCCACGATATGAATTGTGTAGATTGGCGGGCAAACATTGAGGCTTCTAGATATTCATGTTTAATACTTGTATTATCCTCTTTTTGCAATAAGCATTATAGCTGGGTGCTTGGTGGGTGTCCAGGTCATCTTTGGCCCATTTGTAGTCAGATGAGATTTTAGTAATATTTAGTTGAGATGCATATGATGATATTTCATGGCAACTGGAAATTCAATATGAGTAGAGGATTGTGTACGTGGAGAAATTTGCCATATTAATAAATACACTCAGGCAAAGTGAAGTAAAATCTGGACTGTCAAATTTGCTCTATGTATAAAAAGGGAGACTATTAGTAAAACAGCTGTCTCTTGTTTCCTGTGAAAAAGCCTGCTTTCGAAAGTGGCATATCCATGTAGATTATCTACACTACGTGCATTGAACTTTGGAAATATAATGTTATAAACATGTTGGTTCTATGGCCTTTGACGTGTTTACCCTTAGTACGATTAAAACATTTAACATGATGCACTTTATTATTTGAATATTTTAAAATATGTTTCAATGTGTTTATTTCCATGGATGTACACAATACTAGCAACGTTCAGATGAGATTGTTCTGTGACACTCTTGAATATTGTGTTTATTGAATTCGATCCTTAGATCTAAACTGGTTGATTTAGTCCAGACCAAAATCCTTAGGATTGAATTGACTGTCCACGATCCCTATGATTAATGTGAGAGGACAATTCTGTCAGCGCTCTCTGGTCGTGCCGCGTTAGAGTCAGGGCCTCAGATATCAATAGTGCAGCAGGTGCAGCTGTAGCGGTGCACAGGGGCGTTAGGGGCTCAATGCACCCACATTATAGCTGCATTCTACTCTCCGGCCAGTAGACGAGGTTAGCTTGGGGTCAATTTACCATCCTTGCACCACAGCCCTTGACAAAATTTCCCCAGGCCTCATCCAAAATCCAACTCTGCAAAGCCCAAGGGGGGGGGGAGTCTCCCCTTTCCACGGGCATTGCAGCCTGAGCTATGGCTGCGTGGCCCATGGGAAGTAGTGGCCCTTCTCAGGGGCTTAGCTATCAATAGTGCGGGAACTGCAATGGTGCTGTGGCCCAATAGTGGTAATGTCTCTATTATACTTTTTAGCCAATACACCTGGGGAAGCAGTGGGCGTTGTGACAATTTACCTGGCTTGCACCAAGGCCTTTGGCGCCATTGCTTTGCCAGAAGCCTCTTTTCCCATTGACCTTGCAGCAATGGTCCAAGGGAGAGGCCTGTGATAGTCCAATGCAGTCTTGAACAATTACTGCAAGCCTCAGGGCCCCTCTCAGGGGTGTATTATCAGTAGTGCAACAGGTGTTCTGGTGCCACTGCCCAGAGGAGATAGGGGTCCAATGCACCCAATTTATTGCTGTATTGCAGTCTCATCTTATTCTATAGAAAAAAAAGTGCTGTAATGCCCTTAGGCTAGGTTCGCGCCATACAAAAACTGCAATAAAACAAATCTAAGAAACGAAATGTCCTTAACGTCTTCCTGCTCCCCATTAGAAAGATGTCCTACCGGGTCCAGTTTGGTCCCATCTTCAGCGTACTCTGTTCCTACAGGTGTGGTGTGCTGTGTTTATCATGGTAGGTAAATACTGCAGTTTGCCACTTCGACCTATATAATGGTGCCTAGTCAAAGTATTGAGGTGATACCAATTTTGACTAATGCTCTTAAGCTAGAGATTCATAAAAGTGCAGGAATAGTGTAATAATGTGTATCCACAAATAAGCTGTAAGAGACATAGGGCTTGACCATGGGTTGGTCGTTCCAAAGTGCTGTCACCATATGTTCTGAGTGGCTAATTCAATCTTTGGGAACGCTACTTTATGCCCTTTTGAGCCAGGCCCAGAAATAATTTACCTAAACACAGAAAATGTTATTCAGGTAAAAAAGTTGTGGATTCAATGATATATGGACACCTTTTGGACTGTTGTGTTATTTTGTCAAAAGTGTTTTGGGCGACATAAAATCTCCTGGATGTCCCTGCAAGCTTACATTTGACATGAAACTGGCATTGCACACTTCATAAATGTTTTTAGTAATATAGTTTCATGTATAGTTTATAAGTTTCCTCAGTCCAGTCACACTAGCTTCAGAGACTGGACTGTGGTGCGCTCGCTGCTGACCCGGACCAGGACCCTCTCACACTCTCTCCAGAATCTGGGTCCATCACACTCATTCCAGAACATAGTCTTCTTCATAAAACATTTTTTTTAATCTCGAAACATCGTACAGCTTAGGTGGTCTTTCTGGGCTTTCCATCAGACTTAGTGTAGATCCCATGGTATGCTCATTATGTCACCCATGTTTACAGTGCCCTGAAAATGTCTCTTGATCTGCATAGTTGGTTAGCCACAATAGAGTGAACACCTTCAATTTTCTATAATTCATTGTATGGTTATAGATCTTTTGTGTCAGCACCTAGGATTGGTTCAGTGTCTCTATGAATGCCACTAGTACTTCCTCCCAAGGATGTGCTATTGGGCGTCTGCTTAGCAGGTCAACCTAATGGCAACACCGAGGTGGAAGCTGCTCCGTTTAACATGAGCTCAGACTTACTCCATCTTGAAGAAGGCTTACCGAGGCTCTGATTTCATACACATTTTTCGTTTAACCAGTACATTATAATATTCATAGAAAGTTGATAAGCTATCTCGTGCTTCCTAAGAAATTCAGGCATAGATCACCTGAGAAATTTAAGAAGAGTAGGGGAAGGTGCAGTACCAAGCGGCATCCTATGGGAGAGATCCTTATATGCGACAAGCAATGCCCAGATGTACTGATTGCTATCGACAGGAACTAGGAAAAACACATATCTGCCTCTCCATTAACCCTGACTTTGGATTCCCGGCAGTCCTGTAGCAAGGAATGATCTACTGTCTCCAAGGCCACGGACGGACCAACATAATAAGAGCTACTGACTCCCATTCATCTCTGACCCATGGCGGGGTCTCCACAAGAGCAGCCTCCATCCCATGACGGGATAAGAAGCCGGACTGATGATTGCACAGATGTGACTGCATTTGTTGGTGTCTTCGTAACTTCAATTGAGAAGCCTCCTTTATCGCAGCGATAACTGAGATGGTTGAAATTGACAGATCACTGCCCAGTCTATCCCTAGACAGAGATGTCTTTTTTAACAGTGGTGCATTCCATGGCAGTGTACATAGTCCCCCTCATCAAATGCTGGATTCAAAATAATCCCCACTGCTGAGGCCACAAACCATGAAAGGTTCTTTATGGTGGTTGTTGGACAGGAATCAAGATGGGTAGTAGAACATATGAACTCCTCCCGCAAATGTGGCTCCCCTCAGAATTTACTTTAATCTAATACGTTAGGAGAACGAGTTAGGAATGCAATAATGGTCAGTCTTAGGCCTAAGACCTGCCACCTTTTTCTACAAAGAAGGAATTTGTGGTTTCTGCCATGTAACTTAAAACTGTATGAGATGACTGTGTGTTTGTTTGCTGCCTCATGTTCTTTGCTTTAAAATACTTCTCTTTTACTCTCAACATAATCATCTAATTCTAATGAGCTCTTTGAGCACCCTTCACATGTAACAGCATATACCATCTCACCTGATTTCTACCATTTCGCTTGAATTTAAGTGCCTTCATTCTTTTCCCTTGCCCTTACTTATTCTGAAACCAGGGGGCACATGCATCATTGTAGGAATTTGCGATTCCTAAATTGCGAAAATTAAGGAATCGCAATTTAGGAATTGCAAAATCCTATGCATCAATATATTTCAAAAGTTTTAGCGATTCCTTAATTTTCTGTATTTGCGATTCCTTAATTGCGAATCGCAATTAAGGAATCGCATTACATTGATTCCTATGGGCCTAGAGGCCCATAGGAATCAATGGCAAAGCATTCTCATTTTGCGAATTCGCAATTAAGGAATCGCAAAATGAGAATGCAATTTCAAGGGTGCAGGGGGGTGTCCAAAGGACCCCCCCCTGCACCCCTGAAATGTCACGTAAGTACATTTTACTCACACACATGTCCCAAGGGCATGTGTGTGTGTAAAATAGAAGTTTCAAAAATGCACTTTTGAAACTTTTTGCAAATTACCAAGAAGGTTGACTTCATGGTAATTTTCCCCTTCCTAATTGCGAATTCGCAATTAAAAAAAAATCATGCATAGCATTTAAGAAATCGCATAATTTGCGATTTCTTAAATGCTATAGCAATTTAAGAAATCGCTTTAAATTGCGATTTCTTGAATTGCGAAAAATGAAAAAAAGAAAAAAAAATGATGCATCCCAAAAATGTTTTTTGCATTCGCAAACAGCCGATTTTTGCGATTCGCACCGTTTGCGAATGCAAAAACCAATGATGCATGTGCCCCTAAGAGTCCTTTTGTATCAATTATTTCCTTCATGCTGAGACACTTCCTACCAAGTGCAGAGCAGTCAAAGACTTTGGCTAGTGATCCACTGAATCGAGCCACCAGGCCTTCAGCAGACCCCCAATCCTCTTTCCCAGACTTTAGGACACATCCATTGTTTTGCAGTTTTTGAGGGTCATACTGAAAGGATCAGGCAGACCCCATGTTGTTTTGGTGAATCCATGAATAAGATGCGTCATAGTTACGTCCACAATTGTGCATAATATCATTTATTTATGGAGTCAGAATACGAATCTTTCTAGATGAGTAATTCTCAAACTTTTGTAGACCACAGCCAAATTTTTAGAACAACAAACTTTTGCAACTCAACTAGCCTTAATGGACATGGGTGGGGTGATTCCTATCATCACTGTAAATCCAAGTTCACAGATGTACGACGAGGTGAAACGGAGCAGCCCCTTCAAAGCTTTAGTAGAAAGAGTTGGATAAGTTTGTCGAACAGACAGTGACAGCTGCGTCAGTTTTTGACATTTGAAATTCATGGTTATCGAGGCGTCCTTGGACAGGTCGATGTGTTCTTTGTCGGCTTCGGTCGACATCCCAGTCACATTTTAGCCCTGAAACAGATTTGCAATCTAGGCCTTTTGATGACAGTTTTTCATCTCTTCAAGGAAGTATCCATCAAAATTTTCTTTCGGCGTGTTCAAATGTGCAGAGATCGCGCAGATTATGCCGTAAGCAGGTTTCAGCTCATTTTAGGTGGTAAAGGCTTCAAACGCTTCAAAGCTGTCATACTTTCGTTCTTCAAATTTCTTTCACAAAACAAGTTTTTTGATGAAACATCAAATTTTGTTCAGAGCTGCAAATATATCTACTCCATCATTGCTTGTAAATACAAATTCAGATAGTTTAATTTTGAAAACATTTCCACCAAATACGTGAACTTCAGAACAATGTCTATGTTACACAACGATTCTGCCTAATCAATTTTCACCTACAGAGACATGGAAAGTGCATGGAGTTCCACAAGTCTTGTTTGCATTTTCTCTCACAAGAGCCAAGGTACCTTGGTGTGCAGAAGAAGTGATCTATGGATACAACCCATCTCCTCACACAGATTTTTAAATGAATGCAATTGCAATGGCCTTGAAGTTCTAAACACTTTTCAAATCATCCAACAGAGTTTCCGATACTAATATTTCTCTGTGAAGGTTGCAGCGAGATCCTGATGGATTTTACCTACATCACCCTTATTTTTGCTGCACATGGCCTGGGCACCATCAGTCCATATCCCAAACTAATGGGAAACATCCTTTACAACAACGCAACTTTTACCACGCAGTGCCTTTACGACGCAACTATTACAACGCATGTCATTACAACGCATTGGGCTTGGGGGCGCTCTAGGATAGGGAATGGATTTAATTTACTATCCAACACCTTCCCTACTATCCACGGGGACTGGAGTTGGAATAGTAAATTAAACTATTCACTATCCAGCACCCCTAAGCGCTATGCGTTGTAACAGCATGCGTTGTAAAAACTGCCATGTAAAGGCATGCGTGGTAAAAGCATGCGTTGTAATGTCATACATCCCAAACTAATTCATCCCGTCCAGACCTTTCAATTTTACATAAGTATCAAAGGCCTTGAAAATCTCCTAGCTAGTACCTTGAATGATTGGTTTGCAGCAAAGCATATCTCCATGCAGTTCGTAGTTCCATATGTAACAAATTAAAACAAGTAACTCGAACACACCTTGTACATTTGTGGACTCGTCCAGTTGTAATGAGAAAAAAAAATTACTTGCACCAGCTCTTTGGATAGCTCATCTTCTGTTCTTTTGCACATTTCATTGATTCTAAGTGCGACCGTGTTATTGGTAAGCGGAATTGTTTTACCTTCTTCCGAGCTTTTATCACCACACATAACTCCAACCATGTCTTTTATTGCTGGGAGCACTAAAGACTTGTCAATTGTGTGGGTCCTACCAGCTTGTGCGATTCGCATACTATTCAGCTACGAGGCGTGCATAGCTTTTTCATTGATCTTGGTGAAATGCGAAAGCTTCCTTTTCCACGACTGAAACCTTTGTGATAATGGTACACCGTGCACATCTCCTACTATATCTATATCTCTCTCTACTGTTCCCCCGGGGCGCGAGGCACAAGCTGAGCGATTACAGAGACGTACAAATGTCATGGAACATCAAAAACGACGGAATACGAACTATGAGATAACGGACTGGCGAACAATCTCAAGAGTACGGACTACCGCTCCCCCCCCCCGCCCTCCCCCCCCCTCTTCCTTCTTTCCTCCTTTCTCCTCTTTAGCCTATTTTCTTCTTTCCTCTTCCACTCATGTATAAGCCTCGTCCATGTATGTAAATGTATATTTTTTTATATACAATAAAGAATTTCGGAAATAAAAAAAAAAAAAAAAAAAATCTGAACATCTTATTTTGTAAATCCGGATGCTTGGACTTAATATGTTGACACAATTTGTTAGGTAGCATCTACATTCCATGAAAATCTGAATTTTAAGTATTCTGAGTCATACTTTCTCAACATTTTGCTTTGTGTTGATTTCTTGGAACTCGTTGTTGAAGGCTCTTCTTTGTCAACTTCCATTGGTTTTCATTGATTGACCATTTCGTCCCCCTCAGTTCTTTCCGTTTTTGTCAATTGCAGCATTCCATGTCATCATCATCATCTTCTTTTTCAAGCAGGTATCCATTTGTCCCTCAGGTCTGCAGAGAGGATACACTTAGATGAGATAATAATAAAAATAATAAACAAACATAAACAATGCAAATTACATGGACGTTTTACTTCCTAGCATTTTGCTTTGTATGCACTGTTGTATCTGGCTGGACTCAAGAGAAGCTGGTCCTTCTTAAATGAGATGATGGAAATTTCTTGATTGGAAACAAATCTAGCAATTAAAATCAGTATGCTAGTTAACCAATCGCCCATGACCATTGGAGTGCCCTAGCACGACAAAACTCAGGGGCATATTATCAAGGGATTTATCTCCGCTTTTTGGCTTTAAAAGCCAAGAAAGCGGAGATAAAATTATCTCCCTATCAGCAACAGGGTGCTAACACGCAAATTCGCATGTTAGCACCTTTTTTCTCTACGCTTCCCCTTGCATCTCTAATGAGATGCAAAGGGGGCGTTCCAGAGAAAAATAATACGAGAAATGTTGTTGAGCGACATTTCTCCTATTATCAAGGATTTCGCTAACCCTGTTAGTGATAAAAAAAAGAAGCACTAACCGTGGTTAGCACTGCTTTTTTTACACCTGGTATTTTCCTGACTTAGCCATGATATCCTATGGAAGGTGGATATCATGGCTAAGTTTGTGAGCCCCTATCATCAAGCTAACGCCAAACTTCGAGAGATTATCGTTGGTTTTCCAGCGATAATCTCTCATTTGGCAGTTAGCGCGAGGATTTTTATCACTTCTGAGATAAACCTTGCTAATAGCAAGTTATCTCTGCGATAATTTCCGGCGATGCTTAGCGTTAAAAAATTTGTTGCTAAGCATCGTTAGCGATAATTATCGCTAATCGTTGGTAATATGCCCCTCAGCTCCCAGAGCTCATGCAGCATAGCGAAACACAGCAACTGCTTACAGAGACAAACAAGCAGAAGATAATTAGGCTGGCAGCTCAACAGTGTTACCAGGGCAGAAACAGAGTTCAGAACTAAACAGGAATGGCGGAGTCAGTACACAGCGCCTAAGAAGACCAGGGCAGAGCCAGAGTAAAATAGCGGTCTCTAGGGTAGGACAGAAAGAGCTCATCTGCTGCCCAGTGTGAACAGGGCTAGGCTGTTAGAGACAAGACAGAAAGAGGGTCTGCAAACATACAACCAGGGTAAGGCAGATGCACTGTACTAACCTCTAGACTGGGCCTCAGTCCGGAGCCAAGGTAGTTCTGTCATCTTGCACCAATTACATCTCCTCTGAAGAAGCTGGAAATGTAAGCTCCTCAGAGGAGGCAGAAAATTAAATTACTCAAATGGGTGCTCTGCTCTTTGTGTTAACCGTTTAAAAAACCCAACACCGAGGGGAGGAGCCAAGCTGGCGTCCAAGATGGCCACCTAGGCTCCCGGCTCCGTCGACCTCCTTCTCCTCCCACAAGATCCTGCCACATATCCTGCGCCTTTGCCGTGCCCCTGCATAGATGAGGTGAAATGATGCCCGACCGTGTGATCCCGAGTGTTCTATTAGCTCTGAGGACAGAGAGGGTCGACCTGCAGTTTGCGGCCTGTGCCGGATTTGGAACCGGGGCCTTGAGTAGTGGAAAGGCCGGGGGCGAGTTGAACAACATCGGCTATGTGACATCGTGAAATCCCGGTCGGTTCGGAAGTGAGCTGAGATTTGCCGATTTTAATGGTGGACCTCTGATGAATAACGGTTGCTACAGTGGAGCGAGGTACTATTACCCTGATTGCCCCGGAGTGCTTTCCCATCGATTCCGTCAGTGGAATATACGGAGATTGACTAAAGGTCGCACGAACGTAACGAGGGTCTATCGGAGATAGACTGAGGTAACCCGGCCCTTCATGATTTCGATCGTCGGTCGCTAAATAGGGGTGATTGGAAGACCTTGCCTTTGGGAATGGATTCATGTGAATGGAAGCAATTCATGGCATAGCGCCCACAAGTGATACGAGTGCCACCCTGTCCCGCTCCGCCCCAGTGCCTGCAGATGCCCAAGTGAGTGTTTCGGAACTAAATATCCTGTCTGAGAGGGCTGTGGCGGTGAAGATGACCGTGTATAATGAGTGTGGCTACGTGGGACCAACGCTGAGTGCTGTAATGGCGGCTGTTGTGAGACTTCACTCCTCTGTGAGCATGAAAATGCAAGCCCTGGAAGTTAAACTGGAGAATATCGCGCTCGGAGTGGATTTCAAAGTGCGGTTCCTGTTGAATTGAACGGCGAAATGGAAGTCCTTGAGTTTGAGGTGGATTCTTTAATAGATGTCGGGAACTCTGTGGAGCAGGAGTTTGGGAGTCTGTGGACAGCGGCTCCGCGGGTATTGGGTGTATGAATGTGGCTCTCTCTTTGCTCCTGGACCCTGTCCCAATCCTTCAACAGAAGCATCTGGACTTCCTACTGATACAGTGGAAATGCGAAGAACACGGGGCCCGATGTGCTTTACGATTTTTGGTGGACCTTAACATACCAGTTCTGTATTCGGACTCTCCTGACATTGCTGTGGGCAGGAGGGGAAGTGTTAATGCTCCTGATTGGTCAGGCCAAGGCTGAGCTATATACGATTTTTCACGTTATTTGTGACTCGGTGGTGATACGGGATCTCATCCTTTTATGTGTAATATGTGAGAGGGGAGGCAGGCAAATGATGACCCCCCCCTTTTTTGTCTGTGTATTATAATGTTTGCTGCTTAAGATTTGTTAGGTGAGGGGAGGCTGAACTGTGGGGGGAGGGGAGGGGGGGCAGGAGCCCATACCAAGGCCCTCCTCCATTTTCTTCTTTTAGAATAGTTAATTTTGTTTTGGGGCGACAGGCACACTGCCAGTTGGGGACGGGCGAAAGCTAACGCAGGGGTGCACGGTAGGGGGATGGGGTTTCTGTTTATTTTATTTTATTTTAGGCCGTGCCGTGTATATTTTTGTCATTTATCCTGATCGTATTTCCTGTTTCTAGTGGCAATACACGCCTGCGCTGTTTATTTTTAGTTCATAGTATCCGCGATTATCCCAATCTATCCTGGTTATTTTTAGTATATGGATATAATACAATGTTTTATTATCCTGATTTGTCGGTGGGCGGGGTCTGAGGGCAGTGACGCATGGGTGTATCCGACATTGACATAGCGGCATACCGTACAGGTTATCAGCGCTGGGATCTAAGTAATCCCTCTTGTTGTTTTAGAGATCTATTATGATCAGACTTGCATATCTGGGGGCTGTAATGCTCTAATATCCTGATTTATTGAGTGGGCGGGTCCCGAGGGCTGTAACACTTCGATTCGGTCGTACACTCGTATTGAGTGGGGTAACTTTTAATTGATTGCTAGCGTCTGTGTCCATTTCTATGTCTCCTGTTATTTGAACTTGACCATCTTGCTCTCATGACTGATTGTATTGTTCCTGCTATATCTTAATTTTTGTGTATATCAATAAAAAGAAATATAAAAAAAATAAAAAACCCAACACCATAAACTTAGTACATACACATATAGAAGACGCACTCTGTAAACAGTAAGAGTAAACCATACTGATCAAGAAAAAGTGTTACAATTCAGATTATATTCCAAAATAAAATAGACAGAGTCTTGTTTGCAGTTAAAATGTTCTTTACATTTCTCTTGTAGAAAGTACGGTGAACACAGCCAACACTTATCACCCTGTTAGCACGAGGACTTCTTCATGGCAAACAGGAACCTTTTCCCTTGCCCTCTTTTTCAAACAGTGATATAAATTATTTGATTAGAAACCTCATTCAGGAACACTTCTAAGATCTCAGACAACTCATCCTTAGCCACTGGCTCTTTTAATGAATGTCTCCCAAAAGACCTTGATCTGGTAGCTCCACTTAGAAGAACATCATGCTTCGACAGCGCTCAAGTGCACCTTGGTTCAGAAAGCTGAGGGCCCCTTCCACTGCACACTCAGTGTCTCTTCTTAAAGGTCTTATATCAATGCCAAGAGCATATATAAAGCGGAGAACCAAATGGTGTGCTCTCTCTATTATCAGGAGAGGATTAGAAACGTTAAATTCTTGTAATTCTTTCAAATTGTCACTGAGTTTGACAATCCTGCTACTTGTAAAAATTCTATGCCATCTTTTGATGCCCTCTGTGAACACCTGTAGGACCTTTTCTTCGCCAAAATGGGAAATATTAACAATCATTTGCTCAGTTTAACTTTTTGACTTTATCACCACTTTCCACTTCTAAAAGTGAGGTATCACCACCTACCTTCAACTATCATTGAACATATTTCTCCTGCATCTAATGCATCTTGGTCTGCAGCACCTATTCTGACTCTCTTCTACATCTACTTCCTATAATTCAAAGTGTGGATAGGGTTATTGTCCTCACTCTCATGAAAATATGCATTTGCTCTCTTGCCTCTGCTCCTGTTGCATGCTTCTCAAAAAGGCTATAGTGTTTCCCTTTTAAAAAAAGCGTTTTGCAGCTCCTTCCATTGAAACCGATTCCAGGCCTATCTCTCTTCTCTCCTTTCCTACTAAAATTATTAAACCAGCAGTCAATCTACTATTTTCATATTATCTTAAGTCCCATTCTTTGCTCAACCCTGTTCATGCAGATTTCTGCCAGGCATATAGAAACGAGTCAGTGGTGAAACTGTATGATTCTCTACACTGGTGGTCAAACGACTTGTAAACTTCTCAACATCCCCACAGCCTTTGATATAGACCCCAACCCAATTCTACTCTGAACATTGAGATACATTGGGATGGAATATCCATCTTTAGACTGGTTGACCCTTTTGATGAGTGCTTGAGGGCAAGCATTTGCTGTATAATCTATTCATGCTCTATTTTTTTGCAAGGCTTCTTTTTGGGCTCTTCCATTTGAGCTAGTGTTTTAAAGGTATCAATGGCCACTCAGTCAATTTTATCAGCTCTTCTGGCTTTCAGCTTATTATTATCCGGGAACACAGCTGATCCTGAAGCCGGAAGTAGCATCTGCTCAACAGTGCTTTCATGAGAGTCTCTTAGCATTAACCAATGGATGCTTCACAGCTATCCAAATGAATAATCAAATACATGAAAGTGCTGATACTTGGAGTTACCACTTCCCCTTAGACCAAATATGTGCACACCCTTCTCCAGGAGACCAATCTGGGCACATTTTTTGATGCCACCTTATCTTTGGAGCGGCAAATTGGTAAGGTGGCTGCTTCATGCTTTCTTGCCCTTAGACATCCTGGTAAGATTGCCCCCTTCTTCTAGGTCATGTTAGGTAACTTATACCACGCCGCATAATATCATATTATATGCCACCTATGTGGAGCTCCTTTTCTGGATCTCTCTATCTGAGTCTACCTAAATGATTGCTGCATAAGCTACATCTCATTCAGAACACATCTCCTGGAATTTTTTGGGGAAAAACATCTTGGGTTATCTGGCAAATTTACAATTTTGTCTTGTCTCTAAAAGGATTTATTTCAAAAGTCTTTGTGGATACCATAAAGCAGAGCCTAGCATTGGGCTAATTTTCCTACACTCTTACTGGCACATGCATCAACAATGCCATTTACGATTCCTTATTAGCGGAAAATAAGGATTCGCTAATAAGGAATAGCAAAAGTCTATGCATGTAGAAATTGCTTTAAAAAATAGCGATTTCTAAACATTCCTTAATTGCAACTCGCAAATTGCGAGTCACAATTAAGGAATACCTCCCCATTCATTCCTATGGGCCTAGAGGCCCATAGGATTGAATGGGCAGACATTCTCAATTTGCGATTCTCAATTAGAGAATCGCAAATTGAGAATGCAATTTCAAGGGTGCCAGGGTGTTAAAAGGACACCTATTGCACCCCTGAAATCTGAATATGAGTGCATCTTGCACACACACATGCCCCATGGGCATGTGTGTGTGTAAAATGGAACATTGAAAAATGCCCTTTAGTGCATTTTTCAAAGTTTTTTCAAATTACCATGAAGTTCAACTTCATGGTAATTTGCTCCCCCTATTAACGAAATCGCTATTTTTTTTTTACTTTAATGCATTGCATGTAAGGAATCTCAATTTGAGATTCCTTAAATGCAATCGCAATTTAAGTAATCGCAATTTAGAGGTTACTTAAATTGCGATTTTTGCATTTGGGATGATGCATCCCAAATGCAAAAATAACGTTCGCAAATGGTCAGATTCTGAGAATCTGCCAGTTTGCGACTGATTTTTGCTTTGATGCATGTGGGCCTTAGTTTTGCTGCTATGAGCCACTGGGAACCTTAGATCCTCATCGCCAGTCCTACTGGCTACTCCACATATCAGTTGAGTTTGCACTGGTGGCAGACCCTGTTCTTAACTCACTACAGAGGTTATGTAACAAACTTTCTTGCCCTCATTGCATATCATCAGTTATCCCACCTTTCGCGAAGACCTAAAGAGTTTATTTCATCTTGTATTTACTACCTTTGCTTTCTTGACTTCTGGTTGGTTCCTTTTGTTCCTTGACGGGATACCTTTTGAGGTATCTTTATATATATCATTTGTTTGCTCATTTAATCACAATTTAATATGTGCTGGGGAGCCATAATGTCAAAGTTTTGTGGTGGTCAATCTTTTTGAAGATCCTTTTATAAAAAAGGTCTTTGATGTCTTTTCCAGTTGGTTTTGGTGGTCATCCATGGATTTATCAATTGAAGGGGGGTACATGTGTCTTTGCATATTTATGTTTTTTATGTGGTGCTATTTAAAGCATTCGCGTATGTTTCACTCACTTGAATTACACCATCACTGACAGTTTGTTCAATAATCTAGAGTTTCCATGCATTATTATGTTAAATACAAGAGGTCCTGGATCTGCTCACTAAAATGGCTTATTTTATTTTAGAACTGGCAAATGTCTGTCATTTTAATATAATATATATTTCTATTTTGTTAATGAAATACCTGCGTGCCGTAAACATATTTAAATTGTATATTTTACTATCTGCACCCATATGTTTACAGTTCTCTAGGGGTTTATTAATACAAGATTGATGAGTGGGGAGGCTCCGGATTTGACATATGCCTTTTGTAAGAAACATATATGGTCAAGGGGAGTGAGATTTGGAAAGGAAAGGTGTTCTCAGTATGCATCATTTTGATCCTCTTTAAAGAGGGGCATCTGGTTGTGCAATTCCACCTTTAGCTACTTTGGGATGGAAAGTTCATAGTTGCTTTTGAGCAGGGGGGATGGAGCACACAAGGTAACCTGAATGCAGAAAAATGTAACCAAACTATGGGGCT
Organism: Lissotriton helveticus; assembly: GCF_964261635.1. Classification (NCBI taxonomy): domain Eukaryota; kingdom Metazoa; phylum Chordata; class Amphibia; order Caudata; family Salamandridae; genus Lissotriton; species Lissotriton helveticus. Next base: position 236,744,958 of record NC_136071.1, on the reverse strand, counting down.
CATTAGGATGGCGGACGGACTTTCGTCCGTCCGCCAACCCAGAGGAGGAGGGACCGTCCGCAGGGGCAGCGGCGGTCCCTCCGTGCCAATTAGGATGTGACCGCCACCCTGGCGGTCACATCCTATATATTTAACATTGAGGCGGGTGCTGCTTGAAGCAGCACACGCCGCAATGTTAAAAAACACTTGTTTTCCTTTGCGTGCACGAAGCTGAAGGCACCGCGTGGTGCCTGCCCCTTCGTGCACGCAAAGGCAGGGGGGTACCATAGGTACCCCCCATGTGCAGCCCCCACCCCCCTTCACCCCTGGGGGCCCGCAACGGGCCCCCAAAGACAAGTCCGTATGCCTTTCCACGGCGGAAATGCCGCCGTGTAAAGGCATAGCACCGCTGACATCCTAATATGGCTGGCGGTGTCTGATAGACACCGCCAGCCATGTTAGTGCTTTTCCGCCGCGGACGGGAGGCGACCGCGGCGGAAAAGCGGCGGACGGAAAAAAGATCCCCCAGCCATCCTAATCTGGCGGGGGGTCTTTTTTCTGTCCACAGCAGTTAATCCGCATCCTCCGGGCCGGCGGTGGCTTCCGCCGGCCCGGAGGATGCGGATTAACCGCAATCCTAATGTGCCCCTAAGTTGGATACGCTTTCTTCCCATTGTTGCCGAAAATTTTAGGCAGCCTAAAAAGTTTTCTGCACCTCCATATCCTGCTTTGCAGAACCCCTCTTTCAAAAACTCAGTCCCTTCCCCCCTTTTTTGTCTCAACCATGGAACTCACCAAAGCATGGCAGCCAACGTGGCCTTGCAAAGGGCTTCCATTTCCATGATGCAGTCTTTGTATAGCCGGACTAATGAATAGAGATAAGAGTGGCTAGGATTGTGAAGGATAAAGCCCTTTGTCCTGAAAGGTCGTCTGGATGACGATTATGCCCCTGCCATACACAGTCGTCCTTAAATTGAGCTGCATTAGAAAATAATCAATAAGCTAATTCTGATGCCTCCATTAGCAAGAGTGCTATTACGTAAGTACCGCTGACTCAAAATAAGCACGCAAACGCGCTCTTGCCAGCTGCAGCAGCTAAATCGCTGCAAATTATATTAAATGTCCTTTTGCTTCTGAGGTTTTTTTGCCTTATTTAATTTCTTTCTTTATTTGACAGAAGAATTTTGAATTGATTGATATTTTTATAAGGCTATACTACAGCTTTTATGAATAATTATGCATTAGATGAAGTTGAAAGCAAACAGATTTTTTTAAAATCACTAGAAGCCACATTAGCCAATCTCAGTGCAAATCACCGCTGCACATCATGGCTTTGTGAAATTTTGCAGTGACAGCAAGCGGCTGATTTCACACGGCACAATTAAAATGAGATCTTCTTAACAGTCAAAATTAGGATGGCTTAGAAACATGTTCATTAGCAGAGTAAGTGCAAACACCTCTGAGTCCTGCTACTTGGTTCAGGCACCCAGAGCTCACTTCCAGCCATTCTCCTTGAGCTCTCTGGTGTCTCGTTGAAAGGGCTACCAGTGGCGGCCACCACAAACAAAGGGTGGATGGAACAGGCGAGGGGGAACACGGGGGTCTCGTGGTGGGTGTTAGGAACAATATATTAAAAATAAAGATGACTTACCTGAAGTCGCTGGCCGCCTCCTGTGTCACGTCGTGCCTCCTCTCCTCTTCCTGATCCCAGCAGCCCCTGGGACAGACTCCTATCCAATCCCCGTGCAGCAGAGCAGTACAGGGATTGGTCTGAGCGGGCTGGAAAGACGCTCTGCTGAGACGGCCGGCCAAACACATATGCGCACTTAGGGAGTGCACATAGCACTCGTTCTCCACCCTACCATGACTTGGCCCCACCCCCTCCCTACAGTGCTGGCTCAGAGTCGGCAAATGAAAAATAAAATGATACCAGAACATCGTTTTATTTTTCATTTGCTGGCTCTGAACCAGGCAGTAGGGCTATGCTCCTCCGCCATTGCGGGGGAGCCACCGCTGAGGGCTGCAACCTCGAAGTCACCTTGTGACAGTATAATGGTTGGGTTGGTGAATGGTGTCTTTTGAGGCCTACTACCAAACCAATGTGCATCCTCTTTAGGGTCTAAATACATACCACTCACATCCTTAGTATTTTGAAGTGCACATACCTTATCTCATCGTCACCCCACTGGCTTTTGACAAAACATACAATTAAATTCAAGTTCTTATGCCTCATACTTAAGATCCTCCATGGTTGAGGACCACCCTACCTTGCTCCTGATGCCACCGTACGTCGTAAGCCACAGTTTTTTCTTGAAATCCTAACAGCACGTACAGACATAGGTGCTCTTTTACATTATTAGTCCACCTCTTACTTATCCCATGGTTCTGAACAGATTCAAGTATGCCACATCATGTTGGGGCTTCGCCTAACAACCGCTATTACACCAACCTGTACCTCTAAACATTTCTTGTTGTGCAGGCTTTTCATATCACAGTACATCAACGTCACACTTGTATATATATGACATTTTCTTCTACTGATATCACACACTTAACACCAAATTTTGGGAACATCCAGATCTGGGTGACTGACAGTGGCTCTAATCGAAATCGCTATTACTGGGTAGAAGAACCTCTGGGCATCCTTCTTGAAAAAAGACTCAACCTCCCTGCACACATATATAGCCAGAAATCAGAAATACTACTTAAGGCTCCTACCAGGGATACATTTATACATCCCAGAAAAGTTGTGCAGTACTTATCTTTGCTAAGACTAGACACATGGGAGTACAATTCCCCCTTGAAAAGTGCCTTTTATTTGATTCAGGACAACTAGTCATTTGGAGCAAACATTCTGATCACATTACCCCAGTTCTCAACATGTACCCATGAGCATTGCATTGATATTGGTGCAGCTATAAAATGCGCTGCTTCATAATTAGCACTCTACACACAGGTTCCTTTCACAGTCTGGTGCAGTATTTAAAATACTAAAGAGTAACTCTGATCTTTTTGAAGATCTGAGACTTTTGATTATGAGTCCTTAGCATTAAAAAACAAATTACCATGGTTTCTCACTTTCAGGCAGAGCACGGAAAATGTGGAATATTTTCTACTTTTCTTCTGATTAACTCCTGTCATTCCCCTTTAATTAAAAACACTTTAAATATATTTTGCATCAACACTTCCAAGCATGACACTCCAACTATCTTCAGCTCTCACTTACAATGAACCTATCTCTACATTATAACTTCCTATTAGTTTGTAAATGCAAGTGTTCATATATATATATATATATATATATATATATATATATATATATATATATATATATATAATGAAGAAACCAAAGGTTAAAGGTTAGTTTAAGTTATGAAAACTTGATTTATTATTTCTATACAAAAAAAAACAGAAATTCTAAAGTTATAGTTATCACTTAAGCTTATAAGTTACGCCCCACCCAACCCTGACAATAACTTGCACACCACTGTACAAAGTGTTGTGAACTTGCTAGGCAGACTATGTTAACTTAACTAATCCTTACCATGCACAGTGTTCGCAAAAATTGCATTGCTATGGCTGCTATGATTTAACGTGGTATATGTAATGCAATATGAAAGAGTATAAGCTGTGTATGGTAGCGCTGTGAGTTAAAGTTAATGTAGTCTGCCTCTCTCTGCAAATATCAAACATCATTTATGAGGCCCTACCGGCACTTTTGCGCCACCAGAACGTCTCTTTTTTTGATGTTCTGGTGGCGCAATGTGCCATAGCTTATTTATAAGGCCACGTAAAGCCACTTTGCATGGCTTTTCATGGCCTTACAACTATATGTCCCTTTCATGCAGAAAACTGCGTGAAAGAGGCGTTCCATGGGTGTTGCTATGGGTGTTCCCACACAACACCCATGGAACCAGGGCCAGACTGGCCATAGCGGGCACTGGGCATTTTTCCGGTGGGCCGCCAGGGTTGGGGGCCGGTTTTTGGCCCCTGGGGGCCGATTTTGTTACAGCGCCTTTTTTGCAGCGTAGCTGCAATATTGGCCGCTGGAACTAAATCGGCAGAAACCGGCCCTGGTAAACAGCTCGGCCGCACCCCCAAACCCCTGGGGGACTGGCCAAGCACTTTGCCAGCGCTGGTTTTGGGTCCCAGTCTGGCCCTGAATGGAACCTGAAGCATTTCCAGATTTACGATAAATCGTAAACCTGGGAATGCATCAGAACCTAACGCCACCCCAGGGGTGGCGTTAGGGAGGCGCAACCATTAGAGGCAATCAGACTGTGTCGGCTCATAATCAGTTGAGGCAGACATATTTCACAGGCTTATACCTAATAGAGGCAGAAGGAACTCACAGGCTTGAAACCAGTAGAGACAGTCAGATCACACAGGCTCATAACCAGTAGAGGTAGACAGACCTTATAGGCTCATAACCAGTAGAGTCACACATAGCTTAAAGCTCATAAGTAGTAGATGCAGACAGATCTCATAGACTTAGCTCCAGTAGAGGGAGGCAGATCTCACAGGCATAGCTTACAGCCTCATACAGCACAGGTCTCGCTAACATTACAGGGACATTACTATTCACATCACAGACAGCGTACACCCGTCACTCTGGCTCCCCTATTTGAAAAATATTTGGCCACATAAATGATGGAATACCACCCCTTGGGCCATCACAAAAACAGCCAGAGGAGCAAGTGCCCTCTGGCACCAAGAAGACACTATCGCTTGTTCGCCCTAAGTTGGCAGGGGTTTTATAACATCACAACGCATGCTTTTACCACGCATGCCATTACAACGCAATTTTTACAACGCAAGTAGTTACAACGACTTGCGTTGTGGGGTGCTGGATAGTGGAATAGTTTAATTTTCTATTCCAACTCCAGTCCCCGTGGTTAGTAGGGAAGGTGTTGGATAGAAAATTAAACTATTCCCTATCCTACAGCGCCCTCCAGCGCAAGTCGTTGTAATGACTTGCGTTGTAATGGTTGCGTTGTAATGGTAGTGCGTGGTAAAAGTTGCGTTGTAAAGGATGTTCCCCGTTGGCAGGGTATGCTCAGACATGAGTCCCTTGTTTACTTTGCCATTGGATTCAAGCTAGCCTGGCTAATGCAGGCTGAATTCCAGAAACCGGTCCCAGGATGCTTGTTTCTGGTCCAGGGAAGACATGGTTTTGGCAGTTCGGGCTGAACGGTTCCCATGAGGCACAGGGTCACACTGATTTGCATATGGCCATGTCTGAACTGGGGTGGCGGAGTGAGCTAAAGAATGGTGATGGATTAAACCCAGATCAATTGACTGGGGTTGAGTGTTTGATTTGCTCAAACGCCCCGTCCATCATCCCCTTTTGTATCACCAAGAAGACACTAAGCATGATTTATCATACAAATAAAAGTTTTATTTAAATGTATTAAATATTCAGTTAAATTAGTTTTTAGTAAATACAATCCCTTTGTCCCCAAAAATTATTTTGTAATTTTTGGAGAAATATTGCCTCTTTGCTATCTAGTACCAGCTTTCATGTTGTTAAATAAATTGAAGCCCCCCCAATAATTTTTTTACATTTTTGTTAAAAACAATCAAACAGTTTACTATCTTTTAATTTACCGCCGTACTCGTAATGCAGCGGTCGGAACCCTGGTGCCGCAGTCCCTGACCGCCACCGCACCTCCACCGTGAGTTTGGCGGTCAAAACTCGTAATTGCGCACGCTAAAATCCTTGGGCCCATGTACAAAACCTATTTTGCGAGTCACTAATCAATTAGCAACTCTCAAAATAGGTTTTTCGACTCGCTTTTAGGTACGGGCGTTCCCTTCCTAATAGCAACTCATGAGCCATGTATGAATGTTTTGCGACTGCAATTGCGGTTGCAAAACACTCACAAATTACCACCTACTTCAAGAAGGTGGTAATGCAATCGCAAATGGAAAGGGGTCCTCAGGGGACCCCATCCCCTTTGCAAATGCATGCAAAAATGAAACAAAAACGTTTCATTTTAATTTTTTTTAAATGCATCCCGTTTTCCTTTAAGGAAAACGGGCTGCATTAAAAAAAAAAAAGCTGCTTTATTTAAAAGCAGTCCCAAACATTGAGCTCTGCTGAGCCCAGCAGGCCACCATCCCTGGGAGGGCCAGCCATTCCCAATGGGGTCTCAAAATGCGAGTTCCTCATTAATATTAATAAGCCTCGCATTTTGCAACTCCATTGGGAATTGCAATCATTGTCTCTGACACTGTTGTACATAGAAAATTGCGAATTGCAATTTGCGACTCGCAATCAAGCGCAAATTGCGAGTCGCAATTTACTAGGGTCGTACATCTGGCCCTTAGTTCCTCAATCTTGGTGGTGTTGTCTAAAGTCAACAAGCATGCCTTCCCCAGTGGAAGGGATACACAATCTATCTGGAGCCAGTGCATGAGGTACTCTAGGGATCCTTATTGTGTAGTACCAGGCACAGCAACAAGGGTCTCATTTACAAGAGGCCTGCGCCACCCGGAGCAGCACTTTTTATGACGCTCCGGTGGTGCAGGTCTCTCAATCACATTTATAAGGCGACCCAAATCCACCCTGCTTGGCTTTGCATTGCCTCATACATATGGAGTAGGCATGGTAGCCCAAAGCAATGCGTTGCCTTACGCCATGTCAAGGAGGCGTTCCATGGGCATTGCTGTGGGTTTTCCCATGCAACACCTGTCGGTTTTGACACATTTCCAGATTTAAAAGGCTCTGTAAACCTGGGAATATGTCAAAACTGTGCGCCTCCCCAGAGGAGGTGTACATTTTTTTCCCATTTCTATGTGCAGCACATTAAGAAAGAGGAAAACACCTCCATTGATTGTTTTTGAGCAGGAAGATGTTCCTTCCTGCAAAAAAACAATTATGCCATCAATGCAGAAATGCAGACACCCTTGCACCATGGTGCAAGGATGCCTGCATTGGCGCTTTGCACCAATTTGTGCGCCGGTGCAGGCAGAGAGCATTGGAATGCGCTGTATTTCCTTAATATGGTGCATTACTGTCCTATCCTTCTAATGCAGGGCAGTGCTGCAAGAAGACCTGAGGCATTGCCCTACGCAAAAAATGTACTAAATGAGGCCCTATCCTCGGGGCCGCTTTGCATTGCCTAGCTTAGCAGGGTGGCTTTGCGTTGTCCCATAGATATAATTGAGAGGCCCGCGCCACGGGAGCATCATAAAAAGTGATGCTTTGGTGGGGCAGGCCTCCTGTAAATGAGGCCCTGACTCTCTAAACCACAAAGGCTTTCAGAAAGAGACAGAAATCCTGAAATATTAAAGCATAATTAGCAGGGTGGACTATCAGCAGAATGCATGCACTCTGTAAATATAAGCATCATTAATCCCGTGGTTCAACCACTGGGCATCATTATTAGGCCCCCAGTAATTGGACAGGTAATTCCTAAATCCGAATTACCGTCACTGACTGATATGGTAACTCTGAGGCTGAGAAATAACACATCCTTACCCCTTAGGCTCCGGCGTCTGCATAAAATGGAGAATAACCAAGCTTTCCCACAATTTACTGCATCTGAGTCCCCTGGTTATTCCTCATTGTCAGCCACATTTTCGACTGAAGATTTCAGCTGCTTTAAAGTGTCTGTTCTCGAGGATTTACAGTGTTACTTGTAATCCCACAGGGCCTGAGAACTCCCCTGCCTGCCCAAAATGGCATAACCCAAATTGATGGGGCCCCTGTAATATGTGAAGAGGGGCCTCTGAGACTCCCATATCTCATAGATATTCATTGAACTTGGGCTGAATGGTGGCCTACTGGCCTTGAAGGGTCTTCAGGGGCCTGCGTTACACCCCTGTCGGCCATTGAGTTTAAGAGAAATTTAAAGTGAGGGCCACAGATGGGTCAAGGCGAGCTGCCCTCGTTGACGTCACCATCCTCCAAGGAAAACCAAGTCTTTACAAAACGATATTGGAGAACGTTTCTTTTCTACCGAGTGCGCCTTTGTGTGCATTTTTTAAACGTGTGTGCTCGCTGCAGCATTGGCATTGTTTCATAATGCAGCTTAACAAACAGAGAGAAGCTACATCCTGCTTCTGCGCGCAGCTTTGTTCTCTCAATGGCGCGCGGCTCTAGTGCAGACGTCAGCAGCTCCTTTCTAGAACCTTCGCTGCCGTTTCTCCTCACTCGCATTTTGTCTCGCTAATAAAATGCAAACCCTTCTGAGTCCCCAAGGACCCCCCCCAGCCCTGGCTCAGAGCTCAAGGAGAATCGTTCTTGGCTCCTGGAAACAGAAAGGGGGGCACTAGGGCGGGAGGGATGGAACTGTGCCATTTGTGTATTTGCGAACATTGCCACTCAGCAGCAGGCAGTTCCCTTGGCAACTGCAAATTTTCGTTTTGTGGACCTCATCGATGACGAGTTGCCGAGCAGCATGTGGCAATCAGGGGCCACGGATGAGGAGTGTTACACCTTGTGCTCTGCCTGGCTCTGACACAAAGCTGGTAGAGGTTTGGATAATGTCTGCGCTGTGGAACAGGAGGAGGGGCCTTGGCTGTATGGTCAAGACAATCTGACAGAGCGTTGCATCATTTTTAGGCCTGGCTTCACAGCGCTGCTGTCTGTTGGACCTCTTTTTAGCAGTTCTTTAAAATATTCTAGCTGCTATTTATCCGGCTGCTGGGTAAATGGTGAATTTTCTCTGCTATTTACTTGCCACTGCCTAAACAGAGGAAATTATTTACTATTTGGCTAGAGGCCTTGAAAGTAGCAGAAAAGCATCACATAGTGATGTGGCTGATGGCTAAATGATAGAGGGCCATATGTATCAAGCTAATTAGCATTCGCAAAGGCCGAAATTCTGCGAATTTCGGCCCTTGCGAATGCTAATTAGATAAATGGTATGTATCAAACATGTTTGATGCAAAATAAGGAATTGCTAAATTTGCTATTCCTTATTTTGCGATTGCACTTAAGGAATCGCACATTTTGCGATTCCTTAAATGCAATGTATCAAACAAAAAATATTCAAAAATTGCCATTAAGTATTCGCAAATTACCACCAACTTCTAGTTGGTGGTAAGTTGTGAATTCTTTTCAAAAAGCTTTTTTTACAAAAAACCAAAGGTGCCATATGACGCCCATACATGCCCTTAGGGCATGTATGTGCGCCATATGCCCCCAAATGTCTTTTTCAGGGGTGCAGCAAGGTGTTCTTGAGACACCCCTGCACCCTTGAAAAAATTCCTAATTTGCGATTAGCAAATTGCTAATCGCAAATTGCACTTTCATTCCTATGGGCCTCCTGGCCCATAGAAATGAATGGGTAATTTGCGATTAGCAATTTGCTAATCGCAAATTAGGAATGGTAAGGAATCGCTATTGAAAAGCGATTTTGTACATACATCATCATCATCATTTTAACTTTATTTCGGTTTGTTTATGAACCATAAAAGTGCATCAAAGATAGAAAAATACATTTACAACAATAAACTAATACACAGTTACATCTCATTTTAAATATTGCAGTAAATCAGTTAGCATGTGGTTTATAGAATGACGATAAAAACACTAAGACAGTAAAATACATAGATTAAAAGTTTAAAACACGGTGGAAGCCTAGTTTTTACTGAGACAAACTGTCTACCTACATTGAAGTAGCTTGCTTCTACCGAATCAATCTCCGTCTAATTAACCACATTGAAAACAAAAATTTAGCAATAGCAGTAACTATTAGTGCATTAATATCAGTTTTTAAAATTCAAAAAAACTCTATATGGTTCCTGACTCCTAGGTTCACACATAGCTGTATGATCCATTTTTTTCTGCTAACAGAATAAGCAGGACAAAACAAGATCACATGAATTAGGGATTCATTTGGATCATTGCAACCTGGACAAGGACGAACTAGACCCATTTTCAGTTTGTCGGTGTAAGAGTGGAGGGGTAGTGTACCATATCTGAACTGTAGATACAGTTTTTTGCTAAGACAGGTTCTATAATGTCTAATTCCTTCTCAAAGCTGTAGACATTCTTTTTTTTTTTTTTTTTTTTTTTTCGCAAGACCTTTATTAACATATAGCAGTTGACACAGCATGAGCCTACAACCCTGAGGCCGGCTCGCTACGTACATATCAGCAACCAACATAGGATAAGTACGTCGTGCATAATCAGCGTTACAGTGTGAGGCAGAGTTCTTCCGCACGCCCCACATATGGTTACTAGCTGTTAAATGAAATGAGTCTTACTTTTTCACATTTGTTTTCAACAGTGAACAAAAGAACAACTTTCCCCAACTTAGACCGTAAAGTGCTATCAGTACATACTACACTTCAGTTGTTATGGTAGTCACAGTTCCCCCTAGGTTCCCGCCGGTACATGACGCACGTATGTGTTGTTTACCTACACAGTACCCCAATCAATTCAATCCAATGGTCGGTTCTCTTCATCATCCTGTATGGAAGCGAGGTACTCCTCTAAATAACCCCAAATACTCTTGGGCCTGGATTTCGCCGGCAGTAGCTCCTCGTATGTTTGTAGCTTGTCCCGGCAAGTGGACATGTCATGCAACCATGTTTTTACCTTCGGCACCTTGCGACTGTGCCAGCATTGTGCCACCTGTCTCTTCGCCAACAACAAGGCTATGACACAGAACTTGCGTTTCAACGCCCTGAACTGCGGCACTATCCCTAGCAGACAGACTTTGGGTGTGCATTGCACCTCTTCCTCCAAAATGATAGACAACGTTGCGGTGACCTCCACCCAGTAACTCGTTATTTTGGCGCAGTCCCATGCCAGATGAGCGAAGCCCGCTCCCTCTCTGTTACACCTTTTGCACCTATCTTCCTCCTGCAACCCGTATCTAAGCAGTTTTGTCGGCGTGTAATAGAGTTGGTGAAGGAATTTGAAATGAATGATTCTCAAATTGCCGTTGGGTGTCAGAAGTTGAGTCAGTGCACAGGTGCCAGCCCATTCGTCGTCTGTCAGTGGGGTGTCTAACAGTGTATCCCACCGCCCCTTGGCCTTCAATGCGTGTCCCGCTAACTCGGACTGTGCAGCTGAATAGAGTCTAGAAACCAGGTGCGACAAATCGGTAGTTGTGATCAATAGTTGTAGTGGTGCAAGGCATTCGGGTTCCAATGGGAACGTCGGGTAGTGTTCCCTCAAAGCTCTTGTGAGCCTGTAATATGTAAAGTGAAACATGGGAGTCTGGTTCTGGATGTAACCTAACTGGTCTAGGCCCACAAATGTGCCCCCTTGAAACACATCCCCCATCCTGTCAATGCCAGCTCTACTTAGCAGGGACATTCCGACACTCTCCCTAGTGACTGACAGCTCCTGATGATGGTGTAATGACATGGCCGGCGCGTACAGTGGGGTTTTATGAGCCAGCTGTCCTAGCCTGTGCCATGCTTTGACCGTGGTGTCCACTGTGTTAATATCCCTAGTATGCAGCGGTGGACGTGTGTGTGAAATAATCGCTGAAAGGGGAATAGGATGCGCATCACTCTCCTCAATAGCCGCATGTGTGATGTATGGGACCGCATGGTACCAATACGCCGCGTATTGCGCCTGCGCACAAAGGTAGTATAGGAGAAAATCGGGCACGCTGAAACCGCCCTGCGCAAAGGGGAGTGTAAGAGTTTGCAGATCCACACGTGCCTGTTTGCCAGCCCATATCAGGGTCCTAACCAAGGAGTTAATGCGGCGGAATATAGCCTGTGGTGGTGTAATCGGGACGTTATTAAATAGGTATAATAATTTGGGCAGCACGTTCATCTTTACAATAGCTATCCTGTCAGCCAGCGAGAGGGGCAAATGTATCCATCGCTGGACACTATCCTCCAGCCTGGAGAGTACCACACCGTAGTTCGCCCGTAGTACCTCTTCTGGGTCTCTATGGTACATTATTCCCAGGTATCTGATCGGGTCTTGTTGCCATTCTAGCGGGAAGTCCACCGCAAACTGGGATGTAGTGTCAGTGAGGGGTATTATAGAGGATTTGGCCCAATTTATAGCCAGCCCTGAGTGACCTCCGAATCTGATGTATTCCCTGAGTAGTGAGTTCAGGTGAGTCTCAGGGTCACGGACATAGAGTAACATATCGTCCGCATACAATGATATGTGAAGCGGCCTGGCTATGAAGTTTAACGCCGAATCTTTATAATTCTGCCTTATCAGACAAGCCAGAGGCTCCAGCGCTAGGGCGAATAATAGGGGCGAGAGCGGGCAGCCTTGCCTCGTCCCTCGCTCAATAGCAAATTGATCCGAGACATAGCCATTGATTCTAATCCTTGCACAAGGCTTCGTGTAAAGTAAGGAGACCCATTGCACAAATCGCCTAGGAAACCCCATTCTATTCAGGACGGTGAGCATATATCGCCACTCGATGGAGTCAAACGCTTTTGCAGCGTCGAGCATGACCGCCACCGCTTTGACCGAGGGCTGCAGGTAGTGTGAGAGTGCAAACAGGGATCTAGTGTTGTGCGTGGTCGATCTGGAGGGTACGAAGCCAGACTGGTCCGGTAGGACCAGACTGGTCATCAGAGGAGATAGCCGTTTCGCTATAAGCTTCGCTAGGATTTTTGAGTCCACATTGATCAGTGACGGTGGGCGGTATGAGTAGCACTCCTCCGGATCCTTAGATGATTTAAGGAGAGCGATGATCATTGCTTCGCGCAGTGTGGGGGGAAGCAGCTCCTTTTCAAAGGAGGTGCCGTACATGTCCACCAGGTGCGGTGCGACAATATCTGCATATTGTTTATAAAATTCCGAGGTATACCCATCCGGGCCTGGCGCTTTACCATTTGGCAGCGAGCCTATTACCTCGGTCACCTCCTCCGCCGTGATAGGCCTGGCTAAGTACTCCCTATGCGCATCCGACAGCCAGCCAATGGCTACATCGTGCAAGTAATCATACGTATCATCCGCTGAGGCTGTAGGTTGGGATTGGTATAATGACCCAAATGAGTCCACAAAACATTTCAATATATCCGCAGCATGCGTTTGTGGCTCCCTCTCTCTGGACTTCACCCTGAGTATAGTAGCCGGACCACGGCCCTCACATATCTTCCGAGCCAACACAGCCCCAGGCCTACCCCCCTCCCCAAAGGCTCTAGCCACATTCGTGCGATTCAGGTACTTCATTTCAGATTCAAGAAATTCTGCGTGCTCAGTGTGGATGACACGCAGTTCAATCAGATGCGAGACATCGTTAGTGGTCTCATATAGGGACTCCAGGTCTCTCATCCGCTGCTCGCATCTGCGGATTTGGCCCCTAATATCCTTGAGAACCCCTATAGTGGTGCTAATACAGACCCCTCTTATCGTGGCTTTGAACGCCTCCCAAAGGAGGCATGGGTCATCAGTCGAATGCTCATTAATTTCAAAATAATCCCTTATCGCTTTTCGTATGGTATCAGCATATACCGTGTCAGTGAGGGCTCGCGAATTGAAACGCCATTGGAAGGGGGGGGGTGCATACCGTGGAATATCCAACTGCAGCAGAACGGGATTGTGGTCAGAAAGTGTGCGGGGCAGCACCTGCAGGTGACGTACCCACAGCGCTAGGTCCTTGGTGCCCAGCCAGTAATCCAGTCTGGACCAGCTGTTATGTGAAGCTGTTATGTGCGTGGCCCCAGATGCATCCGCATGTTTCAGCCTCCAGAGATCTGCTAAACCCATGTCTTTCATCATGTGACCCACCATTAGGCGTGACTGTTTGTGTTGTTCCAATGAGTTAGATGAACGGTCCAACCCATCACGGAGGGTCATGTTCCAGTCACCCCCGCATAATATGTGTTCGCTATTGTGTTTCTGCAAGTGGTCCCATACTTCCCTAAAGAAATCCGGGGCGTCCGTGTTTGGACCGTATACATTCAACAACGTCACTCGCTGGCCTCTTAGTGTACCTGATACCAACACATACCTCCCAGCTGGATCTTGTGTCACTGTCTGAGTCTCAAAACCTACCCCACGCTTTATCAATATGACCACCCCCCTGGAGTAGGAAGAGTATGAAGCTCTGTGGACTGCCTCCGCCCACCTCGACCCCAACTGAGCGTGTGAATGTGGTGCTAGGTGTGACTCTTGTAGAAACGCTATGTCCACATTCCATCTAGTCAGGCTTGCAAAGATCTGTCTGATTTTACGAGGCTGTGAGAACCCTCTAATATTCCAAGTAATAATGTTCAAGCTGCTCCTACCCGCCTCCCTCGAACCCATCAAGTTTGATCAATACAATACATGACAGCGCCACATTTGTCAACTGTGTAGGAATTACCAGCTTCCCCTCCTTAGGAGTTCCGAATTGTACAACAGCAGTCTGAACCATTGGGGAACCACAAAAAAGGAGAGGTATATCGCACTTTGACGGTCCATTCATACAGGTAGGCAACCCCCCACCCCTTATCCCACCCACTCCAGCAACCCCAACCTGCCGAAGCCTTACCCTTGCAGTGCACCATGCCCTTAAACTCAGAACCATAACTACAGTGCTCAGCTCCGAACTCTGATTGGGTTATACCCTCACGGAGGTCCGCTGGAGGCACAACTCTCCACCCGATGGACGGGTGTGGGCGACACTAGACAAACTAAAATGAATGCAATTCAAGTGTTCAACCGCCGCCACCCCCCCACCGCCCCCCAGCGACACATCAACAGCGCTGTAGAACAGCCACATTCCTAGGAAAAGCCCTTCACACCGTGATGTCATAAGGCCAACAGTAAACAATATATTCCTCCGCCCCCCCCCCGACCGCTGACCCCCATTCACCGCATATTGGAAACAGCAAAGACAGCGACAGTATGATGCGCCCAAGAGCGGGAGCCTAGTAGGCAGCTTACATATCACGAGGTCCTGCGGTCCACAATGTGCGAACCAGGCTTCACAGTACAGACCGCCCCAATGCTCCAATTTTCCTCGCCAACGTTAGTTAGTGCAGCACAATGGGGGGGGCTGGCAGCGCAGAGTGTCCACAATCCATAGTCCGTATCACCCCCACACAGCCGAGCAGCAGTCTCATTGCCCCAACGGGTCCTTGCCATCCAGCCATGCAGTTCTTGCTGCACCAGTACCTTGGCTCTTCACTCAGGAGATTTGCGCCATGCTGGGCCTACCAATGCAGACAACAGTCGCCATGCTAGAACGCATATAAGCGGACAGGAAAGGAACTCACCGCCGGTCGACTAGGGGTCAACCCGATGTCTTCAGTCCGATTCATGATGCCGTTCATTTTGCGTGTCGTCTCTCATTTCGCGCTGCACCTTCTTAACAAATTCTTGTGCTGCCTTCGGAGTCGCCAGGATAATCGCTTTCTCCTTCCACACCACCCTGAGGCGTGCCGGATACATCATTGAGTACACAATGTTCAGGTCTCGTAGTTTGGCCTTGACGTTGGTGTATTCTTTCCGGGCCTGCTGGACCGCGACCGTGTGATCTGGATAAAACTCTAACGAGTTTCCTTGATGCTGTATCTTCCCTTTTTCTCTTGCCAGTCGAAGGATCGTGTCCCTGTCGCGGTAGTTGAGGATGCGCGCCACAATTGGCCTCGGCCGGGCGCCAGGAGGTGGCTTTGGGGCCAGTGACCTATGTGCCCGCTCCACGATGAAAAGTGGTGATAAGGCCTCAGCTCCGAACAGGTCTTTACAGAGCGTTTCCACGTAGGACTCCATCCGCCCTGTGTTGGTAGACTCCGGCAGGCCCGTGATTCGGACGTTGTTGCGCCTCGAGCGCGCTTCCAAATCCTCCTCCTTCGCCTTGATTACTTCCAGGAGTCGTTCTATACCAGCGCACTTGGAGGTGGAGGCACGCGCCTCATCTTCGACCGCGGAGATTCTCGTTTCGGCCTCGTCCAGTCGCTCGCCATGCTTCTCCTGCCGCGCCGCCATGTTATCCATTCTGCATGTTAGATTATCCAGCTTTCCATTTATGTCCTGCAAATTGGACTGGATTGCCAATAAAATCTTTTTAATGTTGTTGCTGGGCCCTGCATTATCGCCATCTTCCACCCCATCCTCTGTGGGTTTCTGCGCTTTTCTGGCCTCAAACGACAGTTTCTGTTGTTGCTTGTCCGGTTTACCCATGGCGGCGGTCGGGCACACTGTCTTCTTACTTGCGGGCCCCGATGCCCTCGTGACTCTTGCCGCCGTCGCCGTGGTGATCCCCACAAGGTGTATGGCAACCTTGCGCTAAGCTACCCCACAGAGCCGTGAAGGGGAGAGAATCGGTTTGCGCCCGGGCGCGTGGCCACGTGGTGAATCGCAAGAGGCCCAGCCACTCACAAGCGCTACTTAACACGTCCAGCAACTGGCCACGCGGTCGTAGTGAATTTGCGATGACCTGTGGCAGCGCACTATGGCAGTTGGCTCCCTGTTCTCGCCGCACACTGGGGTGGCACGTGGTTGCAGTGGGCCACACGTCTGCTTGCTGTGCACAACCTGCACTGCTCCTCCAGCGCAGTATGCACACCGTTCACGCCAGCACAGTCGCCTTTCAGGCCTCAGCGAAGTTTGGCATGGAGACCGGCAGTCCCGCAGGGCTTGGGCCCAAGTGCGCTGTTTGACGAGGCGGCTAATATTCGCGCCGATTCGTGCTGACCGCCGCCATCTTGTCAGGCAAGGTCATTTGCGCTATTGCGAAGGTTCTAGGCGCCCCGCAGCCTGGGGGCGCAAGATAATGGCACCGGATTGTCTTATAGTGCTCGGTCTTACCCCAGCAGCGTCGTAGTCGGTGTGGAAGGTCGATCGCATCTCGCCGGTTTCACGTTAGATGCGCGTTTGTCCCATAGCGTCGGCCATTTTGTCAGGCACTCCAACGCGTCTCCGCTTTTCACGGCGATTAAGCCGGCAATCCTCGCTCTGTGGGGCGCCCGCTGCCTCACATATAACGCAGCAGGTCTTTCCCCATCTGGTGATGTGCTCAGGGAGCGGCAGGCCGGGGCGACACCGGCGAAATCACGCCAAGTGGATGATCGCCCGGCGGAGCTGCTGCTCAGGCAGCCATCTCGCTGTGCGCCCCCTAGCGCCTCCAGCTGTAGACATTCTTGAAATCTAGAAAGCTGTCAGTGAGACTAGAAGGCCTGGCTGATCGAAGGACCTCTTCTAAGTTATAGTATTTTATAGACTCAGCCAGGGTTCTCTTTGAGATAGATTTGCATGTGTCCTCCGGATTAGACCAGAGATTCTCCATACCGATCCTAGACGCCTGCCCCCTTATAAAGGATAACCACTTTATCCTCCCAGCACCCGGGCGTGCCATCACAATCTTCAGTTCTTCTCTATAGCACTCAAGCTCCGGGACGCTCCACAATCTACGCCAGTAGAGGAGCGGGCGTGAGGCAATTGCCTCTGCAATGGGCCTCAGATTTATATCCAACCTTAGAGGAACTAGAGGAGTATTTTTTGGTAAAGAGAGCAGCTGTCTAATAAAATTATTCTCTGTTATGCTAATCTCACTCGCTGGACGGTGGCCCCAGAGTTCCGCCCCGTAAAGGGTGGATGATCTGGTTTGAACCTTATATATTTCCAGCGGTACACTGACTACTTTGTGGACACAAGATTTCTGCACTTTAAGAATCCCCCCCGTAGACTGAGAAAGGGTTAGATTAGCCTTAGTCATTTGAGTTTCCCAACTCATTTTATCATTTAAAGTCAGACCTAAATAAGTGAAATTATTTACCCTTTCCAGAGCTCGTCCATCCATTGACGGGCGTGGACAATTAGTTGCACTGGCATTGAACACCATGTACTTTGTTTTATCTATATTAATCACCAAATTCCTGTTCCTACAGAATTTGGTGAATTGGTCTAACACCCGCTGCATCCCCATAGATGTTTTTGAGAGCAGCAGGGTGTCATCCGCAAACATAAGTGCAGGAAATTTACCGCCAGCTAAGTTAGGGGCGTCAATGTTGTGTACACTAATTAGGTCATCGACAAGACCATTTAAAAAAAGGGAAAATAAAGTAGGGGCAAGTACGCATCCCTGCCTAACTCCCTTCTCAATAGGAAAAGCTCTTGTCAGCTGGCCGTATTTGCCATAACGTACCTTTGCGTAGGTTCCTTCGTGGAGTCTTTTAAGTTGGTGACATAAGTAGGGTGGAATCCCCATTGTTGTTAATATACTCCACAGTTGATTCCTGTCCACCATGTCAAATGCGGATTTGAGGTCCACAAATGTCAGGTAGAGGCTACCCCCTTCCAAGACCACATGCTTCCAGTAAAGTACCTGGAGCCTTAGTAGTTGGTCGATGGTAGATGTTTTAGCAAGGAACCCTGCTTGCAGGTGGGAGAGGATGTTATTCTCACTAATCCAATCTTGCAAGCGTTGCAAAAGCAGTTTGGCGTAAATTTTTTGAGTAACGTCAATAAGACTGATTGGCCTATAATTTGACGGGGCCAACGGAGATCCCTTTTTATAAATCGGAATGATTTCGGCCCCCAGCCAGGTACTTGGAACCTCTTGACCGTCAAGAATAGCATTAAATATGACGGTCAAGTAGGAGACCCAGATCTTCGGCTCATCTCTGAAAAGATCACCAGGGATCTTGTCCAACCCTGGGGCCTTGTTACATTTTAATGCTTGAACTGCAAGTGTAACTTCCGACATGGTAAAGGGGGGAGGAAGGCATCCAGGGGCCAATGTCAGAGACGTGGTTAGTAACGCTTTATGCTGGGGAACAGGGCTAGAGTAAAGATCACCAAAGTATGCACACCAGGCTTCCTCGGCGATGTTGAGATCGATCTTTGCCTTACCTTCTGGCTTCCCAGTATGGACCAGGTTCCAAAAAGTTCGGGCATCTTTCGCTATTAATGCCTGTTTGATGGCCTGCCATTTCTCTGTTTCCCATTCGGATTTTGCACGGGAGAGGAGATTCTTATAGGCATTCCTAGCGGCCATAATGGTTGCTCTATGGCCTAATTTGAGGGCAGAAATTAGAGTGGTCTTCGCCCTCCTACAAGACTGATTATACCAGGGATTTATGACACGTGCCTGTCGGTTAGTCTGATTTGCCGGTTTAAAAAAGCTAACCGCTAGGGCCAGCATTAGTTCTTTATGTATGTTTAAAAATTTAGCGTCTTTATCAAGATTATGGGGATTTTCATGCAATGTTTTTAGGCGCTCAAACTGGGGAATGACACTTTAATACAATGATGCCAAATTATCTGGCGAAGACTTTATTGAGGCCCATCGGATTCTTTTACCACCCTGTAAGATCCTAATGTTACTGGAGACCATATCATCCTCTTGGTACTCCCCGTCGGGAAGTGGCAATTCCAGGTCTGCTACCAAGGGGTTATGGTCACTTTCCGAGCGGTCAAGTACATGGAAATATCGGATCAAATGCCATAAGGACATACTAACCATAAGATAATCTATTATTGATGAGTGGCCCATTCCATTGTAGGTACTCCTTCCTGGGCTGTCCCCCGGGAAGCGACCATTGCAAGCTCTAAGTGACAATGTATATGTCAATGAAGTGAGCTGCATGGCCATGGGTGTCCAAGATTTAAGATTGCAGGATAATTATACCCCCAAGGAGCATGACCCCACTAAAGCATCCTCAAACTACCTGACAAGCCTAGATACGGCCTGCGTCAAGCTAGCCCCACTTAAATCAGCACATCGTAACAGAAAAATACCTTCAGCCCCATGGTTCACCGAGGCTCTACGCATGCAGAAACAATACTGCAGGAACCTCGAAAGACAATGGCGTCGCAACTACAGCCCCATAGACAAATCCAACTACAAAAATGCCCTCTCGATCTACAAAAGAGCGATAACCACTCAGAAAAGCCATTATTTTATTACTCAAATCAATCAGGCAAAGAACTCGTCAGGAGAACTATTCAGGGTAGTTACCAATCTATCCAACCCTCCTGCGCTGCCCTTAGAAGGCTCGCAACTACTGGCAGATGCATTGGCCAGCTTTTTCGAGGAAAAAGTTAGCTCCATCTTCCAGACTTTTTCCCACTCTACCCCCCTACCATCACCGAGTCCTCCTCTCACCAGCACCCACTCAACCTTATTATCTTTTGACGCGGTAGACCAGGATCACATTCGTCGTCTGGTAGCTAGCACTAAATCCGGATCCCCCCTTGATCCATGCCCCCCCTCCATTCTCAACCGAATTCCGGAAGCAATTTCCCCTCCATTGACGACCATATG
Organism: Lissotriton helveticus; assembly: GCF_964261635.1. NCBI lineage: Eukaryota > Metazoa > Chordata > Amphibia > Caudata > Salamandridae > Lissotriton > Lissotriton helveticus. Next base: position 236,724,841 of record NC_136071.1, on the reverse strand, counting down.
CAATGCTATGTTCGCAACGGGTATATATCCCTCAGTCCGGAAAGAGGCGATCATAAAACCATTGCTGAAAAAACCAACGCTAGACCCTCTTATCCCAGCGAGCTATAGACCTATCGCCTGTCTCCCATTCCCAGCAAAGATTTTTGAAAAATCCATGAACACGCAACTGTCAAAATACATCAACGACAACAACTTGCTAGATGACACACAGTTCGGTTTTAGGCAGGGACACGGGACAGAGACAGCATTATTGAAAGCCGCAGACGAAATCAGAACAACCATGGACAAGGGAGGATCGGCCGTCTTGATACTCCTAGATCTCTCCGCCGCATTTGACACGGTCCATCACACCATCCTGATCGACCGTGTCACAGCTCTGGGAATAGGAGGAACAGCTAAAGATCTGATTGCTTCGTTCCTCGCCAATCGTCCACAGACTGTTAAAATGGGTCACTTCACCTCCCAGACCTTCTCACTTCCCTGCGGCGTCCCACAAGGCTCCTCGCTAAGTCCAACGCTTTTTAATATCTATGTTTCGGACTTAGCGAGGGTGATAAAATCCTTTGGCATTGCCCTTACCACTTACGCCGACGATACGCAACTAGTATTATCGGTGTACAATAATGGAGCTAGCGTGGCAGCTAACTTTCAGGAGGGAATGAAGGCAATAGGCTCCTGGATGTCATCAAACTGCCTCAAACTTAACTCCGATAAAACGGAGGTGATGACATTCGGGAGCGTGAGACCAATATGGTCCCCACAATGGTGGCCACCGGAGCTGGGATCCCCCCCCAATCGGTGGATAAGGTCCGCAACTTGGGGGTTACCTTTGATACTAAACTGACTTTCCACCATCACGCCAATGCCGTCGTATCATCCGCCTTCTACACTCTCAAAAAAATCAAGAAAATCCTCCCTTACCTACCACAGTCGCCGGCAAAACACTTATGAGCTCCTTAGTGTTTTCAAGAACTGACTATTGCAACTCTTTGCTTCTCAACGCCCAGGAAGGAGTACTCAACAAACTCCAGACGGTGCAAAACGTGGCGGCCAGAACCTTACTTTCCATCCCCAAATTCACATCTGTCTCCCATCACATCAAAGAGCTCCATTGGCTCCCAGTCAGGAGCCGAATAAAATTTAAGGCTCTTTGTATAGCCTATAAGACCCTTAATAACTTAGGACCAAAGTTCCTAAAAGAAGCTCTCCGCCCACTGGAGCAACGCAGAACCCTTCGATCCTCTACAGCTTTTATGCTGTATGTCCCTCGGACTAAAAAGGCCACTTGGGGAGACAGGTGCTTCACCACAGCCACGGCTAAATTGTCGAACACCCTTCCACTATATATCAAAAATGCCCGCACGCTCCTTAAATTCCGAAAGAGCCTCAAGACTTGGCTTTTTTCCTCTGCCTAACCACCCCTTTAAAATGTAGGGAGCTTCTGTGATCACTAGCGCCGAGACACCTGTATGGGTATTTGCGCGCTTTAAAAATAGCAAAAATAAATAAATAAATAAATAAACATTTGGGGGTGGGATCCGGCAGGCGTCATCCTCATCTGTTGTTATTTGAGAAACCCCCCCAAGTGGTTCATAATGACAATTAAAATCCCCCCCCCCATTATCACCTTGGTATCGCTTGAGAAGCTATTTAATAGAGCAGTTAAAGACTCTAGAGTATAAGAAACCGCACCCCCAAAACAGGACGTAGATAGATGTTAATAATCGCTATTTTGGGTGTGTTTGGGCGAGTTAGGAGAATACATAGTATATCACAAGTATTGGTATTAATCCTTTTGACCGAGAACCCAAGATGGACACCCACCCATATGGTCAGTCCACCAGATGGTCTACCTCTAGGTCCCTTGGTTGCAAGCTCAGCGTAGGTAACAAAACCCATTCTATGATGGATAGCCCTGGCCCATGTCTCTTGGAATATACAGATACCATGGTTATCCACAAAGTCACACCACTCCATACTATCTAACTTTGCAACCAAGCCCGCCACATTCCATGATATCAACAATAGATTTTTATTATTGTGAGACAGTTGGTCAATTGGCTGATTAGGGGGTATGGCATTTTCTACAATTGGGTCACCCACTTCAGAACTCGTCTGTACCATAGAGATCTCATGGTTGGTTATGGTGCGGTTAACCTCATGTATACTAGAGGGGGAACTAACACATTGGAGGGATGTGGTTAAGAACCTTGTCCCACTCTGAATATCCTCCTCTACTAGCCCCCCTCCACCAACACTTAAATCTTTAACAAGAGGGGCGGCCATGACGGGAAGTCAATCGCAGCCGTCGAGGCCGGAAAGGGCGCCATATCTGTTCAAGATTTCCAATGAGGTAAAAGGAATCAGGTGCTCCATGTTCCTACTTCCCTGCAAATGCTCTGGCCCCACAAGGGGCAGACTGCGGCCACTAGCAGGAACTATGTTCCACCCTAAATTATTCCTGGTAGGCAGAGGCCTTTGAAAGTGACACATATAACTATTAGTGGAAGGCATGTGAATGTTCCTAATACCATTAGAGTCAGGTAACCCCCCGGAGAAAAGAGCAGGGGTCACATACGACCTTGGATAGAAATAAGTTAGATCGTATGGGACTATAGCAGTATTCAAATTCCTAGGGGGCCCTGTTAGTATGGACCTAACTGCTTCTGGGTTCCTAAAATTAATAACAACTATATCTCCCTCAATGTTTTTTTCCCTAGTGCCCAACCAAGGCAGGCGTCTAACATGGACTATCTCCCCATCGATGTAATATGGGAGTGGTCTATTTTGTCCTAACCAATGTAGAATCTTATTCTTAAGTTGGGGATGGCCCTCCTTTCTGCCTGCTTCTAATGGGGGGACACCTGTGAGTACAACTACAAAGGGTAGCGACTCTGGGGGTAATTCAACATTGGGTCCATATAATTTATCATTTGTGGGCTTGGCAAACCTCCCCCTACCCAGTTGGTGGCTCTTAGTACCAGGATTAACGTCACCCTTCTGGGGTTCTCTTACAACCTGGGCCGTAGATTTTGTTACTGTTTGGACAGGAGCCTGGACCTGTTGAGAGGCCAAGTTTTTCTGCTGGTTGTTATTTAAGGGCTTACTAGTTACAGTGTTTGCCTTAGCAGAAATCTTCGGAGGGTCTACAGAGCTCAATGTGTTACTTACAGGGGGCTTAGTGGCTCCGTTATTGCCACTGTTAGAGCCATTTGGAGCCGGCGGGATGGGAGCAGAGACAGTTGGAATCTGGGGTAGAGTTGTCGACACAATAGTAGGCCTTGGGGAAGTCATAAGAACACTTGTCTTGTCAGCATACAGTGCCTCCAGATTGCCTAGTCGGTGCTCCACCCTTTTTAGGATATCCAGGATCGGGAGCATAAAGGACCTAAGTAACTGCTCAACAGTATTCCGCTCAGTGTCAATAGAGGGAGTAGTTACTAAGCTTGGAGTGGAAACAGACCCATTTTCCCTCCCTCGAATATTAACGGGTTGTATAAGGTGTGGGTCTGGAGTTGGTACTGCTATGGGCACTATATCAGTTGGTACCGAAGTTTTAGGTGTAATTACGCCAGTGGTCTTAAATTTTGATGACTTACCAAACTCAGTATGACTGAGCTTGCCCCTTTGAGGAGCTCCTCACCCCCTCCTCTTTTTAGTAGGTGGTGGACCAAGGGCTTTAGACGTAGTAGGTGGTCTGCCTAACCTTTTAGACGGCTCCTTAGGTAGAGGACAAGATACATTGTCTACATTGGGAGAGGGACTGGGGACACATGAGAGCAAAGCATTAGGTGACGAAACAATCAATAAGGAGCCCGTAGGCGGTGGGGTACTTCTGAGGAGTAAAGGAAATTTATCCAGAGACAATGGATCTTCATAGGGTGTGTCAATAATAGTGTCCGACATAATGGGTGAAGATGCCAGATCAATTAATGGTCTATTTTTCAGGGACTCAATAGAACGACGCCGTTCAATCCTACGTTCAGATAGTGAGTCATCCTTATCCAAGTCCACGGAAGCCCTAGTAAAATAATTATCTAGTGTTCTTTTGCTGGTCCCCACAATACTGGAGTTCTCAGTGTTAGCCGCCATAAATAAGATCCTACCTTACAGTCTGGGTCCAAAAATGTTAGTGGGGTAGCCCGTCCCGTCCTCGGGCGTCCCCGGACGGCCACAGACGGTCCCGCCCTTGTCCCGGGCTTCTCCCGGTGCCCTCCCGCCGGGAGAAGCCTTTTGTAAATAAACAATCCGATGTGGAAAAGGAAGGGGAGGAGCCTGCAGGGAGAGCGTCCCAGCTGTTGGCAATTGGGAGTTGTGGGCGCTCCTGGGACTTGAAGTCCTGCGCCCACAACGCGCTCGCAGCCCTGCAGGTCCCCACAGTCACAGGCAGGATTCCCTCGGTAGCGCTGGTGGGTGATGGGCTCCAACGAAGCGGGACCCGCGCAGCGGGTTCCGCGAGCAGTATTCAGGCAAGGAAGGCAATCTTTGAAATCTCAGCAGACCTAGGATAAAGCGTGTGTAAAAACGGCAAGAATCAGTGAGATCCGCTGGTGCCAGTAGAAGGGCGGCTTATTACCGCAGTGAGAGCCCAAGGGAGGAGCCTGCAGGGAGAGCGTCCCAGCTGTTGGCAATTGGGAGTTGTGGGCGCTCCTGGGACTTGAAGTCCTGCGCCCACAACGCGCTCGCAGCCCTGCAGGTCCCCACAGTCACAGGCAGGATTCCCTCGGTAGCACTGGTGGGTGATGGGCTCCAACGAAGCGGGACCCGCGCAGCGGGTTCCGCGAGCAGTATTCAGGCAAGGAAGGCAATCTTTGAAATCTCAGCAGACCCAGGATAAAGCGTGTGTAAAAACGGCAAGAATCAGGGAGATCGGCTGGTGCCAGTAGAAGGGCGGCTTATTACCGCAGTGAGAGCCCAAGGGAGGAGCCTGCAGGGAGAGCGTCCAAGCTGTTGGCAATTGGGAGTTGTGGGCGCTCCTGGGACTTGAAGTCCTGCGCCCACAACGCGCTCGCAGCCCTGCAGGTCCCCACAGTCACAGGCAGGATTCCCTCGGTAGCGCTGGTGGGTGATGGGCTCCAACGAAGCGGGACCCGCGCAGCGGGTTCCGCGAGCAGTATTCAGGCAAGGAAGGCAATCTTTGAAATCTCAGCAGACCCAGGATAAAGCGTGTGTAAAAACGGCAAGAATCAGGGAGATTTGTACATACATACCGTTTTGCGAATTCCAAATAGCAATTCCTTAAAATTCGCTATTTGGAATTCGCTAAACGGAAGTATGATACATATGGCCCAGAGATTCTGCACTGTGTAGTGGGTGGGCGTGCAAATAGTAGAAACGCTTCACTATTTACTCGCCCGCTAGTTAAATAGTAGAGATTCATTGTTTGGCCACCTGGTGTGCAAATAGCAGAAAAGCTTCACTATTTACTTGTCTGTTTCCTAAATAGTAGAGATTCTGCACTGTTCAGCTGGTAAGGCTGCAAATAGCACTATTTACCTGGTCACTAGCAAAATAGCAAAGGTTTTGTACTATGTGGCCAGCAGTCAAGCAAACAAGCATTTACAATGCAATGGTCTCGGCATTATTAAAGGTAGAGCTATAGGCATTGTTCATGACATTTTTTTTAAAATCATAAATAAATGGCATTGTCATTTACATTGCCAATTGCTTAATCGTTAAATAAATGGCATTGTCATTTACAATGCCAATAGCTTAATAGCTTGCAAATGCATGACCTATTGCATTTACACCCACACAGAGCCACCCACATAAAGCCACCCACACACATACAGAGCCACCCACACAAAGCCACCCACGCACATACAGGGCCACGCACACAGAGCCACACACACAGAGCCCCCCCCACACACACATAGCCCCCCACACACACAGAGCCCCCCCACACACACAGAGCCCTCCCCACACATACACACAGCCCCCCCACACACACAGAGCCCCCCACACACACACAGAGCCCCCCACACACACAGAGCCCCCCCCCACACACACACACAGAGCCCCCCCCACACACACACACAGAGCCCCCCACACACACACACAGAGCCCCACACACACAGAGCCCCCCCACACACACACAGAGCCCCACACACACACACACAGACCCACCCACAGAGCCACCCACACACAGAGCCACCCACACAAAGCCACCCACACACATACAGAGCCACCCACACACATACAGAGCCACCCACACAGAGCCACACCCAGAGAGCCCCACACACACAGAGCCACACACAGAGAGCCCCCCCCCACACACACACACAGAGCCACAGACAGAGCCCCCCCCCCACACACACAGAGCCCCCCCCACACACACACAGAGCCCCCCCACACACACACACAGAGCCCCCCCCGCACACACACAGAGCCCCCCCACACACACAGAGCCCCCCACACACACAGAGCCCCCCCACACACACACACAGAGCCCCACACACACACACACACAGAGCCCCACACACACAGAGCCCCCCACACACACAGAGCCCCCCCACACACAGAGCCCCACACACAGAGCCCCACAAACAGAGCCCCACACACAGAGCCCCACACACACCCAGAGCCACAGACACACCCAGAGCCACACACACACCCAGAGCCACACACACACACACACCCACACCCAAAGCCACACACACACACACCCACACCCAGAGCCACACACACACACACCCAGAGCCACACACACACACACACACACCCAGAGCCACACACACACACACACACACCCAGAGCCACACACACACACACCCTGAGCCACACACACACATACACCCAGAGCCACACACACACACACACACACACACAGACACACCCACACCCAGAGCCACACACACACACACACCCACACCCAGAGCCACACACACACACAGAGCCAAACCCACCCACACCCAGAGCCACACACACACCCACACCCAGAGGCACACACACACACACACACACACATACCCAGAGCCACACACACACACACACACACACACCCAGAGCCACACACACACACACACACCCAGAGCCGCACACACACACACACACCCAGAGCCACACACACACACACACACCCAGAGCCACACACACCCAGAGCCACACACACACACACACACAGAGCCACACACACACACCCAGAGCCACACACACACACAGCGAGCCACACACACACACACACACACACACCCAGAGCCACACACACACACACCCAGAGCCACACACACACACACATACCCAGAGCCACACACACACACACACACACCCAGAGCCACACACACACACACACACACCCAGAGCCACACACACACACACACACACCCAGAGCCACATACACACACCCAGAGCCACACACACACCCAGAGCCACACACACACCCAGAGCCACACACACACCCAGAGCCACACACACACACCCAGGGCCACACACACACACCCCCAGAGCCACATACACACACCCAGAGCCACACACACACACACCCAGAGCCACACACACACACCCAGAGCCACACACACACATCCAGAGCCACATACACACACCCAGAGCCACATACACACACCCGAGCCACATACACACACCCAGAGCCACATACACAAACAGGATAGCAAGCACAGCGAGGGGGCAGGGAAGCAAGAACAGCGAGGGGGCAGGGAAGCAAGCCCAGCGAGGGGGCAGGAGAGCAAGCCCAGCGAGGGGGCAGGAGAGCAAGCACAGCCAGGGGGCAGGAGAGCAAGCACAGCCAGGGGGCAGGAGAGCAAGCACAGCCACGGGGCAAGGGAGCAAGCACAGCCAGGGGGCAGGGGAGCAAGCACAGCCAGGGGGCAGGGGAGCAAGCACAGCCAGGGGGCAGGGGAGCAAGCACAGCCAGGGGGCAGGGGAGCAAGCACAGCCAGGGGAGCAAGCACAGGCAGGGGGCAGGGGAGCAAGCACAGCCAGGGGGCAGGGGAGCAAGCACAGCCAGGGGGCAGGGGAGCAAGCACAGCCAGGGGTCGTTACGCAGCACAAGCACTAACTATCATTACATTCTGCGATTGGGTAATTGAACAACCTTTCGCGATAATACCCTTCTCCAATCATCAATGGACCACGTTTCCCACATCAAAGTTGTTCTTGGCCCCCGTTGCGCCAAATCTGACTCCTACCAGTGTATGTTTAAAAAAAAGAAACTTTATTGAGAACTTGTGGCTATTGTATGTCACTAACAGCAATTAATAGCAGTACAAACAACCACCGTATCAAAATGAAAGGGAAACGTGGGAGGGGGTTGAGGAGCTCACGCACACACAAGCAACGAGGGCGGTGAGGAGCTCACGCAAACAAGCAACGAGGGGGGGTGGAGGAGCTCACGCACGCAGAAGCCACGAGGGTGGAGGAGGGTGAGGAGCTCACGCATGCAGAAGCCACAAGGGGGGAGGGGGGGGAGGAGCTTACGCACACAAGCAACGAGGGGGGGAGGGGGGTGAGGAGCTCACGCACATAAGCAACGAGGGGGGAGGAGGGTGAGGAGCTCACGCACACAAGCAACGAGGAGGGGTGGGGGTGAGGAGCTCACGCACACAAGCAGCAAGGGGGGTGAGGAGCTCACGCACACACAAGCAACGAGGGGGGAGGGGGGAGGAGCTCACGCGCACAAGCAACGAGGGGGGTGAGGAGCTCACTCACACACAAGCGACGAGGGGGGAGGGGGTGAGGAGCTCACGCACACAAGCACCGAGGGGGGTGAGGAGCTCACGCACACACAAGCAACGAGGGGGGGTGAGGAGCTCACGCACACAAGCAACGAGGGGGGAGGGGGGTGAGGAGCTCACGCACGCAGAAGCCACTTGAATGCAGCACTTTTAGTTTCTCATTCATCAGAAGATGATTTTCATCTAAATGCTTAATATATGCCTTTCACACTGAAGCTATGATAAAGGCCCAAATGCTGTTATGACAATACCAGCCCAGTGTGCTGAACAATAATTTTCACTGCACGTCCCTGTATGCCTCCCGAGAGGTGCACCTTGTTAGAAAGGCGGCCCCTGGGGAGACAGAAGATGTCTGACTGACCACCCTGAGGCCCACCTCTCCTTATGGAATTGGCCGAGCGCCGTCAAGAGGCCTCCTGGGTGAGGGCCCTCTCCTAGAATCGCCACAGTAGAGTAATCACGCCGCTACAAAGAGACACCACACAAGAGAGTCTTCTTAGAATCATTATCAACACTAACAATTGGTTCTTTCGGTAATATGTACAAACGGATCGAGGGATCCTTAGAGTCTCGGTAACTGGAGGGAAAGGGGTAGCGGGACAGTCTTAATACCAGCCTGGCACGGGGATACCCTACGCTCAGCTCTCAATCCTCGAGCTGGGGGGCTCCGCGAGATGTGGGCCGCGGCAGCGCCAGTAGGCTCCGAAGATGTTTTCAGCGAGGTTGGGCCGCGGCAGCGCCAGCAGGACTCCAAAGATAGTTTCAGCGAGGTTGGGCCGCGGCAGCGCCAGCAGGACTTCACAGATGGTTTCAGCGAGGTTGGGCCGCAGCAGCGCCAGCAGGACTCCAAAGATAGTTTCAGCGAGGTTGGGCCACGGCAGCGCCAGCAGGACTCCAAAGATAGTTTCAGCGAGGTTGGGCCGCGGCAGCGCCAGCAGGACTCCAAAGATGGTTTCAGCTAGGTTGGGCCGCGGCAGCGCCAGCAGGACTCCAAAGATGGTTTCAGCGAGGTTGGGCCGCGGCAGCGCCAGCAGGACTCCAGAGGTTCAGGGTTCAAAGTAGCGAGTTCTTCTCGGGGTGAGCCGCGACAGCGTCAGTAGGGCTCTCGACTCCAGGATACAACTACCGACCCATCCCAGAGCTGCCCCAGATATAGGTCTGGAGTCCTTTGATGTCCGGACCCTCGTGCCTGGGGGTCAGAGGGGCCGGGATGAGAGTGTCCAGACACCCAGCAGGGGGGTGGAGCCAGCGCCCAGGGAGGCCGGAGGGCGATCAAAACCAGGCGTCTGGGGACGGCTGGGGGCCCATCAAAACTCCCCTCCTCCTGGATCCATCAAGTGGCCGCTTTACCACCTGGTTGGATCTTGGTGCCTCGATGTCGGGGCTTCGCTGGGGCTGTGGCCGAGGTCGGGCCGAGGCCACGTGGTCCGGACGTGTAGGGTCCAAGATGGAGTCGGGGCCTGAGAGTCGGGGAGAGCCGGGGGTCGCCAGGGGTGGCGGCTCTCGTGAAGTTCGGAGGGGATAGTTTTAGGCCGGGGGGTAGGGGTTGCTGTTGTCCAGGGCCCGCTATGCGGGAGAAGTGGGACCACGCCACGAGGTCGGGTCCAACACACCTCTATGGCACAAAACATGTCAACGTTTAGCAACAGCCCTTACTAAGAGGCCTATAATTGTAGGAGCATGACCCTGCTCACTTGCTGTGCTGATTTGAAGTGCGCAGTCAGAGAGCTTATGTTGCTGCACAAGACTTCAGATTCCAGTGTTCCCAATCTGTCACCTTTCAGGCACACCGAGAGTAAATGCACCATATGAGCCTTGAGGGGAATTGTTAAACCTGCGCACTAAACAATCCCCCACATTCCCACCCACAAAGGCATCTGGGAGAGTGTGCAGTCAAACGCCTGCCGGGGTAATCAATGTAATAGCCTCTCCCCGCAGAAGGAAAATGACATTTCCTTGTGCTCAAGATGGGAAAGGGGGATTGTGCAGTGCGAGCAGTAAAGTCGGAGGAGGAGCGAAGTTCGAAGGGCGAGGAGAGAGAGGAGTGGATCGCGTAGCGAGGAGTGGACCTCAGAGCGAGGAGCGGGGAGCAGCGGCGCCGTGCGGTGCCGAGCCGGTGAGCGATATTTAATAATCCGCCCGCTGGCACACCCGCTCCAGTCCTCCCGCTCTCTCAAGCTGCGACTAAGATAAAGATAAAGATTGTGATCAAGACCGCGGCACATCGCACGGCGCATCACTCAGCTTAACAATACGAGCTCCGGTGTGAGCAGGTAAACCTGTAAAAACTCCCCATAAGCACCTAAACCGTTTAAAATGCCTGCAGCCCCTTTCCATCTCGACACTGCGGGGGCCTCCCCATCCCGCTCAGGACCTGCGGATATCTATAGGAGCAAGGACGTGAGGTTGAGGCAGGCTGAGGCAGTGGCGTGAGGCCCGAAGCATAAGGATTTCGTCTGTCAGTCCCGCGGCGCTTGACTAATTCCGCAGAACAACGCTGCACTTGTGAAAATTGCTTCATTCTATTCCATCCCATCTTTGCTTTCCAACTCTGCTCCAGCACACCTCGCCTCCTGGCGTTCCCTAAGAGTCTCTGAAAAGCTGCATCAGAGGCTCCGAGTTTCTACCTATCTACTATCCACAAGCCATGCGAGAGGTGAGAGTCTGGCTGGGCGCACGCGAGCGCGGCTGCCGTTAGAGCAGCTGCTAAGTAAGAGCCGGGGGGCAGTGAGCCAGGCAGGGGCGACTAGGTCTATCCCTGCCGGAGGCCCGTCCCTGTGTGCCCCGCTCGCCATCTATTTCGCTTTTCGCATTAGCCATTCGCTATTGCTGCCTGTCAGCGGCCCACTCTACCTGAAAGGCTTTTTATAAAAAAAATAAAAAAAAACTCTGACAAGCCTCCTCCGAAGTGTCTAAAAGCGCCAAGAGCCCTTCTTAACCCAGCGCATTTGAGTCTTTTTACGACCTTGGAAAAAAAAAAAAACTGTGGATGACTACACCCCAACTACCAACTCACTCGCCAATCACTTTGTAATCTTTTCAAAATCTGAAGTGATATTGGTTCCCTCGACACCTTGTTTATCCGTTTTTCCACTATAATGCGCACTAGGAGTAGCTCTCAGCCACTAAACACTAACCGCCCTCACAAGTCCGCCAAGCGCCAGAAGTCCAAACTGCTATATCCACAAGAGACTGGTAGGGGTCCCCAATCTCCTCCCCGCCATCTGTACTTGGAGCAAGCAGAAGAGGCGGACGTGAGTCCTCCAAAGCATTCACCGGGTCGCCTAAAGGGCGATAAAATGGCACTCAACCATCCGCAAACAGCTCACTTGCAGCACTTGCAGCACTTAGTAAAAACTAAAAATAACAGCACTGCTGACATCAGAGAGCACTTTCCCAGGATTACCAAATTAAACCAAACTGCTCCTTATCCTCAATGCGGAACTCAATGCGGAACTCATGGAAAATCCCTCCAACAAACTTTAGCATTGCCAGCTCACTCTGACTCGAGGTCTTTCTACCCTGAAATAATTATTCAACGTAAGACCTCTGCTTCTGCCAGTGCACTGGAAAAATCATCATCAAGGCACCCCACCCATGCTGTGTCCCCTCTATTGTCATCACCTGAGTCACAGCCAACTGGGCTAAGCACAAAGAAATCGCTTGGAACCCAATGCCCTTTGGCAGCACCAATCCCATCCAGGGTGCTGCCCACGGAGAGCTCAACCAACATCTTCGATCCTAAAAACGAGTTTCCAACTCTCAAGTGGGAGAGCGGAAACTTCAATTATAACGTCGAGAATTCGACATGTGGCAAAGATGACTCTATAATATGGGTCTCAACACTCCACCCCCCAACTAAAGCAGTAAGGCCTTCATCATTGAAACTCTGCCTAGTACGTGAAGACGCGATAAATTTGTCGAAATGCACATTGAATGACTTCTCTCAAATACACAGCTTCAACCTTCCGTCACAGACATCTACTCCGTTCCTCAGTGGGGTACCAGACCCCTCCTGCATCAGAAACAGCAATCTGCCTACGGCAGTAACCAACGTAAGCCCATTAAAAGGGCTTCCAGCAACCAGCCTTAGCTATAATGCTGGCACTAAAGATTGCAGTCTTATCTTAGGTCAAAACACAAACTTTCCAAATGAACAAATCAACATATCCACTAACTCACCCTTGGCTTATAATTCAGTCACTACAAACAATCTACTCCCTAAAGACCTTGGGCTTGGACCCGACTTATCCAAATCCAACCTAGGATTGCAAAAAATCGAGGCACTACTGTCAGTCACCAATAGAGCTTTGAGCACTATGACCTGTGCGGCTCACATGCATGCCGACAAACTTGACACCCAGATAGCCATCCTACAATTGGTGGCCGACTCAATAATGGGAATCGACCTAAAACTAGATCAATTAAATTCACTTATACGAAGAGCTCAAACAAGCACGCCCCAAAACCCTGCGCCTGAAGTGAACCTGAGCATGGAACCAAATGCAAATGCACACCCAAAACACGGCCAAAGTACCTGCATCTGCGAGCCTTTATTAAACAAACTTGAAACCCTACCAGAAATAATGTCTACGCTAATAGAAGACCTGAGGATGAAGACCCAAATCAGACCACAGAGTCCTAGCATTCCACTCACTTACCCTCGAACTTTGGAAACTCAAAGGCGATCAGAACCACGCTCTAAAAGCCCATCCCGCCTTACCAATAATTACACCAGTTCAAAACTGGACCTCTCTCCGCCTAAACTGATATTAAACACTCCCCTTGAACAGCTTTCCTACGTGCCTCCGGTTCCTGTTGGCAACCTATGCTCAAAACCATCCAATGCCACCAAAACAACTACGCAGTCCAATACTGAAGCAGTTCCCCCTACCTTATCAAGCCACCATACGCCCACTACCAAGGCTGACGACGTCCAAAAAGCAAGCACCAACTTATCCAGAAAAAACAAGAAGAAACTGAAGAAACTAAATAAAGAAAAAAAAAAGGGCAACACACTAACACAATGGCTTGGAACAAAAGTGGGCAAGTCTTCAATCAACCTGACTAACCAGGCAGAAAAATCGGCAGTCTCTCAAAAAGAAAAAAAGAAAACTCGGAAACCCCAACGAACTGTGCACAGCCACTAGAAAATCACAAGTCTCCTGGTAATTGCCAAACGCAAAACGATGGTTCCACAAAACTATCTGATAACAGCTTCTTGCCTAAAATTGTTACAGTACACAAATCCGCTATCAAGGACCCAAGTCCAAAAGAAGGAATAGCGGCGGGCGCCTCATCTTCGGTTTGTCTGGGTGAGGAAAAAAACGAGCCCAAATGTAATGCAAATGTAGACATCTTTGACAGTAAAATACCCTGCCCTCGTGAACCGCCAAAGTGTGGCGAGTCACAAAGAATGACCAGTCCTCTAATGATTAAACCAAGCGCACAAGCTAACGCAGAACCCCCGGGCATTCACTCCGACGGTCCCTGCATCAATCCGGCTTTACTGCCTCAAGATCCTTGCCTTGGGCAACAACAGCATAGAAAAATATTGCTCTACCCGGAGTACGAATCTCAGGGACAATGGGATATCTTAAATAGAGGCAATTTTCTTAAGCTATGCCTACATTTGCCAGGTTTAGAAACCGTGAACACAACGGATATTGAGACAGTGTCCTTTTTAGACCCTGTCTTAGGACAAAGAAATGAGTCCACACTGGTAACCTTTTTTAATCCAGAATGCGGAGCCATGTTAATGAAGAACAAAGAACAACTGAACGAATGGGGCATCCAGGCTAGCCCTCATATTGACACCAATTATCCATCCTTTAAAAAAAATCTTTCTGCCACAGCTACGTCTACCAATATCAGACCGGAACAAAAACAAATAAAGCATTCACTACAATCATCTTCGGTGTTGCGCGGTTTCCGGCAAGAGCCGAAATCAGTTTCATGGACTGAGAACCCACTGCAAGTAATCACCTCCACAGCAGGTGGCCCACGCAAATGCATATTAAAACCTCACAAATCGGAAGACTGGTCTTGGCTCTCCCAGGCGCTAGGGTAGTGCACCGACTCCTGTGCAAGGCCATAAACCTAACCACGAGACTGTTCATCATCACTTAAACATATGCTCTTGGAATATTCGGGGGCTTACAAAGGACAAATCAGATCGATTAACTTCAGGTTTGCTAAAGACCCATGAAATCATTGCCCTACAAGAAACCTGGGCCCTGGAAAACACCATCTGGGAAGATTTCACTGTAATAGAATCCACTGCTATACCTTCCAAAGTTGGTGGCCACGCATCCGGGGGAGTGCTGATCGCCGTGAAGAACTCGCTGACTACGAAGATAGAAATGCTCCACAGCGGGGACGGCAATCATGTTTTTATTAGCATGGAGATTGAGAGCCAGGCAAAGGGTAAACCAAAGCAAAAAATGATCCTCGGCTGCGTCTATTTACATCCAACAAAAACGAGGCGTGAGTCCACCTTGAGCACGTTACTACCAATAATGAACAATCTCGAAGCTCTCTATCCCGCTGACCTTTGGCTGATAATGGGTAACTTTAATGCAAATTTAATGGTAATCGATCCTACTCAGTCCTCCCAAATAACATATTTCAATGCAATGTGGGCAATTCCGAGATAAGATCACAGTACCAGCGAAAGGATATGAATGGAATAAACCTGGCAACAAAACTGAACCACCTTGGCCTGCGCATCCTCAATGGAAGGATGGCTACAGACCAACCGGCCGCCTACTCACACACATCATCCTCTCGTATGGCCACTTTAGATTACATATGGATTTCACTAATGGCCTTCCATCTGGTGTCCCATTTTCTGGTAACGCCATCTCCAGACAGCGATCACGCTATTTTAACATGCAGCATCGCCCTCGGGCCATTACACCGTCCGAATATAAATCCAATAGGCACCGCCGCAGGACTGCAGAGTGTGCGGAAACTCTGATGGTCTGAAAGCAATCAGGAAGTAATTGCAATGGAGGTGGATAAGCTTATGTCCAGAGGCCCCCCAGCTGCCTGCACCCAGGTGACAGCTCTCACCTGGGAAACAATATTGACTAACTTCAGAGATTTCTTCGACACAAAACCGCCAAACAATCTCCCCAGGGACATTATGACTATGACAACCTTGTCAGTGCAGCAACAACGCATAAAAACTGCCAAGAGCAAATTAAACAAGCTACAAAGAACAACTGTCCATAACGAAAATGATCACAAACTCTTGAAGGAGGACATCACGGCTGCGCGGAAAGCCTATAGGAAGGAACGTTTTACCCTAAAGATACTAGAGGAAGATCAGCATTGGGTAACAGGCTTTGAAATTATAAAATCTAAAGATCAAAGGAAATTCTGGAACTTGGTTAACAAGGCCAGCAAAACCACCAAACCGCCCACCGCAACTAACATCTCCCCCGCGGACTGGGAAATCTATGTTAAAAAGCTCTACACAGTAACACATGGCCAAACCATTAACAGCCCGGCCTTTCTTGACCATCCAGTTAATCACGACGAAACCACCATCCCCGTCAATACACTAACGGATGATATAACTGGAATAATAAAGAAAATGCGCTCGGGTGGCGCCCCTGGTCCCAACCAAATTCCGACCCAAGTATTCAAAACCTCTGCTGGAAAATGGGCCCGGATTCTGACACCTCTCTTCAAGGTTGGAATACTGGGTGGCCCCATCCCGGCGTCTTGGCAAGGATCGCTTCTTGTCCCATTTCATAAGAAAGGACCACGTTCTAACCCCGATAACTATCGGATGATAGCTCTTCTAGACGTGGACGGGAAGGCATATGCCAGCACTCTTCTAACTGCACTCACTACGTGGGTGGAAACCAACAACCTAGTATCGTTTACTCAAACCGGTTTCCAAAGAGGCTGCCACATTGAAGACAACCTGATATGTCTTGCTCATCTGATGGAATCAACCCTAGCTGTAAAAGGTAAAACCTTACATCTTGGTTTTATCGATTTTCGAAAAGCTTTTGACAGCGTAAGTCGGCCAAAACTATGGGCAAAACTAGCAAGATGGGGTATTCCACAATCGCTACTGAAAGCATTAATTGCTTTACATACTGACACCTGGGTCAAAGTGCGAGTTACATTGAGCTGGTCTACCTCCAACAAAATATATACCACCAGAGGTTTAAAGCAAGGGTGTACCATTGCACCAATGCTTTTCAACCTGTACCTCGCGGACCTCCCTGAATGGCTGTCATGCACCCGTACTTTCCCTCCACGAATAGAGTCAAGAAAGATCCAAACTCTTCAATATGCAGATGACACCATCCTGTTAGATCAAACGCAGGTCGGTCTCCAGAGACTGTTCGACTCCCTCGCTCAGTACTGCAATATGAACACGCTTGAGATAAACGTGACGAAAACTAAAGCAATGATAATATCAGCTGGAAAATCCAAAAAGTCCATGTGGTTCATCGAAGGGAAAAGAATGGAATCTGTCACCGCCTATAAGTACCTGGGGGTGTGGATTGACCACAAAGGGAGACCCTCAGTGCATATTACCGAAATTCAGGCCGTTGCCCGAAGTCTAGAATGGGCCTTTATAAGAACAAAAAGTGCTCTTCACTCTCAAAATCTAGTACCATTAATAAAACTGATTGCCACAAAACTACTCCCCACTATCTCGTTTGGTGCATTAATATTCAAGGACAAAATGAATAACTGGTTGGACAGAGCACAATCTTCCTGTTACCGTAGGGTTTTTCGGTTGCCAAATTCTACTGCCCACGCCCAAATCCGGAAATAATTTTTATTGTTTTCCCAGAGGTGGATAATGAGTGCACGCTACATTAACTATTGTTTAAAAACAAAGCACGCTAGCCCTCACTCTCTAAAGAGCTGTCTATGGTTAGTTTTTAGCAACCACAAAACATCGTGGAATAAATATCTGACGTCATGTCTAGAATCCCTCCAAGCAAAGGACATATGGTCATCCCCGTTGCCCATTGCAGCGAAAACAAAACTTCTAACCAAACAAGCAAAAAGTCTTTCAAGCGCCTTCGACGAGCAACGGGTTGCCCAGCTCTTTCATGGCCCATGGGTCCACAAATTATACACCCCGAAAATTCTCCCGTCGTATCTGGCAGCTTCTACGAAAGTGCATATAAAACTTCAATTGATGCGATTTCGCTTTGCTTTAATCCCGCTGATGGCATACAAGTTTGGCCAGGGATACAGGAAAGGGGCATCATCTCAATGCAGCTTTTGCAAGCAGGAAGAGGAAAACCTTGTCCACGTACTGTGCATTTGCCAAAAACTTCGAGCCCAAAGAAACCTCTGGTTGCGTCCTCTTTGGCTTCTTCTTAACATCAGGACCTGCCAGGAAGCACTAGACGCCTGCATGAGAGGAGATTCTCCGCAGTTGGCGGCTCGTTTTGTTAAGTTTATTTTAGAAATTAATTCCCCTAAACTTGTTTTAGACCCAGCATGAGTTCCTTTCCTGGTGACATTACTGCACGTTTTTTCCCTTCAATTACAATTTTTCTGTTTTAATTGTTTGTGCACCTTTTTACTCTTAATATGTAACGTCCATTTTTTTTTGTACATGTACATTGCAATGATTTTAATTAATTGTGCAATAAAAAACTTTTACTTACTTTACTAGTAAAGTCGGCCTTAAATCAATTTGATCCAAGTGAAGTTGCTGCCCTGCGTGCGCCCGCGGAGCAGGGCTGTTTATTTATTTCCCACTCCGCTCCCTGCACATCTGGCACATTTAACGTGCCCATTCCCGGTGATTGGGTGGCAGCATGTTTCCGTCAGTTTTACCACCACCCAATTGCAGCTGCCACCCAGTGGTGCAACGCGGGGCGAGTGCTGTAGTGAGTATGTGCGCCCGGCGGGCCCGGTGGTGACTGACAACCCATGGGGCACACACGGACAGACACTAGGCGCTGGAATAGCAGGGACCCTCAGAGCATGGCCCGATGGACGTGCTGGTAGAGCCTCTGGAATGGCAGGGAGGCTTCAGGGCAGGAATAGGAGTGGAGCTAGAAGTGCAGAATTGCAGGAGCGCTGCCGACCAGCATTCAAGTACATTCTTAGACTGCGGGGGCGGGGAGGAGCCGATAGTCAGGATTAAGGTAAGTTATTTGAACTGTATGTGGCTCTCAGCACTGTACAGTAAGTGATGCTGCGGGCAGGATTGAGGTACATCGGTAGAGCAGCGGTGCTGCAGGCCAGGAATGAAGTGCCCAGACAGGGAGGCCCTGCAGTCACAGCAATGGGATATCAGTGCAGGCTGCAGGTGAGGGCTGAGTTGGGCCAGGAACACTGGACGTGGCTCCCTAGCCGGGAAAAGGAAGGACGGTTGAGGTACATTAGTCGAGCAGTGGTGGGCCTCAGTACCGGGGAAGCAAGAGGTGCCCAGCAGAGGGGTCGTGAATGTCGAGGAGCAACAGTGGGTCCTGCCCGGACAGTGAAGAGTATGTGCTCAAGATCAGACTGGTGGTGCATCCGCGGGGGGGGGTCTATGTCACGCACTGGAAGACACGAACCCCGCAGTCATACCTGGAATCCATGCCTCTTCATGGGCGGGCGAGGGTGTTGTGAGGCCCTTCCTCGGCCGCCGGCTTCTTCCTACCTGCGGGTCCAGAGCCTCCGGAATGGCAGGGAGGCTTACACGTGCCTTGCCCCTTCTCCACCATCTTGGTAAAAGGAAGGTAGAAGGCAACGCAGGCTCGGATTGGCTGAAACGTTACTGTCTCCCATTGGCTGATGCTGTGCTTCATCTAATGTGCTGATTGATTTCTGTTTCTGTCCTGTTTCGGCTTTGGAGGATCGTAAATAACTTTGAAGTTAGAGTCAGACAGAGGGGTTAGAGAAATTCAAAAAGTGAACGTGAAATGGACGAGGAAAGAAAAGACGTCGGAGGCAGTGAAAGTAATGGAAACAAGATGATTCTGAAATCATGCAATGCCCACGGATCGCATCAAGCCGGGAAAAGAGTATTGGACCTCGGCGAGAGGGAGGGTGTGGGGGGCGGGACATAAAAAATGAGACAGAAACACCCACAGATCGCATCCAGGCGGGGAAAATAGTAATTGACACACCTCTCTTCCAATGGCTAGCCTCCATTTACGAAGCTAGCCAATGGAAGAGAGAGGCGGAATAAAGCACACTGTTGAAGTCATTAAATCTTGGGCTCCGCCCACACTGCTTACGCAGTGTGACGCTAGGCCCGAGACCTAACAAAAAAACTTCACTCATTACCCAGCTGCTGGCAAAACAACAGACATGTACAACCAGGCCAGCACCCATGCAAATAGCAAAAACATCTAAATCTTTATACAGCTGCTGGTTAAATATTTTAAATAACTTATTATTTGACAAGTAGCCTAACATGTAGCAAAGAAATGTAAATATTTACCCTGCAGCCGGCTAAATAGCAGCAATTATGAACTGTACTGTAGCTAGCCTTGCAGATAATGATTTACCTGGTGGCTAGCTAAGTATTACGCAGTGAACCCTCCTATTAACAAAAATCTTTTTACTAGTAAAAATAATGTTCCAACTCATACAAAGAGTTTTGTACTTTTGTGGTCACAAAGCTTGTCATTTTGCAACATGAGTCCCTTACTGCTAAAACTGAGTTTTAGTGAAAATAATTTTCCAGCTCATACAATGGGTTTTGTACTTTTGTGGTCACAAAGCCTGAGATTTTGTAACATGAGTCCCTTAGTGCTAAAACTGGCTTAGATGCGGGCACTAACTTATAGGCCTAAGGTCCCAAATTAATTTTTGAATGTTTCCAAGTGATTTTGAACAGAAGCATGGAAATTAATGCCACTCCAATACACCATGGGCCAAAACAGAGTGACTTGGGAGGCCCTTTTTGGAGCTGTCTCATGCTCCACAAATGCTCCTTTACGTTTACCTGCAAAGGTGACTAATGATAAAGATGATTAGAACCTTTGCAAGACTAGTTAAAGCTGTTTACTTTTCTTAAGCTATGTACTCGCTCTTATTCACAAAGCCAAGGGAATGTCCCAGGCCAGATATAGGTTTGCCAAAAGTTTCCATGTTATCAGAACACCTCTTTTTCTGTAGCCAATCAGTGCATTCTGGAATTATTAATTTTGGTTCTGTTCAATTAAACAAATCAGACTAAAACACCTGAAAACAATGATTCATAAAAGCAAAACACAGAGCTGGACTGTTATGTCCATCCTGGTGATTCTAGGGTCTCCTGCTACCCATTTCTGGTTGTAGTCTTCTCGATCCCAGTCCATTTGCTTAGCCAACCTTGGTCTAATCTCTGTGGCTTTGGTCCTTCTGTGTCCGATACTTCTTTCTACTGGTCTAATGGTACTGGTCCTCTTTAGTCTGTCTACCTAGGTCTGCAACTCCTGACCCTGGTCGTTTCATCCCTCTTGTCCCAAACAGTGCACTCAGGCCCTCCTTGTTGTTATGGTCCAGGGCTTTCTGTTCCTCCTACCCCCTGGTCCTTTTTTCCCCTCTGGCCCTTGTCCATTGGGACCGGATCTCCCTATTCCGCATCCTTTTGGCCCGCCTGATCCTTTTTATCCTGGTTCCAAGTCCTGTTTTTTCCTTGCCTTGTTTCTCTTCATCAATTTGTTCCTGGTCCCTTCTGTCATTGGTAACCCTGGTCCTCGTGGGCTACTTTTCCTTGGGCCTGGTTTTTTTGTGCTAGTCCTCGTATCTCTGGTCATCCTAGTCCTCCTGATGGACCACCTTCTGGCCCTTACTCTCCTACCAGTCATTATCTTCCTCCTACTGGTCCTACTGCTTGCTTCCCCAGATTCCTCCACAAAGTATTTAGTCAGGTATAGCCTCCAAGCTTTGCACTCAGATTTGTTTTTGGCTTCCATATTAATTAAACTGAGGAAACTTTGTCAAGGATAGAAATGAGTGTGCAGCAAATATGCCTGAAACCCAATCTTCTGGGTGAATAGGATGCAAAAGTGTGTTTATTCAGCAGGCATCTACGTGAACTACACCGATGCATTACTTACCTGTCTCCTGCTTTCACTTCCCCATTTCAAAGAAGTCTCATTACTGTGTCTCACTCAATTTGCCTCCTGCAAGTGTCCAAAAGCACTGTTCCCCAAGCACTAATTGTCTACAGTAAGTATCCCTCCCTGTGTGGCCCCGATACAACCTATCTGTCTGCATTCCCTCTTGCCTGCTGCTTGTAGATGACTGCTGTGTTGCCAGTTTGGAAATACTAGGCAAATGCAATCCCCTATAAAAAGCAGCCTAAAGTTGGCACAATACTTTCATTAGAAGCTGAAAAAGAGCCCAGCCCCTAAAAATCATCAAATCATCAAAAAGAAGACAATGAACAATACAAAACAAAGTATTTGCATGAGTGAATAAAACATTCATGTAACATGCTTTAAGACCATACTCATTTTTGTTTGCAGACAGCCAAATACTCCTATACTGCAGCACACATAGGGCCTGATTATGATTGCGGTTTTCCCGCATCCTCCGGGCCGGCGGA
Organism: Lissotriton helveticus; assembly: GCF_964261635.1. NCBI lineage: Eukaryota > Metazoa > Chordata > Amphibia > Caudata > Salamandridae > Lissotriton > Lissotriton helveticus. The sequence continues at coordinate 236,702,626 of NC_136071.1, read as the reverse complement.
AGCCACCGCCGGCCCGGTGGATGCGGGAAAACTGCAGCGGACTGAAAAAGACCCCCCGCCAGATTAGGATGGCTGGGGGATCGTTTTTCAGTCCGCAGCTATTCCGCCGCGGTCGCCTCCCGTCCGCGGCGGAAAAGCACTAACATGGCTGGCGGTGTCTATCAGACACCGCCAGCCATATTAGGATGACTGGAGGAACATGCATTTACACTGCGGCATTTCCGCCGTGTAAAGGCATACGGATTTTTGTTTGGGGGCCCATTGTGGGCCCCCAGGGGTGAAGGGGGGGTGCACATGGGGGGTACCTATGGTACCCCCTGCATTTGACTGCACAAAGCGGCAGGCACCGCGAGGTGCCTGCCGCTTTGTGCATGCAAATGCACACCTTACATTTTTATCATTGCGGCGGGTGCTGCTTCAAGCAGCACCCGCAGCAATGATAAAAATACAGGATGTGACCGCCAGGGTGGCGGTCACATCCTAATTTGCATGGAGGGACCGCCGCTGCCCCTGCGGACGGTCCCTCCTACTCTATGGTGGCGGATGGACTCAGGTCCGTCCGCCATCATAATCGGCCCCATTATGTGTGTCATATCCTGAAGGTCCTAAAACCAAACTTATAATCCTGAATTTCTTATTTGAATTACAAAATAACATACATGTTTTTATTCAAAATTGATTTTTTTATTGTTTTTCACCTATAAACAACTTAGCTTAATTCATGCACATACCTTTGTACACATTATTATATATTTGTATAGGCACTTCCTTTCAAACGCTTCATTCACCTTGCATCCCCATTACAAGATGGCCACCACCCTACCATTGCCTGGAAACCCTTTTATCTTCATGGCAGCCTAAATAAGGACCTGCTTCACACTATTTAGCTGACCATGGGTCAAACTATACATCATCCCTACTATTCAGCCTGTGGCCGGCTAAACAGCAGAGCTTATGCACTATTTTGCCAGCCGCTGTGGAAATAGCAGAGATTATGTACTATTTGGCAGTTGGCCGGGTAAATAGCCACTTCATTAAAATATACATTGAGGCCTATTCACAAGAATAAACTTACATATGAGTAAATCTACACATGCAAGCTTACTTTTGAGAAACTTTACTACATTTCGCTATTCGCCACTTATGAGCGTAAAGTTACTACTCAAAAGTGTAGACTTTCATATCTTCACCCCCTGGAATTACCAAATGTTTAAGTTTAAGTTATTGCAGACAGAAAGGAGCAGTAATAAGTGCTTACATGCCAACATTTTCAAACTAGGAAGTGGGAGATTTTTAAAACAAAATCGTGGGAAAGTAATTTCCACAATGGCTTATACTGTAGCGGAGGCAATTTTAGGAGGGACCTACAATAAAAGCCAATTTTCGCATCCAAAATCAGAAGTCTCCCTCCTGGTCTATAGGCATCTATCTAAGGACAGCACCACACATGGCCAACTACTGATACTGAAATTACTTCTCATAGAAATAATTAAGGAAGCGACTTAAAATAGAATCCTATAGGAAATAATGTTATATGAAACAACTTTATCTCGACTTAAAAAAAATATCTGTACATTAAATTAAATGTTAAAATATTTCATATAGGCCAAGACCTATGTTATGTGTTTTGGTGCGAAGAAAAAGGACAGCACCGCCTTTGTGGTGTGGTTAACAGTTCCAAGGTTAGCACTGTGCCTTCGTTTCCGTACCTAGGTATTCACTTTGACACTCACTTAGCATGGAGCCCCCTGAAGACTAGCAGAGCTGCTACTTTTTCAAAAGCTGCCGAGGCTCTTCTTAACTTTTCGCACAGATTAGGCCACAAGCCGATCAAGGAACTTGGGGCCATTTATAAAGCCAAATGCTGTGCCATTACCTCCCATGGGGACGGGTTATGGGGCCTTAAAAATCAGCGGAGCCTAGAAGCAATTGAGAATGTTTTTATCAGAAGACTGTGCTCAGTAGCACCAGCTCTTTTATTTGTCACTCTGAGGTTGGATTTGGGTATATAAATGATTTTATTAAGCTGCAACTACTCCTCCTGTGGCTGAGAATTTGGTCTTGGAGCCAGACCACTTTTACAGAGCCGTGCTCACTGACTGCCTGAAACAGGACCAAGGCCTGGCCATTACCTGGATAAGGTATATCTACAACACTTGCCTAAGTCTGGGATGCAAAGAATTGTTAATTTCTCCCAGTACTGGGGCAGCTGCCTCCCACATTTCTATAAAGAATACCTTTTTTGCGAGTTGAATGGATGAGAGAATTCCGAGGGTGGTGGATATGCCTATGGTCTAAGAGCATATGCAGATTTGTGTAAACACAGGCACTGCACCTTACCTTCATGGGTGTGTAACGAGCACCACAGATTTTTGTTAGTTGGATTTAGACTATGCACTGTGCACTTTCCGGCTACCCTTCATTGTCAGGGGTCCTATTTTCGTAGTTTACCTGCTTGTCCCTGCGATGACCTTATGTTTTTCTGAAAATGTTACTCATTACTGAGAAGCCGCTATTTGCTACTTTTTTAAAAGAAGCGAACACTTGTTATTGCAAAGCAGCTTTTCATTACCTAAAGACTCTTCCCTCTGTGATTTTTTTTTTAAACTGCTACATCTATTCAATGTGCGATAAAGCAGAGGGAGACGTTGATTATGTAGTAACTGAAGCACTTTCTTTTAATTTGCTTTTGACTGCTTGGACCTTATATATTTTATAACTATTTGTACTTAATGGCTTTTATTGTCTTTTAATTGTACCTCACCTGCTGTATGGTTTTATTGTGGTTTGTTCTTATTTGTAAAGATCTATTACTTTTATACTTTTATGGTCTAGCTAGAACAAATTAAGTTGCTTCTGACTGCATATATTTTAAAAATAAATAATATCTAATGATACAATATTTTAATAACCTTAATTTTATTTAAATATAAATGCAATTTTAATTTTTCAGAAAAAAACTATAAATTAATTTCAATTAGTTATATTTATTATTTTTTACTGTAGATGAGATTTTTTAAATACATCTTTAAATAATTTGTGTTAGTTAACTTTATATATTTACATTGATTAAATCATTATTTTAAAAAATAAGTTATTAGTTGAAAGTTACTTTTAGTAACTTTACACATGTAGGCAGAAGTCTCTACCACTGGCATGAAGATCTCTATAGGGAAAAGTGTAAAAGTTTATTAAACTTTATTAAAAACTAGAAAACATATTTTGTTGTATAATATTGTCACGTAGTTTTATATATGCATTTTAATTGTACAACACTATTAAAAAATTACAGGAATAAAACTGACTTCAAATTTAAGATGTAAATATATTGAAAGAAACCTGTAGTTTAAATTAATGCATATACAAAATATTTGTATATGCACTTCCTTTCAAATGCTTCATTCACCTTGCATCCCCATTACAAGATGGCCACCACCCTACCATTGCCTGGAGTCCCTTTTTTCTTCATGGCTGCCTGAATAAGGACCTTTTTCACACTATTTAGCTGGCCAAGGGTCAAACTATACATCATCCCTACTATTCAGCCTGTTGCCGGCTAAACAGCAGAGCTTATGCACTATTTTGCAGGCCGCTGGGGAAATAGGAGAGATTTTGTACTATTTGGCAGTTGGCCGGGTAAATAGCCACTTCCTTAAAATATACATTGAGGCCTATTCACAAGAATAAACTTACATATGAGTAAATCTACACATGCAAGCTTACTTTTGAGAAACTTTACTACATTTCGCTATTCACCATTTATGAGTGTAAAGTTACTACTCAAAAGTATAGACTTTCATATCTTCACCCCCTGGAGTTACCAAATGTATAAGTTTAAGTTATTGTACCCAGAAAGGAGCAGTAATAAATGCTTACATGCCAACATTTTCAAACTAGGAAGTGGGAGATTTTTAAAACAAAATCGTGGGAAAGTAATTTCCACAATGGCTTATATTGTAGCAGAGGCAATTTTAGGAGGGACCTACAATAAAAGCCATTTTTTGCTTCCAAAATCAGAAGTCTCCCTCCTGATTTGGGTCTATAAGCATCAATCTAAGGACAGCACCACACGTGGCCAACTACTGATACTACAATACCACAATACTACAATTGGCCGGGTTATTTAAATTATAAAGAAAAATGACACCTAAAGTAAAAGAAAATATTAAGCATTAAACATTATTTAAACTGATACACAGAATTAATTATATTCACACAGATAAAGATAGGAGGAGGAGGTGGAACTTCCGCAAATAGGTTTGGGAAATCATTTTTCAGTATTAATAAATGTACTACAAAATGCAGTTTTTGAACAGGCCCCACAGTGTGTGCTTTGACTCCGCCCAGAGAACTTATACATTCTCATCTCATTCTATTGGTAGTTAGAAGTATCATTCTACCTACTATGGAGTGCTTGCATTGGAATGCACAAGGTACTATTTCTCATATGAAAAGTAATCACATATTACATTTCATAGATGCACTGTAGAAAGAAAGTAAAAGTTGTGTTCCCTAATGCAGGTTTATTCTAAATGCCCAAGCTATGATTCAACATTTAGGCCAGACCTTTTGGCTTTGCCAATGCTTGTTAGATATGAAAATGCACAGCACAAAAGAAGCTTGGCTCACCACAGCAAACTACACATTACTCAATGCCATGCATCACTCCATCAAGATATTTCACCCCAGAATAAAAATCAAACTGATTGTCTCCCTGCCCTAAACAGGATGAGGTGACCGCCCAGTATAGGGAAAACAGACAGTTGTACCAACATGCAGGCTCAGTGCCAGCCCCATTTTATTTCTTTCAAGACCCAGAATCCCAGTTTGAGAGTATTTTTCCTAAAAATCCAAACCTTTTGCCAAGCAGGCACATCAAGCAAAGCTTCAGTATCTCCACCACAGCCACCCATTGCTTGCCTGACCGAATCTCTAAATATGATAGGAGGTCCTCTACCAGGGCACGGACGTCTTAGGGCCTGATTAAGAGTTTGGTGTGTGGGGGTGGGACCGCCATGTCGGCAGAACGTACACCCAAACCTATGTGCGCACTGCTGCCAGATTCTGACTTTTCTTGTCACTGGCGGGCGGTTCTTTGGCAGTCCCACGGGCTGGCGGTGCCGATGAAATAGGCATCCCAGTGGGAATATCAAAGACAGTACCTGTACAGCACGGACTGGTGCAGTCCATGGTGTGCAGGTGCTGGGGTGCATGCACCCAGGGGGACCCAACATGTGCCCCCCTGCATGCACCCCATGGCCCTGAGGCACAAGGTTTCCTCTCGGGCACGATTTTCATGTAGTAGGAACCGCTATGAAAACCGTGGCGGAGAGGAAACTCGTAATATGCTTGGCAGGACCTTGGCAGTCCTGTTAAGCACATTGCAGCCTTAAGACCGCTGCACCACTGCCAGGTATCTCTGATCCCTGGCGGTTGCGGCATTGCAATGCCCTAGATGTAATAGGGTGGTTGGACTGCAGGTGCGGTGGTGGCTGGCTGCCATTGCTGCGACCCCGTGAGTCTGGCGGTCCTCAGTCCTCCAGACTCGTAATCAGACCCTTATTCTTTCGTGACCAGGTGGGCCAGCAGGCTACCTGTCTGGGTCCAAATGACCACTCGGTCAATTAGACATACATTTCCCAACAGTATTAAAAAATCACAGGCTTGTTTCTTTTACGAAAAGAGATACTTGAGAATCCCGAAGCCGTCCCTGATAGGCACTCAAGATTGCATATTTCTGCACAGATAAGATGTGCAAAAAGTCTACATTAAAAATCAAGAAATGTTCGGTAACCAAACAAAGACAAGCTGATTTCAGGGAACCAGCAGGAGCTTAATTTCAAAGCACACACTGCGAGCGAAGGCTTTGAGCAAAGCGGAGAAGGAGAAACACTCTAACAATTAATGTTCAAATGTCATTGATTTTCTAAGGGCTATTATGTTCCATTAGGTTAGTGGCTTCTTGTATAACTAGGAGTGCTACCGCCAGGCCTCAGCTGCATTTATTTATTTAAAGGTTTTTGTGAAGCGCTGCAAGCTACTTAAATGGCGTCTTAGCGTGCTAGCAATGGAAAGCAGAAACTAGACAGATGTCGTAAGGCATGGTCCAGATGTTCCTTAGATCCTCAGATAGAGAATGATGCAAAGTTTTGGGTCCTATTAACCCCATAACCACGCTGTAAATTCCACTGCGGTGCAGGAGTTTTATTACGCGGGCAGGGCCGCGTCGGCCAACGAATGTGCACCTCACTAACGAGGTAGTGCTCGCGACAGCTGTTGGCCGACGTGCGCAAGTGAGGGGTTAACATGGAGGCACATGCATAACAATATCCACTAAATAAACTAGATCAAATGTAGTGTTGCAGCATAGTTTGAAAAGACTTGAATTGGAGCCCATTAGGCAGAAACAAGTCTTGGACATCCATGAACAGGGGCTGGTAGTCCACATGAAGCAGAGGATGTGGCATAATGACTAGAGCGGTTGACCTCAAAGCTGGGGAAGCAGGTTTGAGTTTTGGCAGGGAAGCTCAACTTCCTGTGATTCTGAGCAAATCACTTAATTTTCCGCTGTCTAACAAAATGAATGTGTCTGCCTGTAACGCAACTGGTGCTCATGTAAAGCGCTCTGAAACCTTCGGGTCGAGTTTGCGCTATATAAAACTCAAAAAAAGAAAATAATTATGAAATCATTGGCTATGTGAATGGTTGATGTCAGAATTTAGGTTCTGATGTTAGAAAGAGCTGAGCTGTCTGTCCTGTATAACTGTTTCAAGACCTAGTGCCTGAGTCACAAAGAACATTTTATGTAATCAATGCTCAACACTCGTAGATTTCTGCCTGTGACTGGGTGGAGATCTTGGCCCGGATGCTATTCACCGATTTTGGGTGGACATTCCCATGCATTGTGGGATTTACAAGTCTCCACCCCCTTACAAAATGGAGGATCTTACAAGAGAAATTCTGAACACAAAGTTACTAGAAGAACAATGCATTGGTTAGAGGTAATAAACCGTCAGCAAGACCTGTCTACCTCACCACTTCTCACTTTAGCAGAAATCTCTGATTCCTTGGACACAAGCCTAAAATCAGCACTTGACATCTTCTTTCCACTTGACCCCACACATAGCATGACCAGACCCAGCACCCGCATCACCACTCCTTTCCACACCCTAAAGACTGCAAACTCTGTGAACTCCATGGAACCATTCACTGTGCTTCTTGGCTAGACATAATCGGAGAATTTCAAGATCTCATCTCACCCTCCAACATCATCCTCAGTGAAAAAGCCTGAACTCTACACCCTCATTGGCAAATCTGAACTCTATAAACTCACCAGTCTTCATCCAGTGTGATGCTGTCCCAACCACGCCTTATGGGTGATGAATTTTCTTTCTACTTCTCAACTACAGCCTCCCTGATCTTCTCCATCCGGGGGACATTCCTAAACTTGCACAAAGACTTCACACATACCTCAGCCCTCAACCACACTCACCAAACCGATCAGTTTCTTTGTACTGCTTTGCCACTTTTGAAGTGTTTGTTTTTTGAATGTGGAACCACAAATGTATAAGATTACAGAATGAATAGCAAACACAAGTTCAACCTTGCCTTGGTACCAGATTTGAAGAGTTGGCACTACTGTAGAATAGCAGTGAATTGAAAAACTGCTCATGCATCATCTAGTGATCTGGCAAACAGATGTGATGTGTTGTGCCTCTCGTGAAAAGACACTTCTGTACAAAATAGCAAAAGGAACAGACAGCATCTTTGGTCTAAAAAATAGGAATTGATCCTAGATAATTTTACCCAAAAATCAGGCATTATGGGCATATTTACAATCCACATAGACCACCGGAGTGTAACTTTTTTTTGACCCTCCGGTGGTCTTGAGCCATTCCCCATATTTACAAGTTGGCGGTAAGCCACTCAACCTAAGTTAACATTGTAAATAAGCACCTTTCTGCCGGAGTCCGCTACGCCAAAGGGGCAGGCAGTTAGTTTTGCTTTGGGTGTTCCACCGCAACACACATTGCTTTTTGACACTGCCCCAGATCTACAAGGCTGGGGCAGCACCAAAAACTAAGGCCAGGTAATACCTGGTCTTAGAATAGCAAACCGAGGAGAAATTAATAATTTCTCCTCGTTTGCTGCTCTTTCTATTCTGCAGCACACATAGAAAGAACAAATCACCATTATTGATTGTTTATGTGCAGGAATGTGTCCCTTCCTGCACATGAACAGTTGTCCCTGCAGCGCAGTCACCCTTGCAACATGGTGGAAGGGTGCCTGTGCCTGCGCTAGGTAGCTTTTTTAGTCCCAGAGCTAGGGGAAACAAGGGGTGCGCCGTAGTTTTGTAAATACTGCGCATTCCTGCGTTTTGAAATTTGGCTTAACAACGCGCTCCGGCATTTTCTTGAACATATGCCTCCGATATAATAATAATAATAATAACATGAGCATTTGTAAAGTGCGCAGCTACCTCAGGTGAGGTTTCCCGGCACTAGAAATGACGGACAGCAGAGCAGAGGCGTCCGTGTAGTTATTCCCATTTCCAAAAAAGCCAGATTTTCAGCGCCTTTCTGAACTCCGGGTCCATCATGCGTAAATGGGGAAACCCCACCGAGAAAGACCTGCTCTTTGCCTGACTTTGGAAAAGCCTGGGACAGGGAGGGAATGTCGTAGATTGGATCTTATGGTCCGTTCTTGGTGGTACGGCTGGAGTCTGTTCCTCAGGTATTGGGGACCCAGGCCATGGTAGGCGCGGAACGCCATTGTTAAGGCCTTGTATTAAATCCTCTTGGCTACAGGGAGCCAGTGGATTTGTCTGAGGCCTGGCAGCCGCTTTCTCTACCAATTGGAGCCTCCTGATCAAGAACCCAGGGAGACCCAGGTAGAGGCCTTTTGCGTAGTCGAGATTAGAAGTCGCCACAGCATGAACAATGGTCTTTCTGCTTTCCTCCGGCTGGAAGCCCAAAAGTTTTCTGATGATTCTCATCAAAGCAGGCTGCCGGGGCTGGCCTGATTTGGGCCGATAAGGCCAGGTCCTTGTCCCATCTGACACCCAGGTTTTTGACCAAGTCTTTCGGTGTGGGGGGGGGGGCGCCGAGTTCCCCCAGCCACCATAGGCTTGCAGGAGGGGGGTGGCTGGGTTGAAGAATAAGACCTCAGTCTTGTCGGCATTTAGCTTTAAGCGGTTTTCGTTCATCCAGCCTGCTATGTCCCGAAGACAGTCTTTGATTGAATCGAATGCTGCCACTGAGTGGTCGTTAAAGGAAAATGCCAGCTGGGTCTCATCTGCGTAAGAGATCACTTTGACCCCTCTCTTAGAAATGAGAACCGCCAGGGGCATCATGTAAATGTTGAACAACAACGGGCTTAAGGCTGAGCCCTGGGGCACCCCGCTCTTGAGTGGCTTCACTGAAGAAGTGAATGGGCAAAGAAGGACTTGTTGTCCTCGGTCAGTGAGATAAGAGGTGATCCAGTACAGTGCAGTCCCATACACACCAGTCTGTTTCTGTCTGTACAGCAGTATTAAGTATGAGACAGTATCAAAAGCACTGGAGAGACTTATGTCTCAGGATGCTCTTATTAATGCTGTAACATGGATAATGGCTGCATGTGTGGAACTGATGATTTACAAAACAATGAGCTAGAGGTTTCAGAAACGGAAGTTGGGCGAAAAGGTTGACAATGGTGATATCTATTAAAAAACAATATCTGACATGGAGAATCCCACGGAATACTGATGTGTGCATTGGTGAAACTTTATCCTGCACTGCCTTCACACTCTTGCCTGAACCACAAGCCCCATGCACAATACCTTTAACCGCTTAACCGCGGCCGCAATTCCGCCGCAGCGAGGAAGTTTTATTGAGTGGGCTTGGCCACGTCGGCCAACGGACGTGCGCAGCACTATGGAGGTAGTGCTCACGACGGCCGTTGGCCGACGGGCTCATCGAAGGGGTTAATGACACAATAACAATTAAAAAAATCATTTAAAAAACATTGTTTTGACAATAGTACACATTATGGTGGCAATTTCACTGAATGTGGGAGGTCACATTCCTGCAACCCACTGGATGAAGAAGCCTCCATGTTACCTCAAACTTATCATTGTAGGAAGGGGGCAGGCATTACAAAGCATTCTGAGTGGACTAGAATTTGTGATTTTGGGCCTCATTTATTAAGTGTCGCATCACTGGTTGAAAACAACGATGCAACACTTTTCATTGCGCCTTACACTTTGGATGCGCCATATTTACAGTACGGCGCTTCATGTCTCAAGGATTAACCAGTTACGTCAGGAATCCCGATGTATCTGGTGGCACTTTAATGACGCATTGATAGAGTGTGTTGATAAACAGACGCAACTCCAGCAGTGTGTCATTACATATGGGTGAGCTCCATGTAAAAGGGCCTGTGTCAGTCCTTACGCAAGCTGTGAAGCAGGCGTAAGGATTTGATGCGGTCTCGTAGAAGTGGCGCAGTGAAATCTCATAGATTTTACTGTGCCACTCTACAAGCCTTTTTTTTATGGGGGAACGCCCACCCTGCATACATTATACCTGATGCAGGTATAATGTATCGCAGGGGTTTACAAAGTGACGCCTATGCCTAGACGTGTCACTCCGTAACTATGGTGCAGTGTGGCGCTATGTTTACTCCACTGCAACATCACAAAAAAGTGACACATGGGCAGCGTACATCCTCATAAATAAGGCCCCCAGTTGGTAACATGCGCTGTCAACTCAATTATGAATTCTGATGAATTTGGTAATTTTTCATGCAGTAGCACTACTTGTGAATTACTGCCATGTTCCAGGTAAAACATGGAGAAATTTGTGATCGTAAAATGGCTTGGAATTTGGGAATGATATGTGGGACTTGGTGCAGACGCCCAGATTTCTTATGCTCTTCCCCCTTCTTCAGGGGAATAGTTACAATTTTGCATCCCAGAATTTCCACAACCATGATATTGGTAACCTCAATAGAGAAGACATTGTACCAGAATTACAGATGCCCTTAAAATGAGGACCACTGACAAAACCTGGCTCATCCCTCAACCCAACCAGCCACCCTCTCCTTCCAATCTCCCAGGCCCAGCACATTTCATATAGGCTGTGATGTCTGCACTGCAGAAGCCCCACACCACTTCTCAACTTCAAATATAGGTCTGATCATTTGTATTTTCTGTGGCGCAGGGAAAATGAAAAGAGGCTTTTATTCAAGCCGACACCGCAATCACAACCGGTGAGTCACGAAAATGTCATAATACGGCAGAGAAAAAGAACACATTATAAGTTAAAAGGACACGGGAGAAACTGAAAGGTCTTTTTTTAATTTATTTCCCAATGGTTTACAGAGGCAAAATAGCCTTTGCAGACTACTGAGTCTTTAAAAAATATTTTATGAAGCAGCGGTTATAATTTGATTCCATTTGGATCTGCCCTAGAGCCTGGTGAATCATTTATTGTAAGAAAGGAAGCCGAGATGCCAGGAAGTAATGAGATGTACGTGATGAGGTGGTTACAGCAAGTGGGAAGTGGTGAAATTGGCAGCCCCCTATACATTAAAGTATCATTAATTGTAGGTAACCATAGGTTTAGCTTGTGGTGGCCTTCATTTTTTGGCAGCCTGACCGCCGAACATGTGTTGTTTTACGGCAACACCTCTGCCGCGCCAGTAGCCATAGGGCTGCCAAATGTAAACTTGTTTGCGTTGCCGGCAGACCTTATTCCCCCAAAATGGCTGTTGTGCAGATGGCAGGAGCAGCTTTCGGGGAAAACACTGGCAAAACCAACTTCCTGTCTTAAAATGGGTTTATTTGCATGTCATTGTATTTGCTGTTATTTTTTGGTACTCAATTTATGCCAATAAAATAATTGCTGCACTCATAATCAACTGACTTTTGGACTTGATCCAGAGCTGTTGGCTATCTCATTTCCTAGGAACTCAGAGGCAGCATCACGCATATGCATTCCTACTAAAGGAAGCAGAGGCCATTTTGTATTCATTTATCGATTAGAGGTGGACCCGTAAAAAAAGAGACTTGTTGTTTATATACAGTGGGCTTACAGGACGCCCATAACTTACCATTTGTTACCTTCAGCGTGGCTTTCATTTGCTTTGCTCCTGTTTGTCACGGCATGCTGGCGTCATGTCCTCTTCTTGTGTTTGGCCCTTCCCTGGAGCATGGACCAAGTACTTGTGCCTATCCACTACACCCGCTTTTGGAGCCACTTTTTTCTTTGTGTTAAAGCACTTCATATGAGTGCTTGAGTTTTCAGTCAGTCTCCCACATCCCCGTCCATTTAGCTTCTAAACCTGCCCACCTGCCCCCTTCCATGTTGCTTCTTTTCCCTCCCACCCACTACCCTGCACTCTGTGCCACTACACTACACCATTGCACTCTACTCTACGCCACTCTATGCCATTGCACTGTACTCCACCCTACTCTGCACCACTCTACGCCATTGCACTTTATGTCACTTACTCTGCGCCACTGCACTCTGCACCCTACTCTCTACTCTGCTGCACCCTACACCCCTGCAATCAAGGCCATTGCACTTTATGCCACTGCTCTCTATGACACTCTACTCTGCACCACTTTACACTGTGCCACTGCACTCTACGCTGCTTCACTCTACTCTGCAACACTCTACTCTGCACCACTTTACTCTGCACAACTTCACCGAGGCCACATTACTCTACAACACTCTAATCTGCACTTCTCCATGCCACTGCACTGTATGCCACTGTGCTCTACGACACTCTACTCTGCGTCACTCTGCTGTATGCCACACCAGTCTAGTCTAGTCCACTGCACTCTGTGCCACTTTACTTTGCTTGGCACCAATCTACTTGATGCCACTGCACTCTGCACCACTGCACTGTACTCTACATCACTCTCCTCTCCTCTACACCACTACACTCTAGTCTGCACCACTCAACTTTACGCCACTGCACTCTGCTACTGTACTCTACATCAGTCCACTCTACTCTATGTCACTCCATTCCACAGAGTGACACTCTACCCCATCCCATTCCACACAACGCAATTCTACTCTACACCTCTCATGCCACACCAGTCCACATTACTGCACACTATGCCACTGCACCCTATACCACTGCACTCTATGCCACACTACTGTACTCTGCACCACTATACTCTATGCCACTGCACTCTACCCCACTCCACTCTTCGCCATTCTATTCTACTCTAAGCCATTGCACTCAATGCCAATCTACTCTGCAACCACTCTACTCGATGCCACTTTATTCTATGGCACTCTACTCTACTCTGGACCACACTACTCCTCTGGCCTATACTCTGCACTATTCTACTTTACGCCACTTCACCCTGCTACTGCACTCTATGTCACTCCACCCCACTTCATGCCACTCCACTGTGTTCCACTCTATGCCACTCTAGTCTACGCCACTCATGCCACTCCACTCTCCATTACTCTACTCTACACCACTCCACACCATTCCATGCCACGCCACTCCACTCTACACGATCCAGTCTTCCCTACTCTACTAAACTCCACTCTATGCCAATTTACTCTACTCTACACCATCAACTCTACTCTACGGCACTCTAAACCACTATACAACATTCTTTGCCACTCCACTCTCTGACATTCCACTCTACGCCACTTCACTTTATTCAACACCACTTCAAGCCACTTTACAGCCCTCCAAGCCACTCAATGCCACTCCAAGCCACTATACTCCACTCCACTCTAAGCAAGCCACTCCACACCACGCTACGCAATAACACACTCCACACTACTCTACTCCACTCCATGCTACTGTACAACATAGCTAAAAGTCATTGGCAAAGCCAATAGCGCTCTCGTAGGTGAAGCTTATAGGCTTTACCAAAGCTTGTTTAAGGGGGAGTGACAGCCAGCAATTTGCTACCTGGCCTCTAAAAAAATTTAATATATATTAAAACAAAATTCACTGTAGTGGTGGAGGGCAATGGAGGAATGGGTAGGGGGAGTAGGTGAAGGTTAAGCTGCATGGGAAGAGGGGGGATAAAATTAAAATAAAGTCAGGTGAGAGGTGAAGGGGCATGTGTCGCACAGTTGGAAAGTGCCCGAACTTATCACAAGTTGAACACTCTTTAGATAAAGGAGACCAAGTCTTAGGGTTACTATTTCTTTTTACTAGTTGATAGAGCACAGGAAAAGCTTTACAGATTACATGCTTTACAGAGAAGATTTTTATTGTTGCAGAAGTATCTTAAATGTATGTCACTGTTCACAGAACAGTATGGTGCGTGGGCTCCAGTTGTGACTGGGCATGATGTAAGGGGGAGTTGGTATGGAGATAATACCAGACAGCACATTTATTTTACTTCCACTTTTTAAGTTAAAGGTTTACACATATTTCTATGGTATTACTCATATTTACAGGTTTAGAGACAGTGAGACTTTACAACTTTGCTAACTTGCCTAACAAACCACCTCTGTAAACTTGGAGAAACTACCAGATTAAGGTTTTGATGAATTTCCCCTAGCATCAAACTCCCTTTCTTTCTTACCCTCATGGACAAAGATGCCTTATTGGATTTGTCGAGAGCCTTAACAGACTCCACAGACTTGACAGGATTCTTAACACTCTTTTCCATGCAAAGAGTTTGCTGTGAGGTATCAGTGGTGCAACACAAAATTATGCTCCCACCTCTTCAGAATGCAATTAGGGGCCTCCAATACTTCCATATGTCACGCACATTCATAGGCTTTAGAATAAATGGAGGTCCCTCAAGGGGAGGGCCACCCTGTGCCTCCTGGGCTACAGAGTTTGCCTTACACCCTGTGAAGCACGCTGGTTCAAACACAATAACCTTACTCACACTTTAAGGTTATGACAATGAACAATGACTTGAGCATGAGGTTATGCAATGGAGAAATCTTTGAACTCAAGGTAATGTCTGAAATCCTTGGTGCTGTGTCTGTATGACAGCTCCAACTCCACAGTGACGACAATACCACTTTCAAAGGCATCCTCGCTTACAGATGACCGGGACCTCAAACCGCCCTCAGCGACTACATCACAGAATTCATCACCTCACTCGCCATCAAATCCCTACCCTAGGTCTTCCGGGGAGACTTCAGTTTCCACCTGGATGACCCCACAGACACCAACTCCACTGACCTTCTGGAACAAATGGACAACAGCGGCCTCACGCAGCTGGTCTCAGATGCCACACACAGAGCAGGACACACAAGCTAGACCCCATCTTCACATTTAGCAATTGAATTAGATACAGCCACACCACGGAACTCACCTGGTCCGATCATGCCATCGTCTACTTCACCATCGCTGGACCAACCCACACCACCCTCAACCACCACAGCCCCCCTACTACAGCTGGGCCAAAGTCACTCAGCACCAATGGATCAAAGCCCTGAGCCACACCCAGCCTGACGTCTCCACCAACCTGAATAAAGCAGTAGAGAACTTCAACGACTGGTTCACCTGCTCTACCAATCGAGTCGTCCCCACTAAACCAGCCCAAATTCACAGACCAACCAAATGAGCCAGCTAGGACACCCCAAAACTCAGCACGCTCAAACGCAGAAGCAAACACCTGGAAAGAAGATGGCACCTACCACCACCAACTCAGAGATGCAAAAAGGGAGGCCCAGGCAAACCGCATCAAGGCCAGTGCCAACCAGACCAAGGAACTCTTCACCATCGTTAGAGAGTGCACCTGCCCATCTGCCACCATGAACTCCATCCCCACCTTTCAGGAACCTGTTTACTGCCAAAGCCCTGGAGAAAGCCATCAACCTCCAACTCATGCAACTACTGGAGAGAAACATCCTGCTAGAACCCTCCCAATGAGGTTTCAGAGCCAACCACAGCACCAAGACGGCCCTGATCAACGTGACAGACGAAAGCCATAGTCTAGTTGACAGAGGAGAATCTGCTGCCATGATGCTCCTAGACCTCCCCCTTTGACACCATCTCCCACCACACACTTGTCGAAAGACTACACCAAATCGGATCCAAAGACAATGCCCTTAGATTGATGGCATCTTTCCTCATGAGGCGCACCCGAAGAATCCATCTCACCCTTCATCTCACAACCCAAATGCACCATCTGCGGCATCCCTCAAGGTTCGTCCCTCAGTCCTACTCACTTCAACATCTACACGACACTGCTAATAGACATCGCCAGAGACCACGACATCAACATAATTTTCTATGCCAACAACACTCAGCTCATCCTCTCGCTCTCAGCGAACTCAACTGCGAATTCCAACTTCCACACCTGTATGAAAAACGTCTCCTCATGGATGAAGGACATTTGCCTGAAACTCAACACAGACAAAAGTGAAATGCTGGTCTTCTGCAGTCACGCCTCCTAGATGGAATTCCACTTGATGGCCATCGGACCTCTGACCCACCCCCCCACCGAAAGACCATGCCTGGAACCTCAGCATCCTCCTGGACAACTAACTCTCTATAAAATGATAGGTCAACGCCGTCTCCTCAGCCTGTTTCCACACTCTCCCCATGCTCCACAGAATCTTCAAATGGCTACCCATAAGCACCAGAAAACAATGACACAGGCCTTCATCACCAGCCATCTTGACTACGGCAACTCACTCTATGCAGGCACGACCAGCTAACTAATTAGAAGATTCCAGAAGATGACGAATGCAGCAGCTAGACTGATCCTCAACCTTCCGAAAATGACCCACATCACCCAGTACCTGAGGGATCTCCACTGGCTCCCTATCCAGAAGAGATGCCAGTTCAAGCTACTGACCCACACCTACAAAGCCCTCCATGACTAGGGACATGCATACATAAACCACAGCTGAGCTTCCACCAACCATCCAGAAACCTCCGCTCCACCCAGCTCGTCCTCACACACACCCAGCGCATCCGCCGCCGCCGTTCTGGAGGATGCTCCTTCTCCCACCTCCCCGCAAAATCCTGCAATACCCTCCACCTTGATCATCAATGACTCTGACAGACTTCAGAAAGAAACTCAAGACCTGGCTTTTTGACTGAATCCCGCTGCCCAGCACCTGAATACCCTCACAGGTGACAAGCTGCACTATACAAGTACCTGATTGATTGATTGACAGCTCGGCCGTAATGATTCTAGCAGACTTGGTTTCTTTTCTTGTTGAGGACTCCTATGTCATCAGTCACATGACATGTACTCTACAATAATTTAGTATGTTGCCGAACAAAAAGGGCTAGACTTTGTTGGTTTTGCTTTTGGTATGGGCGGCTACCGCCCGCATCACCAGGCAATAACGTGAGAGTTGGTGGCATCGGATGTGTTATAGTATCAGTAATGGGGTACAGGCCTTTTTACCCACCTCCTCAAGGAAAATCTGCCTCCTGTCTCCTAAGTCCTTGTAGTGTGTCATGACTGGGCCATCTAGTTCTCCCAGGGTTGTTCTTTGTGTGCAGGTGAATGCTCGGGTACATGAGAGGAGTGGTATCCCGGTGTTGGGGTACCTCTTAGTTGGTTTAGGGTGCGCACTAGGGTACTAGTAATTTGGTGATCGTAAGTGCTGATGCCTACCTTCTCCCTTCATGCCTCAGCCCCCTGTCCCCGATTCCTGCTAAATTTATTGCAAAGTTAAGGGAATGTGTCTGGTTTGTGATACAAATGCAGAAAAAGAAGCAGGGAGGAGAGTTTATAAGGCAATTTTGGTTCACAATTCACTATCACAAGAGCAGCAGCGGCTCCTCCGTTATGGCGGGGGAGCGTCGCCCAGCCTGCTGCCAGCACAGCAGGCACACACATTCATAAAATGGAAATAAATACCATTTTATTATGTGTGGCAGGCCCGCGCTACTACAGCGCGAAGGCAGGGAGTGGGGCTGATTAGAGCAATTGCACTAGTACTTTAGCCGCCTGCCAGTGCGCATATCAGATTGGCCGGCTGCCTACAGCTGCCCATTCTGACATGCGCACTTCAAAGCCTACAGTCCCAGGACTTCGAAACTGTTGAGGGATTGCAGCCCCAGCCTCAAAATGAGTGCTGGGTTAGCCTGATCCAACCTATCCTGGAGGTGCGCTGCAGCTCCAGGGTTTGTTGGATTTGCGTAACAGAAGGGAGGAAGTCCCTCCCTTTCCGCCCCTAGATGCTGAGGAGAGCACCAGGAAAGAGAGACGGTGACCAGACCCTGTGGCCAGCAAATGCAACAAATATATGGTGAGTTTTTAGGCATTGCACCCCATCATATTTTAATGTTGCCGGGGGCTACTGCACAAGAGAGAGATAGCGATACGCTTTGAAATGCTGTAAGCGCCAACCTAGACAAACTGCTGGTTACAGAGGATAGGTTAGAAACCCGGTAAAAAGTGAGACATATTGTAGACAAATGTGTTTACTATGCAAGTATTCAATGTAATGCGACCACCGTGATGTTCATCATTAAACTAAAAAATGGGCAAACATCCAGCGATAACAACTGCATGGAATTTAAGGAATACTTTGTGGGGTTGAGTTAGGGAAATCCCTAATGGGAAATAGATAGCTGCAATCACCATCCTTATATAGCACAAAAAAGAAATAGCACAAACAGGGGCAGCTTACAGAACCACCAACAATTCTCTTGGGTTTCAATGGCCCACTCTCCTCTCCTCTCCTCTCCTCTCCTCTCCTCTCCTCTCCTCTCCGCTCCTCTCCTCTCCTCTCCTCTCCTCTCCTCTCCGCTCCTCTCCTCTCCTCTCCTCTCCTCTCCTCGCCTCTCCTCTCCTCTCCTCTCCTCTCCCCTCCCCTCCCCTCCCCTCCCCTTCCCTCCTCTTCCCTCCCCTCCCCTCCCCTCTCCTCTTCCCTCCTCTCCTCTCCCCTCCACTCTCCTCCCCTCCTCTCCTCTCCCCCTCCCCTCTCCCCTCCGCTCCTCCTCTCCCCTCCTGTCCCCTCTCCTCTCTCCTCCCCTCCAACCCTCCCCTCTCCTCTCCCCTCCTGTCCCCTCTCCTCCCATCCTCTCCTTTACTCTCCTCTCCTCTCCCCTCCCCTCCCCTCCCCTCCCCTCCCCTCTCCTCTCCTCCCCTTTACTCTCCTCTCCTCTCCCCTCCCCTCCCCTCCTCTTCCCTCCCCTCCCCTCCCCTCTCCTCTTCCCTCCTCTCCTCTCCCCTCCACTCTCCTCCCCTCCTCTCCTCTCCCCCTCCCCTCCCCTCTCCTCTCCTCTCCCCTCCGCTCCTCCTCTCCTCTCCTCTCCTCTCTCCTCCCCTCCAACCCTCCCCTCTCCTCTCTCCTCCTGTCCCCTCTCCTCCCATCCTCTCCTTTACTATCCCCTCCCCTCTCCTCTCCTCCCCTTTACTCTCCTCTCCTCTCCCCTCGCTTCCCCTGCCCTCACCTCTCCTCCCCTTTCCTCTCCTCCCCTCACCTCCCCTCACTGCCCCCTCCCCACACCACGCCTACTCTCCCCTCCCCTCTCCTCTCTCCTCCCCTCCCCGACCATCCCCTCTTCCCTCCTGTCCCCCCCTCTCCCCTCCTCTGCCCTCCTCCTCCTCTCCTCTCTTCTTCCCCTTCTCAGGCTCTCGCTTCCATAAGGCCTCCACATGCTCTGTACATATCGTTTGTATAATTCTGCATTTTTCCAGGTCCCACACATACCCTGGTTATGGTCCCAGTTGGAAGCCCACTCAACACCAAGCTACACTTATTTGTGGTGGAAGGGGGCCTCCACATCCTCTGGGGACAGCCACTATCAAGGCTGTTCATATTATATGCATCATCGCAGAACCTCTGTTGGTACTTTAGCGACTCCGTGTACAAGAGGACACTGTGGATAGTGTCAGCTCGCAGGTTGGATAGTAGTGTGCAACAGGAATTTAAGGATCCCTACCTGCTCCTCTGCTAGCTGCTGCTTCGCATAGCGCTTGAGTGCTAAACGCATTTTCGAGTGTTTTTATACATATTGAGTGTGTTTAAGTCGCCATTCACTCGGTGTGCCCCATCCTGTTGCCAATTTCACTTTGCTGCCATCTTGTTTGTTGTTTGTGCCTCGGAGCCCGTCCTCTCCGCCCGATCCCGCCTCCCAGCTGACCCTCCCTCCCACGAACTACATAGCCTGGCCCCCACCCCCAGAAGCGCCGTGACCGTCCTGACGCTCTCAGAAGCGGTCGCTCCCTGCTCCAGTGGTATCGTTGCTGAACTCGCCGCTTTGCTCTGTGATACTCATTTTTAATAATTTGCTGCTTGTCATAGCGCTGAAGTAACAGAAGCCCCAAGCGTGTGTATCTTATTTATTAATAGCGCTTTGCCGATTTTAGCACTATCCTGGTTTTACATGCGCAAGCCCAGTTGTTGTCTCTGCTAGCTGCTGCTTAGCATAGCGCTTGAGTGCTAAACGCATTTTCGAGTGTTTTTATACATATTGAGTGTGTTTAAGTCGCCATTCACTCGGTGTGCCCCATCCTGTTGCCAATTTCACTTTGCTGCCATCTTGTTTGTGCCTCGGAGCCCGTTCTCTCCGCCTGATCCCGCCTCCCAGCTGACCCTCCCTCGCCCCTCCCCCCCCATTATCCACTTAGGACAGATTGTTTTGCGCGCAGCGTTCTCGCGCAGCGGTCGCGCCCCATGCGCGCCGAAGGTGCGCCAAAGGTAAGCCCGTCTACGCCCGTCCGCGCCTGGACCGCGCCCAGCGCCAGACCCCTGGCCCCCGCAATACCCACCCTGCCCGCCGCATAACGTACGATGCCGCCACCCTCCTAGCCCTAAACCCCGGACGCACATCACTATGCTACGAGGCTGCCCCAGGACGTACCCACGGTCCATTCGCCTGCCACTCCTGCAAGTACGCCTGCATCAAATCCCACACCAAACCCACTTCCCCCAAACACTGCTCCGACTCTACCCACCTGAAGTGCATCCTGATGAACACCCGCTCGGTCCACAGACACGCCACTGAACTCTGGGATCTACTCGACACTACATCACCGGACATCGCCTTCCTCACAGAAACCTGGATGAACGCCTCATCAGCACCCGACATCGCCACAGCCATCCCGGACGCTTACAAAATCATCCGAAAAGACCGCATCAATCAAGTAGGAGGAGGCATCGCCCATAAGAAAACCATCAAAATCACGACCTGCTCCGACGATATCCTTGCAACTGCCGAACACCTCCACTTCCAGATCCACACCGACCCTAGATCCACACTCAGAGGCACCCTAATCTACAGGCCTCCAGGAACCCGTAAACAATTCAGCGATGACATCACTGACTTCATCAGCCCACATGCCCTCGCCTCCGAGAACTACATTCTACTAGGAGACCTCAACTTCCACCTGGAAAACAAATACGACAGCAGCACCACCTCCCTTCTGGACAACCTGGCCAATCTCGGACTCAAACAACTGGTTAACTCCCCCACCCATATAGCTGGACACACGCTCGACCCTATCTTCACCTCCTGCAAACACATCTCCTTCGATCACTCCACAGCTCTCCATTGGACGGATCACAGTTGTGTTCACTTCAGCTACAAAACCACCCCGACCCACAACCACCCACAACCTATTCCGCGAAGAAACTGGAACAAAATCACCACCGACCAACTCCTCACATCACTCAACCAAAACCCTCCCACCCTCTCATTGGACCCAAACCAAGCTGCCACCAAACTCACGCAATGGATCACTCACAGCGCTGACGAATTAGCACCCCTGAAAAACGACCAGATCAAATCAGGTAACAAAAAGGCTCCCTGGTTCAACGATGACCTTAAGAAATCCAAGAAGCTATGCCGCACACTAGAGAAAACATGGAGAAAAAACCCAACCACCGACAATATGACCTCCTTCAAGACAGCCACCCGTAAACACCACCAACTGATTCGTGCCACCAAGAAATCAGCATTCAAGGATCGAATCGACAACAACGCCCATAACAGCAAGGAACTTTTCAACATCGTCAAAGAATTCACCAACCCCACCGCAGCCTCAAACGACATTACTCCCTCCCAAAACCTCTGCGACTCGCTATCCTCCTTCTACAACAAAATTGCCGACATTCACAACAGCTTCAAGAACATTCCCCACGAACAATCCTCCCCACCCCCCTCAGAACGTTCACCGCCATCCAACCACCTCAGTGCCTGGAACCCAGTCACCACTGAAGACACCATCAGCCTAATGAACTCAATCCACTCTGGATCGCCAACCGACCCCTGCCCCCACCACATCTTCAACAAAGCAGACTCCATCATCGCTCCCCATCTCCGCGATGTCATCAACTGCTCATTCAACTCTGCAACCTTCCCAGAAGGTTGGAAACACGCCGAAGTCAGCGCCCTCCTGAAGAAACCCACAGCAGACCCCTCTGAACTTAAAAACTACTGCCCCATATCCCTCCTCCCATTCCCTGCCAAAGTCATTGAGAAAGCCGTCAACAAACAGCTCGCCGCCTTCCTCGAATCCAACAACTCCCTCGATCCCTCTCAATCAGGATTTCGAGCCAAACACAGCACCGAAACCGCCCTCATCGCAGCAACAGACGACATCAGAACACTACTGGACAACGGAGAAACAGTGGCCCTCATTCTACTCGACCTCTCCGCCGCTTTCGACACAGTCTGTCACAGCACCCTTATACAACGCCTCAACAACATCGGCATTCAAGGAAAAGCCTTGGACTGGATCATCTCGTTCCTCGCTGGAAGAACTCAAAGAGTCCGACTTCCCCCATTCAATTCAGAGGACACTGAAGTCATCTGCGGCGTACCACAAGGATCATCGCTCAGTCCCACCCTCTCTAACGTTTACATGAGCCCACTCGCATCCATCGCGCACCAACACAACCTCAACATCATCTCCTACGCTGACGACACCCAGTTAATCCTTTCCCTCACCAAAGACCCTAACACCGCCAAAACCAACCTTCACGAAGGCATGAAAGAAGTAGCCGAATGGATGATACATAGCCGCCTAAAACTCAATTCAGACAAAACGGAAGTGCTCATCCTAGGATCCTACCCCTCTGCATGGGACGACTCATGGTGGCCTACTGCTTTGGGCACAGCACCCACACCCACAGACCACGCACGTAACCTTGGCTTCATCCTAGATTCCTCACTATCGATGTCCAGACAAGTCAACGCAGTCTCATCCTCCTGCTTTAACGTACTTCGTATGCTCAAAAAAATCTTCCGTTGGATTCCCCCCGAGACAAGAAAGACTGTCACCCACGCACTGGTCACGAGTCGGCTGGACTACGGTAACACTCTTTACGCCGGAATCACAGCCAAATTACAGAAAAAACTACAACGCATCCAAAACGCATCAGCGAGACTCATTTTGGACATCCCTCGCCAAGAGCACATTACTGGACACCTGAAAGACCTCCACTGGCTCCCCGTCAACAAGAGAATAACGTTCCGTCTCCTCACCCACGCACACAAGGCCCTTTACAAACTAGGACCCGAATGCCTCAACACTCGACTGTCCTTCTACACACCCACCCGCCATCTAAGATCCTGCAATCAAGCCCTCGCCACAGTCCCGCGTATCCGAAGATCCACCATGGGAGGTAGATCCTTTTCCTACTTGGCGGCCAAGACCCGGAACTCACTCCCCACCCACCTCCGCCTTACACAGAACCACATCTCCTTCAGAAAAGAACTCAAAACCTGGCTATTCGACAAAATATGATCCCCCCCCCCTCCCCAAGCGCCTTGAGACCCTCTGGGTGAGTAGCGCGCTATATAAATCCCTGAACTTGAACTTGAACTTGAACTCCTCTGCCTCTCCCAGGCACCCTCTGGGTACCCCATGACCAATGATCAAGGGTATAACAGGGCTGGTTTTAGGATTTTTGGGGCCATGGGCAGAAGGGCCCCTCAATTTTTCATAGACTTGACCCATTCAGGGCTATCTGCATCTCAGTAGATGCCCTTGCTCCTGAAGCTGCAGCCCCCCCTCTCTGCCACCTACAAGCACCTCTTAAAAGCTCATAAATGGCTGAAGGTGTGAGGGTTGCTTATCTCCAGAGAGGGTTAAGACTGCCAGGGAGCTAAATAGCCGGGAAATAGTCCTTCCGCTGTGCCTCTGTGTGGGAGGGGGTTGGAGGACTAATTGGAGAACAAAACTGAGGAATGTGCCTTCTTGCAACTGGGACTGCCCCCACCCAGGGGCGGATTGGCACTGCGGGCATTCGGGCATGGGCCGAAGGGCCGGTGTCTCCGTGCCCTCTGTGGGCCGGTTTTTTTCTCCTCTTTCCCAGTCCACAGAGTGTGCTCACTGTGGACTAGGAAAGGGGAGAAAAAAAACGGCCACAGAGGGCACAGAGACAGAGAAATGAATGCAGCTTCACTGTGCGGCCCTACAGTGATTATCCGCTGTGGCCTCTTCTTCACCCCCTGCCCTGCAAAGCAATCACCCTGAGGGTGGGCTGGGGAGATGTGATTGTTTTGCAAAAATTGGCCTCCCTGGGGGCCAGGTGTTGCTCAGGCCTATGAGCTATTTTCACCTCGGCCCCCCTGGGGCCCACGCAGCCCAGAAACAGTGTTAGTTTTAACACCTCACTCACAGCCCTTCACATTCAGGGCATAGTGGGCAGGAAGAATGGGTCTCGCTGTGGGGGCCAGGTGATCTATGGAACTTGCACCATCTTCACCTCAGCCTCCCCCTGGCTAATGTGGATGATGCAGCAGCTGTGTTTTGTGCTCCCCTGCCCGGACATTGCCCTGAGGCCTGGAGGGCTGGGGAGGGCTGATTAATGTACTAATTGCAGGGGCCACACTGCTGTTCATGTGCTCCTGAGCTGAAGGTCTGGGGAGGGCTGAGTAGGTTAAAAATAGCAGGGGCTTCCTGCTTATTAGGTGCTCCTTCACTGGAGGGCTGGAATAATTTTGTGACAGAAAGGGGCCTTGCTGTTTTTTTAGTTGCTCAGCATGTAGGCCATTGTCACCTTGGCCCTGTGTCCTGGGCAAGAACAGTATCCTCCCACTTTCATTCCTTGTCTGTGCCAGGGACATCTTAAGGATTTCGGGGGCCCTGGGCCAAACATATTTTTGGGGCCCCTGTTCGGAACAGATTTGAATTTATGATCCAATTTCAGCTCTTTGATGCCCTCTTTCAGCTGGTCACTGGACAGTGCGCTACCATACTTGTCCAAATTCTTAATGTATTTATATCTAATATTCAAGGACATTGACGTGTGTTTTTAATATTACAACACAGTAGCAGTTCACTAAAATTACTGAAAATAATCACAGTGACATCCTCCCATTTCTCATGTGTGATGGCCTGTTTGATCTCAAAGACGTTTTTTTATGGATGTTGCATGAAACGTAAACCCATTTTTCTGAAAAATCTCTGTGATAGGTTCTTACTCATCGCCCATATTAAAAATACATTTAAAAAAATGGTATTTAAAACAATCTGTTTAAGGAGTATGCATGGTCATTAGGGCAAGATTCTCTGCAGAACAAAGTTGGCTCTATTAGCGGGCTCCCTGAAAGGCTGGGGCCCTGGGCCAAAGCCCACATTGCCCATGCCTCAAAATGTCTCTGGTCTATGCATAGGCATATGTGGCCTGACGCCAGAGTTGCAGAGATGGGGATTCAAGTTTGAGTCCCAGCGTCTGCTCAACAACCTGTGATTCTGGGCTTAATTTACTAAATATTTCTCTACAAATTAGACCTCAAAGAGTAACCAAATGGTGTTTCATGAAAGGGCACGCCCCTTAAATGTTGGCCACGCCCCTTAAATGTGGGCCACGCCCCTTGAATGTGGGCCACTTTTTTCGTCAGTGCCCGGGCCAAATTGTGTTCCCAATCCGACCCTGCCCCCACCCCTGGGTTCGCCTCGCTACACCATAGCAGTGAGGCCAGGGGAGGGGGCCCCCTGAGGTGGTGCACTTGCAAGGTGGCACCTTTCATACAATGCCCTCAATGTGTTGCATTTGAGTGAGGCCCCATGTTGGAGGGCTCACTGCGGGCCCTGGGCAGCGGCCCACACAGCCCATGCCCAGCGCCATCCTGGTATGCTCACTGCAGGAGGTCCTCTGCAGGGCTTCTATACTCAATGCAAACTGCGTTATAGTACTCCACATCCTGGAAAAGGATGTGGCCACTAGAAATGCTGGCCTTCCCTCACAGTGACCTGACAGGCGTTTCTTCCAATGGAGAGGCAATCCCAGTTTTCCGCAGACAACTTCCTACTCGGGTAGAAAAAAAATCAAAGGAAATAAGGAGCATGGTAAGTCCTTCTACTTCAGATTTCTTATTATACAGCTGGCCACAGAGGGGCAGCAGCACAAGTCTAGAGTACCACAGACAGGGCCAGACCGGGAGCCAAAACAGGCCCTAGCAAAGAGCTTGGCCGACCCCAGGTGGGGGAGGGGGAGGAAGTGGGGAGGAGGGGAGGGGGGAGAGATTTGCTAATGGTATGCCGCTTTTGTTGCAGGGGGCTGGTATTGCAGCTAAGCTGCAGAACTGGCCCCGGTAACAACCCCCCCCGCAACCCCCCCCCCCCCGGGGTCTAAATCCGGCCCCCACCCTGGCGGCCCACAGGGGAAATGCCTGGTGCCCGCTATGGCCAGTCCAGCCCTGACCACAGAGTGTCTTGACTGCTGCCTTCTCTCCTTCTCAGACATGGTCATAGGCCATTGGAGGGGCCTGGGAAATAGAGTTTGTAAGAAAGAAGGGAGTACAGGCCTGGAGTACCACAGAGGGTCTTTGGTGCCACTATCCCTCTTTTTTTGTGCATATGTATTCACTCGACCCGAAGGTATTGAAGCGCTTTACATGAGCACCATATTTACATTACACATTCAGGCACGGGGAGATTAAATGATTTGTCCAGAATCACAGGATGTGGACGTGACCCCGAGGCTCGAACCCTTTCCAGCACCAATGTCGGCAGTCTAGCTGATGGACCACATTCTCTCCCCATGGACGGGAGGAGTGGGTATACAGCCTTTACAACAAAACTTTTACAACGAACTACCATTACAACGCAACTTTTACAACGCAAACCATTACAACGCATAGCACTAAGGGGCGCTCTAGGATAGCGAATAGGTTTAATGTACTATCCAACACCTTCCCTACTATCCACGGGGACTGGAGTTGGAATAGTAAATTAAACTATTTACTATCCAGCGCCCAAAAGCATTATGCGTTGTAATGGTATGCGTTATAAAACTTGCGATGTAAAGGTAGGCGTTGTAAAAGTATGCGTTGTAACGTCATACATCCGAGGAGTGCCACCAGTGTGAGGCTCAGACCCTGCATATTATAATCGGAGAACACAGCAATGGACCAGTGATGCTGGGAGAGAAAGAGGGTAGACTGAAAGAGAGAGGAGAGAGAGGAGAGAGAGGAGCGAGAGAGAGAGACATCACTATGGACAAAATATCTTTATGAAGGTGTATCGCTATAAAATATTTGTTCATAACAATAAAAAAAAAATACTCGCTATCATACTTAAGGTGTCATTATAAGCACAAAATGTGCTTTCTCATGACAAGCCAGTTGGAATATTTATGGACGGGAAGTAATAGAAAGTTCACAACCTCGCTTTTTTGGCACTGCTCCTCTGTTATCTGTGTTGTGCTTTTTTTTTTTAATAAGGTGACCTTACGTTCATGAACTTTAACCAGACTAACCATCTAACTTGCTATAATAACGAGTATGTGAAAAAAGGAAGGAATGTGATGCATTACTGTATAATTGCTGTATGATCTTTTTGTTCTGGAAAGGGAACACTGGCGGCCATCTTGGAGTTTGCACTCAACCACCCACAAATGACCCAGAAGTAAGAGATAGGTCAAGCTTGCATAACTTAACGATTTATTTGTGCGTTGTTCACACGACACTAGCCACAACTTTCTATAAGTCATTCATTTTCTATACTGCTTATTTATCAGTCGTGTGCTGAACTACATTAATTTTTTTTAAATAGACGCCACTTCATGACATCTCCTGTGGTGACGGTCTAGTTTCCCCGTCACCGGAAAGGGAAGCGGAGTTAGAGGAAGCGGAAGGCGGCCATATTGTTGATCGGCGCCAACCGCTGCGAGAGCGCACTTTCTCCCGGCGCTCCGGGCTCAATAAAGAAGTTTAAATTAAATATAGAGTTTGCATCCATCTTTTCAAACTCCACAATGGCGACGAGGGTTGCGGAGTGATCCGTGCACACACGCGGACCGCGGAGTGATCACGTGGTGTCAATTCAGCACCACTTGCAGCCCGGAGCGTGGCAGAGGAGCAACTTGCGCATCACAAAGGGCGCGAAACGAGGAGGCGCCCCACCGTTCATCCTACAACTAACCCAGGCACAAGTGATACCCCTAGGACACTGGGATGAGAGACAGTGGGATTATTCTACAAACAAGCACTTGGCAATGCAACTGTTCTAGGCCAGTGCTGAGGAATTTATGAAACGAGCTGAGGCCACCCACAGCCTGCAAAGGAGTATTCCTTCCCCAGCAGTGTCAGTTGAGCAAGGCACCCTGGCGGAGCAGCGACAGACCACGGAAGCACCCAGCTCCACGACTCAAGCCACAGGGGACGCCCAACAGGTATTGCCTGGTCCCTCGAACAGGGAAAGGGGTGAAGACAGCGCTAGCGACCTCAGCGAAGGCGACACCACTGAGCAGCACACGCCGGGAAGCCCACAGCGTAAGAAAGTCCCCGTTCAAGCTCGGCAAAGAAGCGCATCCAAGATGGCGGTCAAGTCTTCCTCCCTCACCCAATTGGTGCCGTTTCTAACGAAGAGTGGGGAACCGGAGATGAAATGGGAAGACTGGAAGAGGTACTTCCTAAATTATCTGGAAGCCCTGGAAGAAGAAGGTGACACTCCATTCTCAAGTAAGAGAAGGAAAATGATACTATTGCACAACTTGGGCCCTGAAGGAATCAGGATATACGACACTATCGTCAAAGGAGAGAGGGATGATACAGACACGGACGTATTCAGTCACGCCATCGCGGATCTCGATGCGCATTACAGACCAGTAGTATGTGTCGCAATAGACAGATACAATTTCTTTCAAAGGAAGCAAAGGAGTGGAGAAACAGTGGACGAGTATGTCGTGGCCTTGCAAAGGTTGGCCCTTACGTGCAAGTTTGACAGGTTACATGACGACCTAATTAGAGACCAAATTATCATGCACACTACCAGCTCCCATGTCCAGGAAAAACTTTGGGTGAACGGAGATGCTCCTCTCAAAGAGATATGGGCCATGGTCAAAAAGGCGGAAATGTCAAATCGTTGCGCCCAAGCGGCCAAGAAAGAAGCAAGTGGAGCACAGACGGTATGCAAGATCATGACGCAGGCGAAAAATGATCGGCCGCGGCAGAGAGAACCGCAGAAGAATCAAGATGGAAGGAGGTTCAACAGCAACAACTACGCTCAAACAGACAACAGATCAAGTAAAGGAAGTAAGCCGAGCTGCTACAGGTGTGGCAGTACCACGCACATGGGAAATGACAAAGCGTGCCCGGCGTTCAGGGCAAAATGCTCATTTTGCAGCGTGTTCGGGCACTATGAGAAGGTGTGCCGCCGCAAGACCAAAGGAGCAGTAGTCAGATATGTAGACCAGGAACAAAGTGAGGAGACAGAAGACCAAGAAGAGGCAGATGACCAGGTAGACTTCTTGTACATCGATGTCCAGGTGCTGGAAATGGAAGGGGAAGGAACAGACAAACCCAGACTGGATATGCACATTGGTGGGATACCCCTGGAGATGATCGCAGACAGTGGAGCACCCATCTCCATCGTGCAACGACAAGTGTGGGAAGAAAAGTTCGCCACCAAGATCAAAGAGACGCTGCACCCGATGGATTTGAGGCCAGTCACATATACAGGACAAAGAATTCCCATGTTGGGGTATTGCCCCCTCCTGTTCGAGTTCCGTGGTCGCCATGCACAATGCAAGCTATACATCGCCGAGAAAGGCCCCTCAGTGTTGAGTTGGAAAGACCAAGGGAATACAATTCAACCCAGGGGGCATTGAGAAAATACTACTAATGGACATGGAAAGGAAAGATGACGTGGAGTCATGGCAAAGAGCGTACCCCAAAGTATTCAACGGACAAATCGGAGAACTAACGAAATACAAACACCTCATAAAGCTAAAGGAGGGAGCGAAACCAGTGGTGCACAAGGTGAGAAACATTCCCTTCCGCAGTAGGGAAGCGGTACAATCCGAATTGGACAGACTGGAGAAAGAAGGGGTCATCAGAGCTATTGAGAGTGCCGAATGGCTATCCCCGCTTGTGGTGGCCCAGAAGCCCAATGGCAAAGTGCGGCTGTGTGTCGACTTGAGAGAACTGAATAAAAACATTTTGATCGACAAATTTCCCCTACCACGAATCAACGAGATGCTAGCGAGAACAAGAGACATCAAGTGGTTTTCCACGATCGACTTGTCGTCAGCCTACCACCAAGTAAAACTACACTCATCATGCAGCCATCTCACATCCTTTATCACGCCGTTTGGTTGCTATGAATTTGTGAGAATGCCATTCGGGCTAGCAGCGGCAGTCTTCCAGAAGCTGATGCACAAGTTACTGAAAGGAGTAGAGAACGTGCAGTTTTTTCAAGACGACATCATGGTGATGGGCA
This sequence comes from Lissotriton helveticus, assembly GCF_964261635.1. Lineage (NCBI taxonomy): Eukaryota > Metazoa > Chordata > Amphibia > Caudata > Salamandridae > Lissotriton > Lissotriton helveticus. The sequence goes on along the minus strand of NC_136071.1, from coordinate 236,672,052 downwards.
GAACTAAACAAGATCACAACGAGACACTCCACATAGTACTACGGACACTGCAGGACAATGGCCTGACGGCCGAATGGACAAAATGCAAGTTCGGAGTGACGTCTGTCACGTACTTAGGGCATGAAGTGAGCGAAAACGGGATACTACCGAAAGTGGCTAACATGAAATCGATTCAAGACGCTCCCACACCAACCAAAAAGGAGGATGTTCGGTCGTTTCTCGGAATGGCCGAATATTACAGTAAATTCATTCCACACTTCGCCACGAAAACGCATCTCTTACGCCAACTCCTGAAGGAGAAAAACAAGTTCGTGTGGGGTCATGAGGAACAAACGGAGTTTCAAGCACTGAAAGGAGAAATGAGCACGGCCATACCCCTCAAGGGGTTTGACCCCAGTGCGGAATCCATCCTCACCACAGACGCCAGTGATCGGGGCCTAGGAGCGGTCCTTATGCAGAAATCGGACAACGGAGAAGTATCGACTGTCAGCTTCGCCTCAAGGTCGCTTGCACCCAATGAGGAGAAGTTCAGTGTGGTGGAGAAGGAGATGCTGGCAGTGGTTTGGGCGATGGAGCAATTCAGACAGTATCTGTGGGGAGCGAAATTCTTGGTCCGAACGGACCACAAACCTTTGGTCCGAGTACTGACTTCAAGCGGCCATGCTCACGCAACACCAAGAATTGCCAAGATGACTCTTAGACTTTTGGACTTTGTATACGAAGTGGAACACATTCCTGGACCACAGAACAAAGTAGCTGACTTCCTGAGCAGGGCAGCGGCGATGGAAGCAGCGGATAACAAAGGAAAACAAAGATGGGAAGGTTACGTGGTAGCCACCATTCAGGATACAGAGGAAGTGATCAGCGCCCAGGAGTGGGAAGAAGCGTACCGAGAAGACGTCGATCTGGAAGCCATCAAAGGATATGTGGTCCACGGGTGGCCAGAGAAAAGACCCCTCAAGGAGGAACTGAGGAAATTCTGGGAAGTAAGGGACGAACTATCGTTAGCCGAGAACCCCATTTTCTTGCTCAGAGGCAACAAAGTGATTCCTCCACAAGGCATACTGGAGCACCTGATGAATTTAATACATGAGGGCCATCAGGGAATCACCAATACAAAAGCGTTGGCCAGACAAGCATATTGGTGGCCAGCCATTGATGCCCAGATAGAAAGACATGTGCGGAAATGCGAGTCATGCGCCAAGGCCGACAAGTCACAGAGCATGTTAAGACCACCTCTAGGAAAATTCCCGGTACCGGATGGACCATGGGAGATGGTTTCGGTGGACATCATGGGCCCTGTCCTCAACAAAGAAGGAACACAGAAGTACGCTGTAGTTCTAATAGACAAATATTCCAAGTGGCCTGAGGTGGAGATACTGGAAAATGTGGACACGGAGGCAGCAATACGCTTCCTGCGTACCACGTTCGTCAGAGAAGGCATCCCAAAAATTATCACGTGTGATAATGGGCCGCAGTTCACTTCTGCGAAATGGACCGCATTCACAACCAGGAACGGCATAGAGGTAAAACACACGCCCATCTACCATCCCGCCGGGAACGGTCAAGTGGAAAGGTTCAATCAGGTGATCATGGGCACCATTCAGGCGGCCATAAACGATGGAATGGACTGGGAGAAGGAATTGGAGAAAATGATCTGGGCCTATCGCATCACTCCGGGAAGCACGGGGTACAGCCCATTTAAGGTGTTGAGAGGAAGAGACGCCTTTACGAAGGACAACATGGCATGGAGGAAGTTGGTGGTGCAAAGTAAGTGGTCACCTGCCGTTGTCAGAAGGAATTTGGAGAAAGCGCAAGAAGTATACACAGCGCACTTTAACAAGAAACGCAATGTTCAGGGTGCAGAACTGGAAAAGGGAGATTGGGTGAGAGTAAAACTGGCCATCCTCAAGAAGAAAGGGGAAAGCAAATTTTCACGACCGTTGCAGGTGCTGGAGCCCTACACCCGGTCTGCCCTGCTCAGTGACGGAAAAGTATGGTCACAGGACAGAATGGCTAAATGCAGCAAGATCTTGGATTGGGGTAACGAAACAGAAGAAGGAACACAGCAAGTAGACGATGAAGGTGGTAGAGAACGTGGCGGAGGAGAAAACGAGGATGTAGAAGAAAGAGAGCGGCAAGTGGAAGATGGCGAAGGAGAAGGAAATGCGAGCGAAGAGATGAGAAGCGGGAGCAAAGCTGAAAGCAAGGAGGAGGCACGTGACAGAGAAAATGAGAGCGCAAGAGGAAGTGTAGACAGAAGAGGATCGGGGGAGGAAGGTAAAACCGAAGTAATGAGAACCAGAGTTGGGAGAGCGGTAAAGGTACCAGAGAAGTTCAAAGACTATGAAATGGACTGGAAGTAAGAACTTTGTTGTTTAAATGTTGTTATTGCATAAAGGGGGGAGATATGTGGTGACGGTCTAGTTTCCCCGTCACCGGAAAGGGAAGCGGAGTTAGAGGAAGCGGAAGGCGGCCATATTGTTGATCGGCGCCGACCGCTGCGAGAGCGCACTTTCTCCCGACGCTCCGGGCTCAATAAAGAAGTTTAAATTAAATATAGAGTTTGCATCCATCTTTTCAAACTCCACATCTCCAGAGTGGCTATTTCCAGTTATTTGAGCCTAGTTCACAATCCTGCCTACATCTCCGGACCAGTAAGCACGTGGAATTTCCATGAACGAACTCATATTTTTTTTCTAAATGTATCAGTCCACCTAAAATGTCAGAGTGTTCTCTGGAAATGCTAACATATTACGGTCATAATTGAGTTTTACACATTACGTTTCCCTTTACTCCTCTCTCCTCTGTTTGGTTCCCTTATTAAATTAGGTATATTTTACTTATTGGGAACTACGAAATGTGGCCAGGCGAGTCACAAGCATACCCCTATTTTTAGAACACTTTAGGCAATTCGCAGCCCCATAAAGGTACTCTTTTTTTTAACTTTCACCTGGAGTGTTAGGCCTCTGAAAATTCTGGGAACATTTTCAGCCCAAAATGGTGAATTACCAGTATAATCTGACACTGAATTACTGATTCCCCCGGTAGTTCCTAATTTCTTAGTGGGTCTTCAGAGTTCAACTTGTAATGGACAATATTTTTTCCATGCACAGGTACCTGTAGGCCTATTATCGGTAATACTGGGGGTGGGGAAAATATGGCTGATTCCCTGGACCTCTCGTCCCAAGGGGTGTCAGTTGCTGTTGGTGGCATTTTGAGAGGCAGATTCCTAATTGTTTTTGCCATGTTTGTGTTTTGTAGTTGCTGGTCTAACTGTGTTTCCCTTGCCTTGTGTACGTTTGGCTGTACGTGTTCCAAATAGTCGCCTCACATGTGAGTCGTATTTGACAAGCAGTATTTGTTGACAGCGGTGGCTGGAACGGATCGGGGTGGCCGGGCGGGGTTGGGTGGAGGGACAGCGGGTTAAAGAAAAATAAAATAAAACTTACTTCCTCGCCGCGTCTCTACTCATTGTCCCTCATTATCGTCCCTCAGCTCCGCCCAGAACAGGAAGCACCCAGGCTCCCCTAAGCCAATAGCAACGCTTGAATGCAGCATTGTGGTTGGTCTGAGCGCCGTGGATCAGCGCTCAGCTAGGAAAATGGACCCTGGGCATGTTTTCCACCCAGGCTGTAGGTGGAGAGCATGCAAAGTGTGCATGACTGTTTGGCCAGCCAGAGACGGCCAAACATTCATGCACACTTTAAAGAGTGCCCACGACCCCTCCCCCATTCTGAGAGCAGAGCAGTCCCACCAAGCTGCCAAAGCAGGAACAAATAAAATGATGACAACAACGAGTTATTATCATTTTATTTTTCCTTTATTTCCACTGCTGAAAGCAGTGGGCGAACCTACTCTGCCTTAGTGGAGGAGCCGCCTCTGTTTGTTGATAGAAATCCTTAAGTGGGACTTTGTAGGTTTCTATTTTCTGTTCTGTCTCTCTGGCTCATTTAATGAAAACATTTTGTTTGTTAAACATGAATGGATATCAATAGACATTATTAACCTATCTTAGCCCAGCCACTCCATAGCCATAGTTTTCATTTGCATATATCTTCATTATGGACTCTGTAGCTCACTAGTACCTTAGTTTTCAATTTTCACATATCTCCATTACAGACTAGTCTATAGTTATCCTCAATATTCCAACCGTATCCATGCTGGACCAAAGGTGGGTGATAGGAGCAAGGAGATGATGGTGAAATTATGGGAGATTAAAAGTCTGGCCACATAAACATAATTAAACAAAAAATGGCTGCTCAGGAGCAGCGTCCTGTCACCCTGCTCTTCACCACAGGCACTAACGGATCTCACTTGATCTCGTCTAAAGAATTTTTCAGGGGTCTACACCGGATCACCATTTGATGAGGATTCCCTCTCCTTCTAAAAAATGTCAGCATGTCCTAGACTGCATGTGGATGATGGAAAAAGGCATGGAACTCTGCCGCAGGTCCACACCACACATTGGGGCACAAGAGACCACCCGACTGAAGTCCCCATGTTTAATTAAGTACTTGTTTGTGAGATACAGGTCTTGGTGTCATTGTTGTCTTGTCCACATAACACATGGGAATATAAGCACTCTGTTACCACCAAGTGCTCTGTCACTTCTGGTGGCAGGTAGAACCCTTTTCTTTAACTTACAATACCAAACCCACACAACGCAGCTCCACATCAGGTCCTAAGAGACTGTGGGCCAGGCACTGGACATCGATGCCGATGCAGGCCGCGAAAGGATATGATGGCCCGGCATTGTGTTCTTGAGAGTGTAGGCTGGAAATCTTAACCAGCACAGACTCTGAAATGACAGTAGGCATTTTCTAACTATACGGCCCATATATCCCCTGAAGTACACAGCACACTTTTTTCAATATGAGGGAGACTATAAACATTATTACAGTGTGATAGTATAGTAGATTTTAAAGTTGATGTTAGGACAATATTTCGTAGATGGTTAGGAGAGACAGAGTCCTGCAAAAGGACAGCACATGCAAAGCCTTACACAAGGACAGGACACCACACTACCCTAACACCAGGGATCAACAGGAAAAATGACAGATCTTGATAATGGGGAACCAAATGATTTCACACAACAACAGGAAAATGATGAGGTGAAGCACAAGAGTACTAACTCCAAGCAGCAGATCCATAATATGATTCAAATTCATGAAGGAAGAACAAAGAAGAAAGGCTGATTAGAATTTCAGCAAGAAGTCAGGAGGATGGCATGGACTGGTCTACAGAAGAGTAATCATGCAACAGACTCATATGCGGAAGATAGGGCATGAGGGATAGTCAAGGTTTACCTATCAGAAGGTATAAAGAAACAAGAACAATTATCAGCCGTTTGCTCATGTTGAATGACTAATGTCAATTACAAAGAAATCTGTAGGAGAGAATAAGGCACCCTAGGAACCTGATCTCAAATGCTACTATCTGGAGTAAGAACTGTTAACACACACTTCAAAGAATAATCGCAGCACTTTACACTGAGGTCGAAGAAAAGAGATTGCTCTGCATGCAGCTCTAAGGGCCAGATGTACGACCTTTTTTGCGGTCGCAAACGGGAAATCGACCCATTTGCCACTGCAAAATAGATCTGCTATATTTACAAATCCTATTTTGCGAGTCGGTAACCTATTACCGACTTGCAAAATAGAGTTTGTGACTTGCTGTTAGGAAGGGGTGTACTAAGGGAGCCCTTTCCTAATAGCGACTCGCACTTTAATGTAAGATTGTTTTGCGGCCGCAATTGTGGCTGCAAAACACTCGCAATTTACCACCCATTTTAAATGGGTGGTAAGCCACTCGCAAACTGGAAGGGGCCCCAGGGGACCCCATCCCCTTTGTGACTGGCATTGAAAACATTTTTAAGAGAAGGCAGTGGCCTCATGTACCACTGCCTACTCTTAAAAAATGAAACAGTAATGTTTAATTTTTCTTTTTTAAATGCATCCCATTTTCCTTTAATGAAAACGGGCTGCATTTTTAAAAAAAAACTGCTTTATTGAAAAAGCAGTCACAGACATGGTGGTCTGCTGACCAGAGCAGGCCACCATCCCTGTGAATGCTAGCCATTCCCAATGGGGTCCCAAATTACACCTGCCTCATGAATATTAATGAGGCAGGTAGTTTGCGACCCCATTAGGAATTGCAAACAGTGTCTGAAACACTGTTGTAAATTCCAATTTGCGAGCCGCAAATTGCGAGTCGCAAAACAATGCAATTTGTGACTCGCAAATTGGAATGGCCGTAAATCTGGTCCTAATTGTCTTCAGTTCAAGATGGCTCCTCAGATCTTGTGCATGGGCAGCCTTGCCACATTACCTGACATTTTCCATCCCTCACTCAAGAATGATGCCTTCCTCCACACTGCCATCCTGCACCTCTAAGCCTGTGATGATTATCTCGCCAAAGCATAGTGCTGTGGCTTGCTCTTCTATACGCAAAGGCTGCTGTATTACACCGATGTTTGGCAAAATACAATCAATCCTGTTCGTCTATCCTAAGATACAACCACCAAAACCGTGACTGAGGCATTGCTGCCCTTGACACAGTAAGCTTGACAGTCTTGTTTCCTACTAGCAGCACCAATCACCTGTCCATTTTGATTTGGGCTTCATAACTCTGTTACGATTGTACAAGCTCCCGTTACCGCGACGTACAAGCTCCCGTTACCGCGACTCCTAGAACATTTATGAGGATATTAAATGCGAGTTGAATCTATGTTTTTATGTAATGTATCCCTGATGACCTGGACAGAAGAAGTGTTATAACTATTGTTGTCCTCAATTCTTGGCATATGTGAAGGACAAGATATTTATTTGCCTTTGCTTTATTCCTCCAAATGTTCTATCTTTGACTCCATGTTGAAATTGAGGTAATGGCAAAGTCTTTGAAAGTCTTGTGTTGGGTCAATTCTCTCTCATTTATGAATTCTGGTTCTCAACAACCTTGTTGCCCGGCCCACAGACACCCTTCTTTGTTGTTCTCACCTTAATTTTCTTTTCTTACAAATCATCACTCCGACATTACCACAGCAGAGGGAACAAAGTCATGAATCTGAGTTTGTCCATCTGTGGCTGATGGAGCTCTCCAAAAGGGGTATCCAGGATGTAAATATGCAGTGAGAGCGGAGCCTGTTGACACTCAAGGGGCACGTACAGAATCAAGGGAAAAGTCACTTTGATTAAATTCTATTTGTAAGAAAAGAAAATTTGCCCAGAATCAGAGGATGTTGAACTGACGCTGGGACTCGAATATGGTTTCCCAGTTCCAAAGTCGGCAGCTCTCCCCCTCCCCTTTTGTAGCTTCAGAAACGTTCCCTTGCCAGAACGTCAATGAATAGTTGCCGATACTCCACAAGCTCTACTTTCATCTTTTAAAAATCTTAGGTTTACTCTTCTTTTGAAAGAACTGGCAGGAAAATCCCACTTGTATTTTTTATTTCATAATATTAGTGTTTGGCCCAGTTCGTGACCATGGGCTGTAAGTGAGGTAGCTGAGCTTTACTTTGCCTTCAGGAAATTGAGTTGTCAACCTCCTCTGTTCCTCTCCTTCACACCCGTTGAGTACCCTTTGTAACTTTTGTTTCAGTTCCCTAACCATTTCCCTATTTTCATGAAGTCAATGACCTCTCTTCTAACTACTGCTTTATGAGCCTCTCACTCAGTCAGTGGTGTAGCTGGAACTTTCGCCGCCTGGGGCTGTCCCTGAGTTTGCCACCCAGGGACTGTCGGTGCAGGTAAGAGCGGGAAGGAAGTCGACAGACAACGAGGAGGGAAAATAATATTTTAAAAAAGAAAAACGCTTACCTTGCACTCACCGAAATTGCTTATCTCACCTGCCGCCCCCCAAAAAAGTGGCACCCGAGGCGGACCGCCCCGACCCCTTCTAGCTACGCCACTACACTCAGCCCCACAGTCTACCATCTATCCTTGGCTCTTGCGGTTTCATTAGCCCGTCCTCACCTGTAAAGCATCCTATGTACGTTTCAGTCCACGTTTGCTAAGTAGTGTGCCCAAGTCTAAATAAATTTCATCAACAACCATGAGTGATCTGATGCAGATTTGTCTGATGAGGTCATTTTTAAATGTGTTTGTCTCTGTGAATGGAAAATGGAACAATTTCCTCATGAGTGCTCTTTGTGGTGTGATGAGAAGACTGAGCATGTGTTCCAATCACGTTCACATCCAGCGATGCTTCCATTAATACCTGGCCGTAATGTCTAAGACTGTGGTAGACGCCCGTATAAAATAGCACTCTTACTTCATGGACCCTTAGTACGAGATCCTGATAAATTCTGGGAGCAGTTACCTTCCCCATCGTAATTATGAAATGGCTGGAAAACCGTGGATCTGTTTACTTTCACCCAGAGATTTCAGCTGTGAAAACAGAAAAACATGCTAGGTAAAAGTTTGGGAAATATTGAGGAATTACCCATGGAAGTGGACCCCAAATGATTGCTTTCACTTGCAATTGCTAATTTCTCAGGGAATTCTCAGGGTTCAACCGAAATTCTCTGTTAACTCCGCACCCCCAGAGTTACCAGGACCCTGGTTTCATTAACTCCTCCTGTTCAGAATTAGCACCCCCACATCTGGAGGACGTATAACAAGGCTCTTGGAATTCCCTCCAGACTCTACAACCATTTTTTGGGGAGAAATCTCTTTTTATTGAGAATACAACAAAGTGTACAGCAGCAAGTATACCAGAGCGGCCATGTGCATAAATGGGTTAGATAACAGAGCAGCTTACTTTTTGCACTATCAACCCCGATCCCCCCATTGTCGAGTCCGTCGAAGGCAGCTAGTCTTGGGGAGACACCGCCCAGCAGGGTTGATGGGGATGCGCACAGATTTCCCCTGTAAGCATTCCATTTATCCCAGATCTATTCCCATTTCTCTTGGCATCCCATGCCTTCATAGACGACGTTCCCGGCCACCATGCAGCAGTCTATATCCTTCTTCTATTCTCCTAGGGTTGTTGCCGCCGAAGCCCCCCATTGTTGGGCAACGTTGCTTGCGTTTAGCACTCTACCGCCATTTTGATCACCATCTCTGAAGTGACTTGATCACAAGTGAGTGAGCTCATGTGGATAAACTTACAATCGGGCCTTCTCTGGGGCTGCTCCAAGAATATGGAACTCTCTCCCACCCGACATCAGAAGAATCCCCTCTCTGAGTCGCTTCAAAAAGGATGCCAAAACCTTCCTTATGGGTAAATTTCTTGTTTAAATTTTGCCTCAACCACCACTCTGGCCCTGATCTGTGTCGTCCATTGCCTCCCTTCGGACTACCTAGTCACCCCATCAGAAACGTAGGGCCTGTCTTGAATAATTGTATACATAATCTGTAAATATGTTATCTCGTCTTGAATAACTGGTAAAGTACACTGTAAATACGTGTTCTTCTTTCCCAGATGTATCCGGCACCACACCCAGCTACTACTCGATCTGTTACTGGTTGATTCTAAGCCTGTCTGCAAATTGCTGTGCTCTCCTGTAAAGCGCTCTGATACCCTAATGGGTCAAGTTCGCGCTCTATAAAACACATAAATAAATAAAGGATCCTGAGCCATTTGGATCTGTATCGATCCTTCTGCCTGCTCCACCTCTGATTGAGATGATAATAGCAGGAAACAATTGAAAGAACTTGGAAGAAAACTATTGAACATCTTAATTTTCCAACAAAGTGGCCAGTTTCAGCTGCATTTTTTCCCTTTACAATGATTCACACCTCGATATTCTCTTTAATACTTGCAAAACAGATTTCCTGCCAGACCAGAACATTCATGCACACGAAATGTATGCCCCAGCCCCCTTTTTCCCACGCACTTCTTGTTCACCTTTTTGTTTCCCGCTTAGCCGAAAGCCACACAATAATACACGAGAAACTAGATTACTTACTTCCTTTTCTGCTTCCTCAGTATTTCAGTAAGCTGGAGTCGCCATAAACCCGGTCAAAGGTTCTGGACAACAGATCAACTTCAGTAAAAATGAATCTGCAGTCCTGATACCTGAGAAATGTGTCACAGCAGTGGGTTTGCATAATTGTACATCACATCCCTACATAACACATGTCAGCCGCTTTCGTGCTGGAGAGATGGATTGCCCCAGTGAGAGGCCATAAAGTGAGGGGACTGACCCTTGAGAGGCCTGTTGGTGCCCTTCGAGCTATTCCTGAGTTGCTATCTGCTGCTGTGATAACCACTATCTTATTTATCCCTGCAGGTTTTTCCCCCAGAAACCCTCCTCAGAGTATTCCTTCATTTCCCTGTTTTTGTTATGACTGCATTTTTACCCAGTTTCCTTTTATGCTAAACATCTTGGTCATTTTATATCTCAATATTTGTTACCAGTGCTTGTTAGCACCTTCTGTGTGTGTTGAAATGCATAAAAAGGAGCCTTTCTCCAAAAACATGAGCAAGGAAGTCAAAGGCAGCAATAGATGTTGTGCTGTTTACAACGTGAGTTCCAGATTGAAAGACTGTGAAGTATTCCTAAAACTACTGAAGTACTGTTTCATTTGGCATGGAGGGCCTCCTTTATGAAAAAATGTTGCATCTCTGCAAGAAACAGGCACTTTTCAGTGCGCCCTCCTTGCGACACCATAGATGGGCCATATTTACTGTTAGGCGCTCCATGTCACAAGTATTTACAGATACGTCAGTAATGTGCATTGCGTCTTCCTCATCAGCGAAGTTCTGACCACGAGCCACCTGAACAACACCCTCACCAAGATCCAAACTTGGTTCCATTCCAATCATTTCAAACTAAACTCTAACAAAACAGAAATCATTCTCTTCTCCCCTAAAAATAACCCTCTTCCCGTTCAATCCTGGATCTCTGACCTTAACGCACTTAACTGCTCACTCACCCTGTCCAACTCCGTCAAATCTCTTGGTATTTCCATCGACAACACCCTAACCCTTAACGTCTACATCAAAGTCTCTGCTAAAGGAGCTCTCTTCATTCTCCGTCACCTCAAGAAAATCAAACCCTTTATACCTACTGATGACTTTAAACTTGAAGTTCAGTCACTTGTTCTTTCTCGTATTGATTATGGTAACGCCATTCTCAACGGAATCCCCAAGGTCCACCTTGCTCCAATCAAAGCTGTGCTCAACCTTGCAGCCAGGCTCATCACAGACTGCAAACGCTTCGATCATACATCCCGGCTCTCAAATCTCTTAAATAGTTCCCTATTGAAGGCAGATCTGCCTACAAAACTGCCTGCATTACTCATAAAGTCCTCCACCAAAACACTCCGCAGTACCTCTCCAAGAAACTCCTCATTGTGGGCACCACACGACCTCTGAGAAGCACCAACACCCTCCTCCTAATCCCACCACTTCATAAAAAGAAATCCACACAATCACGCTCCTTCTCTGGTAATGCCCCTATCATCTGGAATGCTCTCCCAAAAAACCTGCGCTGTAACCCCTCCTATTTCAGCTTCATAAAAGACCTAAAAATCTACCTCCTCAATTATTATTGGGGATTCTAACCTGTGACCTACACTTGATCACCAATCACCATGTTATATTAGTCCAGTAATATTCGCCCTTTTCCTGAACATCATCTACCTAATTACTTGAAGTGTATAGCTCGTGCACCTGTTTATCTATTCTGATTTGTATACTTTGCATGTTGTTTTCATTTTCTTTTATCTACTTGTATGCCATGTTTGGCCCAAGTATTATTGGGGGTCCTAACCTGTGACCCGCACCTGATCTCCAATCACCATGTTATATTTGTCCAGTAATATTTACCCAATTCCCTAACATCATCCACCTAATTACTTGAAGTGTATAGCTCTTGCTTATCTATTTTGATTTGTATATTTCACATGTTATTTCATTATCTTTCTTTTTTTCTACTTGTATGCCATATTTGCTTTATATTATCTTCTCATGTAAAGCGCTCTGATACCTCTGGGTCTAGCCAGCGCTATATAAAACTTTTAAAATAAATAAATAAAAATAATTAAAAATAAATAAATACCTGGGCTCTAGATACTCCAGAGTATGAGCATTAAGGAATGAGATGTCTCCATTGGGATCTCACTGGCAAGTCCTAACAATCAATGTCAGAGTGGCAGAATAGGTTAGTAATAACCTGGCTGCTATAACACTCATGTTCAGAAAAGGTTAATCCTCCATAAATTGCAAGGTTGCATTCGTGGTAAGGCACCACTCCAGGTTCGTGGAGAAAGGTGATGGTGGTGGTTCAGATCAATGCCTGCCCCCCACATGAGCTCCGTGCCTCCAGTAGTGCAGTTCATTTCCCCGTTGATCTCCAAGAAGTGCGGCAGTTGAGTCTGCTCAAGTCTTTTATTAGCATCAAAGTTAAGGCAGGGTCTGCCACCAACAACCATTCCCGTCCACTTCCCGTCTCCAACCATCTCCCAGAATCCCTGCAACCAAAGTTCTACCAGTGACTCTATCACATGCTGTATGACCTCACTGGCCGCAGTGCATGACCGGAAGAAGCCATAACCAAAATCCAGCTGAAAGCCACCCAGAAGACAGAGCTGGATAATATACTGTTGGAGTTACACTGCAGCCTCCCGTTCATGAAAAAATCTGTCTGCTTTGATAAAAAAGGTACCATCCCATTAACTAAGGAGGTTTTTTAACCTGTTTCAGAATTTTGGGGTCCAAATATTTTGATAGGCTCCAGATGTATTATCTACAAGTATTCAAATGGGAGTTAGAGATTCCTGTGACCTGAAAAAGCACTGCTGTAGCTTCATCAGGAAAGCCTGATGCTCTGCCCATTTGATCTTCATGATTAATGCCCGAGGATGAATGTCATGCAGAAGGTTTGCTAAGTGGTTGGGCTGCGGGATCTGGGATGGCAATGGGTACGGAAGTTGGTTAGCGGGATGACAACAAACATGACGTCCGTGCTGCAAATCGGCCTGAAGGGGACGTGGCTCTTTTGCTTGGTACATGTTCTCAGAAGATGTGGTGGACACAATCACTTTTGATACATGTGTAAAAACCGAGGGGCATATTTAAAATCCCCTTGCGCCACGAGTACAACACTTTTTCCCATATTAAAAGTGACGCACCAAGGCAGAACCCACTCATCCGTGGCTGGGCCTGGGACTTGAGTCAGGTTGATAAGATAGCCCTCTATGCGGCTGATGTCCTGCTTTATCTGGCGGACCCAGACAGTTCTGGCCCCAGATGCCTGGAGGTCCTTTCCGCTTTCGAGCGGGTCTCTGGACTCCGACTCAACCCGGCAAAATCAACTTTGGTCCCTTTACATCCCTCCCGGGCTTGCTTTGACTGGCAGACGAATATCCCCCTTCGGAGGCAATCGTTCAAATATCTAGGCATCTGAGTTACCCTTCTGCCAGAACTCGAATGGGCTTTGAATGTCGCGCCTTTGGTCACCAGGATGAAGTCAGACCTCAAGAAATGGCAGACCCTCCCCCTTAACCCCCTGGGCAGAAGTACGCTCTTTAAAATGATGATCCTTCCCCGTTTTCTTTACATTTTGCAAAACATCACCATCCACCTCCCAGGGAGTTGGTTCTGGGAACTAGACGTCATTCTTACCCGGTTTCTCTGGTGAAGGGGGAGGTCGCGTTTATCCCTGGTGCACTGTCGTATCCCCCCTTCGATGGTGGCATGGGAGTGACTATTCTCCACCTCTACTACTTGGCCACAAGACTTATCGTGATCCACGATTGGTTTGCGAGAGGCTGGTCCGACCCAGCATATCGAGTGGAACTCAACACATCGGACTTCACGCAGATCCAGGCATTTTTATATGGCAACACGGTGCTGCAGACTCTACCCCCTGTCACGAGGACAGTGCTCATGGCGGTGGGACCGGAAGCTCACTCGACAAACTCCGCTCTGGCATGGGGCCTGGTCAAAAGAGGTCTCGTCCCTACAAGGGTTCCGCCGCTGGGACCTCCTTGGGATCTCGTTGCTCAGAGACGTATTGGTAGGAGACCACATTCGATCCTTCGCTGACCTGCAACAACGTCACGCCCTTCTTCATTCCAGATTCCATAAATATCTACAACTCAGACACGCCCTCCATACACACATTCCATCCCCTACCTCTTTTCTGGAGTTCAGCCCGCTGGAGGCTCAGGTGATGATGGGGAACCTGGGGAGGGGGGGGAGCAGTGCTTAATTTGTAAAATATGAAGTGCAGGTGCTCAAATGTTTGTCGGAGGCCACACCCACTTTTCTATGGCCCCACCGAATTCCTCCACTGGCTCCACGCACTCACTATATTAGCTCCACCCACATTGGAAACGTCAGACAAAGGCACCCAGGCCAGAAATCATGGAAAAGTCACACAAAGGCACCCAGCCATCATGGAAACGTCACACAAAGGCACCCAGGACAGAAATCATGGAAACGTCAGACAAAGGCACCCAGGCCAGAAATCATGGAAACGTCAGACAAAGGCACCCAGGACAGAAATCCTGGAAACATCACACAAAGGCACCCAGGCCAGAAATCATGGAAACGTCAGATAAAGGCACCCAGGCCAGAAATCATGGAAATGTCAGACAAAGGCACCCAGGCCAGAAATCCTGGAAACATCACACAAAGGCAACCAGGACAGAAATCATGGAAACGTCACACAATGGCGCCCAGGAAAGAAATGATGGAAACGTCACACAAAGTCAACCAACCAGGCCAGAAAGCATAGAAATATCACACAAAGGCACACATGCGAGAAAGCATGAAAATGTCAAAGAAAGGCACCCAAGCCAGTGGTACTGGAACAATTTCTAGAGTGTTGGTGCTGCCCTAAATGTTACATCACTGAAGAAGTTATAAGATTGTGAAAAAACCCAAACATACACTAAGGACAAACATAGCAAATGAGCCTTGCTCATTCCGGCAGACCTAAAAATTGAAAACATTGCTCAAAGTTGTTGAACAATCACCGACGTGTAATGCCCTGTTTAGGAGCATTATGTAGCAGAGTACCCAGTTTCTTACATTAATTTAGTTTAATAGCGCCTCTCATACCAGTGTAAGTGGTCAGAGCACTTTGCATCATTCACACATTGCATAAATACAATCCTACGTGTGTAACTCAGTATATAGGGAATGTCACATCAGACAGGACCACAAGGTATAGGAGTCACATGTCATCCATGATTGTCATTGTAGGCAATATAGTTTAAGAGTTCAAAGTCTGGAAAAACGCAAATGCAGGGTTTAAAACATAACAGCATTGTTAGGGGTTCTCTTGAATAAGAATTGATTTCTACCCACATTAGACCCCTTTTGCAAGATTAGGATAGTGAAAGATTGGCCCCAAAAACATATAGCTCTAATATATAACTTGCCCTTTGCATGCAGCTCTTTGATGACAGACAGACTAGTTAATAGCTTGCTGTTCTATGATAGGATTTTAACTTACAAACTGCAAGTAACAAAAGGATTTTTCTGACAGAAGCAGTAACACACTGATCGATTTTACATTATATGCACTTTTTGATCTGCATGGTAAACGTTCTTTGCAGCAGGTATATAACCCTGTACTACCTATCAAGCAGTCACTGCTTCTCCTAGACAAAGCTCCCGGCTGTCTCCAGGTAGACGATTAATCGCAAGAGTTATCTTGACACTTTAATTTATGCCTGAATATTACTGGAGCCCAGGAACTCGGCACCAGCTGCTTTTAAAACAAGAATATACTGGCAAACTGACCCACCCATCCCACCCCCATAGTGTTACATGAAAGAATGAAACAGATCTTTGCTGAGGGATCTGTGTTACACCTCACCCCATCGTATCTTTGCCTCATCCCTTCCTACCCCTCACCACCGCACTGCCCTTCACACTCACAAAGTGTATGTGTCTGTAAAACTCTGACATGCTGTGATGAGGAACATTTTAAATGGTCTGACTGCATACTGTGTGTGGTTAGCTGCCTCCCCGGTTTAATTTCGAGGTGCGTCCCCCCACTTCTGTTTTTAGGACTTGTGAATGGTTAACATCATAACGGGCACCTCGAAATTAAAACATGGATTCAGCTAACCACACTTGTTCGTCCATTCTGGCCTCCAAACCAGGTACAAACAAGTGCCATCATTGCGCATGGTCCAATGCTCTAAATTAAGGAATGCTTATACTTTGAACTCACGAGGCAGTGGTCTTTCTCTTGTTGGTGCAGTGTATTTATCCACTGGATTTTCGATCAGTATGATTGAAACTATTAACACGGGCACGAGAATGGAAGGTGTAACGCAATATCTGCCTCACGTTCTTTGTGAATGGTCAAACACAGAAGATGAAGGGTAGCACCGCCCCCCGAAGGCAAAGAGGGCACACGCACACCTAAATATATAAACACTGCCCTTAGGATATCACAATAATTGGGACTGTATCACCAAAGTTAAGGAACTCCTATCGGTGCTTTCTACTTTTTTGAGCATGAACTGACCGTCGTTGTCGGTGGGGTGTGGCAAAGCAGTGAATGGGCGCGCATTTTACAATGTGAAAAAATGTGCGCACGCATGCTACTTGCCGCGCACAGCCACAGCCCCAACCCAAACCCCCACCCCACAGATGAGCGTGGGTGCCCTGCCCTGAAACGAAACTGAATCGATCCTGTAACACTATACATCCAGGCAGCCCGGGCCGGCCCGCAGAACTGCACAACAAATAGCCACTGTGACTCACTGCCCACTGCAATCAGTGCACCCACTACTGCCAACAAAACACGATCGTGATGATCAAACAAGGCGATAAAAATCAAAAACAACCTCTCATGATCTGGGTGACGTGAACATCATCAACAAAAAAGTAAACCAGTAGGCCTCACCTGCGCAGCTTTATTTTTTAATTCATGATTTGGCCGCCGGTCTGATCAAACCTGGCTGTCACAATCAACAATTATATAAAAATTAAAAATTATCCTGCGCCTGCGGCCTACCAGGCCCTGCCCTGCCCCATCAGCGCAGCTTGATTTATTTAAACGAAACCATGATGATTTGGCCGCCGGCCTACCAATCAAGATCATAATGATTTTTTAAAAACCTGACCAGTTATCATCACGCTGCCAGGCCCTGCTGCCAGCCTCGCTCGCCCAGGTCGCCCTCACCTGCTGAGCAGTCCACACCTAGGGGCTATAATGTCCTGCAGCGCAGCAGCAGTAACTGTAGCCAACTTCACCTGTGTCGTCGCTCCCGAGTCCCGACTCCCGTTATAATATTTTCAAAGGGCTTGCGTTGACTGTGGAAACTTAGTGGCTGCTGGTGAGGACGGAGAGGTGCGGGTATGCTGGGGCGGGCAGCGAAAATGCGCGCGCATTAACTTGCATACTCTGCGCAGGCGTCACTGCCTCTAGCCCCAACCCCCGCAGAAGACGACCAGCAAAGCCAGGCCTGCCCAACAACAACTACTGCAGAGTCCCGCTCACTGGGCCTCATCCACGGCCGGAAGTAGTGTGAGGAGGAGGAAATAATTTAAATTGAGAATCGATTGAATCGGACTCCGGAGGAGTCAGTGTCACTGTCAGTCACGTGACGTCACTGACCGACACGACAGTAAGTGTTTGTGTTTACAATTTACAGCATGCATAATAATCGATTCGAGTCAACTGTCTACAACCAGTACTGTCTGTATGACTCGTCTGCGGTACCTTTCTCAAACTTCAGGAAACAGCACAGCACTTGGCACCACAGCAGTAGCACAGTACACACGCTCTCTGTGTGTGCCAGTGCCACGCACGACTAGGACATGTGCACTTCTTAATGCAGCCTGCCTCCGTGACTGTAGACCCGGCCCTCATAATTAGGTGCCGGTGCTAAGCACAGGCAAGCTCCGGCTCAAATTAAGCCCTGGGGGGGAGTGTCCTGCATATACCGGTCACTGGTGAACAATGGTCCCGCATCGCCGGACCGGCTCAGGGCTCGATGGGAGGGATGGTTGGGCCCCCTAGAAGAGGCGGTCTGGCGAGTTGCCCTTATGGCACCCAAAACCCTGACCACATCCTCCAAGTTGCGCCTGGTCCAACTCTACTACCTTCATGCAACCTACCTCACTCCGGCGCGCCTATTCTGGGCCAGTCTGAGATCATCCCCAGCATCCACGCACTGTGACTCTACCCCAGCCGATTTCTATCACATGGCATGGCAATGTCCGGCTGTAACGCCGTTCTGGAGAGGGGTTGAACTCAAACTCACGCAGGCCCTGGGATGGGAGGTCCCCCACAATCCAAAACGCTTGCTGCTGGGGGTGTACGACGGCCTGGATGGCCCTAGGGCAGATAAGCACTTTCTGGGGACGGCGATGGCGGTGGCAAAAAGAGATGTAGCTGCACTTTGGTCCCAGGCTAAGGCGCCAACTGTACAGAAATGGAAGAGAGGAGTGGATTGGTGTGGAGTGCAGGAGGAGTCTCTCTTCGAAGCTCGGGGCTGCCCCAACTTATTCGGGAAAGTGTGGGGTAAATGGTTTAATCTGCTACCAATGTGATGATCTGTCTACTTTTATATATCTGCAATGATTATCTGAACTGCAATATCCAGCCCAGATGGGCCGCCCTTGCCTTGTCGACTGTGTACAATGTCATGTTTCTTCCAATGATAAATGATCTGCTGCCAATGACTTTTCGTGTTATTGAAAAATCCAATAAAGTTGATTATCAAAAAAAAAGTGACGCACCGGCGGCGCAAGGGGATTGTAAATATATTTTCCAGGTCTCAGGGTCTGAAGTGCAGGTTGGTAAGGTCCACGGATGAGGGCAAGGTTTAAGTGCTGAAGAACGCCAGAGTGTGAAAAAGGACAGGCCAGGACGAGACCCGGTGTGATGTCCTATGTAGGGAGGGTCTTGTGTCCCGTAACAAATCTGTAATGTGAAATACATAACTGACAGGAGATGACAGTGCAATAGATGCAGCAGGGATGCAGTGTCATGTTCTTTTGACAAGCTTTGGTTGGAGTACTGCCCTAGAAGCTTGACTTATCTCACCAAGGTATGCCATGCGCATCGAGCGTCTGTTCTAATGGGGAATGGCGAGTTGAGCAAGGTTGCTGGCTGTTTTTTTTGTGAGATTTGTATTCTGTTCAGATAAGTTAAATCAGCACCTTTGATTAAACAAAAACACGTATAAGTTGTAGGTAACAGACATGTCTTTTTACATGTGGTGGGAAAAGATCAGGTTAGTCAGATTACATTTACTGGTGTGTCTTCATCAGAATGCAGCACACATAGAAGGAGGAAAAATCTCGTCATGAGCACAGCTCTACTGTGACTCATTACGAGCTGGACTCGTCATGAGCACCGCTGCGCCGTGGCCCCCCCCTCCTCCTCACACCGTGGGGGAATTACCCATATAGCGAAGGGGCTAAAATAATTCAGCCGAAGTGTCCATCAGTGTTCCTCCTGTGCTGTGAAACAGAAGCCGGGCAGACAGCTAACTATGCCTTCCTGCCAGGGTGCCTGCTTGCCTAAAAGAAATGTAAATATGCACAAAGACTTAATCTGCAAATGTAAAGGGTGCTTGGGAGCCTGTACTGGCTTTAATTGATCGAATCACTCGAAGCTTTGTGATGACAAAGATTTATACTTTTTGAGTGGTAGTGCAAAAAGCTAACAGCTGAGCTGTGAAGTGTGTACTTTTATTTGTCATTGTATTAAAGCTGCGTTTACTATCCCTGAGGAGGTGTGAAGGAACAGTTATGTAAATAAATTGCATTACGTATGGTCTGGGTATTGCTATATCTATATTTTGAAAGCACCATATTATCATAACACCTTTCACGCATTTTGCGTGTAATGCAAGCATAAAATAATATCTTACATATTCACAGTGCTTTCTGTCACAGGCTGTGACCTCGCAGCACTAAAAATACACAAGTCACTGTTCTCCACTGCACCAAACAATATTTAATTCTGTGGCTCTCTGGTTTCAGTGCCTTAGCTAATAGAGGTTTCACAATGACCTATGGTGCATTTCCCACTAAGTAGTATTTTTAATGTATTCATTCATCTTTGAAGCTGCTGTTATTTTATATGTTGCTACCTTACGGTGAAGGACCTAAAAAACATACAGAATACTTTATTTTTAACCACAAATTTAGCATTGCCCCCATGTTCAGACTCTCAAGTCCTCCAACATGACTGAAGTCAACAACAGCAACAAACTAATATAACCAGGAGTCCGTTTTTGCTAAAATAGAAGCATCTGTTTTCATAATGTTAAAAATTAAAACCTTTTTAGAAAAACAGTATGAAAGAAGATTAACGGACCACTTCCTTCACTGGAATTAAAGAAAGCATCCTACTTGGACCACACAGTTCACCATTAAGGATTGTAAATGGTGTGTTTTAATTATGATGAATGATGTTCAGCAACCTCCAGTTCCATGCAACTGTATAAACCAAGCTGTCAGCATGAAATATAGTATGGTTCTCCTCGGATGTCATGCACTAAAGTTGCAGCCAATGCATTACAGCCATTATACCCAGGGTCACTGGAATTATGAAATTGTGCGCCCACTGCAGTTATAGCATAATTATAGATTTGCTGCATTTGCACCATAATCCATCATCTGATGCATAATCTGCTGATTTAAAAAAATAATGTTTTTTAGTAGTCAAACGGTTCAAAAGTTACTAAAAAGCAGTGACACTTGTTGCTGCAGAGCAGAAAGCCCTTTGCAAAGCTGGACTGGTCACCTTTTAGTTACTTATTGCTATATTTGGTTGTTAAACTGGTACTAATGAGCTGCAACCACAGATTGACCGTTTCTCTGGCGAAAAACAGGGCCACCAATCACATTAGTTCAGAAAGGTGTTATCATCCAAGCAAGACTTTCAGTGGGATGAAAAAACTGGGGGTCTCTCAAAGAGGCGTGGCTAATGAAATTAAGGCTGTGTTTTTAAAAACACGTAAGCTAAAAATCTGTGCATCTGTGTGTCGTCCAAGTGATTTTTTGCTGTTTCTGTCACTGTCCTGAGCACCGGCAGGACCCAGCCCACTTAAAGCCCTGCACCCAAATAAGTTTTGTCAAATGTATGTTTTGTTTGTGATAAATAAGGTACCAGTATGCCTATTTGGGTAATTATTTTTGAAGACTTTTGTTTGAACTGTGTGGTCAGCCTCTGATACCGAACCACAGTCACCCGCTAACCTTTGGTTTGCTAAACACAGTTTAATATTATTTGCCCACCGTAAAAAATGATTTTACGCGGGAATTGGGCATGTTTATGGTTGTTGATTGTTGTCGATGATGAGGAGTACCGGGTTCTAGAAATTTTTGTCAGAAGGGGGGTCCTTACGCCCAAAATATTTTGACAGGGGGGTTTCGGCATCAAAAAGTTTGGAGACCTCTGCCCTAACCTGTTATCACAATCCGCCCGACATCCACCCCTTAACTCTTTTAATAGCATCTTGTTTGGGAGTACTATTCCATTGGGTAAAAGTAACACCTGGTATTTAACTGAGATTAAAAACTTCACATGTGCAGTATGACGCACTATGTAAAAACAATGTATTCTTATTGCAGCTAGCTTGATCTAAATTATTATCCATTTTCTGTGTGGTTTGTATTATCGTGCATTGCCTACTTTATTTTAAATAATATGTTTAACTTTCACACAGGTGAATTGATGTTCCCGCCAAATCTCTCGTGTTAACGATTGCGAATTTGGTCGGTATAATTGCTCGCAGCCTGTGTTATTAAATGTTTGTCAGTCTCGGAAAGGGAGCGTCCGACGCTACATGCCAGTTCAATATTGTGACTGTCTGTGTGGGTATCTTTGTTGCCACGATGAAGTGGTAACGGGAAAAGTCATCTGGGTCTGGCTTCGAATCGAATCGAGAGGCTGCAGCGCCACCTACAGAATGTTCTGCATAACAGCCTCGGCTTTCTCTCGATTTTGTGTGTTTTTTTGTGTGAAAGTTAGCCCTTTCCCTTTTTGAACTTCTCAGTCATTTACTTTGGCAGTGCTTAATTAATGTATAAAAATATAGGTGCCAGAATACAAATAGTCTGCTGCAGTTGGCACCACCCACAGCTCCTGCCACTGCAGCAGATTGGCAATACCTGCATTAACTTCCAAACCACTACACTCTTACAAATTTGACATTTTGCACTAGTTCAGATGCTGTATTAGAACGGATGGTCTTGTTACTAAATCGTTCACATTTTTAAAAGTATATTGATATATTTATCATTCTACTAATATACTCTTCTCAAAAATAGCCTTCCTGCTAGACAGCACCACCATGTGGTAGACTCTGATTAATAAGCGCACGTGTTTAGCAATAAATGCCGGTGCCGAGCAATGAACTGCATACACCGGCACAAATTAAGCACTGGTTTGGATGTAAAAAAAACACGGTGTTTACCTAGTACCATGGACCTAGACTATTACCTATCACACGCGAATCTGTGGGGGGTGAGGCGGCTAAACCTGTGACCTAAATGTTGCTGAAAAAGGCGTGCCCTACAGCAGGCGCATTAACCGACAAAGCAATAGTACTGCCATTCAAACATGTGATCAGTACATTAGATAATTATCTGGTCTCGTTTAATAGTTGTATAACCAGAGCTACATCCCTGGTGTGGGTGTCGTAAGTCACAAACTCTCTCATCAGTATGAGTGGTGTGGGGTTTGGAGGGGGTTGGAATTGTGGGGTGGGGGGCAACACATATAGCGATTAAAATCAATCAGTAGTATATTTATCTGGTGTGATACTCTGAGAGTTACTTGAAGGTTGCAGGTTTGATTCTCTTCGCTTCAAGGTCAGGCGTTCATCCTAACAGGGTCGATAAAATCAGTTCCGCTGAGCTGGAAAATAAATAGCGCCTGTTATTCAAAGTGGGAATAAGCTTCATGGGTTTTTAATGAATTTCTGTACTGTATTATGGGAAAGTACGCGTCGCTTCAAAATGATGTCACTCGGCCAGGACTGGAGATGGCTTTTGTGATGGCAGCACTGGAAATATCCTGGTACATTGGCACTGGAGAGAAAGTCTGTCTCTATGCCAGACCCGCAGTGCATTCTCTCAACAGCACTTCTTCACACACTTTCTGCTTCAGTTCAGGAGAGGAAGACACAGAAATCCGTGCAGCAGTGACTGCCCTCTTGTGGCCACTTTTGGTATCGGCAATGTGCTTATCCCCAGAGTTTTTTTTATCCCCTCTTCTTTTATTGATGTTTGTGTTTGTGAACAAATCGGCTGACACGTAACAGGTGTTTTAGGGCCCACTTCAAACGCAAGTATACGTTTGCATGAGTACTAGTTTTCCACACATGTAGACCTACACCTTGGTTCAGCTAGCTGCAGACTTACAAGACCCCCCTTCTCAAATTAAGGGGGTGGAGAGTCTTACGCCTGAATGTATGACTGAATAGTAACTATTAGTAATTTTCCACCTGCCTTCAACCAGGCCAGACATTTCCCTAAAGAAAGTAATGGGAATGTTTAAGTAAATTCATTTTAACATGAAAAAATAAGAGTATTTTTTATTTTAATCAAACATTAAAAAATATTTCCTTCTCCAGCTACGGTTACCTCAGTATCAATGGACAATACACATGCATTAAAACTTAAGACAATATTATATTTATTTTTTATTTACATTATTTTTAAATTAAAGTAAATTAAATCAATTTACATTGCATGTTAAGTTCCCCATCACTAATGCTTAAGTGTATAATTTGTGTTGAATGCGGCATAATCTTGGAGGCAAGTTACGTATCATTATATATGTGGTTTAATTTGTTTTGAACGTAACATTTACTGTTTTATTTTTTATTGACGCGTTACTGTGTATATTAAAAATTGTAACATTTCATTTTTTTATTTTATAAATGTTTAATAATAGACTCAAAAATTCTTTAATTTGATATTAATTTAAATTCTTATTGGATTTTGTTTATTTTATATGTTTGCCATTGTGTTAGTGTTCTTCCCTGCCTCCGTTGATTTTCAAAGGCGTGTATTGCAGTACCAGAGGTTGAGCATGAGAGGCGCTTTTTTTGCACCTGTGACATTTCACATGCACGTTGATGCATGAGGCATGGACCTGGTGATGCACATGATGATGCATGCATTCATATATGTCATCATGCATGTGTTTGCCTTTGAAATCACGTGGCTTTATTTGGTGTGTCATCTCACCTTTTTTTCCCTTTAAAATGTTTTTGACCGATGCTTCACAATATCTATTTCTTTGCCAATGCTTACTTTGCTCTTGATGCTGCTGCGTTTTATACTGTCACTGATTCACTCACTTCTCATGTATCAGTTGTCACATTCTCAGGTTCATCCAGACCTGACTAAGGAAATGCTAATTTCTGGGATGTCTAGTTGGGCAACTTCCAAGACATTTTATTTTACTAGAATTGTTTGTCCAATATACTTACTTACATGTAAGGGCTCTCGTCATCCATTGGGCGGCTATTGTGTCATTCACAATAACAGCTCACAGCATGAGCCAGTTACTGGCTAACTTTGCAGTGAGTGAAGGCATTCTTCCCTTTCACAGTGAGCACATCCACACACAAAGTAGTCCCCTTAAGTGCCAGGGACAACCTTGGCAATGAGTACTTTTTGAGACCAAAAAATATTTTTGCTTTAAGCCAATGTTTTTTTGGGGGGGGATTGATGAGGGCCTAGCAGCTTCCCCAACAATAAAGCTTTGCAAAAAACAAGGGCTAGCAAAGCCAAAAGGCTGGCAGCCAGTGCCACAGATTTGTCAATGCTTATTTTTCATGCTGTAAGAAAGCAAAAAGGTAGTTCTCTACAAACATTTACAGGTTTAAAACATTTATTTCAAAATGAGAACTATTACGAGAGAGGTGTGGCGCCGCGGCCTGGGTGAGGGAGAGGTGTGGCGCCGCGGCCTGGGTGAGGGAGAGGTGTGGCGCCGCGGCCAGGGTGACTGACTCCGGAATCTGTGAATCACGGTTCGATCCCTGGGGCCGGAGGCAGATTAGCCCAGCACCATGTGACTCTGGGCAATAGCTTGCTTAATCTTCCCGATGACCCCCAGCGCCTAAAGACCCTAACGGGTGATGGTTCACACTTTACAAATGTGGATTATTATTATTATTATTATTATTATTATTATTATTATTATATAGGCTTAACAGGAATTGTTTAGGGGCAGACGGACAACTTATCTTTGGTTGTGTACGATTTAAATGGTCAATATAAATGTTATTAAATGAGCAATGTCTGACTTGAAGATAAATATATTCTGCTGTGCAATCTGCTCCCATTCCCTAGTTATGGTTCAGTGAAGGAACATGATACATACTGTTAAAAGAACATTAAAGTCTTTTTCGAGGTCAACAGATCTTTTAATGTGTGTTCAAAATACACTGGCCGAGACTGATATCTCCTGAAATCCAAACCAAAAAGGATTAAGGCCACCAAGAAGGAGACGGCAAGCCACTTGGCCTACTTTCTTTTTCCAGGGCACCAGCACATCTTCTAGATGGATGGAAAATAGATTGCGTCTGACCTCAAAACAGAAGCACAGATTGTTGGGTTTAAATATATATATATATATATATATATATATATATACCAGCATTTGTAAAGCGCACAGCTACCTCCGGAGAGGTGTCCAGGTGCTGGGGGCCGTCGGGAAGATTAAGCGAGCTATTGCCCAGAGTCACATGGTGCTGGGCTAACCTGCCGCCGGTGATCAAACTGTGAACCCCGTGGTCTGGAGTCAGCACCCTAGCTGCTGCGCCACAGCTCTTCCACAATTTAAAAACAGAACAATCATTGACAAAACCAGTAGGTCTAGCCTTTAGGAGCCATTGCGGTGCATGTGGTTTCAGCCAACTGGTATAGCATCACCGATGCTGTCCCGAAAGGCTACTGAACTGAGAAAAAAATGCTTAAACCCCCTAAATTCAAACCCGTACAGTGTGGCTGCCTGTGCTTTATGTTTATATAGATCTCTATGGCCGGCGTGATCATTTTGACCTTTGATCCGTGTGCTAGCACCATTCTAGCATGATTTATTTGTGGATTCCATGACAGTCTAGAGTCGAGTGTTATGCCTAAGTAAGTAAAGTTAGTTATATAATCTATGTTTTGTTCACCTACCTTGGTGTTGCTTCTAAAGATTCCTATGGGTTTTATGGTCATACATTTGGTTTTTCCAATGTTTATTTCTGCACCCTTTTCCTTACAATATGTATTGGAATCATCTATAGGTTTTAGAGACCCCTTGGCATCTGTGAAACCAAGATGGTATCATCTGCTAATAATAGCGCAGCAATATGGGTTCCACAGAGTTTCGGTGAGTCGCGTTTGCATTTTTTTAGAGGGTCTACTACATCATTAATATAGGGTGAGAACAGGGCAGGTGCCAGCTCGCAACCCTGCCGCACTCCTCAATTTATGGGAATTGGTTCCTTGAGCTCAACGTGTGTGCCCCAGCGAACCATAGCGTAGGTATCTTGGTGAAGCCTAACTAACTGGCCCAAGATACCTTATCTGTGGTTCGCTGGGGCACACACGTTGGGCTCAAGGAACCAATTCCCATAAATTGAGGTAAGTGCACACCTTGGGTCTTTATTGAGGGCACAAGGTCGAACGCTGCCTTTAGGTCTACAAATGCTATGTAGATGTGGCCACCCTTAATTTTAATGTATGTCCATAGGATGCACAAGAGTCTAAAGACTTGGTCAACCGTACTTGTACAGGCTCTGAACCCTGCCTGGTGGCCTATTAAAATATTATTACTAGTTATCTAATGGTTTAATCTGCTCAGAACCAGCCTTGCATATTTTTTCAGCATCACATCAATGAGGCTGATAGGCCTGTAGTTCCCAGGTCCTTGCTTGCTTCCTTTTTTTTTGGAAAATGGGACTATTTTGGCCCTCTTCCACATGGGGGAAATTGACGCCCGTAATGCAACCACATTAGTAACTAGGTTAACATAGGGGTCTCACACTTCTTTATCGTGTTCAAAGAAGTCCCTGGGGATTCTATCCAGGCCTGGTGCTTTCCTCATCTTAATAGCGACAATCGCCTGCACTGTCTCTTCTAGGCTAAAAGGGGCCATGTTTCCTGTGTCATTCACTAAATATTGGGGTTCACAGAGGGACCCCTCAGTTTCAGAATAGAGATTGGTGAAATGCATAATCCAGTTGGAGGGGTCCAGATGATCTGTCAAGTAACTGCTTCTTTGTTGCTTCTATTCTGCGTTCTTGATGGTTGTGGGATCTTTCCAACATCTTGAGCTTTTCTGGCTACACAACTAGAGCCAGGTGGACTTTGATTAAGAGCTGTAGCAATCAAACCTTCATCTGCTAAGGGTGCAAATCTGTGGTATACATCCTTTACAACGCAACTTTTACCACGCAGTGCCTTTACGACGCAACTTTTACAACGCAAACTATTACAACGCATTGCGCTGGGGGGCGCTCTAGGATAGGGAGTAGGTTTAATGTACTATCCAACACCTTCCCTACTATCCACGGGGACTGGAGTTGGAATAGTAAATTAAACTATTCACTATCCAGCGCCTAAAAGCACTATGCGTTGTAAAGGTATGTGTTGTAAAACTTGCGATGTAAAGGTAGGCGTTGTAAAAGTATGCGTTGTAACGTCATACATCCAAATCTGTTTGTGCAGGTTGGTTCTAGGTTTGCTCTCTCCCTGCTCCCTCAGGCACTTGAAGCGTTAGATTTTCTCTTGTAAAGTGACCCCACACATGGTTCTAAATCTCTGTAACTACTTCCACTAGTGTTACTGCCAATGATGAAGCTACCTGCCTCTCCACTGCTTGGTCCCGAATCTCCGTAACTACTTCCACTGGTGTCACTGTTAATATTGGACCTACCTGCCTCAGGGCATGGTGACGTACTTTATCCTTTTGATATGGTGCTCCTTTTTCACAACTTCACTATCCACAGGACACAGGAACTCCTGTCTCTATTTTAGGAAAATGATTTAAAAACTCAACATGTTAACCACTAGCAAACATAACTGTACAGTCACTGTCCGAAAGTCTTAAATCTATATTAAGAAATATGTATTAGATAAACAAACCCCCTAAAATAAAAACCTAATTTATAACAAATAATACGGACAGAAAGGCTTTTCCCTATGGGCGAATGTACTCTACCTTCCTTGTGTCTGAAAGGCCAATAGACGAAAAAATATGGTGACCCTCAACCTGGTTATCTATCTTTCAGGCCTTTTCTGTTAATTTCTATTAAAATATGTTCTTCTGCTTGAGGTGTACTTTTACACTGACAGTTGTATAGGTTTACTTATCTGCTACTTGGGCCACGTTTAAAATTCTTTCTCACCTGATCTGAGTTTCTCTTTGCAGATTTGTCAACATCTCCCACCACGCCCCTACCCCCACCCTGTAAAATTGGATTGAGTTTACTATTTGTGTGCATGTTTTTATCTTTCTCTGCCACTTAATGCAATCAATCTATTTTACATTAGCCTCTGTTATGATACGTAGCTCTTGGAAAGTGGTAGGAAGTTGTAGGCATCTGTGGTAAATATTAGGTCGCGGTGGAAACAGAAATGATGTGTAGGTTTGTTTGTAATGTGTAGTCATTTCTCTCGAATTGGGTGCAATGTGACCAGCTAGCCCAGCAGCTTTGACGATCTGTAACATTGCAAAAGCTGAGAACCAGTAGCAAATAGCCATTAAGAAGGCTCTGTTTGCAAAGATAGTACATTTGTTATAGGAACCCTTATAAGCAGTTGCTTACACTAATGCGGTGTTGTGTATGTTGTCTTGTCCTAGGAACCCTCATCAGCGGTTGCTTACACCTCTGCAGTGTTGTGTATGTTGTCATGCCCTAGGAACCCTCATCAGCGGTTGCTTACACCTCTGCAGTGTTGTGCATGTTGTCTTGCCCTAGGAACCCTCATCAGCGGTTACTTACACCTCTGCGGGGTTGTGTACGTTGTCTTGTCCTAGGAACCTTTAGGGGCAGTTGCTTACACCTCTGTGGTTTGTGTATGTTGACCTGCCCTATGAACCCTTATGAGCAGCTGCTTACACCTCTGTGGTGCTGTGTATGTTGTCTTGCCATAGGAATCCTTATGAGCAGTTGCTTAAACCTCTGCAGTGTTATGTATGTTGTCTTGTCCTAGGAGCCCTTATCAGCAGTTACTTACACCTCTGCAGTGTTATGTATGTTGTCTTGTCCTAGGAACCCTCATCAGCAGTTACTTACACCTCTGCAGTGTTATGTATGTTGTCTTGTCCTAGGAGCCCTTATCAGCAGTTACTTAAACCTCTGCAGTGTTATGTATGTTGTCTTGTCCTAGGAGCCCGTATCAGCAGTTACTTACACCTCTGCGGTGTTGTGTATGTTGTCTTGTCCTAGGAACCCTTAGGAGCAGTTACTTACACCTCTCTGGTTTGTGTATGTTGACCTGCCCTAGGAACCCTTATGAGCAGCTGCTTACACCTCTGTGGTGCTGTGTATGTTGTCTTGCCCTAGGAATCCTTATGAGCAGTTGCTTAAACCTCTGCAGTGTTGTGTATGGTGTCTTGTCCTAGGAGCCCTTATCAGCAATTACTTACACCTCTGCGGTGTTGTGTATGTTGTCTTGTCCTAGGAACCCTTTGGAGCAGGTGCTTACACCTCTGTGGTTTGTGTATGTTGGCCTGCCTTAGGAACCCTTATGAGGAGTTGCTTACACCTCTGTGGTGTTGTGTATGTTGTCTTGTCCTAGGAACCCTTTGGAGCAGGTGCTTACACCTCTGTGGTTTGTGTATGTTGGCCTGCCCTAGGAACCCTTATGAGGAGTTGCTTACACCTCTGCGGTGCTGTGTATGTTGTCTTGCCCTAGGAATCCTTATGAGCAGTTGCTTAAACCTCTGCAGTGTATGGTATGTTGTCTTGTCCTAGGAGCCATTATCAGCAGTTGCTTACACCTCTGCGGTGTTGTGTATGTTGTCTTCCCCTAGGAACCCTTATGAGCAGTTGCTTACACAAATGCAGAGTAATGCAACGCAGCAATTTGTGCTGTGTTGCGTTACTCTGGATTTATCAAGCCACTCAGGGAGTCTTAAAGGCGAAGCTAAATCTTAATAAATATGCCCCATAGTGTATACAAAGCCACACAGGTTTTCAGTTTCCAAGGCAAACAACTATTTACCACTAAAACATACATCTTCCCAGCATTTTCCAACACCTCCGGATCATAACAGAGGATAATGTAAAATTTAGTGTTGTGTATGTTGGTCTGCCCTAGGAACACTTATGAGCACTGCTTACACTTCTGTGGTTTTGTGTATGCCTATCAGCCTTAACCCCTTGCGTGCGTTCGTTGGCCAACGGCTGTCATGAGCACTACCTCTGTGGTGCCGTGAACGTCCGTTGGCCGACGCGGCCCCACCCACTCCGCTAAACCACCGCAGCGAAATTGCCGCCACGGTTAAGAACCCTTATGAGCAATTGTTTACACCTCTGTGGTTTGTGTATGTTAAATTGCTCTAGGAACACTTAGGAGCAGTTGCTTTCACATCTGCAGTGTTGTGTACGTTGATCTGTCCTAGGAACCCTTATGAGCAGTTGCTTACACCTCTGTGGTTTGTCTATGTTGACCTGCCCTAGGAACCCTTACCAGCAGTTGCTTACACCTCTGTGGTTTGCATATGTTGACTTGCCCTAGGAACGCTTATGAGCAGTTGTTTACACATATGCAGAGTAATGCAACACAGCAATGTTCACTGTGTTGCGTTACTCTGAATTTATCAAGCCACTCAGGGAGTCTTAAAGGCGAAGCTAAATCTTAATAAATATGCCCCATAGTGTATACAAAGCCACACAGGTTTTCAGTTTCCAAGGCAAACAACTATTTACCACTAAAACATACATCTTCCCAGCATTTTCCAACACCTCCGGATCATAATAGAGGATAATGTAAAATTTAGTGTTGTGTATGTTGGTCTGCCCTAGGAACACTTATGAGCACTGCTTACACTTCTGTGGTTTTGTGTATGCCTATCAGCCTTAACCCCTTGCGTGCATTCGTTGGCCAACGGCTGTCATGAGCACTACCTCTGTGGTGCCGTGAACGTCCGTTGGCCGATGCGGCCCCACCCACTCCGCTAAACCACCGCACCGCAGCGAAATTGCCGCCACGGTTAAGAACCCTTATGAGCAATTGTTTACACCTCTGTGGTTTGTGTATGTTAAATTGCTCTAGGAACACTTAGGAGCAGTTGCTTACACATCTGCAGTGTTGTGTATGTTGATCTGTCCTAGGAACCCTTATGAGCAGTTGCTTACACCTCTGTGGTTTTTCTATGTTGATCTGCCCTAGGAACCCTTACCAGCAGTTGCTTACACCTCTGTGGTTTGCATATGTTGACTTGCCCTAGGAACGCTTATGAGCAGTTGTTTACACATATGCAGAGTAATGCAACACAGCAATGTTCACTGTGTTGCGTTATTCTGGATTTATCAAGCCACTCAGGTTGACTCAAAGGCAAAGCTAAATATTCATAAATATGCCCCATAGTGTATACAAATCCACACAGGTTTTCAGGTTCCAAGGCAACCAACTATTTACCACTAAAACTTACATCTTCCCAGCATTTTGCCACAGCTCCAAACATAACAGAGGATAATGTGAAATTCGGTGTTGTGTATGTTGACCTGCTCTAGGAACCCTTATGAGCACTTGCTTACAGCTCTGCAGTGTTGTGTATGTTGACCTGCTCTAGTAACCCTTATGAGCAGTTGCTTACACCTCTGTGGTGTTGTGTATGTTGACCTGCTCTAGTAACCCTTATGAGCACTTGTTTACATCGTTGCAGCGTTGTGTATGTTTACCTGCCCCAGCTACCCATCATATCCATTGCACTCTAACCTTATTGAGAGATTTAACTCAAAATGAAACCCCCTGGGTTTTCCTGTGACCGTTGTGTCTTTCCACTCTGTGCTTTACAAAACATCTTCATAAATAAAATTTTTCATGTTTGTGTTTGTAGGGATTTGTACTACCTTCAATGCTGGGAACCAGTCGCGGCCGGTATGACTCGGGGGTGGAGGGGCGCGCGGGTAGGGAGGTCGCGCAGGGTGGGGAGGTTTAATTAAAAAACAATAAAAAGTTATGTTAACTTATCTTTGCCGGCCCGTCCTGCGTCATCGGTCTGTGTTGTCCTTTCTGCAACAGGAAGCAGCCGCATGCAGCCCCCCCACTTTCTTAAGCCAATCACAACGCTGCAATGGCAGCGTTGTGATTGGCTGGGACGCCGACCCCACAGATGTCTATGGGGAGGCCGTTTTTTTAATGTTGGCTGCATGCAGCCCACATAGAGAAAATGCAGAGTGCGTATGCCTGGTTTGGCCTGGGGCAGACCAAATAATCAGCGCCCACAACAACAGTGGGCAAGTCACTCCTCCCCTGCCCTCCAGCAAAATCCTGATTTCTCGCAGTCCGAGAAGCAGAAACATAAAATGGTATTCAAAATACCGTTTTATGTTTCTGCTTCTTGCTCTGCGAGAAAGCAGTGTGACGACACTCCTCCGCCCACATGGAGGAGCTGCCCCTGCTGGGAATCAGAACGTTGCATAAAAGGGTCCTGTTTAGCCTGTCATAGGGACAATTGCAAGTTTTTGAGTGCACAGAAAAATTAGAACTGAAATGGCTTTTGAATATGTTGAGTCCTTCAGAACGAAAAGCCCCTCAGATTCTAATTGTAATTGCATTTTTATAGCACTTAGTATCCCTGACAAGGCGTCAAAGCGCTTTTTCTGTGAATAGCACACTACTTCGGAACCTAAAGGGGATTAGTGGTGAATTAGTATAGGGAGATATGAAATTAATTTGCGAGGTGGACATGTGAGTTTGTTATTTGCATTGAAAAAGGATAGTGGAGAGATGGAAGAGGGAAGGGTTTGCATTTATATACGCTTGCTACTGGTGATGAGGTGTCAAAGCGCTTTCCGGCAGGTAGCAAACCCAAACAGGATTAGTGGGGAATTAGTATAAGGAAATATGAAATTAATTTGAGAGGTAGAGATGTTAGTCTGTTGGTTGGATGATGCTCTGTATGCATAAACGATGTAAGGACTGTCATCGATGCAGTCAGAATACATTCTCAAGAACTGGATGACACAATTTTCAGGTTTTCTGCAATATTTTGGTGTCACCACTTTTCCATGAATTTATGCTAGAATATCTGTGAGAGTGGTGCTACCATCACATAAGCATGCATGAGTTCGAATTTCTTTAAGACAAAAAATGGGGAGCAAACAGGCTGTAATTTCTTCAAACCCCAAATCGTGAGATGTGACTCTCCTCCATATCACGAGCAAAGATCACCAGAGTTGATCTGCATTCTGAAGAAAGCTGCAAGCTCATCTCGATGAATTACTGCTCTGCTATTTATGAGACACAGAAACATCTACCTCCATTTAATAACATTGGGCCTCATTTATAAGGCCGTGCGTCACTTTTACGCCGCCGGTGCGTCACTTTTTGTGACGCACCAGCAGCGTAAAAAATGTGCCTTGTTGCACCATATTTACGAAGTGACGCATCTAGGTAGATGCGTCACTTTGTAAACCCCTGCACCACATTATACCTGCGCCAGGTATAATGTATGCAGGGGGACGTTCTGACGCAAGAAAGGGTCGTAGAAGTGACGCAGTGAAATCTATAAGATTTCACTGCGCCACTTCTAGGACACAAATGCGTCAATTTCTTACGCCTGCCTCACAGCAGGCGTAAGACTGACGCAGGCCCTTTCACATGGGACTTGCCCCATGTGAAAGGACACATTGCTGGAGTTGCGTCACTTTTGTGACACACTCCAGCAATGCATCACTTTTGCGCCATACAGATACGTCAGAAATACTGACGTATCTGTAACTCCTTGCGCCATGATGCGTCATACTGTAAATATGACGCATCATTGGTGTTGCAAGGAGGGCGCCGTGAAAAGTGACGCATCGCTGTTTTCACGCAGCGATGCGTCACTTTTCATAAATGAGGCCCATTGTTTCTACAATGCCAAATGAATTGCTGTCTCAATCTATGAAGCCTCGTTCAATCAACTATTGGCAGTCACATTTTCAATTGTGCATTATGCCCATCTGCACAAGTAAAAGAGTAGCTTTGCTACCTTGACTGCAGCTGAGAGTTCTTCATAACATAGAGAAGAAGGTCAAGAGCTATGAAGCATCCAGCAGTTGTCCATTGGGATAAATGGCTCTTATCGTTTACTGATTCAATACAGAGAATTGTGTTCCTAGGTGAGAGGTATTGACAATGTTGTTTTTAATTAAAGTCAGAGAGACTTGTACTTGATGCCCTCACCCACCCTGAAGGATGTCATGCTTCATCATAGGGTGGTGCTCCTGGTTGGAACGGTGCTGCAATGCCCTATGGGTCCCCCGAGAGGTGTGTGCGGGTCAGTAATGATTCTGAGAAAAAGAGGTGGTGAGTGGTGGCTTAAAAATTACTAGGGGGTGTCCAGAGTGAGTAGGTTTAATAGGGAGGACCCCTCTGTCATGGATAGTAATGATTCTGAGAAAAAGAGGTGGTGAGTGGTGGCTTAAAAATTACTAGGGGGTGTCCAGAGTGAGTAGGTTTAATAGGGAGGACCCCTCTGTCATGGATAAAAAACCAAAGGGTTAAGTGTTGCTCAAGGGTAGTTATGGCCCTTAGTAGCTAAAATCATGTTGTGCTATTTATGAAAGTGAAATGCAGTAGGCCAACATGTTTCGCGCTTCACGTGGTCTCAGGAGGAGATCCCTGTCGCTTCTTCAGGACCAAAACAGGGGTGGAAAAGATAATACTGAGTGAGTGATAAGTGCCTCGTTGATTGATATGGTGCCACTGAGAGGACCTGGGAGTCGGTCCAATCTATCGTAAATAGGTAGTTTGCACCATGAGTAACCCAAGAGCATGCTGGTTGTCACAATAGTTTGTTTGCCAGGCATAGTCTATTGCACCTACCGACCTCTCGGTTGCTCAAAGGTCTTATCGTTTACTAACTTTGGTAAAAACGAAGATAAACAGCTTTAAACCCAAGACTCTGCAAAGGTCAAGGATCATCATGAGTACATGAAGATGACTAGACGCTTCCCACCTAACTGACTTTCAGAATACCTAGTGGTTATTTGTAGATTTAGGAGCAGATTTATGATGACTGGCGCATCCCCAGGGATGCGCCAGTCATCCTGCGCGGCTGCTCCGCCACCCATGGTGCGCCGCATTTACAATGCGGCGCACCATGGGGCAAAAACGGCACAGATGCGTGACGCATCTGTGCCGTAAAGGTGGCGCATTGCTGGAGCTGCGTCGCAAGCGCGACGCAGCTCCAGCAAGGCTCGGGGGTGCACCATCTCCACAATGCTGCGTCAAGACCTACGCCTGCTTCAAGCAGGCGCAGGGTTTTGACGCAGCATTGTCCTGAAAGTGACTGAGTGAAATCTCATAGATTTCACTCAGCCACTTTTAGGAGGCGTTCCTGCGCAGGAACGCCCCCCCAGCGCAGGAACGCCTCCTTATGGCGCAGAGCTTTACAACGTGACGCATCTCCTAGATGCGACACGTTGTAAATAGGGCGCATTATTTGCGCCGCCGTTGTGTCAAATAAAGTGACGCACCGGCGGCGGAATGCCTTCATAAATCTGCCCCTGTATCTTTGCTTCTTGCCTGTGCTCTGACAATGACTGCTTGGATTTGTGGTACCTTTTGAGTGGGTAGGCTCCACGAGTTGATGGCAGGAGGTTATTCCCTCTTGCATAAGTTGTTCTTTTGAAATTAACATACCTTGTACTGTGCCTTACGGCATGGCCCTTTGTATGGAACAGATTGTGCATACCTCTGCTATGTTCAATGTACATATTCTGCTTTCATACTGAATATTTCAGAATAGAGCATGTACATCTGCTGTGCTGTAAAACAAATACATGAAAAAACAAATAAATAAACGCTCCTTTTCTCCCCCTTGTACAATCAGTGAAAAGTGCTACCTCTTTGCTTATTTCTTAGGCACACTCAAATTTTGGAAATCTGCAGGATTGTTACAATAAGGTTTTCAGCAGTGATCTGAAGTATACACCACCTTGGGCATCTTTCAGGAAATCTGGCGTTTTTATTCCCAGTTTCTTCCTCATTTCCCCTCCAGGCCCCTGCAAAAGTGATTTAAAATTAATTGACCATTTACATGCGTGCATTCTTCCTCTTGGCCACTTAATGATATTAATGAACTTCACATTATCCTCTGATCCGGAGCTGTTGGCAAATGCTGGGAAGATGTAAGTTTTAGTGGTAAATAGTTGGTTGCCTTGGAAACTGAAAACCTGTGCAGCTTTGTGTAGGAGGCTGGCTTAGTATATGATGCACACTTATGTAAGTGGGCACCCTGTACTAATCCAGACAACTCTTATTGTGAAATTAGTGGTCTTAGACAACCTTAGAAAGCTCTCTAAGTGGTAGCTGTGGAGAGCAGCGTTCAGGCTTAGTCCAGAAGGAGTGTAAAGCAGCCACAACATAATCTTATTGGTATAGATTAAGTGAGAAAGAACCACACAGCATATTTATAAAACTAGGTATTTATTATAAGACACTCACTAACAATACAAATATCTCCTACCCGGAGATATACACAATGCACACAATACTTTGCAGTAAAAACAGGTAAGTAGCACAAATACACAGTGGTCGCCACGGGGAGACCAAACCATATACTAAGATTTTGGCATGCGAAATTACGACTCAAGTCAAGACTATACCCAGAAGATGAAGAAGTGCCTGGGACCCAAAGAACTACCCAAGGTAAGCAACCAGGAACCCCACGGAGGCCGTGTGCAGTGTGGGACACAACCTCGTGCTCAATTCAAGTCAATGGGTAAGTCATGGTTGCAATTTTAAAGAAGAAGGACCCTTCCCAGTGGACCCTGAAGAAACCCTGTGGAAGACAGAAGGTAGGAGAGCCACCCAATTGTGGATACTCTAGGAACCAAGATACCTACACCAGGGAAGCACAACAATACATGGGAGAAGGCAAAAAGGTACTGTGTCGGAACCCGCAAGATCCAAGAGACTTACCACGTCCAAGTAAGTCAGGCTAGACCCCAGGCAAGCAGGGGAGCCTACTGGAATCAAAGAAGACCCTCACCAGGGCCCGAAGACAACCAGCCGACGCAATGCACAGGGATTCGGTTCCAGCAGTGTCAATGAGGGATCCTGGCCTCCGACTCGGTCAGAAGACAGTGCGGGCCTCGAAGACGTTGTAGAACCACCTTGTATGTTACTGAACCTGTTGGAGTCTGTAGGAACCCAGAATCAGCAATCCGGTCAGCTATGTTGCGGTGCCTGCAGATGCAGGGGAGTGACTCCTTCACTCCGGATGTCTTTGGATGTCCACAGGTCTGGGCTGGAACCGGTTTGTAGCACAGACACTGACGGTGCAGCAACTTGCAGAACAACGAGGTCAGGAGCAGACAGAGCCTTCTCGGTTGCCGTCTTGGTCCTCAAAGCGAAGTTTAATGCGGTCAGTCCGACACGGTCAGCACAACTCGGTCAGGATGTCCAGATGGTTGAAGAGGATGCGTAGTTAGATCTGAATCAAATCCCATGACGGATCGAGGGACCCACCCGCAGGTAAGCCCTTAAGTACGCTAAGGAAAGGGTTGGGATGATTCAGGGGTTCCTCCCAGAGGATGGGTTGAACAGTGGGGAGGACATTTCCATGTCCTTTGTCCAGTTTCACGCCAGAGCGGGAGCCAATTGCTCCCTGCGCTTGTTTGAACTGGACAATGCAAGGAGGGCACCAAATGTACCCTTCAAGCAGTCTCAGTGGTGCTGGCAAGTGCTCCCACCCGGCCCCAATACACTAAACCCTATCTGGGAGGTGGTCACACCTCCCTCTGACAGTATATCTTTTGTTCTGCCTTCCCCTGCTCGAGCTTGGCTTAGGAGCAGGAGGGCAGACACATGTCTTGGGTCCGCAGCAGCCCTAGACTGGTACCGGGAGCACTGAGGGCCTCCCGGAGGAGCTTTACAGTGCATGGAATCATACCTCCCACACCATTTATGGTGTGGGGGTATGATTCCAACATATTTGATACCAAACATAACAGGGTTTGTTACAGCCAGTTTAGAGATGGTCATCGCGTAGTGATGCATTGCCCCTCTATATGTTATATGGCTGATGCACTTATGGTCTGGACTCCGTAAGTTATAGGGGTATCCCGCTCATGCAGGGGCTCACTCACACTTCCAACTGAGCACCCTGCTTTCAGGATTGAAAGGCCTGCCTTAGGGGTGACATAGGTTTTAAGTCCAGTGACCTCAGATATAGGGAAACCAATATCTGTCGTAAGTCGTGCTAGCACCAACTTACAGAGGCTGCAATGGCAGGCCTGCAGTTACAGTTTGAGTGATCGCCCATGGGTGGCATAATACCTGCTTCAGCCCAGGGAGGACCCCCGTTGTACCTATGCCCTGGATCCCTCAGTACCATATACTAGGGACTGGTAAGGTCACACCAATATCCAATCTGGGATGTGCCTCACTACAGGTCATGACATCACTTCCTTTTCCAGGTCATTCTAGGAAAAGATTCTATGAAAGATTGCACAATGCAAACTCTCACTTCCTGGCAAACGTGTAGTATTGGATGCTGCAGCTCCTACGTTAGCTCTCACCAGGCTTTTTAGTTCATTGCACCTTTGTTGTTTCTCGGGCCATATTTTTTGTTCCCTACATTGAACTTGTGCTGTGCTGGAACTCTTGCCTTTAGTCACTATGTAGATTTTTTCAACACTCTCATAAAACTAGTCTCCATACCTCTAAAACAGCAATGCCCAGAACATGGTGGAGATAAGTGTGTTACCAGAAGCTTTTTATTGCAATATCTATACTACTGTAAATACATTGATTATAACCAATATAGCTATTTTACAGGATAGGTTTGTTCAGTTCAGATGTTTGTGTCTCCTTTTTTCTTATTTACCCTTGTTTCGTTCATTGTTTTGTTCCTGAGAATAATACACTAGAGGATTTGGATTTCTGGTTTCAAGGAAGCCTGATGCTAAGGCTAGAAGTCCTAAATAACACTCATAGTTGTAACACATCCTTCATTTATACTCAAGGTGACAAGTGGATAACTGTTACATGAAAGCAAAGATATATTGCTCTAATTCGTTTTTACTCAGGTGTTTTCCAAAACATGTCCTTCTAAGATGCAAAGATTTTATCCTGAACATTCCCCGACCCTGGGTGTCCTTCCAATATCCTCTGATCCTGAAGACATGCACGCTTCTGAGCCTCTGAGTATCACATCACATGGAACCAGAACGTTAAGCCTATGAGCATCACGTCAGATGGAACCAGCACTAAAGCCTCTGAGTATCGCATCACATGGAGCCAGCACTCAAGCCTCTGAGTATCGCATCACATGGAACCAGCTCTCAAGCCTCTGAGTATTGCATCCCGTGGAACCAGCTCTCAAGCCTCTGAGCATCACATCAGATGAAACCAGCACTCAAGCCTCTGAGTATCGCATCACATGGAACCAGCACTCAAGCCTCTGAGTATCGCATCACGTGGAACCAGCTCTCAAGCCTCCGAGTATCACATCACTTGGAACCAGCACTCAAGCCTCTGAGTATCGCATCACATGGAACCAGCACTCAAGCCTCTGAGTATCGCATCACATGGAACCAGCACCCAAGCCTCTGAGTATCGCATCACATGGAACCAGCTCTCAAGCCTCTGAGTGTCGTATCACATGGAGCCAGCACTCCACCCTCTGAGTATCGCATCACATGGAACCAGCTCTCAAGCCTCTGAGTGTCGCATCACATGGAACCAGCACTCAAGCCTCTGAGTATCGCATCACATGGAACCAGCACCCAAGCCTCTGAGTATCGCATCACGTCGAACCAGCTCTCAAGCCTCTGAGTATCACATCAGATGGAACCAGCACTCAAGCCTCTGAGTATCGCATCACATGGAACCAGCACTCAAGCCTATGAGTATCGCATCACATGGAACAAGCACCCAAGCCTCTGAGTATCGCATCACATGGAACCAGCACTCAAGCCTCTGAGTGTTGCATCACATGGAACCAGCACTCAAGCCTCTGAGTATCGCATCACATGGAACCAGCACTCAAGCCTCTGAGTATCGCATCACATGGAACCAGCACTCAAGGCTCTGAGTATCGCATCACATGGAACCAGCTCTCAAGCCTCTGAGTGTCGTATCACATGGAACCAGCACTCAAGCCTCTGAGTAT
Source organism: Lissotriton helveticus (assembly GCF_964261635.1). Taxonomy (NCBI): domain Eukaryota; kingdom Metazoa; phylum Chordata; class Amphibia; order Caudata; family Salamandridae; genus Lissotriton; species Lissotriton helveticus. Next base: position 236,631,827 of record NC_136071.1, on the reverse strand, counting down.
TGCATCACATGGAACCAGCACTCAAGCCTCTGAGTATCGCATCACATGGAACAAGCACCCAAGCCTCTGAGTATCGCATCACATGGAACCAGCACTCCACCCTCTGAGTATCGCATCACATGGAACCAGCTCTCAAGCCTCTGAGTGTTGCATCACATGGAACCAGCACTCAAGCCTCTGAGTATCGCATCACATGGAACCAGCACTCAAGGCTCTGAGTATCGCATCACATGGAACCAGCTCTCAAGCCTCTGAGTGTCGTATCACATGGAACCAGCACTCAAGCCTCTGAGTATTGCATCACGTGGAACCAGCTCTCAAGCCTCTGAGCATCACATCAGATGAAACCAGCACTCAAGCCTCTGAGTATCGCATCACATGGAACCAGCACTCAACCCTCTGAGTATCGCATCACATGGAACCAGCACTCAAGCCTATGAGTATCGCATCACATGGAACCAGCACTCAAGGCTCTGAGTTTCGCATCACATGGAGCCAGCTCTCAAGCCTCTGAGTATCGCATCACATGGAACCAGCACTCAAGGCTCTGAGTTTCGCATCACATGGAGCCAGCTCTCAAGCCTCTGAGTATCGCATCACATGGAACCAGCACTCAAGGCTCTGAGTTTCGCATCACATGGAGCCAGCTCTCAAGCCTCTGAGTATCGCATCACATGGAACCAGCACTCAAGCCTCTGAGTATCGCATCACATGGAGCCAGCTCTCAAGCCTCTGAGTATCGCATCACATGGAACCAGCACTCAAGGCTCTGAGTTTCGCATCACATGGAGCCAGCTCTCAAGCCTCTGAGTATCGCATCACATGGAACCAGCACTCAAGGCTCTGAGTTTCGCATCACATGGAGCCAGCTCTCAAGCCTCTGAGTATCGCATCACGTCGAACCAGCTCTCAAGCCTCTGAGTATCACATCAGATGGAACCAGCTCTCAAGCCTCTGAGTATCGCATCAGATGGAACCAGCACTCAAGCCTCTGAGTATCGCATCACATGGAACCAGCTCTCAAGCCTCTGAGTATCACATCAGATGGAACCAGCTCTCAAGCCTCTGAGTATCGCATCACATGGAACCAGCACTCAAGCCTCTGAGTATCGCATCACATGGAACCAGCACTCAAGCCTCTGAGTATCGCATCACATGGAACCAGCACTCAAGCCTCTCAGTATCACATCAGATGGAACTAGCACCCAAGCCTCTGAGTATCGCATCACATGGAACCAGCACTCAATGATAAGCGGATCCTACATTGCATCCTGACTACGGGCATAATAGAGGTCATGTTAGGCATAGTAATTGTTATCCCTTGCATGAGGTCGACATCCTTGGCCCTGAAGTGCCAGGGACTACTATGGCGATATGATTCTTTTGAAACCCAAAAAATATTTTTCTTGTAGCCAAAGTTTTTTTTTTAGATTTATGAGTATTCACTATGTTCCTCAACAATAACGTTTTGCAAAAACCAAAACAAGCATTGACAAAAGCCAAAAGGCTACGGCCTTCACCAGGCCTATTGGTTTTGACAATGCTTGTTCAGTTCTGGGTGTTTATGGCACAGCTGTCAAACAGAGTTAATGCTAACAATGTGCATAGTTGTGGTCTTTAGAGCCACCATTTTAAACATTGACTTCCTTAATCAGCCTTTATCAGCCATTGGCTTGACACTTTGTCAGTCATATCTCAGCTAAACACTGTTGACTAATAATTTCTAACCTAATACAATGATATTTTTGGTGTATCCTTTTGTCTCCGGCAAATGCTTGTATTGACCTACGTGACAGACTGCTTTGCAACAACAGCCCTTTGTGGTCGCTGCTGCGGCTAACTTCTAGGTGTCTCACACTAATGTGCTAATGCTACCTGCGTTAGCACATTTCTCTCATACCTATTGGCCTTGTCAATACTTGTTCTATTTGGTGCCCAAATGCAAAGCTTAGAAACTGTTAGTTACCTTCACCATCCTTTATGTCATTTTCCTGCTGAATCCCTACTCTCTTCTCATCTCATCTACTTTAACGCAAACAAGTCCTTGCGGATCTTGTAATGTGTGTGTGTGTGTGTGCGTATGTATGTGGTATTTCTATAGCATGAACCCAGCCAAAAGTCAGCGTAACCCTTTACATGGTCAAAAACAAACATAACATCAGTGAGTAACAGTATAGGAAGTTGATTTGTTGACTGTTAATGCCAGCGGCGGTCCCTCCATTAGGGCGGAGGAGCATAGCCGCACCTCGACCACCCGAAAAATAAAAGGATAATAAAAAAATTTCTAAACCCGTTTTATTATTGTTTTATTCAATTCCCCTGGACCCGCCCCCAGGACTCTGACGAGTCGACGAGTCTTGGGAGCGGGTCCAGGGGGATGACACTGTGGTGAGGGAGTGGTGGTTTACTCCCTTTGTCCCTTCTCTGCGCATGAGGGCTTGGCCGGCCATTTCAGGCAGGCCAAACCCTCCTGCACAGGGAAGCTTTCTCCAGCCCCAGCTGCGTTGCTGGGGCTGGAGAGAGCAGGCAGGGTCCCAGTCTGCCTGGGAGTGCAAAGTCCCAGCGGTCAGGCCAATCCTGGCACTGCTTTCCTGCGGGGTCATAATTAGCGACAGCGCATTCTGGGAGCTTGAGCCCAGAAGAGTGCGAAGCAGCGAACAGCGGTGATCGGGTAAGTAATTTTTTTAACTATTTTCATTTTGTACCCTGACCCCTTACAGCTCCCTCCTCCAGCCCGCCCACCAATTTGGCAGGGGATGGGCCACTACTGATTAATGCATCATGATGTAGGATTCTTCAAGAAGGTGAGTGTTCAACTATTTCCTAAATTGGAGCAGAGTTGTGGCTGTCCTGATGGAAACGGGGATACTCAATTTTATACATTATTTACATATCTGAAAATTAGGCTCCCTATATATTTTTTCTGGAACCCATGATTCTTTGTAGTTGTCTATCTCTTGACTTCACAGTCTGTCTTTATATTTGTAGCATTGATAATCTCGCAGCTGAGTGCAGCGATCAACATAATAAAATCAATTAGAATTTAGCAGTTGTGTGTGCAGACCAGAATTTACTGGCTCAGAACAATAAAACAATAAAAACTAAAGCCAAGAACATTTTTCAGAATATTTAGTAATAAATCATCCTTAGTACATCACCCACATGTTTCTCAAAGGAGTATGTCTCTTAGTAATGTTGACTTGGTTGGAGAATCTGGCATTAAATTGGGAAATGTCCATGTCTGTGGAGAAGTGTGGCTCAGTGGTTAGAGGCGGCAGACCCGGAATCTGAGATTGACCGTGGACCAGGGTTCGATTCCCCGCCTCGGCGGGTCTCGGGCTCATAAATTCCACGGTCTCGACAATTCTCGCTCCGGTGCCTACTCGACTCATGGGGTCACACTCTGCGACTCTGGGCAATAGCTTGCTTAATCTCCACATCGGCCCCTTGCGGCGGGATGCCTGGCTTTCACCTTGTGGATACCCTGCCGGGGAATACCAGGACGGGTTCCCTAAGCAAGCGCGGAGATGCCCCAGGGTAAGTCCTGCGCTATATAAGTTTCATACATTTACAGTCTGGCATTAATATTTATATATTTTAGTTTTTATGTAGCGTGAACGGAATGCTGGCGGATGTCTCAGCGCTTTACAGGGATGAACATTTAGATTCAGAATGGTTGGCTAAAAACGTCCACAACCTGATCAGAAACAGATAGTGGACGGCTAATAGTCTGAGAGCCAGCGCTTACACAACTAGGCATTAATCCCAGCCTATATCCAGAGCCACCTGCCAGTGAGAGGAGTTATAAGTAAGGTATAAGTAACTTATGGGAGAATAGTCCTCTTAAAAATAAAGGATTAATTACAGTGTGGGTTGAGTATTAGATGGTTGTTGGAACAGTTAGAAGTGCCTTCATTTTAAGTCTGTGGAAAATCAAAATAATCTAAAAATCAATTGATTATATAGAGCAGGGACTGCTCTATGCAATACCCTTGAGGTTTAGGCAGTGACCACCTTTGACCCCCCCCCAATATCACAAGAAGAAAAATGACCTATTACTATATAGAAAATGGAATTAGTAAGTTCCTAAAAGTTCACAACACATTTAAAATAATTACAATGCAACAACTAAAGCAAATACAATGTTATTTTAGTTTCCTCCTGTGAGACATTCAGCCATATTTAGAGATACTGTCAACAAAGACCAGCGCAATGCCATCATAAGAGCGTCTACACAAGGTGGTTCTGTTAGCCATCATATTAGAAAAGGATATTAGCTTGATAAATATTTTCACGCCTATGAATCTAGTCAGAAGGATACAATCCCAATCTGACCTATACTGAATTGATTAACTGTGCTTTGGTTTAATGTACTGGTTAACCAATCAGGTCAAGAGAAAAATTGCTGTTTCCCATGGAAATAGGCCTTGTATTTTGGTTTTCTACTATTCCTACCGCTCCACTGCTCACTTTATTCAGAGATATCGAAGAGGGATCAAATTGAGTTTTTAACCTTATGAATGCCAATGACCTAGTTAGGCTATTGTTAAGACCGAAACATGTTGACATCAGGGTCATAATATCCCTTATAGTTGTTAGTCAGGTGGGAAAGATGAGCTAATAACAGAATTCCTGAATCTGCCATTACAATTCTATTTTTGGCCCAGCAAGGTGACCACGGGCACCATCGTACAGTTAGTTGATACCTGTTGGAATCTAATGAGGACTCAGACCTCAGACATTAGTCTTTAGAGTGGAATAGACCATAAGATGAAGCATGCCACTATGCGTAGATGAGGTTTTGGTGTCCATGTTAAATATAACCTGTATATCTGTAAATGTAACACTTTTGGACATAACACTTAAAGAGGCAGGTTAATAATCCAAGTTTGTTAAGAGACTACATTGCAATATTCTGTTTTGCAGGCATGTTAGTAAGGATGTATTGCAGCCCTAATAATTCCCATCATTCCTCTTTAGAAGTGGAGAATCTCTGCCATCATAACCTAGGGAAGCTAAAACACAAACCCATTAAGGATATGTTGAACCTATAGAAAAGAGGGATATATAGCCAACATAAGAACGACAACTTCCTACGAGCAATTTAGAAAACTGCAAAAAACATGGCTCTTCAGACAAGTCTATGATTAAGCCAATTCTCTAACCTGCTTCCAGTGCCCCCAGCACTATCAAACCTTTTGGTGAAAGTGCACTTTAGAAGTTCCTAATAACATAACATAACATAAAAAAAACATATATGGAGCAGACCATTGGGGATATTGCAATGTGGGAGCCCTCTAAGCAGATAGAAATTGGCTTTGCTCGCAGACTGTTGGCAGTACCAAAAACAAAGCAATTTTCCTTTCTCATGAGGAACTAGGATTATCACGCATTGAGGAGCAGATTGGGTTAGCCCCTTTATTATTATGAAATAAGTGCTGGCCCCAGCCGGAGGCAGCCCTTGATAGATGCTGTATGGCTGATTGGGTAGCCCTAGTTAATCGCATCCCTTGGTTTGATTATCTTAAAAAGCGTTTGGGAAACTAGGCATGGCGAAGACTTATGCCAAGCCACAAAATCTCAATCTGAAGTACAAAGAGACTGTCAAAGAATGTAACCTTGAACATTGTACGGAAACAAGATCAGTGGAGGCTGCAAACTGCCCTGAATTATTCCAGGGTGTCAACTACCAGAACCACTAAACCATGTTTTTTTGGCTTGTGGATCCAATCCAACGACTCTATCTCACCCATTTCAGGCTAAATATGATTCATCTTAAGGTGGCATTCCCCGTGCAAAATGGCTGGCAGCATGATCATACCCCATGTCATTGCAATAATGCCACAACACAAAGTACTAGCCACTTTACATTTTTCTGTTCACTGTATTCTGCTCCGCACTCATTTTTCCTCATGCCCGTACTGCGCAATTCCAACATCAGACAATACCAACTGGGACTGGAATTTCTGCAGAGTTTATCCACTCTGGAGAAATGGTATACCGTTTTAAATTAAATTAAAACAGTTTTGATGATTAGGAAACGTTATGAAGAAATAGATTTTTGAAAAATGTGTCTTTAAATCGATCTCTTTATTCAATTTTAAATTCTTTTTGTACGATCTTTTTGTACAAAATAGAGCGCCAAAGCACCTGTCACTTTATACCGTTGTGTATGTTATAATTGATACCGTCTACGTAGCATATTAGAGACCCACTACCCAGTTTCATCTTTTTGCAAAATTTTCTTAGAGACCTATTATGCAGTTTTTTTTCTCCAATTTTTAGTATTTTTTTAGAGGTTTTACAAAAAATCTGTTTGTATGATCTCTCTGAACGAAATAGAGTCCCAAAGCACCTGTCATTATATACCGCTTTGAATGTTATAAATGATGTCCTCTGCAAAATATATTAGGGTCTTACCTGCCACTTTTATTACCTGTAAAATCTTTTTGTAGCCCTACTGTGTAGTTTTTACAAATTGTATTATTTTTACAGGTTTTATTTCCTTATTTATTAGGGCAAATCGCGAAGAGACATTTTACAAAATCTTTTGATGAAAACTTTGTCTAACTGTCATTCATGCGTTTAGGACAAATTCTAGGGAATATGTTTGATATTCTATGACTTTTATGCCATTGGCCGAATAACGCTTAATAAACCTAGGGATTTGTATTAGTGGCTGAAGCGGAGGGTGATATACCCGAACTCTCAATTTATACCTAGTTATAGCTTTGTGCGGGGGAGGCCGTCCATGTAGAACCCAAGACACCCTCGTTCTCCTCGGGACAGCTTTGTATGTACAGACTGATGGCCACATGCATCAATGTTCCCATTTGCGAATTCTTAATTGCGAAAATTAAGGAATCGCAATTAAGAATTCGCAAACGGCTATGCATTAAAAAATCGCAATTTTTTTGCGATTCCTTAATTTTCCTTAATTGCGATTCACAATTTGCGAATCGCAATTAAGGAATCCCTTTCCATTGATTCCTATGGGCCTAGATGCCCATAGGAATGAATGTGAAGGCATTTTCATTTTGCGATTCGCAATTAAGGAATCGTAAAATGAGATTGCAATTTCAAGGGTGCAGGGGGGGCCAAAGCACCCCCCCCCTGCACCCCAGAAATGTACCTTAAAGTACTTTTTTCACACACACATGCCGCAAGGGCATGTGTGTGTTTAAAATGAAACTTTCAAAAATGCACTTTTGTGCATTTTTGAAAGTTTTCGAAAATTCCCATGAAGGTTAACTTCATGGTAATTTAACACTTCCTATTTGCGTTTTCGCAATTTAAAAAAAATCATGCATTGCATTTAAGAATCACAAAATTGCGATTTCTTAAATGCAATCGCAATTTAAGAAATCGCAAATAAATTGCGATTTCTTAAACTGCGAAAAAAACAAAAAGGTTAATGCATCCCAAAAAAGGGATTTGCATTCACAAACGGCCGAATTTTGCGATTCGCACCGTTTGCGAATGCAAAAACCCTTGATGCATGTGCCCCACAGACCTCAAGTGCCCTGACAGACCATGACATGCCAGGCACAGCTGAACAAAGCCAGATATAGCCATCACACACTAACTTCACAGTCAAAATCATATAATTTTTTTTTTACAAAAAGAGGTTCTACAGTGGAACAAACTGTGCCCCTGTCCCACGACTTAAATTTGGTGTTTTTTATTTTTATTTGGGTGTTTGAACTACTTGATTTGCAAACATTTCTGAATTCAAACAAAATGATTTTCCTTATTCAGTAGTTTTAATTTTCTTGCTAAAGCAACACTGAATAAAGCTGAGAGGGCAGTTACCTGTCAGCATCTTTTGTTTATGCCCATGCCAATCAACAGCCAAGAGAGACACAGTGTGCCCAAAGAAGGCGCTGTCCAGAGTGCACCGCGAGGAATGTACAGCAGCATTCCACCAAGATCACACCGACTGTCATGCTGCCTATTTTGTGACAAGCAGCCGAGATTTATGGAGTACTTTACCTGGCCAAACCAGTTCTGCTTCTCACAAACTGAACCGCAAAGGGCTACTAAAACCGTCTGACTGCCACACGCTAAGGGGCGTGGTGTCTCCATAAAAGCAGACACCAGTTCCTGGAGCTAATAAAAGTCACTTGTTGAAATTGCAATTAAAATAGCGGTGAAAAATGCTTCCAGGTGTTCGAGATTATTAAAAAAAAGTCAAAGTGAAAAAGAATCTTTTTTCTTGACAGAAAGCAATCCCAGGAATAGCAGTGGGGTCTGGGAAATAGAGCTTGTTACTGATGACCAATGCACCCGGTGCAAAAAAAGGCGGGAAATTATTATGTAACTGATTGCCCGGTCATTTATCAGTGCTCCCTGTCCAACCATTTGGCCTGGGCCTCGCGCTCACTGCAGGTATTAGATTAAATGCCCGATTTAGAATTGGGTTCATAAAATGCTCAGGCAGATGCCACACTAATGCCACTATAGGCGGGTTCCTGAGAGGGACGTCACAACAAATTCTACTATTTGTATATATATGTATATACAGATAACTCTAACCACTAGTATATGTAGTAGACCTTTGTACTCACTACCATTCCTCTGTGATTCTTAGAGTTTATCCATTTGTATCTCTTCCTTGTGTGAATTTACAACTTGTACATTTGAATTTTTTTTCCCTGTTTGTATCTTTTATGTAACTCATGTAATCCTAAATCCTTATGTATCGCAATGGGTTATTTTATAAAGCGCTCTGACACCTTCGGGTAATGTTTGCGCTATAGAAAATCGCATTAAATAAAATAAAAATAAAATATATTCTGTATAAGTGAAGACTGTAGCTGATTGATGGGTCTGGTGCAGACTGAGTAAGCATTCTCAAGAACCAGAAAAGTGGGAATCCAGACCAGTTTCGGCACATCTCAACCGGCTCATACAGATCTGAAGCCGTCATCAGGTCTAGGAAGGCCAAGGGTCCACAAGAGAGCACTGGATTGCAAAACAATATCTTAAAAATGGCCCTGTTGCCTGGGGGAAGGAGATAACCCAAATGGCAAAGTGTCATTTAACCTTTGTCACAGAAAGTCCTTTTACAGGAACTAAGTGCTAAATTTAGGGAAGAATCTACCGGCTCACTGTTCCATCATAGTATCCTTTATCTTCTCTGATTTTAGTACTATCTCAAGAATTTGGAGGATTTCTGTTACCATCTAACTCTAAATCAGGCTCTTGGTAGCATAATATTCTTTTTACTTTCAATAATGCCCGAAGTTGCCCCGCTCTGAAGGGGGTGCTAGTCACCAGGTAATATAAGTTGAAACCATTGTTAGGAAATTGTTCAAACTGTGGCTAATAATAATCAGTTGCATTCTGGAAATATGGCCTGGTATAAATTCATTCTATTCCTTAGACATTCTTCACAAGGGGGGGGGGGGGTGAAATGTAAATGAAGTGCTGTGAGGTTTAAGAATCCATTTTACAACAAGAGGCTTCTTGATTGGGCACGGCAGATGGAAGACGGCTGAGTATGGTGCGCACATACAAGAATGCGAACCATGACTTAGAACTGTGGCCAGTGCTTAATTTGTAAACAAATATGTGCCAGGGACCTGGTCAGGAGGCCAGAGCAGCTTGCACTCCCCATTGCCCCTGCCAGCGCTGCCAACGACAGTACCTACACAACTACTAACCATCATAGGTCTACAAGTGTGACAATTCAGACGGTTTCAGGCCCCCAAAACTATAAGAATGGCTTGGGTGGCAGGGATTAGTCGTTTTTAATGTGTATTGAATTAAGAAACAGCTGTTGTTCTGTGCATCTCTAATTTACACAAACGGTGCCACCATGTGGCAGACCATCATAAGTGCTGGTGTTGACCATAAAGTGCCAGTGTTGAGCACCAGTAACCACAGGCTCAAATTAAGCACTGACTGCGGCGCTCCATGTTGAAGGACCTGTTGAATGTGAATCGGACAGAGGACGGCTCCACCTGCGCCAACCAGGTGAGGGGGAGTAGTACGTCCCTAGAAACAGACAGGACTGGTGGTGTAGTGACTGAGTGTGTCTAAAGTTGGAGGTCTGGGAAGGTGGAGGTATTGTGTACAGTAAAGGGCTTGGTGTCTGCTCCCTGTACCCCCTGGCCTGCCCCTAGTATTTTCAGTTGTGCCATTTTGCTGGAGTTCTTGCTTCCCTTCCCCCGCTATTTTATGCGTTTGTTATTTTATTAGTTATCAAGTTGTGCTTTGCATTAATAAATATGTAGACGGATATGTGCTGCCGCCATCCACTTTTCTGATATGTAAAACAGGATATAGTCATTGATACTCTGTGTTGTTTGTATTGTCTCCTTACGCTATGATTCTGTACTGATTACAAATAAAAACATGTTTACAAAAAAAAAAAAAAAAAAACAAGAGGCAAGCTGTAAAAGGGGGCAGTAAGAAATAAAATGTAAATGGCCCATTTTCTGAGTCTGCAGCCATAGTGACCCATGTACACTAGCCGCAGAAAAAAACCCATTTACAATTATGATAACATGTACATCGCCCATTATATTAGTGCTTTAGCTGATGATAACAGTGTACATTTTTATGGTGAAAAAAAGCCCCAGGGATCGTGGACTCTGAAGAAGAAGGCCCATGCTGTGAAAACATCACCAGCAGTGCCAGGAACTCCTCTTCTTGGAGTTCCACTTCTAAGAAGCTGAAATCCACCTGTGGGAAAATATTTGCTTTCTAAACACTTGAAGCTCTTTTTTTTGTTGTTGAACCCATAAGCCACATTGTGCAACACAATGTCTGCTATTTGTGAACTATTTTTTGAAGCCGGCATGGACCCAGTGGCATAGCAAGCCCTTTAGCCGCCTGTGGCGGTCCCTGCGTTTGCGGCAGCAGGGCTCGAGTTGGGGGTACACGCAGGTACACGGCATCCCCCCACTCTTTTCACAGGGTGGGCGTTGTCCCCCCTGCCAAGAAGCTGGGCCCCACAGAAATATGCTGAACTTGTCCCGGGACACGTTCAGCACGTGACTTCATGAGGTCATTTGCATATTGTCAGTCCCCCCACTTCTGTGTGGCAGCATGTAAGAGCGGGGGTGGGGTGCCCCCAAAACTCGTGCCACCTAGGGCTGACCCCCCCCTTGCTACGCTACTGCATTGACCCAAATGGAAGCCCGCCCACTCAAACCACAAAGTCCTGCCCCTCAGGACATCATCAGCGGGGTGGGTCTTCCTGGTCTGTGTCCCCAGGCGGTAAACATCACTTACAACGAAACTTTTACAACGCACTACCATTACAACGCGGTCATTACAATGCAAACTATTACAACGCATTGCGCTGGGGGGCGCTCTAGGATAGGGAATAAGTTTAATTTACTATCCAACACCTTCCCTAGTGTCCACGGGGACTGGAGTTGGAATAGTAAATTAAACTATTCACTATCCGGCACCCAAAAGCGCTATGCGTTGTAATGGTATGCGATGTAAAAACCGCGTTGTAAAGGCAGGCGTTGTAATAGCCTGCGTTGTAACGTCATACATCCTCCACAGGCCTCTGCTTGGAGCCACTGACTCAAAAACTTTAGCGAAATGAGTGAACTCATTGGTTGAAACTTAAGTATCCTTTTGTGCATGCTGTGCATTCTCTGTGACAGCTCAATAGGACACACAACTTAGTCATTGTTTGAGACAGGACTTCTCCATCTCTGTTAGTGGAGACTAAGTAATAAATGAATTGATAACTTTATTAGATATTTCAAGAAAATCATAAAAGCACACCATATAACAACTAACTCAGTAAAGCAGAGACAGGTGAGCCATCATAATCTCAGGCAGGGAGAGGATGGGAAGGTGGCCCTTCTGACGCTGCCCTGAAGTAGAAGAACATGTTCAATGCACTTGAGATACTTCTGCAAAGTGAACAAGGTTTGTTGGGAACATTCCACACACACCCAAGGTGAAAATAATACACTCTAGAAAGTGACAAGCAAACTATGTGACCACACTTTGAGCTGGTGGCCACAGAGCCTGCACCTCAAAGCATGAAAACGAGCTTTCCAAATGCTAACCAGAATAAAGGTTCTACTTGATGTCGATATTGCATTTATTACCTTCTTTCCATCCTTTTGTAAGGACCTTGTTCGCGCTATATAAACGTTATAAATAAATAAATTAAAGGAAGAATAGACAGCAGAGCAGGAGCAGAAAGGAAGAGCAGTAAAAATCAAGCACCCAAAAATGTTCACAGGAAGGTGCACAACGGCATGCATTAAGAAAATGGTTCCTGTCCCTGTGTTTGTTCTGGACTGCATCTGGTGCAAAAGGAATGTATATTGTGCTGAACAAAATCTCAACATTGAGAAGCAAACCATTATGAAAAAGTCCATTCTTTTTTATAATGAAGAAAAGTGTTCCAGTGTTAGACCAATTAAAAATAAAATAAAACATGAATTCTGCCTTCAAATTAACATTATAGTATTTATTGTCCAATAACTTCTTACTTTTCAAAACTGGACATTTAATGAAGTTGGTATGTAAGTAAACAATTATGAATACTAGATGCAAAGGTCTGCCAAAGACTAAGCCATAACCTGATGTATGGTGTTAAAAAAAACACAACACTTGGCATAGCTTAAAAAGTCTAACATGGGTCCAATGCAAAATCGCCAGTGAGCAATGAAAAATAATGCAAGAGTATTACTATTTCAACGGACCGGAGCTTCACCCTTGATCAGCTGGAGCATGTAATTCTAAAATTCATATTCTATGATTTTATAAATTTCTCTCAATGCAAGTGAATGGAAGCTGAAACATATGCAATATAGAAACTTGTAGATGCTACTAATGGGATGCTACTTGAGAAGTGTCAGCATCTTCTCAAGGGAACAGCTGCTGCCCATGCAGGTAAGAGCGGAGGGCCGGTTGGGCTGGGGGGCCTGTTTGACGGACGATGAAGAGGGAAAATTAAATATATAATTAAATCTCCCTCTCCATCGTGCATCCAAATCCCCCACCACCTGGCCCCACGCCTCACCGCTCTTACCTGCACGGGCCGCGGCTGCATTGGAAGTAATGTATGATGTCCTTGACAGAGAGATACAATTCAAATTAGCTGTACCAGCCTTTCCTACATCCTAAAATCCTCACCTCGTTGTGCCAACTTCAGAAAGAGGCTGGGCTTTATTTGAACAGTTCCATGAATGTTCATTGCACAGCGTAGAGTTACACAACCATAGTGCAAATGAGTGACATTGTGCAATATGTCTCTGTGGCCTGGCTGGAGGTCCAGCCCTTCCTCCTACCTCTGCTGCATACAACTAAGCACTGTACGCAGTTGGTGTTAGTTGGCCACAAAGGTTTTAGTGCAGCCATTGACCAGAGGCAAGGCCCTGTGGCCAACCAAGGCCATGTGCAGCAAGGGTTGGGTGCAACAGATTTGAATGCACTATACCATGATAAAAAAACAAGATTCAATGGCAATCTACACCCAAGGTATATTAGAACATTTGAATGTTGAACACTCTATTGAATACAATGGAGTGCTCTGGGCTTCTAATGGTAGATAGAAGCCCTTAGAGCAACATTCCAATGTCTTTTGTTCTCAGCTGCTGCCTCTCGGAGCCCGAGGGGATTGAAACCCCCTCGGGCTTCAAGAGGCCTTTGTTTTTGGTAAATAGAACATTTGTCCCTCTAGAGGCGGAATGTTCTAATAGCCTTAGAGCCCTTCTAGCGGACTATACTTGCCATTAAGGACCCGCTCCCTTGTTAAAGGCCCAAGCCAACGCTGCAGCAGGCCTTTAATGGCCGGTAGAGCAAGCCAGGTCGGGCTCTAAGGCTATAGAAAATGATTTCTTCTGTACAGAATACATTGCATTTAATGCTTAAATAACAGAAATGAACTAAAGAACCCAGTTCAATTGAAATGATAGTGAAAAACCTTGAAACAGTCTATGGTAAGTTGAGCAAAACAATGCCATGCCCTGTCACGTAAGCCATAACGTCCACCCCAAATGCAGTGTCCTTGACCTCACCGTATTTATAGCAATAAATAAAAGTATTGACAACAATCATTAAATAGCAACCTGTATCCCAAAAAAAAAGGGAAGGATGCTGTATCCATTTTGACATTATCCATATTGTCAATGTTAAGGTGATATAAACCATCAACAGTGAAGTCATAGATATCATTTATGGTGTCATCTGACACGTCACAGGCAAGTCATGAGCACTGCATTTGGGGTGGGAGTTACAGGTTATTTGGTGTGAATTTAAAGGGAAGGTACAAATGTTGTGTTTGATATCCGAGCTCCCATAGGATTTTGGAGAACTGAATTACTCAAAACTAGAATCTGACTCATATGGTCTTTGTTGTGATGTGTATCTGATCACTAGTTTTTGCATTATAAAAGGCTTAGAGTGAACCATCAAAAGTTAATTATTTGTATATCCTGATTGTTAATTCTCAGACTCTGTGGATAAAGGTCAGCAGCTCCAATTTTAGAAAAATACACAAATGTAATTGCACAAAGGAAAATGTTTTCCCTTTGTGCAATTTATGATGGACGTCTCCTAGGAGGATCTGATTAGCTGGCCACAAACGAAAATATTCCTTGTTATGTATGAGGGGGACGGTGTTCCAATGGTTCACCTCATTTTTGGAGGACCGTCAACAAACGGTCTGGGCTACTTCGAGCTCCGCTGAGATGCCGCCACTGGGAGTCGGGGTCCCACAGGGCTCTGTGTTGAGCCCGACCCTTTTTAACATCTTTATGACCCCTCTGGCGGAACTCGTGGAGGCCTCGGGGGCCCAGATCGTGTCCTATGCGGACGACACGCAGCTTCTCTTCACCTGCAGGAAAGATCAATCATTCGACGGGGAGAGCATTCAGGGTTGTCTGAAGAGGGTCTTTGGCTGGTTTCAGCAGAATGGTCTTAAGGCCAACTCTAGTAAATCAGAGGTTCTGCTTTTTGGGTGCGCGTCGGAACCGGAATGGCGTGACTGGTGGCCGGCTGACATGTGCCCCCCCACCCAGCTGTCTGTGGCTGCCAAAAATCTTGGTGTCAAGGTCGATAATGACCTCACGTTCAGATCGCACATTCTTGGTCTGACGGGCACCTGCTTTGGCATCCTTAAGATGCTCCGGAAGTTCCTACCCCTGCTCACAGAGGAGCATAGGAAGATCATTGTCCAAGCTCTTATAGGATCTAGACTGGACTACGCTAATGCTCTCTATTTAGGGCTTCCGGAGTATCTGATCCAAAGGCTGCAGGTGGCGCAGAACTCTGCGGCTCGTGCCATCTGCGGCCTTCCTAGGCGGGCAAGAACATCGGGGGTGCTACAGTCACTTCACTGGCTCCCTATCCGAAAGCGGATAATGTTCAAAACGCTGACGTTGGTGCATAAGGCACTTTCTGGCTCCGGTGCTAAGTATCTGCAGCGCAGACTGGCCTTCTACCGTCCGGCCCGCTCCTTGCGGTCAGAATCTTTGTTCCTTGCCGTGGTGCCCCGTGTGAGGAAGGCTCGCATCGGGGGTCGTTCTTTCAGCTTTAAGGCCCCCCAGTTGTGGAACTCTTTGCCCCTTGCTCTACGCAGCATTCCGAGCCTGCTCCTGTTCAGGAAAAACCTGGCTTTTTAATCTTTAGGCTATTTTTCTTTTCACCTCACTTTTTGTTTTTTTTTGTCTGTTCTGTTATGTTTTTTTTAACTGCTGAGCCGCCGTCTGAAAGCGCCGGGACACTCTTGTTGAGTAGCCGTGCGCTATATAAATAAAATCATAACATAACATAACATAACATAACATTAGAGGATGGCAGGTATTTATACTAAAAGGGTTGGGGCGGTGTGAGGTGACAGGGAAGCATCCCCTGATCTCAGGGAGGAGTTGTTAGTGTCCCACTGTAGTAGATCCTGTCCCTAATAATAAAAAGGCCCACGTTTTTCTTGCAGGATTTTTTGATCCAATTCTGCATTTATAAAGGCTGTGAGTGGATGTTTGGTATAGGATTTATGTTCTGTGGCTCCACTGGGAGTCTGCTGTGTGGGCCTTGACACAGGCCAAGTCCTGCAGCCATATCCCCCTTTATGATGTTGTTCCTGAGCTTTATGTCCCAAAAAACTCCACCTGCTCTGTTTGCCTTGTTTTGAATGATCCCGTTTGTGAAACACTTGCAGAGGGGCCTTTGGCCGTCTTGGTGGCATCTGCATGGTCTAGGTCCAGACCCACCCCAGAATCCGTTGCACATGAGTAGAGGACTGGCACAGCAGGATTCAGTCAGAAGGGGGCTGGTGAAGCACCAAGAGCCATTACCCATTAATACTACAGCCTGTGGCCGGCGGGACACAGCATGTTTGGTGTTGGACATTTCTAGAGGCCGGAAGCTTTGGTCCGCTCCTTGCACTTGGCCATATACTGTTGAACCAATATTGGGAACACAGTGGATTCAATGCAGGGCCGGGTCTCAAGTCAGAGTTAAGTGATCGCTAGTTTTGGCTTAGAGCTTAGCCACAGGCCAGGTGCTGAAGTCAATTCCCACTACACACTAAAGAAGATTGTCACAGTAGGAGATGGCCGCATGGTACGATGGGTGCCAATTGGGTGCCCAGCGGCTAGTCCATGCACCCAAACTCTGCCATGTACCACCAAACGCCATTTGCAGCAGCTTCAAATACTGGTTGCATGGATTGGGCACAGATCATGCAACTAAGACCCTATGTGGACAGTCGAAGGCCATTTACAGTGGAGAGGGAGCAGATATTGAGATGTGTGAGGGACCTGGCCATAGCTCAGACTAGGCAGCCATAGTCCGCTATGTACAGCTATGGCGTTTGTGCAGAAGAGTTTGGCAGCAAGGGAGGGCCCTGGGCTGGCTGCATGATCTTTTATGTGCCCATCCCCGCTGTTCGCTGTCAAAGACCAAGCTCAGAAGGGGCGGCTGCACTGAGGGTTGGGCGCAGGCCTTACCAGCAATCTCCAATGCAAAGAGCTAAGGGAGGCTGGGCGCAAGGGCACATTCCAGGCGGATGACCTGGTCTACAGCAGTTGTACAAAAATATGGGAGTTGGATGTAGAATATCACACATTCACAACTTTGTTAGTGCCAGGACTCAGGGTATGAAGTCCGCAGTACCAGAGAAGAGGCACTATTGGGTGCACTTCCCTTGTCGATCCGCACACATACACAGACGTGGTCGCCTTTGGTTTCTCTCCTCCAACCACTTTGGGAATACTCATTCTCAGGTTGGACATTCACTCACTGATGACATAGGAGGTACAAGCATTTAAACCATCAGCCCTGTATGATGGTGCCTGGCAGCAATTCGGTTAGGTGCACGGTATCTCCACTGTATGTTTAGTTCTTTGTCTTCTCCCTTTTCCTTCACTTAGTTATTCTGCCTCCCTTTGGGACACTCGGGTCATTGAGGTAGAGAAACTGTTTATTTCTATGTTGATGTGTTGGTCTGTGATTCCTACTGTTTATTCCCTCCTGAATCCCTCACATTCCTTTGGCGTCTTTGGGTTCTCCACCAGATCACGGATGCACTAATGCTCATCAAAGCAACACCCGCCTGGGGGCTTGGCAAGTATTTCGCATAAATGCATACAACCCACCAGCGTCTGTCTATAAACTTGTGCTATCTTTTCCTGATTGTCCTATCCCAGACTCCAAAGGGCCTCTGCCCAAATACCCTGTGACTGAACAAGGTCACAGTAACCACCGGCCCATGTGTCTCTCCCCTCCCCCACCCCCTTGCTTCTCTGTGCGAAGACTTAATTCATTATAACCTCTTGTCAATGTGAGGGTGGATGGACTCAAGCTCTCATTGGATCCATGCTTATGTCCAAGCCTTGCAGTTATGGCTTCAGTTGCCAATGATGCATTAATGTATGTTGAAAAGAACCTCAGATATTCCCTGCCAACACACACAGTTGAAATGACAATACGGGTAAGAGCCAAAACCTAAGGGACAGAAATTGACTACTTATGGTTAAATGAGCAAAGCATCAAGGTGCACCTCAACAATTACATCTTCGAAGACAATGACGTGTATGTAAGAGCCTCACTTGGCCAATGGAAGTGGGGCCAGGGTTCATGGATGGGCTATGTGCTGAGCCAAGCTGAAAAATCATGTAGGCATTCAAGCCATAATGCACATGGCCAAAGCCGTGCACAGCAACATGCGTCCATATTGGGGATGCGTGCACGGCCAGGGCAAGGCCTGCACTCAGTGCCCATCTCCCACATTGGGCGTGGGCCCAGTGTTTTAGTGAAAGTAAAGTAATAACAATAAATAACAGTGTAGAGCACCACATTCTCAATAAATAAAAATGCAAAATACAGGAATTCAGAGGATTCTACCCAGGGGCATTGGAAGAGGCCACAATGTTCCTTCTTGGTGCTCCACCCTGGTCTCCTCTCTGCCAGTCTAGAGCCCAGGACTGGGAAGGTCCACAAAGGGCCATTTTATTTCTTCAGAGTTTTTTCAAAGTCGTCAGATGTATGCAGATTTTTCAATGGGTACTTGCTTTACGATCTTGTAGCACCTTTGAACTCGAGGTAAGTCAGCGCTTGTGCACACTGTTGCGTAGCTATGGTGGTATTCTATGAAAATATGGTAGTGACATAGGATTTCACAAATTGTTTTTGGATCAGAAAGATCTTAACAAGTGGGAAAAGCTAGATGGGATCACGCCTGATCTGAGAAATTTACATGGATTTAGACATTCAAGAAAGGATCAGCTGCCTCTTCCTCCCAATATGAGGCAGTTCTGTCCACCACGGCAATTTTCTGTCCTTTAAGATTATTAAGGAAAAATATCACAAAACATTTCGCAGCAGCAAGAAAAATCGAAAAAAAATAAACTTGCTCCATAAAGTAGAATAACTTAGACCTACTGCAGGCTACAATATACAGAGAAAAGGCTGTAACCCAGAAGATGTACCAGAGATTTGTCCTTTCAATAGTTGTCATGCTGTGCAACAGCAGGATGTGGGGGCCTGCTGGCTAACCCCTGACTGTCACCTGCTCTGCATTAGTAAACAAACACCGGGGTGGTGATTTGCAAGTACTTCAGAACATAAACAAGCATAATTTTCGCATTTTCCAAGGACACGACTTCGCTAGACGCAGCATGGTTCCAGCTAAACTAAATGGACATGCTGTACATTTCATTAAAATGTTTTGATGGAAAATCAAGCCCTTCAGGGCGAAGTGATTTGCGAATGTACATTGCAACCTTAGATACACATCAAGTTGAATTGCAGCCCCATATTTGGCAGGAGGCCATGTGCCATGGGCTGAACTGCCAGTCGGGCTAGTGTTTTTTAGCCATTAGCATTCGCTGAGCCGGTACCAATGGCGGGCAACAGTAAGGTTGAGTTTTGAGAACCACTGATCCATTCTGGTCTGCCCATACATCACTTAATGTCTGGTTTGCTTTATTCTGACTTTATGATGTTGCACCTGAGCTTTAGGTCTACAAAAATTCCAACCTGCTCTATTTGCCATGTTTTTAATGATCCTGTCTGTGAAGCGCTTGGAGTGGGGCCTTTCGGCCATCTTGGTGACATCTGCCTTCTCTAGTTTCTGCTTTCTCCATTTTAGAGTGGGTGTAAAAGGATATCTGCTGATGTAGTAAAGTTGCTGGTTGCCCCTCATATTTCTGAGCAGCATATCTATTTGTTAATCAGGTACCACATGCTGGTGGGCGGTGACTGAAACTCATCTAATCTGTATGATCCCCATGAATGTCTGCTAAATGGATGAGATCCCTGCAGAATTTTGGCACTGGTGCAACTCAATAGTGTTCCAGCTCTCCTCTGTTATAGTTGTTTTAGCAGGGACTCATTTTGGCCATGTTGCATCTTTGTCGCCAATGTTCTTTCTGTTTTACCCCTCCTCAGCCTAGGTATAGGTTGATGTGTTGAAATGTCATGGTTTCTCTTTTGTTTTGCTGGAGTACTAGACTCCTGTGACATTTGTCAATGAATGTAGTGATATGCAGTCCTGCTGCGGAAACCTTGCATGCATGGTGTAATGTTGCCTTCTTCCTCTTATTTCCAACCTGGGATACACATGCTCCAGAGCACTCATTTTACCGGACTCACAGGTTAAGGTCTCTGCCTCCTTGCACTTATGTGCATGTGTTCTGGCCTGTAGACGTGCACACACCGACATTGTGGGATAGGGAGCTACAGGGTATAAGATCTCAATATTAAAAGTCGGGTTTAGTCCTCAACAAACCAGTCTCTCCTCTCCGATCGGTCCCAAGAAACGCCGCAAGAAGGCCATGTCTGCCGCCAGATGGAAATATCACCAGTATAAAAATCAACAACTGCTTCAACATGGGCAAAAAACTGACCTTTTACTCCGCTCCAACTCCCATGCCTTGAATCCCATCCATCCTCCTACTTCAATCCATCCTAACATCTTTTCCTACTCTTCCAGCTACATACCTTCATCTCCATAAGACTCTAACATATCTGGACTATTTAATATCTTCTACCACTCTCCACCATCCAACTCTATTACTCCTGTCTTCCTCTCTGCCCTACACTAATATATCGGTACAAAAGGGGGTGGTGAAAAAGGGGGTGGTGATGGACGGAGCATCTGAATCAATCAAACACTCACACCCGGTCAAAAGATCTGGGTTTAATCCATCACCGTTCTTTAGCCCACCGTTCTTTAGCCCATGTCTTCCCTGGACCGGAAACAAGCTTCCGAGGACAGGTTTCTGGCATTCCAGCCGTCTTCAGCCCGGCTTGCTTGAATCCAGTGGCAAAGTGAGCAAGGGACTCACGTCTGAGCATACCCTGCCACACTTATACCTACACTAATATATCTACCCCTTACTCTCTACTCTAGCCGCCTCACCGCCATCTCAGAATTCTGTAGAATCTCAACTAAACATGCTTGATTCTGACTTCAGCCTCCAATACCTTTCAGTCCATCTTGTCTACCCACCTCTAAACCTAGTGTACCCAGAAATAAACCCCCACCACCTGGCAAATGAAAACGATGGACTAGAATGCTGTTCTAAGTAATTACCAATGATTGAGATGCAATTCAAGTATTTCACCCATTACTTTTTTGCTTTCTTCAGTGCAATGCCCAAAGACTGACCGGTGTGCCCAGACCTGGGACCCATGCTCATGGTGTTATAAGACTCAAGCTGCAGCTTACTGACAAGGCCCAAATAGTCCCAAACTGGTGTTGGGGTAATTGCGTTCCCATCCATAGGGTTTCTGGTCTAGTAGTCAGTGGCGGTTGCTACCTGGGTAAATCGGTGAGTCGGCAGAGGAATTAAAAGAAATAAAACTTACCTGAATCCTGACGTCTACTGCCTCGCGCCGCTTCAGCTCAACTTGCCAAGGCGACGATTCCCACACAGGCTCCCAGAGTGCCCTACGCAAATCCAGACGCTACTATCACGCTAGTATTACCCAGCATGAGAGAGCGTAGGGATTGGGTGGAGCAGGCTGGTTCTGCTGCCCAGCAGGGACTGGGAGCCTGTGCTCCTGAGGCCTGTGGACAGCACCAACCAATAGCTTAGAGATATCCAAGTGTGCACGTAGGTTTGGCCAGCCGTGGACGGCCGGCCAAACCTAAATCTGCACTGCTAGTGCCCTGAGCCCACCACTCCTCCTGCTCTCGGAAGCCCCACCCTCAAGACTCTGCGGCAGCTCTGCAATAAAATATAATGATGATTTATTAACTGCTTTATTATCATTTTATTTTAGGTGCGCCTGCTGGATCCAGCGGTGAGGCAACGCTTCTCCGCCATAACGGAGGAGCCGCCCCTGCTGGTAGTTGGAGCAGGCCTGTTCCTATTCTGCAGGACCAAGGCTGATTTTCATATTTCTCATTCCTGTCTGAGGTGGCATAATAGGTAAAAAACAATGTACTGGAATATGATCCCAAGTAATTACGATTGACTTATCCTTCACTTTTCTGCAAAATCTGTTGTAGCAAGCGCTATATAGAACACAATCTTATATATTTATTAAATGAAAAAAAAGGTTCTATTAATTTTAATGGTGTTTGTACCCTGGCCTGACTGGTGCTTTTGGAAATGCTATGACATCCCAGCTCTTTAAATGTTTAACATCTATTCCAGTTCTCTCACACAGTGAGAAAATGTGTGCTGATTGCAGATTACAAACCATCCGCTATTGCCTGGATTATTTATCTCCTGTCGTGTTGCTTTCTCCAAATTCTGCAACCGTCATGCCCTGACTGCTATCACATTGTCTGTGCACCATCTGACAAGCTTCCTTTCTTTTCATCTATTGGGATTTGCCACCTCATCTGTCCTTTGTTGAGGAGAAATGGAGCCACACTCCTTGTGAATTGATTATTTCCAACTGATTGATTTGAATGTATAATGAACTGGTTCATCGTGTTCATTGTATCTTTCCCTATGGGTTTCTGCATCATTTTTTCCTGCCTTTTACTTTTC
Source organism: Lissotriton helveticus (assembly GCF_964261635.1). NCBI lineage: Eukaryota > Metazoa > Chordata > Amphibia > Caudata > Salamandridae > Lissotriton > Lissotriton helveticus. Next base: position 236,609,394 of record NC_136071.1, on the reverse strand, counting down.
TCTAGCCCTACCTGTTAGCCATCATTTTGGCACTAATCAGCAATGTGCAATCTCCATATATTTACGTTTTAGATAAAGTGCTATTTTAAGAACACTGAATAAATAAATAAATAAGTGCATAAGGAAAGAAGACAGTGGAGAAAAGTGTGTTGAGTGAAAGCAGAGGAGAGGACGATAACTAGAAGAACTAGACACCAGTAGGAACAAGCATTGGCAAAGTCAATATATTTCCCTATGGAAGAGCTATTGGCTTTGCCATTGTATGTTAGCCATGTTGTACACTGTGTGGCTGCTGTTCGGTATGGTAAAAGTTAGTGGTGTAAAGTAGAATGGCGTGGAGTGTTGTGTAGTGGCATAGATTATTGTGGAGTGGCATTGAGTATCAGAGAGTTTTGTAGAGTGGCATAGAGTGTCGTAGAGTGGAGTATTGTAGAATGGAGTGTCGGGGAGTAGAGTGGAGTGGAGTGCTGTAGAATGGAGTTGAGTGTCGGAGAATGGAGTAGAGTAGAGTGAAGTAGAGTGTTGTAGAGAGGATTGGAGTGGAGTGGTGGAGAGTGGAGGGGTGTAGAGTGGGGCAGAGTGGAGGGCATAGAGTAAAGTGTCGTAGAGTGTTGTGGCATAGAGTGGAATAGAGTGTTATAAAGTGGAGAGTCGTAGAGTGAGAGGCATAGAGTAGAGCAGAGTGGCCTAGACTGAAGTTGCATAGAGTGGAGTAGAGTGTTGTAGAGTGGATTTGAATGGAGTACCATAGAGTGGAGTAGAGGGTCGTGGTGAAGAGTGTTTCATACGGGGTGGACTAGAGACTAGAGTCTAGCTAAACCTGGAGAGCCTAAAGCAAATAAAGCCAGCAAATCGAAAGCCAGAAAGAGTGAGTTATAAACCACAAAGCCAAAAGCCAATAGTAATCAACGAGTGGAATGTATTCCTAGATCTACTTTCTGAAAGTCCCCAAGATATCTTTAGCAAACCATACAACTGCGCTGTCTGGTAGGCTGTGACCTAAAAAGCGATGGCAAAGCCAATAGGTCTGGCATTGTCTTTTGCCATTTTGGCTTTGCCGCAACTTTCATTGTTTGTGAATGTTATATATATATATATATATATATATATATACTAGCAGCCCGTCCTGACGTTGTCCGGGTATGAATTGCTGCCGGCCAGTAGTATCTTGTTTTGTAGGATTTCATTTTGATAGCATTTCTTATCTCTGACAGGCATGTGAAACGCTCCGATTCACAGTGCACTGCTGATGCACTTAAGAGTGCACGTTCAGTAGTGTGTGAACTCGAGTTTCCCTACTTTATTTTTCCTTGCAATATTATATAGCGCGAACTCGACAACATGGCATGAGCACAATTTACATTACAGAAGAACACATTCATTTGTGGTAGGCACGGGGAGACAAAGCGATTTGCCTGGAATCACAGGATGTTGAGCTGATGCCGAGATTCGAACGTAGCTCCCCAGCTCTAAAGTTCGCAATTCTAGAACTTGTGGCGTGAGGTGTGTCTGAAAGTGTATGTCGGTGCTGGCCATCAATGAGAGAGACCTGTGCATTTTTCAAATCGGTGGTGAAAAAATATGAGTATGTTGCTCGAGATGTGGGCCACCGTGCCACCATTGTACTTACCGGGGGAGGGTAAACTCCCATTATTCTGCAACTTTCTTTCCGCATACCATCACTCCGCATACTTTCATTACGAAAGTACCATGACTCCACAATGCCAATATAACGCATGGCATTACATTTTATATGCTTTTACCATGCATACATTTACAACGAAATTCGTTGTAAATGCATGAATGGTAAAAGCATGTATTTTTTTTAATGTTTGGATAAGGTAAGTATGGGTATAGGGGTATATGTTTTGGGGTACTGAGGTATATGTTTTGGGGTGTTTGGGTATTTTAAGGGTTCAGATATAGTTTTGGGTTATGGGGTACAGGGGTATTTTTAGGGTTCAGTGCTAGGTTTGGGTTTTGGGGTACAGGGGTATTTTAAGGGTTCAGGTCTAGGTTTTGGTTTTGGGGTATAGGGGTATTTTTAGGGTTCAGGGCTAGGTTTGGGTTTTGGGGTACAGGGGTATTTTAGAGTTCAGGGGTAGGTTTGGGTTTTGGGGTACAGGTTATTTTTATGGTTCAGGGCTAGGTTTGGGTTTTGCGGTACAGGGGTATTTTTAGGGTTATGGGGTAAATGTAAATGTAAATGTAGTTGAGCTTATATAGCGCACAGCTACCCGCAGTGGGTTTCCTGGCGCTTGCTTAGGGAACCCTTCCTGGTATTCCCCTGTGAGATAGCAGGGTATCCACAAGGTGAAAGTCAGGCATCCCGCTGCGAGGGGCCGTTGTGGAGATTAAGCAAGCTATTGCCCAGAGTCGCAGAGTGTGAACCCGTGAGTCGAGGAGGCACCGGGGCGAGAATTATCAAGTCCGTGGAATTTTTAGCCCAAGACCCGCCGAGGCGGGGAATTGAACCCTGGTCCAGGACCGATCTCAGCTTCCGGGTCTGCTGCCTCTAACCCCTGAGCCACACTTCTCCACAGGTAGATTTGGGTTTTGGGGTACAGGGGTATTTTAAGGGTTCAGAGCTAGGTTTGGGTTTTGGGATACAGGGGTATTTTAGGGTTCCGGGGTAGGTTTGGGTTTTGGAGTACAGGGGTATTTTTAGGGTTCAGGACTAGGTTTGAGTTTTGGGGTACAGGGGTATTTTTAGGGTTCAGGGGTAGGTCTGGGTTTTGAGGTACAGTGGTATTTATAGGGTTCAGGGCTAGGTTTAGGTTTTGGGGTACAGGGGTATTTTTAAGGTTTAGGGATAGGTTTGGGTTTTGGGGTACAGGGTATATTTATAGGGTTAAGATGGGTTAGTGTTTAAGGGTGTTGGGGTATTTTAAGGAGTATGGGTGGGTTATGATTATGGGCAGGGCCGTTTCTAGGTGTTTTGCGGCCCTAGGCAAGAATTGAAAAATGCCACCCCCAGGCCCGGACTGGCTATTGCGGGCACCGGGCAATGCCCCGGTGCGCCGCAAGGGTGGGGGCCGGTTTTGGGCCCTGGGGGCCGTTTTTGTTACAGGGCCGATTTTGCTGCAAAAACGGCCCTGTAACAAAAACGGCCAAAAACCGGCCCAGGCAAAGAGCTTGGCCGCACCCGCAAGGAGGCCGGCCGAGCACTTTGCCAGCGCCGGTTTTACTACCATCACTCTCAGGCCTGATTACTCTCGCCCTCTGTCATCCAGGCTAGAAGAATTAATGCATTCAGACCTGTCAAGAATCATGCATCAGGCGTTAGACTAACGCATTTCAGTGTGGTGGTCCGTATCACCACACTGAAATGCAGTGTCACGCCTTATAGTGCCTCAGCTGTCAAGCGCCAGGCAAAGCTGCCAAGGTTTCAGATTGCCATGGGTGACATTTTCATAATTTCAGGCTAATTATGAGTGACATTTTAACAACTATGTGTGACACATTCTCGCAAGCAAAATTAAGCAATAAAGACGACGGAAACATAAATATCAGATATTAAACCCATATGAGCAACGAGAAATTCTAAGAGGATCTTAAAACTGTTGCAAAGTACCAGAAATGTAAGGGCATTGACGTAGTGCCCTTGTAATTTGATCATACTGTTAAGCTGGGCAGGACTGCCTGTGCTGGAGATATCATTGTTTTGTCTAGCGTGTGGCGCCGCCCACAGCGCTATAACTAGGCAAATTGCAAGCAGCACTAGTCAACCCACACAGGCACCCTACCCCGACTCAGTTACACTACACTAAGGTGCGCTAATGCGTCACTGCTCAAACTGAGCAGAGAAAGATTGCCCGATGCACACTTCTCAGACTACAGAGGCACGGCAGGCAGCTCAGAATGTACCCAATCTTATAGCACCTATTACAAGTAGCGAGTGTAACTAGATATTGGGCTCTCTGAGGGCACACTTACTTCTCTTGGAGGTGGGAGGGCAGTAAGTGAACCTGCGCCACGGCAAATAGCAGGCCGTGGCTAGGAGGGAGCCTCTACGGTCTTGTGGTGGCCTTTGTTCTGATCGTAGTGTGGGACAGACTTTGGCTGGCAGTCTCCGTTTGTGATGCCCGAGATCAGCCACTGAGCTAAATCTTCTGAACTGCCACGGTGTAAAGTATGTAAGATTGTATTTATACATCCAGTATAAAAATGTAGAGGCAGGTGATATTTCTGAAAACGTTGTTTATTCCAGAGAACGGCAAATCACGGGAGTGCAGCTGTCTTCAAGTCGGACCCACAGCTGAATGGCCTTTCCAACAGCTGTGTACCTAACTGGAAGTCAGGCTCACGAGAGATGCATCAATGGAATCTGTAATGAAGGAAATAAATAAAAGACTATACAGTACACACGGCGACCCGCATATTGTTTCTGAAAGAACTCTGACGTCTATTAATTACTTTGTACCACTTTGCAATGCAGGCCGAGCTCTAGCAGCTGAGCCAGAGCCCCCAAGCCTGTCAGGAGGACCGTGCTGCCACTGCAGCTTTAACTGGTGCATTATAACAGCCCCTCTTTAGATATAAAATAACTTGTATTTTGCCGCCCTCCCCTTTTTGCCGCTTTAGGCAGCCGCCTAGGCCTGCCAAATGGTAGAAACGGCCCTGATTATGGGGTGCATGGGTATTTAAAGGGAGCAGAGTGGACACCCGGAGCTGGAATGTACAGAACCTGGGAAGAAAAAGCAATGAAATATTGGGCACAGCGCTCTCTTTTTTCCCCGTAATCCTGCTCCCCACACACGCCCACGCCCCCAGCACACGCCCACAGCACACGATATGAGACATGGCATGAAGGGCGGAACGTACCACACGCCCCCAGCGTTTGTCACTCCCCCAGCACACGCCCACAGCACAAAGCAGACACGCCCACAAGGGAATACTTTGCTGGCACGGTTCTTTTACCTTTTAAATGTATATGGTGGGCGTCTGCATAGCCTATGTCCTTCTGCTGCAACTTCCCTTTCCAACGCTGTATTGGGTGTTGTGATTGGTGCTGTGGTTCCTGAGATTACCCGCCTCAAAGGTTTGGGCTCTCTCTTTATTATATTAGAATGGATATATATTTATATATAATCAAGACAGACAGTGCAGTCAGAAGGCGTAACATCTCCCATGAAAATTACTTATGAATAAATCCACATTTGGTATCACCCGCTGAAGGTTGGCTTGTTTGCTCCATCTTGACTTCATCTAGTGTTTCCATTTATCTCCTATGCCATCCTCCGTCCATTCTCTATAATCATAAGTGGACTCCACCATAGCATCCCTAAAAGCCCTTCTCTAGTTGTTCCATGAAACTCCAAACTCGGCTAAATCTTTTAATTGCACTAACCCTTTTGGCATAGGCCTCTTCAAATTTCCTGGTACGGATCATTTTCTTACGCCATTCTAGATATGCTGGGACTCTATTTGTCTTCCAGTTCTGCAGAATCTAAGATCGAGGCACTAGGAATGTACTAAAAATAAAAGCTTTCTTACCTTTTATATTTAAGGACATTTGACAGGCCAAAAAGTGCCACTTCTGATCTATTTGACTCTGTAAGCCTCTACTAAGAGCACAAAATATTTTTTGCCAAAATTGGGTCAGAAATGAGCAGGTGAAGAAAGTATGGAGCCAATCTCCTCCACCTAATTGCCGGCTACAAAAACATCTGTCTTCCAATTCCGGATACATCCTATGGAGGGCCTTAGGTGTATTATACGCCATCCATCATGACAGAAAAGATATACGCTTGAAATTCGCAGCCCTTAGGACTTTTATTCCAAATTCTGGGATCAACTACCACTCGATCTCAGAAAAAGAGCATTATGTTGTCTCAGTAATTTTTACTAAAAAACACTTTTTTTTTTAAATGGCTCTCCCCTTGTTCTGCAGAATTCTATACCAATTTCAGACCCCACTCACCCTTGCTTTAAAAAAAGCGACCGCTAATGATGATGATGGACCAGCGGAGAATATAACAAAATACTTTTTGACTAAATGGATAATTTGTAGAAATCCCCCCAAAAATAGCTTACTACAATCCCCGCACCTAGCTAAAATGTTCTGCCAGGTGATACATCTCTCTTGCAGCAGACAATGGCCCAGCTTGCTGAAGCCAGTTTCATTCCAGAACCTTAAGTGACTGGACCGAATGTATAACCCTAAGTCCCTACATTCCTCTAATTGTAGATATTCATAAGCCGCAGTCGAAGCGTTAGCAGAGTATAGTGTCTGAAGTCTCATATAAAGGTCTTGTAATGTCGTATACCTAGTTTTTTGTGGAGTTTGGCTTTCTTTATTAAGACCGGGAGCTATGATTCCACCTCCTTTACCATTTTATCCCCCCAAAAATATCTATGGATCCCTTAAAATCATCTATATGAACCAAAAAATCTAGGAGAGAGGCTTCATAATAGGTACAAATCTTGGGCAATGCAAGCCCGCCCTGGTTTATTGCCAATTGCAGTACTCTATATTTTACCCCAGGGACCTTTCTACTCCGAACAAACTGTCAGAAAAGTACATCCAACTCTTTAAAAAATGCTGTATTGATTTTTATTGGGACATTTATAGATTAATAGAGGTAAGATTGACATTTTAATTCGGGCGGCCCTTTAAGAGGGAGAAGAGACCATCTGTCCAGGAGATCCCTAATTTTTCTTAACATAACATCATAATTGAGCTTGTAGAGCTGAGCATAGGAATTTATTACATAGATGCCTAGATATCGAATCGAATTACTTGACTGCAAGCTACCAGGAAAAACATTACCTGAAGTGTTAAAGATTAATATTTCTGGTTTTTTATGATTAATTTTGTACCCCTCAATAGCTTGAAACTGTTCAAACTCGGCCATGAGCCTTCTTATATTTTGCTCTTCAGGCCTAAGATATAAAATGATATCGTCCGCAAAGAGTTTAAGTTTAGACATATCTTCTATTGGTGGTTCAATTCCCTGGTTTGCCCTTATCCTTGTTGCCAGCGGTTCGCTAAAAAAGGATAAAGTCCAAGTGATAAGGGACAACCCTGACGAGTTTCCCGATGTATATCAATAGTTCCAGCTTTGCTAGAATTCACAAATATTTGCTCCTGCGTGGCCTGATATATATTATGCAACATATTAATAATTGAGCTAAGAAATCGCAACCTCTTAAGAGCAAAAAACAGAGTATCCCAATTAACAAGGTTCAATGCTTTTTCCGCATCTACCATAATTATAAGTGCAGGTGTCTGATTGGTGTTAAAAATATCATCATCATCATCAAAAGATCTTTATTTCGGCCTATATGGCCATAAAAGCACGAATAAAAATATAATACATTTCATTCAACTGAGTAAAAACAATAATTGCTGTATGTGGAGCACAGAATTACACAAGAAAAGCATGTACATTTCAGTAGTGTTACATGGAACACTCGGCTATCCCGCATGCCAGCCTCAAGGGTCCAGAAATTAACTTATAAATATAGGATTCAATAAAGTGCATTTTCAAAACAGGAGCAGCATAAAGGCCTTTACAGTTTTCAAAAACCGAGTTCATGATGCTAAAATAGTGGCCCTCACCTAGTAGCTTTCGAAAGTATATACCAATATAAAAATATAAAAACAACGTATACTGCACATTATTATTAAAAATGCTCATTTAAAAATCTTAAGATAATTTCATTCACATAAAAAAAAGACAGAGTCCCGTTTTATAGATTAAATAGTAATGGACCAGCAAAACCTATAGGATGGCTCTACATGCACACCACATACAGAATACAAAATGTGACATTGAAAACACAATCGGCATGTGGGTGTCATATTTCAATATCCTAAAAACTTCAGTGCAGTAGATGGTTCCCAAATTTCTACATAAATGTAAAAGCCATTGCTGTCTCGCCTTCTTGTATACTTGACAGGAAAATATTACATGATGTTCCATCTCCGCTGCATTGCTACAGGCCGGACACCCCAAATTGGACAAACCCACCCATTTATTTATAAAAGCACACAACGGGAGCACCCCATGCCTAAACTGCAAATATAACTTCTGGCAGGACGGGCTGTATGTAATCCTAGGCAGGCTTTAGTCTGTACTGATCTTTTACTTCTAGAAACTCTATTGTCAGTGAACCAGACATAGACCTCCCCAGTATAGCTCTCTATATTGTAACCTAAAAATGTGGTCTATTGTAGAAATCTTCTCTCTAAACCAGGCTTGAAGGGACTAAGAACATTGTACTCCTCCATCCAGCTCTGGAGTAGCCCTAACAGCACACGGGTAAATATTTTTTGGCTTACATCAATGAGTCTGATAAATCGCTAATTAACGGGGAGGAGTGGAGATCCCTGTTTATAAATTGGTTAAAAATATCAATTGCATGTATTAAAAAAGTGGTAGTGGAAGACATTTGTCCTCCTGGGAGGAAGCCAGTCTGATCTTTATCAGTAACCTTCTGAGCGATAGGGGTGATTTGGTTAGCCCAGACTTTCATTAAGATTTTATAATCGGAATTTAATAAGCTAATGGTTCTATATGAGTTGACGTTGTGGGGATTCCTTCCCTTTTTTGAGAAAACTAACAATAATCAATCCCTTAAATGTTGGTGGATCCTCTAGGCTGTTTCTCACCGCTTTAAAGAGTTTGACTAGTAAGATTGTCAATTCTTCCTGAAACATTTTATAGAACTCAATTGGAAGCCCATCGCTCCTGCAGGCCTTTCCAGATGGCATTGAGGCTATAACTTGACGAATTTCTGCTGCTGTAATATCGACCCCCAATTCCTCTGCCTGAATATTAGAATGTTCTGTTAGCTTAATATCTAAAAAGTGCTGATGTACCGCTTCTTTTGAAGCCGTATATTTAGTCGCATATAATTTCCTATAATGATCAAGGAAGATTTTTGCAACCTCTTCCTTCTCGGAGGCCAGGACCCTGACACGGGTTCCTGCAATTCGGTAATTATTGCAACTTCCTGGTTCACCCTAGATGACCAGGCCAAAAATTTGCTGACCATCTGACTTTCTTCATAAACTCATTGTTGAAATGTTCGCAAGCTATTTATCTCTTGGAGAACAAAGAATTCCTTTAGCTCTTGTTTTGCACTAGGCAGCTGCAGAACTGCAGCCGTTCGGTCGATCGAAGGACCAGCCATCCTCTGAACTGCGGTATCAACCATTAGTTGGAGTTGAGAAATTTGCACCCGGTGCCATCTAGATTGAGCGGCCATAAAGGCCACCATATGCCCAAGAATAACTCCCTTAAAGGCACACCAACAGAAAATAGTGTTGCCGAATCTTTATTAAACTGAAAAAATTCTTTGATCCATTTTTTAAATATTTATCAGCCATTACTGATTAGAGAGAAAGAAACAATCCATCTGCCACCTGGATCTTTCCCCTCACTTTACATCTAACTCTATCTTTAGACTAATGGCTGAATGATCTGAAAAAGAGTTGGCCCATATTTGAGAATCAAGACACCTATGGGAACGAGAACTAAGAAAGTAATCCACACACGAAGCGGATTGAAATTGTCGAGAGTAATAATTATATTGTAACATTCCTAAATTGGCTCTATGCCATGGATCAGTCCGTTGATAATCTTGGGTCATCACATCTAATACCCTTTTAGTATTTGGCTTCAACTGTTTTTTCGTTTTATTCGAGGTGTCCCTAGCTTAATCCTGAATATATTTAAAATCGCCCGCTACTATTGTGGGACCCTCTGCACCTCCCATCAAATCATTGATTTTAATAATTCTTCAATCCACCCCATTCCAAACTACCCCACTCTATTCTAATTTACCCAACTTTGATCTACCCAATCTATTCCTGTGTACCACCATAATCTACCCCACTCCACTCCACTCCAGTCTACCCCAACCCACTCCAGTCTACCCCCTACTCTTCCCCAATCTATCTCTCTCTACTCCACTCCAATCTATCCAGCTCCACTCTGCCCAACCCCACTGCACTCTGCCTCCCACTCCAATATACCCACTACAATCCACCCAATCTACCCCACTCCACTCTACTCCAATCTACCATACTCCATTCCACTCTACCTAATATACCCCATTCCATTTCACTCTAATATACCACACACCACTCAAATCTACCCCACTCCAGTCCAATTTAACCAACTCCACACCAATCCACCCCACTCCAGTTTACCCTACCCTACTCCCCCCTAACTTTCCAACTCCAATATACACTGCTCCAATCTACCCCATTCTACTCCAATCTACCCAATCTATCCCACTCTAATCTACCCCACTCCACCCTAATCATTCCATTCCACTCCAATCTACTCCTCTCCATGCCAATCTACCCACTCCACTCCAATCTGCCCCCCTCCTGTCTAACCTACTCCATTCCAATACACCCCAATCCACTGCACTCCACTCCATCCCAATCTACTCCACTCCAACCAAGTCTATCCCAATCTACCCCATTCCCATCTACCCCACTCACCTAGTCTACCCCCTCCACTCTCCCACACTCCACTCTACCTAAATCTAACCCAGTTCACTTCACTCCAATCTACCCCACTCCAATCCACCACACTTCATTCAAATCTATCCCACTCCATTCCAGTCTATCCCACTCCAGTCTACCCCACCCCAGTCTATCCCACCCCAATCTACTCCACCCAAATGTACTTCATTCCAATCTACTCTACCCCGATTTATCCCACTTCACCCCACCCCGCTGCAACGTTCCCCACCCCACTCCAATCTGCCCAACTCCACTCCAGCCCACTCACAACCAACCCACTCCAATCACCCCTCTTCAATCTATCCCACTCCATTTCAAGCCACCCTACTCAAATTCACCCAATCTCCCCCACTCCCCTCTAATCTACCTCATTACACTACACCCTTCCTCAATCTATCTCACTCAACTCCAATCTTGACTCCACTCCAATCTATCCAAATACACTCCACCCCACTGCAATCTACCCCACTCCAATCCACCCAATGAACCCCACTCCATTCTGCTCTATCCAATGTACCCTACTCCTCTTCATTCCATACTACCACAAGCCACTCAAATCAACACCACTCCAGTCCAATCTAACCCACTTCACTCAAATCCACCCCAATTCACCCCATTCCAATCTACCTTACCCTACTCCACCTAAAACGACCCTACTCCAATTTACCCCATCCAATCCTCTCCCGTCCAATCTACTCCACTTCAGTCTACTTCACTCCACTCCAATCTGCCCAACTCTAACCCAATCTACCCCACTCCAAGCTACCCCCTTCCATTCTACCGCAGCGCATCCCAATCTACCTCACACCATTCTATCCAACTCCACTCCAACCTACTCAACTACAATCCACCCACTCCACTCCAATCTACAGCAATCTACCCCACTCATATTTATCTCACTCCAATCTACCACACCCCACCCTAATCTACCCCACTCCACCTAAATCTACCCCATCCCATGCCAATCTACCCCACTCCACCCTAATCTACACCATTTCACTCCAATCTACCCCATTTCACTCCAATCTACTCCTCTCCACTCCCAATCTACCACACTCCACCCTAATCTACCCCACTCCACCTAAATCTACCCCATCCCACTCCAATCTACCCCACTTCACCCTAATCTACACCATTTCACTCCAATCTACCCAATTCCACTCCAATCTACTCCTTTCCACTCCAATCTGTCCAATCCAGTCTACCCTACTCCATTCCAACCCACCCCAATGCACACACTCTTCCCCAATCTACACCACTCTGCTCCAATCTACCCCCAAATATCTCATATCACTCTACCCAATCTACACCAGTCCAATCTACCCCATTATAAATCTACCCAACTCCAATCTACCCCACTCCACTCCAATCTACCCCACTCACCTAGCCTATCCAACTCCACTCTACCCAAATATAACCCAGTCCACTTCACTCCAATCTACCCCACCCCAATCCATCCCACCCCAATCTACTCCAATCTACCCCATTCCAATCTACTCTACCCCGTTCTATCCCACTTCACCCCACACGGCTGCAATCTACTCCACCCCACTCCAAGATGCCCAACTCCATTCCAATCTAACCCACTCACAACCACCCCACTCCAATCATCCCTCTTCAATATACCCCATTCCATTCCAAGGTACCCTACTCTAATTCTCCCAATCTCCCCCACTACACTCTAATCTACCCCACTACACTACACTACACTCTTCCTCAATCTATCTCACTTGACTCCAATTTCGATTCCACTCCGATCTATCCAACTCCACTCTACCCCACTCCACTCTACCCCAATCTACCGAACTCCAATCCACCCAATGAACCCCACTCCATTCTGCTCTATCCAATCTACCCTACTCCTCTTCATTCCATACTACCACATGCCACTCAAATCAACACCACTCCAGTCCAATCTAACCCACTTCACTCAAATCCACCCCATTTCACCCCATTCCAATCTACATAATCGTACTCCACCTCAAACAACCCTGCTCCAATTTACCCCATCCAATCCGCCTCAGCCAATCTACCCCAATCCACTCTAGTTTACTTTACTCCACTCCAATCTACCAACCCTACCCCACTCCAATCTACTCCCCTCAATTCTATCCCAGCCTATCCCAATCTACCCCACACCACTCTATCCAACTCCACTCCAACCTACTCCACTACAATCCACCTACTCTACTCCAATCTACAGCAATCTACCCCACTCCCATCTCACTCCAATCTACCCCACTCCACCCTAATCTACTCAACTCAACTTAAATCTACACCATTTCACTCCAATCTAGCCCACTCCACTCTAATCTAGCTCACTCTAATCTCCCCCACTCTAATCTACCCCAATTCTTGCCCCGCCCCCTGAACACCGCTGAAAGAGCCTGCCTGCTGTCTGTTCTGTGGGAGACATTTGCTGACCTGCGAGCGTGAGCTCTGTCCGTGTGAGGTCCTTCTTGCTGGGGCAGCTTTTCCCGACACCAGACCTCGCGGAACCCGCTCCGCGGGTCCCGCTTCGCCCCTGTGCCTGGGCGCATCGTTCTTGCTCACTGTGACCGGGGGATTGCTGGAACTGCGGAGAGCAGGGCTGCGAGCGCCAGGTGAGGATCAGGGACTCCATTGCCCAGGAGTCCCTGCGCTGACATCATCCCCTGCACCTGGACGCTCTCCCTGCTTGCCCCGCCCCCTGAACACCGCTGAAAGAGCCTGCCTGCTGTCTGTTCTGTGGGAGACATTTGCTGACCTGCGAGCGTGAGCTCTGTCCGTGTGAGGTCCTTCTTGCTGGGGCAGCTTTTCCCGACACCAGACCTCGCGGAACCCGCTCCGCGGGTCCCGCTTCGCCCCTGTGCCTGGGCGCATCGTTCTTGCTCACTGTGACCGGGGGATTGCTGGAACTGCGGAGAGCAGGGCTGCGAGCGCCAGGTGAGGATCAGGGACTCCATTGCCCAGGAGTCCCTGCGATGACATCATCCCCTGCACCTGGACGCTCTCCCTGCTTGCCCCGCCCCCTGAACACCCTCCTCTATTATCAGGAGCAGCTCTTCCCGTGGCGCGGGAGCGCGCCGGGAGAAGCCCGGGACAAGGGCGGGACCGTCTGTGTCCGTCCGGGGCTGAAGGTGGCTGGGCTGGGCCCATTCTCTTTCGCCAGCTCTTTTTCGTTAGTAGCTGAGCCAAGGATTAGATCACCACCATGCCCTCACCTGCACTATGTGAAACTCCAACAATGGAGGGGGGAAACAGCACTGGGACTTTGGATAAGTATGTTAAATCTGCCAAGGGAGAAGGGGGTAAAGAAAGCTCCCTGGAGAAGCGTAGGGCAGAACGCCGCCGCTCCATCGAAACCTTGAAAACTAGACCCCTCAGTGAGATAACTCCCTATCCCATCTCCCAAGAGGAAGGTATCCCTAATGTTAGTTTGGACCTATTAACTCAAGATGGCGTCCCCCTACTGCTAAGGGATACTATCATCACCCAGGGTACACTGCCCGATGAGATTACGGAGGCCATACCACCCTTAACCTCTACTAATAAGGTTGTCGATCTGGCTACCCAAACCCCCCCTCCTTTAAATAAAACCAAGAAAAACAAATCCAAACACACTGTAGTGGTAGAAATGCATGGCCCCCCACCAAGTAAGCGTAGAAGACAGACGACGAAGGGACAGGGGAAAACCAAAACTTCCTACTTAGATTTTGGTAAAAAACATAAGCCTGTACTTATTCCCACTGGGGTCAGAGATAATGCGAACACTATCTCTACCAAGGATACAAGGGCTACCACTGCTGTCACGAGCAGTGACTCAACGGCTAACGCACCCAATGAAGCTCCCCCCTTATTTCTTCAGGGACCTTAGATTTTCTATTACGTTCACTTTTGCAGCCCATCAGCGAAAGCCTGAAAAAAGTAGAGAGTAGACTTACCATCCTAGAGGCAACTCTAATTACCCTGAATACCATGGTCAGTAAGCAGACCAGTACCATGGGGTCCAATCCACCTAAAGGAGCTCTCCCTAACAAACAAAATCTCCCTCCCCAAGCAGGAGAATCACAGCGCGCAAATGTGGGAGCATCACAGGGCGCTACCACTGTCCCCCCCTTACAGTCACTTATGGCCATTTCAATCCCGACCCCACGAAGTATCCCAAACATTATGCCTCCTCAGCTAACAGATCCGGCCCTTCCCAATCTAGACCCTGGTATAAATCATGGATTTCCCCCCATTGCTAGCATTCCCTCGTCCCCCCCCAGCTATCCCGCTCAAAGACCGCGGAGACCAGATCTGCCACCGGAAGCCAACACTCTTATGGTAGTCTTAGCGGGTGCCCCCTCTTTACGAAGGGGCGAAAACGAAGATTTCCAATCCCTTAAAAGGAGAGTCATCAAATGGCTCAACTGGAATAGACCCCTACCACAACACTTGAACAATGAGATTGTTATGGTTAGAAGGGTGCCATGGTTGGGGAAGACGAGGAAAACAATCATGGGGGATTGTATAATGGTGACTTTCAGGGACCCCGGCACTGTTCTACACATCTGTGCTGGCTCAAACAGATCATTGGATTCCACCATACAGACCTTGCCAGTTTCCTTCTTTTTTCCACCTACCCGTATGTACGATGATCGGCCACAAGGAAACTGGACAAGGGTGGAACGGAGACCAAGATACAGAGATCATGTCCGATGTCCAAATTACCAGCCACCTGAAATACCCTATTTTCATTTGAACCGCTTCAACTGTTTGAGCGGGCTTGATGGGGTTGATTGACTGTCCACAAACAACCCTGCGACCGGGGATATTGGTCCTTGTAATCTCCCTGAGCCACTTGAATCGGTTTTGGACAATGTTCTTGATGGAACAACTGGTGCAATATCTGGAACTGTTACCCCCCATTCTCCCATCTTGGCAACTCCAACCATCGAACAACTGAGACTAATTTGCTGGAACGTAGTCGGACTAGCCAACAAGCTGGCTGACCAAGATTGGGAAACCTATATTGAGACGGGGGATGTTTGCATGTTCCAGGAGACCTGGGCAAGGGAAGATTATGGGCACAAAGGTTATCAGTCATTTTTCATCCCGGCCAGGTGGGAGGGCAAAGGTCGTCCCTCAGGAGGGCTCACAACCTGGGTGGCATCCCACCTAGGTTGTGAGGCCACACGGTTACCGGTCCCCTCCAATGACATCCTCGTGGTTCTATTGTCTTGGCCAAATCTTGCGAAACTTGTCCTAATAAACATCTATTCTAGGCCAGTTGGAATGGCCAGGGAATCGTCCACTTTAGATGAACTTTCGGATTATTTATCCGAATTCCCAAGTGATCTACCCTTTGTAGTAGGAGGGGACCTAAATTCCCATTTCGAGCCACTACCTGGCTTGCTAGAGGGTTTCCCAATGGAGGAAGAGGCTAGGTGGTCTGTGCCCGCGGTAGAAGCTCCCCCCCGAAGGCATGGACTCCTGTAGCATTGCAGATCACAGCCCTTGCCCTGAAGTTTGGAATTAGAGCCTGTAATGGGCGTATTAGATCTGACATACCCAGCAGAACCACCTACAATAGAGTGGGAAGAGAATCTCGCTTGGATTATGTCTTGGTACAGATAGCAAATTGGCCGGCTATCCGGGACTTTAGGGTCAGGGAAAGGCTAGACAGGGATCACAATGCCCTTGAACTTGACCTCACCCACCCCGGGCGCCGAACCCACACGGCATCAGGGGAGGGGATCCAACCTGAACTTCTACTGGAAAACAACAGGAGAAGGATCAGGTGGGAACAACTGGCCTCAAGTGAGGAACAACTCCTGAGGCTTTATGCAGGGATAATACCCATCTTGGAAACTGTGGGAGACTTGGCTACCAATGTGGGAATTAAGGATTTACAGGCCAAATTACATCAGGCCCATGAGGATCTCATAAAGGCTGTGGCCCCCGTCCTCTTCAGTAACGTGCAGAACTCAAGGAAGGGGCAGCCATGTAAATCCTCATGGTACAACGCAGCCTGTAGAAGAGCAAAGGGGGAACTCCTTAGAGCAATCAAGGAGGGTCTAGGCGGGGAACAGCTAAGAGAACGAAGATGGGCATACAAAAAACTTATCGCCCACGCCAAAACTGAATGGGAAGAGAGTCAGTGGGAAGAGCTCACTAAGTCCTTAGCGACACAGGACCACCGAATGTTTTGGAGAATAGTAAGTGGGGGGGCGGGGAATCTACACTCGGCAATTGAGCCGAATATCGCACCGGAGGTGTGGCAGACACACTTTCAATCCCTTTACAGCTCTGAACCGGGAGAACCCACCACTGACACCGGTGTTGGTTGGCCTGATTATGAGGGAGACCCAATAACACTGGGCGAGGTTAGGGTTGCAATAGCAGGACTTACCTCGGGAAAGGCGCCAGGATTGGACGGCATACCCGGGGACCTGTTTAAGCAGGAGCCCAATGTTTGGGCGCCCTATCTTGCCACGTTGTTCAATGGAGTCCTCAGCGGTATGAAAATCCCTAGTACTTGGCTGGGGGCGGAGGTGGTCCCCATTTTTAAAAAGGGCTCGCCTCTTCTCCCAGCCAACTACAGACCAATCAGTTTAATTGATGTGGCGCAGAAGCTGTTTGGCAGGGTATTGTTGAATCGGCTCCAAGAATGGGCAGAAGAGTTGGGTGTCCTTAGCCCGTATCAGGCGGGATTTAGAAAGGGTGTTTCCACGGTGGACCAGGTTTTTCGATTGAATATTATTTACTGGAGGGCAGCGGTATTCGAAGGCGGCAGCCTATACACAATTTTTGTGGATTTGCGGGCCGCGTTCGACTTGGTGCCCAGAGGGAAGCTGTGGAGCGTCTTGGCCGAGATGGGGGTTCCTCCGGACATCCTGATAATCTTGCAGAGACTGCATGAAAATAATTATGCTCGAGTGAGGTGCGGGAGGTCTGGGGCTTTGACTGATAGATTCCCCGTTGACCGAGGGGTTAGACAGGGTTGTGTGCTGGCACCGACCCTGTTCTGCCTCTTTGTCAACGGGGTGATCGCCCACCTAAATGCAACTGAATACACTGACGCCCCCAGACTAAACGGCAGCAGGGTCCCTGCAATCATGTTTGCAGATGATACCCTGCTGCTGTCTAAAACCCCAATGGGGATACAGAGGATCCTCGATTCATTTGTGGCCTTTTGCACTGACAGAGGCTTAGAAATTAATGTGGCCAAAACTAAGTTTATGGTTTTGAACCCTAGTCATAAATTGCGCCCAAATCCGCTATTGGGAGCCTCACGGCTCGAGAGAGTTTCAACCTTTGAATACCTTGGTGTAACTCTCAATGAAACTATGTCTTGGGGATCACACCAGAGCAGGGCCAATCTAAAATTGATACAGACCACAGGGGGTATTATGCGGATGTTAAATGGTTCCACATACCGACCATTGGGGTCGCTCACCCAGATCTACAAAGCGCAAGCCAGGGGTGCTACTATGTATGGGGCAGAACTGTGGGGACACACATCATGTCGCAATCTGTCTTTAACAGA
This sequence comes from Lissotriton helveticus, assembly GCF_964261635.1. NCBI lineage: Eukaryota > Metazoa > Chordata > Amphibia > Caudata > Salamandridae > Lissotriton > Lissotriton helveticus. The sequence continues at coordinate 236,591,395 of NC_136071.1, read as the reverse complement.
GAACAAATTCATCAGACAGATAGTCGCACTTCCACCCAGCACCCCGCTCCTCCCTCTGAGGTTAGATCTGGGTTTGCGCCCCATAGCCGACGAACTAGGCTTGAGACCTATAGCCTTCTGGCGAAGGCTGTGGAGTAGTAACGAACTCCTCGCCTATAGGGCGGAACTAATGGAGCTATTGACCCACCCGAAAGCGCTATTGTTCCCCTAGATAAAATACATTCAAAATTCTTGTATAGAACTGGGGTTCCCCGACCTTTGGTCTAACCCTGCTAATGCCTCATTAAATATCTCAAGGAAAGGTCTGGCTAGTGCTTATCATGAACATAAATTAGCCATGGCCTTAGACAGTCAGTCTGAAGGGTCACTAACTTCCGTCTTTGTGCAAAGCAAGGATTTGTACAGGCAGGAGAGAGTTTTAGATGCCGTCTCTCCCGTGTTGGCCAGGAAGCTGTTTCTCCAATGGAGATACGGCACACTGCCTTTACGATCCTTCACTAGTTCCTGGTCATCGCCTCCCTCCACCAAGCAATGCCCGGCTTGCACTGCGGCAGAGGAAAGTGATTTACACGTGGTTTTGTTTTGCCCAGCTTATAAGGCAGCGAGGAGATACTGGCTCTTACCATTGATCAGAAATCTGGGTGGCAGGGAGTACCTCCCAATGTACAGAATCTTAAAAACCGATCTTTCCAGTTTAACTGTATTCGCACTAGCAAAGTTCCTCACTAATGTTTGGCACACTCGCACTCGCATTTTGAAGATGCAGGCTCCCTCATAATTTTTAAGTTCACAGTTTTTAAAGTAGTTTTATAGTATGCAATTTTAAGGTTTATATTGTCATTGATTATGTGTGATGATTTTATAGTGATTATTCATGTTTTATTGTATATCTTTGAGGGCCAATGGCTGAAATAAAGATTGGAATGGTAATTCTCCCAATCTCCCCCACTACACTCTAATCTACCCCACTACACTACACTACACTCTTCCTCAATCTATCTCACTTGACTCCAATTTCGATTCCACTCCGATCTATCCAACTCCACTCTACCCCACTCCACTCTACCCCAATCTACCGAACTCCAATCCACCCAATGAACCCCACTCCATTCTGCTCTATCCAATCTACCCTACTCCTCTTCATTCCATACTACCACATGCCACTCAAATCAACACCACTCCAGTCCAATCTAACCCACTTCACTCAAATCCACCCCATTTCACCCCATTCCAATCTACATAATCGTACTCCACCTCAAACAACCCTGCTCCAATTTACCCCATCCAATCCGCCTCAGCCAATCTACCCCAATCCACTCTAGTTTACTTTACTCCACTCCAATCTACCAACCCTACCCCACTCCAATCTACTCCCCTCAATTCTATCCCAGCCTATCCCAATCTACCCCACACCACTCTATCCAACTCCACTCCAACCTACTCCACTACAATCCACCTACTCTACTCCAATCTACAGCAATCTACCCCACTCCCATCTCACTCCAATCTACCCCACTCCACCCTAATCTACTCAACTCAACTTAAATCTACACCATTTCACTCCAATCTAGCCCACTCCACTCTAATCTAGCTCACTCTAATCTCCCCCACTCTAATCTACCCCAATTCAATGTGCTCCACTTTTCCCCTGTCTGCCCCACTCCACTCCAATCTAATCTAATATATCCCAATGCAATCTACCCCAGTCAACCCCAATATATCCCAATTCAATCTACCCCACTCCAATCTACCATGCAAATCTACCCCACTCCACTCTACCCCAATCCGCCCCTCTCCATTTCGCCCACCCACTCCATGCCACTAACTTGTAGCCATGCTGAACAGCTACCACACTGGCGTGCAACATGGGTACAAAAACACGGTCGCATAGGCGAGATCTATTGGCTTTGTCAATGCTTGTTATGTTTTGCAAAGCACAGTTCGGCACAATTAAATCAAATGATTTGTATGCAAACACGACTCAAAATAACCTAAAATCAGTAGGGTAAAGCTCTTATACACAAGAGCCTTCCAAGAAAATGTTTTGTAGACAGATTGTCACGGGTTGCCAAGAGGTGACAGTGGGTCGCAGGAGTTGTTTTGGTATATTCAGGGTGAAAGTCTCTGCAGACTTTCCTCTGGCGGGAACGAGATCCAGCCGGTCTGCTCCTGCACAGAACTGTACCAGGAGAAGTAATTAGGCCGGAAAGAACTTCCGCAGACTTTATGGCTGCTTTCTGAGAAATCTCTGCGCCTGCCCGCTGCGCCCCCGAGAGCTGGCAGTCCGGCCTGTGTGGCCTCCGTGAGTCACGCCGCCCACAGCGCGGGAGAATCGAGCTGTGTTCGAAACTGGTCTGTTGACATTGTTTACAATGCACCCGTCACCTTTAATTATCTGCGCACTTTATTTATTTGTCTATTTTATTTTTCGGATTTTTATTAGCGCCAACTAGACCTGAAGGGCGCCAGAGCGCTTCACATGAGAACCTTTTCAATACATAAGTCCTTTTGTTTCGTTGCATCGCATTCTGCCCCAGATACTCAAACAAATGAGCCTTAGAGCCAGTCAGGTTTGAGTGACAGGTGAATAAATATAAACAATGGACGTCAGTCGATTTGCTTAAAACATTGCGTGTAGCAGACATGACGACATGCAACCTTTGACTCTCAGATATCACAGGGTTGACCCCTTGACCCACCAGCAGCTGCTCCACAGCCTCCTATTTGCTGCTGCCTTCACTACCCTCAGCAAGGCCGGTGCCAGAGGTTTCAAAGGAGTACCATGGTGGTAGACAGGAGTGGCTCAACATAAAGGAGGTCAATGGCCATGAAGGTTTCTCTAATGTCTTATGGGAGATGCTAGCTAAGGCATAGCTGTAGATCCAACCTAGAGAAGCAGACGCATAAGCACAGCTTAGCAGATGCCCCAAAAGGCATACCTGTAGATCCCACTGTAAGAAACTGACGTCTAAGAACAGCTGAGCAGGTACCCCAAAAGGCATACCTGTAGATACCGCCTTAAGAAACTGAAGTCTAGGGACAGCTTAGCAGATGCCCCAAAGGCATACCTGTAGATAACACCGTAAGAAGCTGACGCCTAATGACAGCTGAGACGATGCACCAGGAGGCATACCTGTAGATCCTACCGCAAGAAGCTGACATCTCAGGACAGCTTTTCCGATGCACCTCAAGGCATACCTGTAGATACCACCATAAGAAGCTGACGACTAGGGACACCTGAGACGGTGCACCGGGAAGCATACCTGTAGATACCACCATAAGAATCTGACGTCTAAGGATAGCTTAGCCGGTTCACCGGAAGGCATACCTGTAGATACCACTGTAAGAAGCTGACGTCTAAGGACTACTTAGCCAGTGCACCCAAAGGAATACCTGTAGATTCCACCGTAAGAAGCTGACGACTAGGGACACGTGAGACGGTGCACCGGGAGGCATGCCTGTAGATACCACCATAAGAAGCTGATGACTAGGGACATCTGAGACGGTGCACCGGGAGGAATACCTGTAGATACCACCATAAGAAGCTGACGTCTAAGAATAGCTTAGCCGGTGCACCAGAAGGCATACCTGTAGATACCACCATAAGAAGCTGACGTCTAAGGACAGCTGAGACGGTGCACCAGGAGGCATACCTGTAGATACTACCATAAGAAGCTGACGACTAGGGACACCTGAGACGGTGCACCGGGAGGCATACCTGTAGATACCACCATAAGAAGCTGACGTCTAAGGATAGCTTAGCCGGTGCACCGGAAGCCATACCTGTAGATACCACTATAAGAAGCTGACGTCTAAGGACAACTTAGCCAGTGCACCCAAAGGCATACCTGTAGATTCCACCGTAAGAAGCTGACGCCTAAGGACAGCTGAGACAGTGCACCAGGAGGCATACCCGTAGATACCACTGTAAGAAGCTGATGCCTAAGGACAGCTGAGACAGTGCACCAGGAGGCATACCCGTAGATACCACCGGAAGAAGCTGACGTCTAAGGACTGCTGAGCTGGTGCACCTAAAGTCACAGCTGTAGATACCACCATAAAAAGCTGAAGTCTAAGGACAGCTGAGCTGGTGCACCAAAAGGCTTAGGTGTAGATACCAATAAAGGATCAGATGTCTATTGATGGCTTAGTAGATTTAATCTAAGGCACAGCTGTATATCCCACCTACAGGAGCAGACATCTAACCAAAAAGGACTACTGAGGAAGAAGGCTTTTGGATGACCACACAGTCCAGTGCTTCATTCCCGATTTATTGCGCCTTGTGTTGTTTTTTGGTTCCTCTTATCGATCTATTCTCCTGTCTTTCCACACTTTAAAGTGGATTACGTGTCATTTAAAAATTGTGCAAATAACCTACATATCACAACCATTGACCCAGATTGCAACACTAATGTAAAGGAGACATATGCGATATAGGCTTCTTTCAACTATTCGCCGCAATGTTGTACATGTGACTGACCCCACAGTGATGAAGCAAAGCATTTTATTAAAGGCCACTACCCAAGCGAGGTGTCAACAATGCTAATGAGCTCGTAAACTGACACAACTGGTACCCTTACGTAGAGGCAAATTCTAGAACGCAGTAACTCACAAGGTTTGGAAATATCTAAAACACATAAACCATGTATGTTGCAACCATGAAGGTTATCATTGAAACCTGTGACTCAGCTTCCCTTTTCACCTTCAAAGTCCATGTTGATGGTATCTTTGGGTCTGGCTCGGTGGTCCCCCGAAATGTCTCCTGTTAACTTTTCTCCAAATAATTACTGGGAACTGAGGTGGAATTAATGGGGAATTAAGGTGGGATTTTTGGGTTCCCCTAAGAAATTAATAATTACCGGTTGAATCAGTAATCTTGGTCTTCATTCCGCAGTAATTCCGTATGTTTCTCTGATGTTTTACCCATAGACTCCATCTTACTAGGCGCTGTCTTCTAGTGAAAAACCACCAGATCTAAGTTACATCAGATCTTTTAATTGCTTGTAATTGCTTCTGCCCCATCAGAATTAAAAAGCTCATCGGAATGAGGAGTGTTATGTAATATAAGCATATTTTTCTGTAATACCTAGATGTATTCTTTGTGTACACAACTAGCATCCTACTAGCTGCTTCAGTGCCAGAACCCAAAGTATAATAGCAAAAGTGCTACTGAGAGAATTGTGGCAATGAGGAGAATCTTTCTCTGGTAAAGATGCTCTTCTGTCTCTTACATGTTTGGTCCAAAAACATTGTCCTTTACTTGAATCATCACCATTACAATTTGACTTGTACAGCCCACTCCCACTCAGGAGTTATCATTGTTCATTGTAATGATGTTGCAATACTGTTATGACAATTAAAAGTAGGGGGCGTGGCTTGTGACTAGGCAAGATGGCCGCAGCTTAGGTGAGCTCCGAGGTCCTCGAGATCCCCCACCAAAATCCGACCAGTTATCCTGCCCATTTTAAGCGCTTACTGCGCATATTCTCTTACCGGAATACGTCCGGACCAAGCGGCACCGACCGGCGTTCTCCGCGACCCACCTCAGGCGGAGATACGCCATGAAGAATTCTGCGGCCTACTCATCCAGCCGAAGCCGGGGACTCGAGTAGCTCCTGGACCCGGAAGCCGACACCACTGTTGATGGGCTCGCCCTCTGTGACCGCATCAAGACCATCCTGCCCATTATAAGCGCTTCCTGCGCATATTCTCTTACCGGAATTCGTCCGGACCAAGCGGCACTGACTGGCGCTCTCCGCGACCCGGCTCGGCCGGAGATACGCCGTGAAGAGTGCTGCGGCCTACTTGTCCAGCCGAAGCTGGAGACTCGAGTAGCTCTGGGAGCCGGGAGCCGGCACCACTGTTGATATGCTCGCCCTCCCTGACCGCATTAAGACAAGGCACACAGCGGGAGCAACGGCAGCACGAGCACCGGAGGCGCCGCACATGGACGTCTTGCCACGGGGCCCCTCATCGTCTGGTCATTGACCACGGACCATCTGCACTGGCCGGTCACCCCATTAACACTGAAGGCAGCGAGAAGTGATCTGCGGCCGATTCGGGGCCGACCGGGACCCGCCACTCAACCGCCCACTGGGCCCGGATCAAGACACGGTCAACAGCGAGACACACGGTGACACGACTACTGGTAGTGACACGACGGAGCATCCTGTCACTGGGGCCAATATCTCCATGGCATCAACTGCGGCATCAGGGTGCTGAAGGTAACCCCTAATATAACGTGGGCGAGGGCAGTGAACTGTGACCGGTCTTCTGGATACCGGGTTCAACCAAGCACTCAACGCCCCCCCCCCCCCTCCAGAAGGGCAAAAAGCGAGCGCTGGCATAGGGGCTCAGTGACATACTGGTGGCGCGAACAGTGAATACGGGACCCAGGGGGCGCGGACCCACAACCTCCCCACGGCACACCCCCCCGGCCCAGCAGGGACGAGGGACAACCACAAGCAACTAGTAGTGCCCAGCGGGCAGCACCCAGAGAGGACAAAAGTGGACACCAGGCTTTGGCACCGTGAGAGGACAATCATGAGTGGTAGAGGAGTGAAGGGTCACTTACAGGCCCCAAGATTGGACAAATATGCCTATCATAAAGAGGGAGGCGACGCGACGAAAGGGGCGACGTCGCAATCATCCACACAGTCATCACCCCCCCCGGGGAGACCCTGGGGAAATCACCTTGAAAGATGTCATGGCGACGCTGCAAGTAATGCAGACCTCGATGGGCACAATATCTACTGATTTCTCCTTCATGCGTGCAGATCTCGCGAAGGTGACAGACCGCCTAGGGGAAGTGGAGAAAACAACAGCGGAGCTCTCGGCGGGTACAGCGGATCTCCAGAACAGACTGCACAAATTGGAACAAGACAACACAACGCTTAAAGCAAAGCTGGACGACCAGGAAGGCAGATCCAGACGCAACAATGTACGCTTGGTTGGTGTACCAGAGACGGCAGGGGACCCGGCCCTCGACCTCTTCGTAGAAGACCTCATACAAAACCAACTGAAGCCACGTGGCTTATCGAAATATTTCTCAGTGGAACGGGCCACTGAGTACCAGGAGGGAAGCCGCGACCGGGGAAGCCGCCACGGCCCATCTTGGCGCGCATTTTCAATTTCCGAAACCGAGACGCCATCTTGCAAGCGGCACGAATAACCCCTCCGATCCGGATCGACAACTCTGAAGTCACCTTCTATCCGGACTATACAGCAGCGGTGGCACAACAGCGACGGTACTATGTAGAAGTCAAGCAGGAGCTACGGAAAAGAGAACTCAAATACTCCATGATCTTCCCAGCGCGACTCAGAGTTGAATCCGAGGGAAAGGCTTGGTTCTTCGAATCCCCAGAAGAGGCGAGGGAATGGCTGGAGGGCTGGCGACCGGAAAGAGGTCCGAGAAACAGAGGAGCGCCCCGAGGGGCACCAGATGAAGGTGCCCAACGATCACCAGAGGACCACTGACAGGAACTGACCTGAAGGACTCTATCCAGCCCGTGAGGACACCAAGGGACTGATCTATTCCTCACTGGAGTCAATCATTGCAGTCCGCGCAGGACGGACTAACTTTAATGGGTGGTGGGGAGATACTTGATCTCATTGTCATTGATATGGGCAGAGACTTTGAACGGCCACAACTGAATACAATGAGAAGACGGCGAGAGGTAGGAGCTATCGAACCTAATATGCACTTATGGGACTGACTCCGACTGAGGGACTGTGGAGGGTCTGGGAGGTCTCATCCTCCCGAGTTATGCAAGTTACAGGGGAATGTACGCACTCTGCTCAGTTGGGGAGGTGGTCAGGTTTGGATCCACCGGGCAGGGAGGCAGGGAGGCAGGGAGGGGGGTGGGGGATTTTTCAGTTTTGCATCGGGTGGGGAGGTGGGGAGGTGGGTGGGAGGTTCGGACTTTGAAAGTCCTTGTTGGTTATGTTACCAGTTGATTGCTCTTCAATCTCTCCATGAATGCATAGCAATGTCACTACGGGATACACTCAAGCGAACACACAGTTTAGGTCTAACACTAGGTTTGCTACCCGTGCATTTCTTCTTTCCTGTACTGCTGTCGGTTACGTGAGCGATTCTGGCACCACCCACACGGGCGAGTCCAGCGGGGGCTGCCCTTCATTTGGCATCACTGCAGTGCAGGCACAACATTATATGTTCACACGGTACACTCATACTCTATGGCGAATAACGGAGTGGTGGAATACGGTTCCCAACGGGTCACAATAGAGTCTCCCCCCTGCAAATCATCTCATGGAACGTAAATGGACTAGGGCACAAAATAAAAAGAGGACTGGTCCTGCAGTACCTAAAACGGAGGGCCCCGGCTGTAGCTATACTCCAAGAGACGCACTTGATGGGATCAGCCTGTAAGGCGCTGAATCGTTGGGGCTATAAAATGGTCGCGCATGCAGAGTTCTCCTCAGGGTCACGCGGGGTTGGTATACTAATACACAAAAGCTACCCACTGATAATTAAAGACACTTGGACGGATGACCAGGGACGCTTCGCGGCCATAGCCTGTCAATGGGAGGGACTCAATTATAACATTCTGTCAGTATAAATTCCACCGGCATTGCACCAGAGTGCATTCCGAGACCTCGGTAAATTCCTGCTCGGTCTCCCAAAGGGGGAACTCATTATAGGAGGGTTTTTTACGCAGTAATAGACGCTTCCGTCGATCGCAATCCTCCCCGAGACCCTACTAGACCTAATCAGGCCTTTAAAGAATTTCTAGATGTGATGGGACTAACGGACATGTGGAGACTTAAGCACCCCACAGAGCTCCAATACACATTCCACTCTGGTGCACACAACAGTCTTTCCCGCATAGACTACATGCTAACATTAGCGGTCCCCCTCAAAAAAGTGATATCGATAAAACACCTACCGAGAGGGATCTCGGATCACTCCCCGGTTCAACTCACTTACACGACCCACCTCCCCAGAAGACAGAGACTCTACCCTATTTATCCAGGTTATTTTAAAAATCACAAAATAGCTAAAGCATTAGCAACCGCCACCGACCACTATTTTGCGTAGAACCTGACATCAGTTAGTTCACCCTCCATCCTCTGGGAGGCGTACAAAGCAATCATTAGAGGGCAGGCTGTATCCACTATCACTAGGCATAAAAGGGAGCAAAGAGAAAACCTTGATTTATTGGAGGTAGCGGTGCAGAGAGCCGAAACGGCACATGCATTGGACCTGACCGCGGTAACCACCCACACCCTAGCGATGGCGTCTCAAGAATACAAAGCATACGCGGAGGACATGGCAAAAACTAGATATACTGACATAGTACACAGAGTATACAAATTAGGAGATAAAACGGGAAGAATGCTCGCGTGGTTAGAACGGAGGGAAAAAGCAGACAGATGGATAGCCCAACTCACTCTAGCAGACGGCTCAACAACCACTGACCCCCGGCTCATAGTAGAAGAACTGGCCACCCACTATGAAAAGATATATACCCCACGGGGCACGATGACCGACGAGGATTGCAGAGGATTTTTAGATAGCATACCACTGACCGCACTCTCACCAGAAGATACACAAGCACTAGAATAAGATTTAGCACTGGAAGAGGTGGGGAAGGCGCTGGCGGCACTCCACACTGGCAAGGCGTTGGGGCCAAATGGCCTCCCGATAGAACTCTATAAAAGACTCTCGCAAAGAGTTACCCCTCATCTCCTTTCCATGTACAATGAGTGCCTGTCACACGGTACACTCCCTAGAGATCAGAGATTGGCGACTATCGTGGCCATCCACAAACCTGGAAAACCTCCGGAACAGACATCCTCCTACCGTCCGATATCGTTAATAAATGCAGAGGCCAAAATTTTAGCAAAATTACTAGCACTCCGGCTACAACCGCATCTCACAACCCTAGTCCACCCGGATCAGTCCGGCTTTATGCCCGGGCGCAATACCTCTCTCAATTTAAGACGCCTTAATGGGGTGCTACACCGCATTCCACAGCTGCGGGAAGATGCGGCCATTCTTTCCTTAGACGCCACAATGGCATTTGACCTGGTTGAATGGCCTTTCCTATACGCAGTACTTCAAAAGATGGGGTTCGCCCCAACAATTCTGCGGCTGGGTTAAGTTATTATACACGGCACCTCTGGCCCAAGTTGTGGCTAATGGGCATATTTCAAGGGAGTTCGCACTGGGGCGCGGTACACGACAATGGTGCCCGTTGTCCCCGCTCCTTTTCGCACTCATATTAGAACCATTGGCGACCAAAATTCGGAACGAACCACTCATCCGCGGAATTACATGGGAGCAGGGCTGGGAAGACCGCATATCACTTTATGCCGATGACGTTTTGATCTATCTGATGTCCCCCACAGAGTCCTTACAGGCACTAATGGACGTACTCCCTGCAAATGGGGAGGTCTCGGGGTACACCATTAACTGGGCAAAATCACTACTGTATGTATTACAAGGCCAACTATCGACACTACCCCCCAACTGCACATTACAAACAGTGACTAGAGGGTTCAAATACTTGGGCATCTATGTCACCCTGGAACATTCCCTATTCATAGAGGAAAAACTAATGAAACCCCTCCAGAGACTCAAATCAGATGTCATACATTGGAGAGCTCTCCCGCTGACGCTCTTGGGAAGGGCCGCTCTTTTCAAAATGCTCGCACTCCCCAGATTCCTCTATGCGCTCCACAATACACCGTTCCTGGTCCCTCTTTCCTACTTCAAGGCTATTGACGCGGAAGGGTCCTCCTTGATGTGGGATAGGAAACCAGCCCGGATATCCCAGGCCAAACTGGTGCACAGCTGGTACGACGGAGGCACTGCCTTACCGAATGTTAAACTATTACTGGGCGGCACAACTGATGGTCGTTAATCAGTGGTTGCACGCTCCACAACATGACCCAGCATACAGACTGGATAGAAGTACACTTCCCGTGGAACACTTGATGAAGGCCCTCTATACGAACAAAAAACGACATACACTTACAGACCCAACAGAACACACGATCAACATTTGGCATGTGGCACAGAGGGCCCTGGGCTGGGAGGGAGTGCTCACGGTGGCTACCCCCCTTTGGGAAACAAGCCGCCTAGGTACTCTGGCTAACACCAAGGGCTTCAGGCCATGGGACCTCATCGGTATAACAAAAATAGGAGACCTGTGGATTAAGGAGGAGGTCATATCATTTGCTGCCCTGCAAGAGAAATATGGAATGGCAGACACCGAACTATATAGATACATTCAAGTCCGACACGCGCTCCAGAGTGCAATCCCGACAGGCACTAAGCTAGCTGACTCATCTCCCCCTGAAGACAGACTACTTACTGACCATTTGGACAAAAAAGCTATCTCACAAACATATCGTAAACTTGTCAACAATCTCCCAGACCCTATGGTTGTCTAACGCAGTAAGTGGGAGGTGGAGCTGGGGGACATAGACGACACAGGGTGGATGGATGCACTGGCATCGGCTATAGAGGCGGCTATCCCATCAAGGCTGAAATTAATACAACTTAAAGTGCTACATCAAGTATACTACTCACGCACCCTACTCCACAAGTTGGGACGGGCACCGGACCCGCTCTGTCTAAGAGGCTGTGGCATGGCGGGAACATTCTTTCACACCATATGGGAATGCCCTAGAATACAAACATACTGGGAACACATACTGGCGGGTGAGGCAGATGTCCAACTAGACCCCGGATGGTGTCTCTTAAATATTTGGCCCCCTACAGACCTTAGCCTGGGACTCCAGACCTGGGCTACGCTCGGATTAGCCATCGCAAAGAGGAACATTGCGAAAAATTGGGGTTCCGGAACAGTGCCCACACAGACACAGTGGGAAAACTACATGGACGTGGCGATGGTGGCAGAAAGGGTGGTCTATACACACAGGGGATGTCCCAAGAAGTGGTCTAAAGTTTGGGAGAAATGGAATGAATCCCGGGGACACATTTGCGACCCGCCCCAGCTGTCAACGGCCCATGAGCATAGTCCATGAGAATAAGATATACTGGTACAGCGTACCTAGAATGGTTCGTGAAGGGATGCCAGGGGAAGGAATGAGGTCTCGACATTACTCCATGTACGCCGCCAGAACAAGCTGTACTAGCTGCTTTCCATGTTTAGCGTTGTATAAGATGTTAAAATGTTTTGGCCTGGAATCCGGGTGGCACAATTGTACTGCAGTGGGAGGATGTGTTGGAGGGGGTGCCGGGAAAGTAATCATTAATGATACAAGAGACTGTAGCTGACACTGCCTCACTCGGACAATGGAGAACTCGCTTGTATATTCCCTAACTGTCAATGGAGAGAACTGTTATGGGTTGATGACATGATTCATGCAAACAAATGTATAATTCTGAAGTGCAAATGCAAAATAAAAAGTTTAATAAAAAAAAAAAGTAAACAGTTTTGTAACATGTGTACAAAAGAAATTTCACTGAAAATAGATGTCCCATTCTATATGTGCGAATACCACACACTTACCTTTCCAGATCTTGGACCCATAATGAGAAAGTATTGGTCGTCCCATCATCAGGTGTATGATCAATGGCTTTAAACAGCACAAACTAAAATTCACAAAAATGTAAAATGGAGAACAGAAGTTTGAAGATCTCAAGTTGGTGAATCATGTGTTGAAGAAATTTCAATATGTTAATAAACATGTTGCCATGAACATGTTGAGATTTACATGTAAAAATATACTGGTTCAAAATGGAATCCCATGTCCTTTATATCAAGTAACAAGTAACGTTTTACAATTCTTAAAGCATTAAGAACTGTATGAGCAAAATTATTACAAAGAAAAACGACAGGGAAAAGAGTAATGAAACCAAGGGTCAAGGAAATATGTGTTCTATGTCTACTATGAGATGCAAAGGAGAGCCACGAAAAAACTATAGGAAAAAAAGTAAAGTGATGCTGGGGGGGTTGTCAGTCTAGGGCTTAAAAAATGGTTACTCTTGAGTGGACATCAGTGGCCTTGAGCAAAAAAGCCTATAGTGGTACAGGTCAGATGATAACCAGGAGGAACAGAGTGGAAGATAAAAGGAAGAACTGGGTGGTGGGGGTTATAACGTTCACACCATAAAAACGTCTTAATAAAAATACAAAAAATGAGGGGAAAGGTAGATGGGGACTGACCACCTAAAAAAAGTCACGAATAATAGGAGTAACGCAACACCTGACCAACATGAGTTTTCGCCCAGAATGAATTAGCCAGGTTGGGTTAATCAGCCTACTGAATCCCATTCATGGTGACACGTACACATAGATCTGTTCACCGCAGAGAAATAATCAGAACCAGTTTTACTAAGTGTGATTTCCTCTGGTTTCACATACAAGCACTTTGAACACCTCCGAAACCTGAGGGCCTGCAATAACAGGGTACTGTGACCTGGAGAGACAAGTAGAAATGGATGGGTATGAGCTTCTTGAGTCAGCCGACCTGGCTTAGCTTGCGATCGGTCATGTCCTTCGGAAAAAACAAGTGAAAGGTGTAGGGTAAAGGTTCAGGTTTTGGAGAGGGTAGAAGAACTTCATAAAGGTTCAGAGATTTCATTGTCAAAATCTTTACATGTTAATAAAAAACAAATTGCTTTGGTGGTTCTCGACTCTGAATTCTCCATTTGGGTGTTTATGCTGCCAATAATTTTCAGTCATGACATGGGTCCCAAACCTTAACACTGCTGTCGGCTACCACACACAGGGGCTGATAAATAAGTTGGACAGTAGTGTGGGCAGTGGTGTAGCTAGGTTGCCATGAGCTCTAGTGCAAGAATAGCAACTGGGCCCCTTGGCTAGTGTTTCATCTAAGTGTGTCATCTGCATTAGACACTCCTCAACCTCTCTAGACATAGTCTGCTTCTGCCACATAAAAAGCACTATCATTCTACACACACTATTGTATTTCCACTCCCTGCACTGCATCTCTGCAAGTCGTAGCCATAACCTTAAAAAGCATTATCAAAGCCAATAGATCTGGCTCTTGTAAAGTGCACATACACAAAGATATAACATGCAAGGACCTCACACTGCTGCCCTCACATAGGCACTCCCGCGTGCTGCTCTCACTCAGGCATATGCCTAACTCTGCAGTCGCACATCTTTAAAACTGTAGACCCCTTACCCTGCACTCACAAAAGACAATGTTCATCCTGCTTACACACATTCAGCTCCCTTACAATGTACTCACAAAACATGGGGGCTATCCTATAGTCACACCAGCACACTGCTCACATGCAGGCCCACCGCGCACTAGGAAGGAGCAGTGTCGGCACAGATGGTGGTATAGCAGGCACAGGTTGAGTGTCTACTGCATGGGTCACTAAGGGCAATTCAAAACTGTTGAGGTAAGCTACACTGAAGCCTGAATGTCGACTGAGGTTAACTAATCTCCCATCAGCCACACATACACAAGCACTGTAGACTATGCACGTCTGATCCTTGTGGGCATTTGCAGGGTCTTGAAATAAAAAAAGTCCCACTACTCTTCTGAAAAACAAGGTGGTAGTTTTCTTTGTAGTGCAAGCATTTGCTAAAAGAAATAAAGAAAAACAAAAGAAACAAGCATTGGCAAAACCAATAGGTCGACCTATGAGAGAGCTGTTGGCTCTGGCAATGTGTTTTAGCCATGTTGTACACCAATGTGATTTCTGTTCAGCATGGCTAAATGTTAGTGGCACAGTGTGTGGTGGGGTAGGTTGGAGTGGGCTAGATTAGAGTAGCGTGGAGTTGGGTAGGCTGGGGTAACGCGGAGGGGGTAGGTTGGTTTAGATTAGCGTGAAGTGGGCAGATTGGGATAGCATGAAGGGGTATATTGGTTTAGAGTAGAGTGAGGTAGAGTGGGGTAGATTATAGTGCGGTATATTGGGGTAGAGTGAGGTAGAATGGAGTGGGATAGATAACTGGGGTTCTTATCATAGGTAAGCAGCTTTCGATGTTGTCCTCTGCTTGGTGGCCTGACGCGCTGGGGATGCTGCAGGGCCCCAATCTAAAAGTGAAGAATTTAGGTATCTGGTTCAATGCAAAGTTACCGTTCGATAGATAGCCAGATCTTGAATCTAGTAGGGAAGTATTTTGGGATCTTAAAAACCGTAAAAAAAGATCCCGGGTCATCTCCCAGAGACTATAAGGAAAACAGTAGTCCAGGCCCTGATTACATCTAGGCTGAACTACTGTAATATACTGTATCTGGGAATTTCACAGTCTCGACTGGCAAGACTCCAGCGTGTTCAGAACGTGGCAGCACGTCTGCTGTTAAATCGTCCAAGGCAGTCTTCTATGGACCCTGCTATTGCTAAAATACATTGGCTGCTGGTGGGAAGAAGGCTCTCTTTAAAAGCCATATGTTACTGTTACAGAATTTCTAACAATAAAGGTCAGCGCTATCTCCATTCTCTTTTCAAATCTTATGGCCCTAGAAGGAATCTAAGATCAGCAAAAGCTCTCCTGGCCTGGATTCCTGTGGTTAAAAGAGCACACATTGGGGGATGCTCTTTTAGCTTTTTAGCACCCAGGATGTGGAATTCTCACCCCATTTCTCTCAGACAGGAAAAAAAAATCATCTTTCCGTAAAAAATTAAAAACTTCGTTATTCAGATCAATTTGATTGAGGCTGCTGGTCAGTTTTTGGATCTGTGTGTTGGAGCAAAACCTCAGCACCGGAACACTTCATTTGAAGTAGCAAGGCGCTTTATAAATTACTTTCTTCTTCTTCTTGCTATTATTATTATTATTATTATTATTATTATTATTATTATTATTATTATTATTATTATTATTATTATTAATAATTATTTTTTTTGTTAGTGGTGTAGAATGGGGTTGATTGAGTGGAAAAGAGTGGGATAGATTGGAGTAGAGTGGGGTATATTGGAGTGGGGTGGATTGGAGTGGAATTGGGTGGGGGAGATTGGAGTGAAGT
This sequence comes from Lissotriton helveticus, assembly GCF_964261635.1. Classification (NCBI taxonomy): domain Eukaryota; kingdom Metazoa; phylum Chordata; class Amphibia; order Caudata; family Salamandridae; genus Lissotriton; species Lissotriton helveticus. The sequence continues at coordinate 236,575,450 of NC_136071.1, read as the reverse complement.
GGGATACATTTTGGTGGATTGGGGTTGATAAGAGTAGATTTTTGTGGATTGCGATAGATAGAAGTGTGGTAGATTGGAGTAGGTTAGGGTAGGGTGGAGTGAGGTATATTAGGGTAGACTGGAATGGTGCAGATTGGGGAAGAATGGAGTGGGGTGAATTGGGGTAGACTGGAGTGGAGTGGGGTGGGTGGAGTGGGGCAGATTGAAGTGGAGTGGGGTAATTGGATTGGGGTAAATTGTGTGAATTAGAGTAGGGTAGATTGGAATGGAGTGTGGTAGATGGGGTACAGTGGAGTGGGGTAGACTGGGGTAGATTGAAGTAGGGTAGTTTGAAGTGGGGTAGATTGGAGTGGAGTGGAGTAGGGTAGGCTGGAGTGGAGTGGGATGGAGTGGAGTGAGTGGGGTAGAGTGGAGTAGATTGGGCTAGACTGGAATGGTGCAGATTGGGGAAGAATGGAGTGGGGTGAATTGGGGTACACTGGAGTGGAGTGGGGTGGGTGGAGTGGGGCAGATTGAAGTGGAGTGGGGTAATTGGATTGGGGTAAATTGTGTGAATTAGAGTAGGGTAGATTGGAATGGATTGTGGTAGATGGGGTGCAGTGGAGTGGGGTAGACTGGGGTAGATTGAAGTAGGGTAGTTTGAAGTGGGGTAGATTGGAGTGGAGTGGAGTAGGGTAGGCTGGAGTGGAATGGGATGGAGTGGAGTGAGTGGGGTAGAGTGGAGTAGATTGGGCTAGACTGGATTGGGGTAGATTGGGGTGGGGTGGGTTAGATTGGAGCGGAGGGTGGAAGATTGGAATGGGGTAGATTGAAGTGAAGTGGAGTGGGGTAGAGTGGAGTGTGGTAGCCCCACTCCACTCCACTCCAATTTAGCCTACTCCATTTTATCAAGATTGGAGTGGAGTAGAGTGGATTAGATTGGAGTGGAGTAAAGTGGGGGTAGTTTAAGGTAGAGTGGGGTAAATTGGAGCGGAGTAGATTGGGTGGATTGGAGTATGGTAGACTTTAATTGTAGATAGGAGTGGAATGGGTAGATTGGAGTGAAGTGGAGTGAGGTATAATCTACACGAGTGGCGTTGGGTAGATTAGGTTGGGGTAGATTAAAGTGGGGTGGGGTAAAATGGAGTAGGGTAGAATGGAGTGGAGAGGAGTAGAGTGGAGGGGTGTAGAGTGAAGGGGTGTATTGAGTGCAGTGGCAAGCCATATCGTAGAGTGTCTTATAGTGGAGTGGCATGGCTTGGCATGGAAGGGCAAAGTGGAGTGGGGTAGGTTGGAGTGGAATAGGGTGGGGCAGATTGGAGTGATGTGGGATAGATTTGAGTGGATTGGGGTGGATAGGAGTAGATTTTTGTAAATTGCGAGAGATAGGAGTGTGGTTGATTGGGTTAGAGTGGAGTGAGGTATATTGGGGTAGACTGGAATGGTGTCGGTTGGGGAAGAATGGAGTGGGGTAGACTGGGGTAGAGTAGGGTAGATTGGAATGGAGTGGGGTAGACTGCGGTAGACCGGAGTGGGGTAGACTGGGGTAGATTGCAGTGGGGTAGTTTGAAGTGGGGTAGATTGGAGTGAGATGAGTAGGGTGGAGTGGAATGGAGTGGGATGGGATGGAGTGGGGTGAGTGGGGTACAGTAGAGTGGAGTGAGCTAGACTGGAGTGGGGTACATTGGAGTGGGGCGGGTTAGATTGGAGTGGACTGGAAGATTGGAGTGGGATTGATTGGAGTGAAGTGGAGTGGGGTAGAGTGGAGTGTAGTAGCCTCACTCCACTCTACTCCACTCCAATCTAGCCTACTTCATTTTACCAAGATTAGAGTGGAGTAGAGAGGATTAGATTGGAGTGGAGTAGATTGGGGGTAGATTAGGGTAGAATGGGATACATTGGAGCAGATTAGATTGGGTGGATTGGAGTATGGTAGACTGGAATGGTAGATTGGAGTAGCCCACTCTACCACACTCCAGTCTACCCCACCCCATCTCAATCTACCAACCCACTTTACTCCCTCCACCCCACTCCAATATACCCCAATCCATCCCACTCCAGTTAAATCTACCCCGCTCCAATCAATCCCATCCCATCCCAATCTACCTCAATCTACCCCACTCCATTCCATTCTACCCTACTCTAATCCACCCAATCTACTCCACTCCAATGTACCGGCCTTCATCCTAATCTGCCCCCTCCACTCCAGTCTACTCCACTCCAATCTCTACTCCAATATATCCAACTCCACTCCAATCTACCGCAATTGACCCCACTCCAATCTACCACAATCTCCCCCACTCTGCATCACCCCTATCTCCCACACTCCACTCTAATCTACCCCTCTCCAGTCCACCCAATCTACCCCACTCTACTACATAAAGATCAACCCCACTTGAATCTCCATTCCACTTTACCCCCTCCACTCTACCCCTGTCTACCCCACTCTGCTCTACCCTACTCCGCTGTACCCTACTGCAATTCACCCAATCTACTCCTCTTTACTCCACTCCAATCTAGTCCACTCCACACCACTCTACCCCAATCTATCCCCCACCACTCTACCCCACTCTACTGCACTCCAAACTATCCCACTCCAATCTATTCTACCCCATTCTAACCCAGTCAAGTCTACCCATACCCATTCCAATCTCCCACCCCCTCTCCAACCAATTCCAATATACTCCACCCCTCTCTACCCCACTCCAGTCCAGCCTACCCTACCCTACTCCACTCCAATCTATCCCACTCCAACCTACCTCAATGTACTTCATTCCAGTCCATCTCAATCTACTCCACTCCATTCCAATATATCCTACTCTAATCCACCCAGTTTACCCCACTCCACAACACTCCAATCTACTCCATCTTCCCCACTCCATTCCAATCTACCCTACTCTAATCCACCCAATCTACCACAATTCAAGTACCCCACTCCACCCTAATCTACCCCACTCTTCCCCAATCTACCCCACTCCACTCCAGTCTATCCCAATATACCTCACTCCACTCTACCTGATTTACCCCACTCCTATCTACAGCACTCATATCTACCCCACTCCACCCAAATCTACGCCACTCCACTCCAATATACCCCATCACATTTCACTCCAATCTACCCCTCTCCACTTTATTCTACCCCACCTCATTCCGATCCAGTCGACACCACTCCACTCCAATCTATCCCACTCCAACCTACCTCAATGTACTTCATTCCAGTCCATCTCAATCTACTCCACTCCATTCCAATATATCCTACTCTAATCCACCCAGTTTACCCCACTCCACAACACTCCAATCTACTCCATCTTCCCCACTCCATTCCAATCTACCCTACTCTAATCCACCCAATCTACCACAATTCAAGTACCCCACTCCACCCTAATCTACCCCACTCTTCCCCAATCTACCCCACTCCACTCCAGTCTATCCCAATATACCTCACTCCACTCTACCTGATTTACCCCACTCCTATCTACAGCACTCATATCTACCCCACTCCACCCAAATCTACGCCACTCCACTCCAATATACCCCATCACATTTCACTCCAATCTACCCCTCTCCACTTTATTCTACCCCACCTCATTCCGATCCAGTCGACACCACTCCACTCCAATCTATTCCACCCCACTCCACTCCAATCTATTCCACTCCACCCAACTCCTATCTACCCCGCTCCATCTGAGTCTGCCCCAATCTACCCCACTCTAATCTACCCCACTCCTATCAACCTCACTTCAATCGATCCCACTCAAATCTATCCCACTCAAATCCACCCACTACACTCAAATCGTCCCCACTCTACTCCACTACAATCTACCCCACTCCAGTCTACCTCACTCTACCCTGATATACACTACTACCATTTACCCTTTCTATCCCCAAACTGCCCTATTCCACTCTAAATCAATCAACCCCACTCTACACTACCCAATCTACTCCACTCTTCACCAATATACCCCACTCCATTCTACCCCAATCTACTCCACTCTATGCCACTCTACTCTACACAAATCTACCCCACTCCATACTACCCCAATCTACCCCATTCCACCCCACTCTAACCCACCCCTCATCACACCACTAACATTTAGCCATACTGAACAGCAGCCACACTGGTATACAACATGGCTAAAACACATTGCCAAAGCCAAAAGCTCTCGCATAGGTGACACCTATTGGCTTTGTCAATGCTTCTTAATAAATGCGACTCAGTGCAATGATATAATCTGATGTACAAATGGGGAAATGTTTAGTAAAGAAACATACTTTTTTGAATGTTGTATATACTCTATCATATTTTTACATAATATTTATTGCACGATCTCCATGCCAAATGTTCCTATGGCTCCGCTCGTGCTTGGGCTCATTAGAGTTAAGATGAGCTCTTAGAGCTAAGACAGATTGTTGGCTCAGCTCTCCCTGTTACTTTATTGGCTTGCCGACTTTAACTACAATACTGTGTATAACAGTTACTCAAGTTCCCCCACTCTCAGTATCGCACTCTGGTGAGCAACATCTTGTTTTCCTAGATTCTGACCAGTTTCTATGGGTCTCTGAAAGATAAGTATTTTGACTTCTGGTTTTAATAATGAAGAATTTTGCATTAGCGACTCTAAGAAGCAGTTTTAAAGTACCTTGTGAATTTTTCGTGTAAAATGAAACAAACACACAAATAATTCACATTCCCTGTTCCAGTAGTTTGTCCTAAGTAGGTCTATGTTCTTCTGTTAACTGCATATTCTGCTATCCAATCATAATACTGAACATAGAGATTACTGTTACTATCTGTAGTGCTAGAGGCATTCCTATGGGTTGATACCATGTGATGACCTTTGACTACCATGATTTTTATTGACTTTTGGTATATTACATAATCTTTTCCTGCATATGCCTTTTTCCTTGAAGATTTATTTTGTATCTCCCGTAGTTTTAAAGTGGGAGCTGTCACAGAGTAGAACAGCTTGCCAAGAAGAGAACGTGTGGGATGTGCATTTGAAAACATGAGAAAGAGAGATGTGGAATATACTTTTTGGTCTCGAAGTACAGTGTTAAGAGCATTGGTGCTCAAATGTGCGTTGTGTGGTACATTGATGGATGGCGTGTAAGATGCTATAGGCAGTGGTACACAAATGTGCATTGGGTTGTACATTGGGAAGTATTAGGAAGTTCTTACTATTGGCTTTGACATGCCCTCATGTCATCTTGAATTCTGACTCTGTCTTGCTTGAGCTATTTGTGTGCACAGGCAGGCCCACAGATTACTAAAGTAGCTTGGGTTATTCACGTTCAAGGTTGCTTTGTTTTTAGAGAGGTGATTGTTGAATGTACAGCCGGAGACTTTTGTAAGCTTCGTTAAGATAAAGACTGGAACATGTGGGAATGCAGAAGAAACCTGGGAACTCCTTTTGCTTTTGAAATGCTTGCATGGAAGGTGGCCAATTCCAGTAGGTTTCCTTGGCACAAAGGGAAGGCCTCTCGGAACCTTCTAGTGTGTTTTGAGACTATAAAGCTGAGGGCTGTTGACTTAGAGACTGGGATTGTTTTGGAGTCCGAATGGGGATGGACGCATCTACTTCGGTACAGCAGAACCCCAGTTTTCTGAGGCTCTTAACCCCGGCTGTAAATCCCTCTGTCTGGAGTGGGCTAAGATGCAGTGTTTGCAACCGGTGAGGTGATTTGTTTCTGATTGTTGCCATTGTGATGTGTGGCTGTTTGCGTGCATATTCTGTTGCCAGGGGCTATCACAGTCATTGTGATGCATGTCTGACTGTGTGCACCTTCAGTTTCCAGTGGCTATAATCATCTGAGGTGTTTTGTTTGAGTATTGACTTTGGGAAGAGTGAGTGAGTCTGAGTGCATATCCAAGGTAATCATCTGATTTTTTTAGTGTATATATATATATATATTATATTACCTTCTGGCGGTCGCCAGTAGGTATAAATAGTTAGGACCTAGTTACCATAGGAAATGGCGAACATTCTATTGGGAATAACTTTGGCGCCGATTGAGGGATCTGCCTGTAATTTTCCTCAAACTTGCCTCGCTGCGCTCCGCTCCTTCCCTGAAAGTTTTGGGGGGATTCGTCAAGTGGGGGCCGAGATAAAAGGGGGGTCCCAAAACATGTTTTCCCCATGTTAATTTCCATAGGGGCATTCTGACAAGGCTACGGCTGAACGGAATTACACAAAACTTGGCAAAATGGTAGAGCCTGGTATGGAGCAGTACCTTTTGTATGTTTGGTGTAAATTCGTTCAGTAGTTTTTGAGAAAATTGAATGTGAAATTGAGTCCTATGCAATTTTGCATTGGACCTTTAGACACAGCTACAGCCCGAACGGCTGAATGGAATTACTGCAAACTTGGTAAAATTGTAAAGACTGATATGCAATAATTTATTTTGTATATTTGGTAAAAATCCCTCCAGTAATTATTGAGAAAATCAACTTTTTTCAAATTATATATCTATAGGCGGGACACGGTGCACGCCCGTGCGCGCACCGTCCTTGCACGTGCGCGGACCTTAGCGTGCGCGCGTGGAATTCTGATTGGCTGTTGGACGTCTGTCAACATTCCAAAACAGAAATTGTTGGCAGCCATCTTGTGCCTCGGTAGACTGAGGCACAGGAAAGCAGAAAAACAAACATGTAGAACTCAAAAAGGGGGCAGGGTAGAAGCACCCTGACCCCCTAGGCCTGCTCAGTGGGTCCCACAAGGACCCCACAGGCCCCACTTTTCATTATTTTGTTTTGAAAAATCGCGGGGGTACGCGCACCGTGCGCACACCGTGCGAGCATCCCGTGATTAAAACAGTAAATTAGGGTGCATATTTTTTTTTTTTAAAAGATGCAATTCTAATGGTTCATAAAAGATCATTGAAAGGAACATTTTACATGAATAGCTGTTATATTGAAAGCTCTAACAAGCTTCCTGGGTTTATTTGCAACTTAGTTTGATGAACTTTTCAATTCTGTTCTTAGGTGGGAGTTTCCATGGTAACAGGTTCAGTGAGCAGTAGGGGGATGGGTGACTTTTATGTGAGTTTGAACGCGTGGGAGTGTAGAACCAATTGGAATGTTAGTTTAGTTTTGAAATAGTGTATGAAGTAAGTTGATTGGTTAAGAGCAGAGATATCTGTGAAAAACAGTGGGAAACTGCCATTTCTGCTTCCAGTCTCTGAGGTGCAGATCAGGGATTCTCTTTAAGAAAAGCTGCTGTGTTTTTTGACACTGTTCTCTTTTTTCAAAAGCGATTTTCAAGGTGAGTACTGGTAGCAGTATTGGGAAGCATAAGAAACATATTGGGCTTTATTAGTGTTGGTTTTAAAAAATAAGTGAGGTTTCTGCATTGTATTATGTTTGTGTGTTTTTCGAATTTTTGGTGTGGTGTTGGGGCCTGGCCATGTTGCTGGGGGTCAAGGTTACATTTTGAATCCAGGCAGTGTGCTCAGGCATGCACCTAGTAATGTAGTGCATATTGAAATGGGCTGTGTTCTGTTTGAAAAATGATTTACCATGTTTAATGATTTTTGGAGAAATGTGTGGTTATAATATTTTTGAAAAGGGTCACATTTTGCGCAATGTTTAACATGGGTTTGTGAATTCAAAGGCTTTATTCGAGGATTTGTCTCATAAAAGCACAAACATACATTTAAAATACATCATTAAACAATTATTTCCTCGTTAAATACAATAGTTTAAAAAGGATTAAACAAACATACACAATTGGTTAAAAACAAATAGATATAAAACTTGATACATATTTACACGGGTGCCAGTAGAGATGCTCCATTCAGTGTACTCTTGGGAACAGCCCTCCTTCTAATAGACCATGCTCAACCCAAATACTTAGCTGTTGCTAAAACTACAGGCATATGAGTGGAGGTACAGATGATTCGTAAGGCCTCTACACCCCTAAATGTTCCCAGATTTTTACAGACAGGAACTAGCCGAACTTTCCTCGGGATGGCATAGGCTTTACAGGAGAATAAAAAGTGGCCTATACTTTCATTTGGTGCTCCACAGGCTGGACAATATAGAGTGGAGGGGCTCCTCCACCTACCTGTCAGTGATCTCAATGGAAGGGCACCTGATCTTAACTGAAAGAAAAGCTTCCTGTCCCCAGGGTTGGTTATGCTATCCCAGTAGGGTTCCAAAACTGGATACAGTTTAGCTTCCACAAAACGCCCCGTCATGGAATCAGATTTAGTTTTACTCCAAACCCTTGCAGCTACATGATCCCAGTACAGATCTTTAATCACTTTTTTGCTCGGAAAGAGCTCCCCAGTTGGGTTATCCCATAGATTTGAGAGACCAAGATCACATAAGGAAGACCTAAGATTTTTTAGCCATTCTATCCTATGAAAGATATCAGCATTTATTATGGCTAAAAACCCCTCTGCGTAATGCAGGATCTCCGGGGTAGTCCAGAGCCGTCTCCAATAAAGAATCGGGCGCAACCTCACTAGATCACTAACTGCTCTCCTCCCCAGGTCAAGACCAATGTTTAACATGGGTTTGTAAATATGCCCCTCTTTTTTTCTGAAATATATCTCTCTTTTTCTAGATTGTTTCTTGTGCTTTGCTCAAATGTTGGTATATCGTGTTTTTATTAAATGTGACAGAAAGGGATTGTAAATATGCTCCAATGTTTTGTCCCTGCCTGGACCAGGCCTCAAAATCTTGAATTAAAACATTATTGAGGGCAGGGATGTCAGTGGATTGTGCTGATTTGTGTGTGTTTTCTGAAATTTTGGTGTCGTGTTGGGGCCTGGCTATGTTGCTGGGGGTCAAGGTTACCTTTTGAATCCAGGAAGTGTGCTCAGGCCTGCACCCCGTAATGTAGTGCATATTGAAATGGGCTGTGTTCTGTTTGAAAAACGGATTTACCATGCTGTTTGATTTTTGGAGAAATGTGTGGTTATAATATTTTCTAAAAGGGTCACATTTTGCGCAATGTTTAACATGGGCTTGTAAATATGCCCCTCTTTTTTCTGATATATATATCTTTTTTTCTAGATTGTTTTTAATGCTTTGCTCAAATGTTGGTATATCGTCTTTTTATTAAATGTGACAGAAAGGGTTTGTAAATATGCTCCAATTTTTGTTAAAGGTGATGCAAGGGGCTTTAATGTTTAACATTAATGCTGGTATAGAGATTGTGTAATGGTTTCATTAGATGTATTATGCCCAGGGGTAGTGAGTGGTGCATATTAAAGAGGAGCATATTTACAAGCCCCTTGGTATCAATTGAGATAGAATATAGAAAAAAGGGTATATTTACAAGCCTCTTCTGCACCACTCACTACCCCTGGGCATAATGGGTGTAAGCAAGGCAAACTGGATGCAAGCCTGAGCACATTGCCTGGATTCAAAATGGATCCTTGACCCCCAGCAACATGGCCAGGCCAGGGTTTGTAAATATGCTCCAATTTTTGTTAAAGGAGATGCAAGGGGCTTTAATGTTTAACATTAATGCTGGTATAGAGATTGTGTAATTGTTTCATTGGCATATTTACAAGACATGAATGAAACTTTTACAGTATTTTTGGGGGTGCTGTTGGAGCCTGGCAATGTGGGTGGAGGCCATTTTGAGGTCTGGTCCAGGCAGGGCCTGGCCATGTTGCTGGGGGAGGCAGGGCTTGTACATATGCTAATTAAACCATTACATGATCTCTATACCAGCATTAGTATTTAACATTGAAGCCCCTTGCAGCACGTTTGTATCACCTAGTCTGCATGCATAATATGATTGCTATGTGCTATGTTAGCAGTGGTCTATAATATGTCATATTTCTCTTTTCAACAGATTGTAAATATCTACAGAGTCATACTAGATTATGGATACCAAGAACTGGCGAAAATATTTTTTTTAAAAAGGAAGCCTCAATTAGAGGATATAAAGAAAAGACAACTATGGACTCTCGCTGGACTCTCTCGGTTTTGAATGGTCAGGTTCCTCTAAGCATTGATGCTTATATTAGTGGTGCTGTTGTTTTAGAGGAAGTGCTGGGAGCAGAGCCCTGATCCTCTGATGCTCTTTTTATTGCAGTTTTATTCCAGTTATTGGGATGTAAATTTCGGACATGGCGTTCCATGCTAAAAGATCCAAAGTTGTATTTTTTTCTTTGCATTCCCTCTGGAAAGTACTGTGCCACAGATTTTGCATGTTACAAAAGGCGCATTGAACTTTTTCTGTCCTTCTGGGAATTCAAAAAACTACCAATCTATGGATTCTTTTGTTGATCTAGGGGTTTCTTCAACAAAACCCATCTGATGATGAACTAGAATAATCTTCAGGTTCCTGCTGTACAAACAATGAAAAGAATCTATGCAAAGAATCTTCATCTTGAGAATGCTCAGCTTCCTCATGTTCTGGATGTTCAGGTTCTTGCTGTTGAGACATTTCAAAAGATTTTCCAAGAGTAAAGTGCAAATGAAAAAGGTGTTGCTTCCTTGAAAGCCAAAGAAGAATGATGAAGAAGATGGGAGGGGTCTTTCAATAATTGGAGTAGGAAGTATTATAAACCAATAAAATGTTTTGTTATGAGGTCACATTGTTTGACGTAATCTTATGGTATGAGTTGCTGGGAGCAGAGCACATTTCTCTTTTTCTCTCTTTCTGGGTATTTGAAAAAATTATGTTCTATGGATTCTCTCTTTGTTCTATGGGTTTCTCAGGTTCTCTCTGTCTGGGTATTTAAAACAATTCTGTTCTATGGATTCTCTCTTTGTTCTATGGGTTTCTCAGGTTCTCTCTCTCTGGGTATTTAAAAAAGTTCTGTTCTATGGATTCTCTCTTTTTTCTATGGGTTTCTCAGGTTCTCTCTCTCTGGGTATTTAAACAAAGTATGTTCTATGGATTCTCTCTGTTTTCTATGGGTTTCTCAGGTTCTCTCTCTCTGGGTTTTAAAAAACCATAGGTTTCTATACAAACATAGAAAATTAGTTCTTTTTTAGCTAGTAGAGGTAGTTCTAAAAAGAACAGTTTTTTGTCTTTGTTTTGCTGTTGATTTAAAAGAAGTGCTGGGAGCAAAGCACATTTCTCTTTCTCTCTCTCTGGGTATTTCTCTTTCTCTGGGTATTTCTCTCTCTCTGGGTATTTCTCTCTCTGTGGGTATTTCTCTCTCTCTGGGTATGTTTCTCTTTCTGGGTAAAGTTATATGTGTTGTTTTATACTTGTTTTAATAAAGTTAAAAATGTTGTTTTAAAGTTGCTTATTTAAAGTTATATATAATGTTTAAAAGTTTTAAGTAAATAGTGAGTGGTACATGTTCTATGGATTCTCTCTGTGTTCTATGGGTATGTCAGTTTTATGGGTTCTATGGGTTTCAAGAGCAAAGTGTTTTATTAAAGTTATATATGTTGTAAGTTATATATGGTGTTTAAAAGTTGTTTAAATAAAGTTACATATGTTATTTAAAAGTTTAAAATAAACATGTTCATTATTATCCAAAATAATGTGTACTTTTATATTGTACAATGGATACATGTATATAATGATGGACAACTTTTGAGGGTTACATATTTCTTAAAAAATGTGTGGTATGTGGCACATATACATGCCCTAAAACCATGTAAATACAGATTCGGTTAAAATACCAAATCTGTAAATTGTAATGTAGGTAGCACTGTTGACAGTGCTAGAGGCCTGTAAGAATTCGTTATTTACCACTCAATACAATTGGGTGGTAAATAAGGAATTCCAGTGTACATGGACATCTGTGCATGTACACCTGTGCCATGTGGCACACATACATGCCCTAAGGGCATGTATGTGTGTCACCTTGCACACAAGTCAAAAACAGGGGTGCTACAGGGTGTCAAAGTGACACTGTGTTCCCCCTGGCAGGATTCGGTATTTACCGATTCGGTAATTACCAAATCGGTATTTGCCATTGATTCCTATGGGCTTCAAGGCCCATAGGAATCAATGGCAAACACAGATTCGGTAATTATCGAATCGGTAATTACCGAATTTTACCGAATCAGTAATTAATTCGGTAAAAATACCTACATCCCCATTGCCAGTTCTTAAATACCGAATCGGTATGATTCGGTATTTAAGAAATGGAAATCTGGGATTACCTACATTGGGCCCTCGGTATTTATGAGTAAGTAAATCGAGATTACATACATCTGGCCCATTGAGTTGTAACATATTTATATACATATATTATATTTTAGTGCTTTGGAAGTAGTACAGTATACTATAGGTAAACACCTTATAGGTTTATGCTGTACCACATTCTTATAGTTTTGCACTTTGACATTCACTATGACAAACTTTTACATACAAACATAGAAATGTAGTTCTTTCTTTAACCAGTAGCGGTACTTCTAAAAAGAACTTTTTTTTTTTTGGTTTTGTTTTGCTTGAAAAACGTAGAAAAATGAACTTTTTACACAAAATAATTGTTCAACAGGAACAAACTATGAAATTTAAAGAAAAAAATTATTTCGTGCATCTGTGGTTCCTGTTTTTCTGTAAAATTACTTCAATGTACTGTTGTCCGAAGGCTACTAATTTACTGCAATTTATGCATTGCATCATTAGATTTTTGAGTTCTGGCTGAATGTTCGCCACCGTTGAAGATGGCATTGGTGGTACTCCGGTTCTTGCTGTAGATGTACTAGGAGAAGAGTCCTCCTCCTGAGATCTTTGCACCACAGCTCTGCTCCAATTATTGGGGTGCATATTTTTTACATGGCGTTCCATGGTGTGGGATCCAAATGAATATTTCTTATTTGGATTTCCTCTTGATAACACTGTGTCACAGATCTTGCAGGTGACAAGTGGTGCATTTACTTTCTTTTGATGTTCTGGAAAACTGAAAAATTTCTAGACTATGGACTCCTTCTTCTTACTTGGGTGAGGGTCCTCTTCAACAAACTCTTCATTAGAAGAATGGTCAGACTCTGGATGTTCAGCCATTTGGAAGTATTTTTCTGTAGCTAGGAGCTGTAGAAAAAAGGTGTTGCTTCTCTGAAAGCCAAAGAAGAATGATGAACATGGGAGGGGTTTTTCAACAATTGGAGTAGGAAGTATTATAAACCAATTAAATCTTTTGGTTTAAGGTCACATGGTTGGACGTAAGCTTACGGAGCGCTTACGTTGCGTTTACGGGGCGCTTACGTAAGCTTATGTTGCGTTTACGGGGCGCTTACGTCATCTTACGGAGCGTTTACGTAGTACGCACCCTCGTGAGATTTATAATTGCTTAAATAAAGTTATATATGGTCTTTAAAAGTTTAAATTAACATGTTCTTTATTATTCCAGATTATGTGTACCTTTACATTGTGCAGTGCATACGTAGATATAACGATTTAAAGTTTATAAAACTTTCGGGGGTAAGAGCTCAGAGCTTTTACGGTGCGCGGACGGAGCTCTTACGTTGCGTGCACGTGCGACGCACCCTCGCGAGATTTGTTACTACTTTAAAAAGTAATATACTGTTGTTAAAAGTTTGAAAAAACCATTTTCTACATTAAAGCAAATATTGTCTACCTTTAAAATCAACGTTAAAAACGTAGATATTATGTTTTAGAAATTTTAAAAAATTTGTCGGGGTAAGAGCTCGCAGCCTTTACGGTGTGCTTTCGGAGCGCTCACGGTGCGCGGACCCTGTAATCATATTAAAAAAAAACTTGAAAAAAATATATATATATGCACTGAAAAAACTATAGGTTTGAATCCTTACATAGTTAGGTATTAGCAATTAAAAAAACTTGCAAATTCACCCAAAAAAACATAGGTTTCAGGTCATATATAGTTAGGTATTAGCATTTAAAAAACCTTGGAAATTCACTGAAAAAACTATAGATTTCAGGTCATATATAGTTAGGAATTAGCATTTAAAAAACGTGCAAATTCACTGAAAAAACCATAGGTTTCAGGTCATATATAGTTAGGTATTAGCATTTTAAAAACCATTGAAATTGCTCCTATATGGTTAGTTGGACTAACTATATTTCGCGCACCCGCAATCCACTGCTGATGATGTCACATATTACATCATTCATGACATGGTCAGTGACATCACTGATGACATCTCAAATGACATCACTGATGACATCTCAATTGACATCACTGATGACATCATTCATGTGATAATACAATGCACCTCCTCACACTCTAATCTAACCTTTGATGCACCCAGTCTTAAATACAAACTACCATTCTTGAAACCATTGACACACCAATACCAGTTACTACATACGCACTCACTGATTCCTAGGTCTACACACACATCCACTCATTCACCCATACAATCACTCATACATACAGTCACTCATCAATACAATACTATCATATGCACTTATACACCTATAGAGACCCTCACACACTTTCACTCATCCATGGAGTTTCTCACTCACCTAGTCAGTCATGCAAAGAATCAATCACACTCCCATTTCCTCATCTATACAGTTATACACACAACCCCTTACTTATTCAAACATATACTAACACATACTTACTCTCTTAAACAATCACTGATACAAGTACACATTGATCCATACAGCCACTTGCATAATCACTGGCTCTCATGTATAGTCATTTATATATACCAACTCTCACATGCACTGTGTTTTACATATGTACTTACTTGGACATGTAGCACTGAGATATACATTCACTCACCAACACACCAATGCACACAGTAAACCGCCCATACAGCTGTTTCCATATGCACTCTTGAACTCATACACCTAGTGAATCAACTGCTCACACATCTATGCACAGAGTCACACACCTCCCAGTCACCCACACACACACTCAGTCTCACATACAAATACTTGGGCAACCAATCAATGACCCATATAACGACTCATATAGCTACTGATCAACACATACAGCATCTTACACAACAACAGACATACTGATGCACACATTCAGACAGTTTAGTCACTAACCCATGCATTCAGTAAGACACATTTAATCACTCACTCATACAGTCAGTCACACGCCTGCTAAATCCTTCATCCAGACACTTATACATCTACTCATTCTTCAATATGTAAAACATATTTAAACTTTACAGAAACACACAGTCACTGGATGATGTCATCAGTGATGTCATCAGTGATGTCAATTGAGATGTCATCAGTGATGTCATCAGTGATGTCATTTGAGATGTCATCAGTGATGTCATCAGTGATGTCACTGACCATGTCATGAATGATGTAATATGTGACATCATCAGCAGTGGATTGCGGGTGTGCGAAATATAGTTAGTCCAACTAACTATATAGGAGCAATTTCAATGGTTTTTTAAATGCTAATACCTAACTATATATGACCTGAAACCTATGGTTTTTTCAGTGAATATATATATATATATATATCTTTCTGATTTCTTGCAGGACGTCCAGTATAATTTGCTTTATTTCATTTCATATTATTATCAATGCATTTAACTGTTGCATTTACCAAGTGTGTTATTATTGCTTGCATATATATACATTTGAATGTTGTTCATTTAACATCTTGGAAAGCCTTTCTGTTAGAGAGCATTGCATTAATAAAACCCCAAGCCTCATTCTGAAAAGAGGGTCTTTGATGTGCTTCATTTTATAAAGTGAAATCCCTTTCCAAGGGATTTTGCGTTGTGTCCATTGCTTCGTCGTGTTTGAGCAACCATGTGGGAGAGTGGTATTTTTTATTATCTGACTAAGTGTGAAGCAAGACACTATCTTGTCTTCAGAAGCCATGCAGCAGCACTTCTTTTTTGACCACTGCTGATGGCAGGCAGCCAGGACCGAAGGCATTCATAAAAGTGAGCTTGCGCACTGCTCAGCCAATTAGTGTGCGCATAATGAGACCTTCTCAGTACCCCACCAGATGCTTCAGTAGATTCTGCTGCTCGGAGATTAACACCTGCAGCACAGGGAATCAGACAGAGCTAACATCAAGCGCCAAGGGATGTAAGAGCTCCTGTGGCACTAGTATGCGGTGGTGCTGGAACAATTTGCAGACTGGGGTGCCTCCATAAATGTTACATCACTGAATTGGTAGAGATTCTGAAAAATCCAAGCATCACACATTGAATAAGTGTCGCAAATGAGACACTCTCATTCAGCTGGAGAGTGGTAATGTGCGGTATGTAGCTGGTGTTGCATTTAGGAGTACACATTTATAAACAGCACATTTTCCATTTAAAAGACCTCTACAATGGCACATACATTTTTTTCTGATAAAACTGTAAGCACACACGCAATTATTTGTGGAAATCGGGTTTCAGCGAATATTTGTCAATGGTTCATCACCAAGTAAAGAGCCTTGATTTGATCCTATTAAAATCTTTGTTTTCACTACACCTCATTACATTTCAATTTTGCTGTGTATTAGAAGAAAATAACATCTTTCAGCCTTTCCTTTCACACAAGCAAGATTGTCACATTTCAATTTACAAAATCCTCACACTTTGCAAAGCAATAAGATTAAAAAAAACCTGTCTCTATGTTAAAAGAATAAACATCAATTTGTCAGAAGACTAAACCGATATTTGATCTCTATCTTTAAAAACTGAGCAAATGTTACAATATAAAAGATAAATTTAAAGTCATCTTTAATGCTCATTTGAAAAACCAGTGTGGTGATTTTGGGGTGCACTAGCACCCCCCAAACTGCTACTTCCAGCGCCTGTGCTTTTAGGTGCCCTCTCAGAGATCAAGGGTCTATTGTAGTTGGGCCCCCTCCCCCCTCTGGGTCTCTGTGCATTGCACTGGCTGCACCATTGGTTGCTACACCCCTGACTAAGCCACAGTAACATCACATACACAAACGTACTGTTACTGTGTGGTAAATCTGCCACAGTACAATGCAAGTACTAGTTGAACTTATTTGAATGGAGAATGATCATGTGTGACTGATTTTTCCAATTGTAACACCACACAGAATTCCCAGTTCCATGGAGTTTAACACATACATTTACCACCTGCTCTGAGCAGGTGGTAAATGTATGTGGGGACTTCTGGGCGGGTAGGGTAGGGAACAGGAAGGTGTTTTATGGCAGGTGGGAGCATTGCTTCTCCCTGTCAGCAAACAAACAGGGTATGAGGCTAGAGCCTAATAGCCCAATTCACAAAGGTAAAGTTAAAACAAAAATCTAACATTACTACTTTTTGGTATTCACAAAGGTAAGTTACTACAAGTAACTTTACTACTAGTAAACTACTATTAGTAAAGTTACTTCTAATAAAATTACTGGTAGTAAAGTTACTAGTATTAACTTACCTTTATGAATATTGAAAAGTAGTAAAGTTTGACTTTTGGTCTAACTTTACCTTTGTGAATCAAGCACCAAGCCTCAAGAGATTTTTCTGACCAAAATTACAGGCTGATAAAATTGGGTCTCGTTTTCCCACATGTGAAAAACCTGACACACTTGGAATCAGGAGGAGCGAAATTGCATGAGGTAAGTCTGCCTGCTTGCCTTGTAATCAGCCCCATAGTGTAAGCGCATAAACAAGACTTCAACTCACATGACTCCTGCCATAAAACCGCAGTCTACAACTTGTTCCAACCCGCATGATGTAATGAACTGAGAAATGTAGTTGTTTTGCTCCTTCCAGGAATGGAAAGGAACAACATACATTTGCAGATTTGCATTTCTAAGCATTATAACAAACAGCAACCATGCAACTTGATGTGGCTGCCAAAGCTCTGCTGGGCAACACTTCTTAGAACTGACCAGCCTTCTTTATTGTCTCAAGTCATATTTCCACTTAAAGTCTTACTTTTGGTTGGCAATGTGATTAAGATCCTGCAGGGTTGACACTCTCAAGTAAGTACAGGTGTAACAGCCCACAAGCAATCTGAAAAATGTAAAGAAATGGCAACCTTTAAAATAGCGACATATGTCCATTAAGATGTTTTTGATAAGTTATTCCTGCTTTTGAGTCTCTTGATTAATGATATTTCAAAGATTATATTCTACTTGAAGCAACACAATTAGCCACCTTGATTCAAAATCTTACTCATTTCAATGCCATAGTTCCCCTGAGAATCTTTTAATAGGAAGATTAATGGGAAACGCCACCAAACAAACAGCTATTGTGATTATTTTTGCTCAGTAAAAACAAAGTGCTAAAAGGTGTTACCTACAAATTCTTATAACCTGGATGGTCTCAATCTTCTTTAAATTAAATTCAGAAAAGACTGACTTAAACCCAATTTTCTGAGAAAAGCAACATTTATTTATAAATCGATTAAAAAAAAAAAAGGTGGACAGCTCCTTTTCCTAATCTGGCAAAAAAAGAAAACCAGGCAACTTTTATCTAGTCTCAAATTTCTCCATGAAAACTCTTGGCCCTATTCACAAACTACATTATGTAGTAGACAACATGCAATTAACAAATCTATGTACGGAGACTTTCTTTGCCCCTTTGCCGTCTTTTGTATGTGGTGATCTTTCCACATGTAAGTCAAATTTTTAGTAGTAAATATAGGAGGGACACAGGAATATTCAGGGGAACATCCTTTACAACGCGGATGTTACCTCGCATTGCAGTTACGACGTGTCTTTTAAAACGCAAGTCGTAACCACGACTTGCGCTGGAGGGCGCTCTAGGCTAATGAATAGTAGATTTACTAATCCAACACCTTCCCTACTGTACGTACGCTGGTGTTGGAATAATAAATGTAACTATTCCTAAGTCCAGCACCCCTACAGCGCAAGTTGTGGTAACGACTTCCGTTGTAAAAGACGCGTTGTAAAGTACCGCGATGTAATACATCGCGTGGTAACAACGTACATCCGAATATTTACACCTACTTGGGAGAGACCTAAGAAGGGATAAAGAGAAGCTTAGAGAGTGACATGCAAATACAAAGCACAAACCCACTCAAGAGTAAGCCTATTGCTAATCATAAACTGTGGTTCTAATGTTGTTACAGCCAAAGAGTTCCCAAAACTGTCGTAAATGTACTTCTGCCCATCCTTAGAGTAAGACTAGCACCACACCTGGCAACTCACAGATATTGCAACATACTCCCATGGAAAATAATAATCAAGGACTTCAAATAAGATCTCATAGGAAATAGTATTAAAAAAAATACAATTATTTCCTCTTTTAAATATGTATTAGTTCGGTCAGAATTACCATACAAAATGCCCTTTTTGTATTCTAATACTTTGGAACTCTTCGCTAAATCTTCACTAAACTTACCAAAAGGTGCTCTTTTTTTACCTAGGGCCAGATGTACGACCTGTTTTTGAATGTGCAAACGGGCTTGCGACCCGTTTGGGCATGCAAAAACCTACAGGGCCATGCACAAAGCCTATTTAGCGAGTCACAATTCATTTACGACTCGTTAAATAGGCTTTGCAACTCGCTATTAGGAAGGGGCATTCCCTTCCTAATAGCGACCGCAAAGCCATGTACCAATGTTTTGCGGTCGCAAAACACTCGCAAATTACCACCCTCTCCAAGAGGGTGGTAATGGAGTCGCAAAAGGGAAGGGGTCCCCAGGCGACCCCTTCCTCTTTTTGACTGGCTCTGAATATATTTTTTAAGGGAGGCAGTGGTCACAGGGACCGCTACTTGCCCTTAAAAAATTAAACGAAAACGCTTCATTTTTTTTTTTAATGCATCGGGAAACGGGCTACATTAAAAAAAACTGCTTTATTGAAAAGCAGTCCCAGACATGGAGGTCTGCTGAGCCCAGCAGGGCACCATCCCTGGGAGGGCCAGCCATTCCCAATGGGGTCGCAAATTTCGAGTGACTCATTAATATTCATGGGCCTCGCATTTTGCGACCCCATTGGGCATCGCAATCAGTGTCTCTGACACTGTTGTACATTCCAAATTGCAACTCGCAATTTGAGACTCGCAATTGAGCACAAATTTCGAGTTGCAATTTGGAATGATCGTACATCAGGCCCGTAGTTTGTATATGGAAAGTTTTGGGGTGATCTGTCAAGTGGAGGCTGAGAAAAAGGAGGGGTCCAAAATGCAAAATACCATGCATTTTCCTTAAACTTTTTTGAACAGTGCTACCACAAAATCTGCTGAACGGAATTACACTAAATTTGGCAGGAAGATAGATCATGGTTCAGAAAGCATGCTTTTTGTGATTTTGTGAAAATTCATTAAGTAGTTTTTGAGGTAAAAGAATACAAAATATTTGAATATCTGGGCCGTTGGGTTGGGGAACTCTGGCAAGAGTCCCTCAAATCCAATTTAAAAAATAGAGCATTCTGATTGCCTCAGGAGGGCTTTTTATCCTTGGGCCAATTTCCTCCCATGGGGGTCAGGCTTAAGCGGGGGAGAGTGCTGTGATTGGCTGCCTGCAACATAAGGAAAAATGTTGTAGCCTGCAATTACAGGGCTTGGGGACTTACTCCCCTGTTTTTTAGAAAACAAAATAAGGGGCAGGATGGGGATACTCTGTTCTCCTAGGGCCAAAATAAATATATATATTTAAGCTTTTATCCTGCAGGAGTCAGGCTTTCTTTTAAAAAAATGAAATGGCGTCCGGGAGCTGCCATGAATAACAAAGTGGAGTGGGGCACACAACCCTCATCCTCAAGTCCTCAGCGAGCCCTGGGGACCCCATCTCCTGGGCCAAAATGTAGGAAAAAGGGAGAGGAGCGTGCGGCCCACCTCCCTAGGTTGATTTCGACCCTGGACCCAATCCCCTGGAGCCCATACACGATCAAAGGGGAAGGCGGGCATATACCCCACCCTCCCCAAGACTCACTGAGGCCCAAGCGACCCCATTCCCCGGGACCAATTCAACATTAAAGGAGAGGGGACTCACATTGCCTCCCTCCCCGAGCCTGTAAAGGGACCATGGACCCCATCCCCCAGCGCCAAAATCTATTTGTAGGGGAGGGGGCACAGATCCCCTCCCAGAGCCTCTAAAGGCCCCTGGGACCCCATCCTCAGGGGAGGCTCTATTGTGGTGTTCCACAAAGCCCACCCCCGGGACATCATTTTCCTGCCAGAGCACAGGCAGAGAAACTTGTCAGATCCCACCTAGAGGGAGCTTTGAATGCTTTCCCCAGGTAGTAGCAGACTTCTGGTACCCTGCCCACACGATTTCTCAAGCCAAACGGGAACAAGCGAACACAGCTGCTCCCACCGGACTGGAGCAATGCTGGCTCCCATAGCACTCGGGATGGGCGCATGCTGGGAGATGGAGGGGTTGTCGGGCCCTGGGGCTCCCCCCATGCTCTCAGCACAATGTGCAGTGGGTGCCCCGGGTGAGCACCCTCATGAGGCCTTAGGGGATGGGAACCCTGGGGATACTATTTGCTCAATGATGGGGACAGTGTGCCCATTTCCCTTAAAGGCCCCAGGGTCGGGCTCCCCTGGGCCCCTTGTGGCTCGGAGAGAAAGGGCTGCATGCCCCATCCCCTTCATAAAAAAAAAGCCACTGAGGATGGGGTCCACAGGGCCAGCAGTGGCTCAGGGAGTTGACACCCCAGCTCATAATTTTGGCTTGGAGAGATGGTGTCCCCGGGGCTTTAAAGCTCGGGGAGAGGGACTGCATGCCCCCTCCCCTTAACAAAATAAATAAGGCCATGGAATAGGACCCCTGGGACCCACAGTAGCTTGTTGTGGGGGCCATGCGCCCCCACCTCTTCATTTAAAAAAGGTCCCAGGGATGGGCTCCCCATTCTGATTAGTTATCATGTCTGTTGCCTTTCTCCTGTTTATCCTCCTTCTTTTTCCTGTGTTCGCTTTGTTTCTAGTTCTGACTGTACCTATCCGGATCTGTCTTGTATATTCAGGCTCCCTGTCTTGTATTTCTGTGTTCCTGTTCTAGCTGCATATTCTTGTCCTAGATAGTGTGCAGGTTTCCTTTTAGTTTTGTGTATTCCAGTCCTTTCCCTGACCCCTAGTCCAGTCTAGATTTTCCCTGAACCCATTTCCCATTTCTGTGTACCTTTAACTGTTCCTGCTTGTCTTGTGTATTTATATTATTATGCTGCTTTTCATTGCTTCCAAAAGTACCAGTTAGACTCCAAGCCTTGTGCCTTTGGCCAAGAGAACCCCCCAGTGCTCCTCCATTGGAGTTTCTGGGTGTCTTCCTGAACTCTGTGAAATTAATCTGCTCCTTTCCTTCTTGTAAGAATTTTTTTTTGCCTCCAAAGAGATCCCTTCCGAGGAGCAGGCATACTATTATTTATTATAGTTTGTTTTATGATAGTTTGTCTATTGTTTCCCTGCTTTTACCATCCTGTTGTTTGTACTAGTGTTAATTTGACAGTTTACCTTGCCGACTTCCAGTTTCCTATTCACTGTCTGTTCTAACCTGCTTCTGCCCTGCTACTCTTCCAGCCATCAGGTACTCTCTTGTGTATATTTAACCCTTCTCTAGGAAACCTTTGTCGCTACATAGCGCAAGCACCCACAATGCCTTATCTTGTCCAGAAATCAGTTTGTGTTCCGGAAAGATTGTCCTGAACTGGCTAGATGCCTGAAAGATGATGAGCTCTTGAAAAGAAACAAGGGGAACCCTACTCACATAGGAACCAGGGCAGACAGTTATATCAAAGAACAACGGTTCCTGTGGTGTAATACTTATTAATATACACTTAACATATGGCTTAATAGCGATTAACACTACCACAGAGGATTGCTGGGGATGGCTGAAAGGAATACATACCCAATTATATGCATCTCTAGAATGTTTTTACTTCATTTTATCAGTCAAATTCAATCACATTTAAGTTGCTACACAATCATGTGAATACAAATATAGTGCACAGTGTCCCAAGTGTACATATGAAACCAAAATCACATAAAACATAAGTTACAAAAAGGCACAAAAGGTTTCTTGTTGGATACAAAAGTAAAGGAAAATGACCAAACAGAGCGTCAATAATAATTATAGTGAGTCTACACAGTCGTAGGCACTATTTTAATGGTTCAATTCCTTTTTGCGTCGACGGCATTTCGACCCTCAGGGATGCGGGTCTCTTCAGGACAGGGCAATAAGGGACATCTACAATTAAAAGGACGAAGTGGGGGTGAGTATAGTGTATGGCAACTATTAGTTGTTATATGTATAGACAAGGGACCAATAATACCTGGATACTGTCTTGTATTCACCCAAGCATGGTGAAGAATAAAAATGACTTACGTGTGACCCAGCCGGGTACTATTATGGAAAAAGGGAAGACCGTAACATGATCAATTTCAATTGAGAGGGACTATTTATTAGCCCATAGTCCTATTTGTTATATGTGACTTTACACCATATTGTGTGCCAGTATGGTTCTTACCACAGGTAGTGGTCAAGAAACTGGGATGTAGTACGTGCACACAATAGTGCTCGCAATGTTTTTTAGGAAAATGCCTGTTAGAAACAATATTGTCCTTTTAATTGTAGATGTCCCTTATTGCCCTGTCCTGAAGAGACCCGCATCCCTGAGGGTCGAAACGCCGTCGACGCAAAAAGGAATTGAACCATTAAAATAGTGCCTACGACTGTGTAGACTCACTATAATTATTATTGACGCTCTGTTTGGTCATTTTCCTTTACTTTTGTATCCAATAAGAAACCTTTTGTGCCTTTTTGTAACTTATGTTTTATGTGATTTTGGTTTCATATGCACACTTGGGACACTGTGCACTATATTTGTATTCACATGATTGTGTAGCAACTTAAATGTGATTGAATTTGACTGATAAAATGAAGTAAAAACATTCTTGAGATGCATATAATTGGGTATGTATTCCTTTCAGCCATCCCCAGCAATCCTCTGTGGTAGTGTTAATCGCTATTAAGCCATATGTTAAGTGTATATTAATAAGTATTACACCACAGGAACCGTTGTTCTTTGATATATATGAAAGATGATGAGGGCTGAACCTGAACCCCGCTATATATGTGTTTATATAAATATATCTAGATCTGGCCTTCAGAGAGCTTAAGCTTTATTTTAGCCATCTGTTATCTAAAAGAAATCATCATTTTGTGCTTAAATGAATTTACAACAAAGGATAAGGATTCAGATTATGCATTTAGTGCTAATGATTATCATAGCCTGAGATCTGCCCTCCTGCCCGGCTTTAAAGTATGGTGTGAAGGAGCACTGTAGATTCTCTGACAGGAACTGAATTCTTAACAGTTAGTGAGCACACCAACACCGTCCTTGACTCACCGTTGTCTCTTTAATCAAGGTGAAGTCAGTGTTGGCCAGTGGCAGCTCCTCTGCTGTGGCGGAGGAACATTGCCTCACAGCTTTTAAGCAGCTGGAAGCAGAAACATAAAATGATAATAACTTAGTGTTAATATCATTTTATGCTGCTTCCTGCTGCTTTGCGAGTGGGTGGGTGGGCGGGGCTGCTCTGCTGTTGGAGCTGGGCGGAGGAGGAGTGGTTTGTTCACTCCTAAGTGCGCAATGACTGTTTGTTCGGCACTCTTGGGCCGCCCAAGCCAGTTATGCACACTTTCCCTGTTCTCCATGCAGGCTACATTACAGCCTGCATGGAGAACATGCCCAGGCACCCATTCCATGGTTGAGCATCGAACCAGGATTCTCAAAACCAATCACAATGCTGCATTGCAGCTTTGTGTTTGGTCAGTGGGACCTGCTTCCTGCTCCTCGATGTTCAAGATGAGAGCAGGAGCAGAGATGCGGGACCTGGCCGGCAACAAGGTAAGTAAAAAAAATGTTTGCACCAAGCGCTGAGCAATGACTGCTACTGGAATGGCATTCTACTGAGCAATGCCTGCCATTTAGGTGACCATTTACTGATCTTCTGCGATGACCTTCTACTTATCAACTTCTTCAATGGAGGGGATCTTTCTCTGGGAAATGCCTTCTACTGTGAGGTGGTAATGGCTTATATGTTGATGCGATGTTCTGTTCAGCAATGTCTTATTACTGAGTCCTCTGTTCATGTCTTTGTACTCAGCTCATTCTGCTTTTCAATCCTGTCTTGCCTATCTTCTGAACCCCCTGTGGGTTCTTGAGCCCATCCTACTTGAGTGGCTCTTTTAACAACACCTAGCCTTTAACTAAGAGTTGGCTTTCTGATCAGTTCTCCCCTCCTACCAGTCGTGAGTCCTGCATTTCAACTCAGCCCTGATTTTTTGTAAAAAATGTTTTTTATAAATCTGTTTATTGAAAATTAAGATGACACTTTACAATAATTGTTATATATTTTAATACAGTGCAATGTCTTCACAATGAGTCATGGTTTATCACATCTTTTTCTGGCTTCTTACTTTTAGTATTCCAGCTCCTATCCTGTGTTATTCACTCTTCGATCGAGGTGAGGAGCTGAGTTACCGGCGGAGGTGCACAAATGTTTCCTCTGTAAGCATTCCACTTTCTCCAAATTTGTGACCACTTTTTGGGACAGCCCCTTGATTCATATATTGACTTTTCCATTAACAGGCACCAGTTCATATCCCTCTTCCATGCATTAACCGTTGGTGTTTCATGTGCTCCCCATGTTCTGGCAATGTTTCGCTTAGCAACTATCAATCCCAGCGTTACCCAGGTTTGATTTTTTGTAAAATTAATTATTTAGGAATATTGAGGTAAATCTCTTTGACCAATAAGAGGTTTCCTGTTCCTATGCACCTCAATGACTCTGTAAGCAGGAGAGGTAGTGAGCATCGACAACCTTCTGGATTCATTAGCCGGTTGTTCCGTGCCATTCCCGGGAGGGATCCCTCACAGTGGACATTGTGTACTAAGATATCAGATCCAGAGGCTTCAACAGCCTCTTTTAATCCCATAAAGCCCTGGTCCTCTTGAGATTTGCATCACTTTCCATGACTTCATTTCCCAATGTCTCTAAAGAATTCAGATTAGAATTCAGAGGTTTGTGAAAAGGGCAATGCTCCCATTCCACATATATGGGCTGCATGCTCATCCGCGGTATTAACCCTGTGCGTTTCAACAGAAAAGCTCACTGAACTACAGCTCAGTGAGTCCTGACTATCGCGGACTAGTGCACATTGCACACTGAAGCGCCTTTAGGAGCTTGAGAGAAGTGAGTGAATTAAAGTGTTTTTTCTAAAGGTGCTCAGAGGCATAACTTCAATGCTGTAACTGCTGAAGATGCATCAGTTTCCTGCAAATGTGGGGATCCCCAATTTAAAGGTTAGTCAGTTGCACTGGAAATGAAGTGCTTATTTGCTGACTGAGACTGAGTAGAGGCCACTTTAAAGTTGCCTCTGAGTCAGGTTGTAGGCCTGAGTGGATTTTCAATGACGCCCGACTAATCAGAGTAATTCCAGTAATTCCGCGATACTCTTTGATGCAGAATTACCGATAATAACGCAATTACGCCCACTTGCGTCATTAAGAGTAATTTGGGGGGGAAATTTGTACCGCAATAGCACATTTAGTGAGTGCGAGCGGCTGCTTGTGCTGCTGTTTATCTTCTATTGCATTTAGTGATATTGTTTTCGTACAGAATGCATCCTCACGTCCATTTTGGATTCAAGGGGGTGTTTTTGCAATAAGAAAACAGAGCTAAATGCAGAACTACTCCGCATATAATGCAACGTAATCTCACAGAATTTTGGGGAAATTCCACTTGATTACACTGCACCGAATTATGGTAGTTTCTCCCACCCTTATCAGATTGTCCGAGAACCTGGGCTTGCTTTTTCAGCACAGGGCACTGTATGAAAGCTGATCAGACGCTGGAATCCCCTTTTACTCAATTCACTGGGTGCAAGTTTTGGAGCATATATAATTAATTCTAAAGTTTAGTTGTATTAAACATTTTG
This sequence comes from Lissotriton helveticus, assembly GCF_964261635.1. Lineage (NCBI taxonomy): Eukaryota > Metazoa > Chordata > Amphibia > Caudata > Salamandridae > Lissotriton > Lissotriton helveticus. Next base: position 236,548,759 of record NC_136071.1, on the reverse strand, counting down.
TCTACCCAATCTTAAGAGGCCACTGGGAGGGTGTGAATGTGATGAAGACGAAATTTTAAGTCATCCAATGTTTTGCTAAATAAATCTGATAGCGAAAAGGCTCTGGAGGCAGCTAGAGCATGGGCAGTGATGGTGGAATCATTAAAGAATCCAGTGACTGAGGGAGGAGGGGATTTAATAGGGGAAGCCCATGCAAGTGAAAGGTGAGGCCCGTAGCTTAGGAACCCAAAGACAAGAAGCGGGGCAGAAGACACACAATGGTGGAAGCCTTCCTGACTGGACAGGCACAAGCCCCAAGACCATAGCGGTAGATAGAGGCGTAATCGGACACACATCTCCCCGTTAGGAGAATAAGATGATACCCACACGACACATCTGGCGGGGGAGGGGAGGGAGGGTATTGAATTATTTTGTTATGTTAGGATTCTTGGTTGTTTGGTTTAACTCGAACAGAACTAAGCTGATAGAATCGGAAGTATGCTTGCATAGAGCACCTACTAAGAGGCAGGGGATGATAGGGTAGTTAAGCCAACAGCACGGAATGAGATTTGTTACTGCAATTCCTGTTGAACGTGAAAACATATATCTGTGTTGTGTATTGTAACAATGTCATCAATTGTTAAGACATGCAAGACTGTATGCCCAAAGTTCAATAAAAATCTGTTTTAAAAAAATCCAATGTTTTGCAAAATATTCAGTTGAGGCAACTATCAGCACATCTTCAGGTTAGCTGTGGCTGCATCCGTGGCCCGTCCTAATGGGCTGAGGTGCAATTCCCCCTTATTGTTCGGCCACTATAAATAATGTCTGTCATCCCAAGCAATGATCAGCCTGATAGACACTTCATTTTCAGGTCAGGCAGCCAGGAGTTAGACATGCGCCAAATGTGCAAGCTCCTGGCTGCCCACCCTATCTACGGTGTACAGTGGATACACCTTAAATAGGGAAGTGGGATTGCTCTAAGTTTTTGGCAAATGTCCAGCATCCACCAAACTCTAAATAACCCTGTTGTTTATTACATTTGAGATGAATGTCTCTAAAAGACTGGATGGAGGTGCAAAGCCCAACGTCTTCTTGACTTAGTTTTTTTTTTTTACAGCACATACTGTTGCCACCCTGAGACGCTACTACTAAATGATCCAGACAACCAAACTTGGCGCTTTGCAGACCACTTTTATGCCGGTACCAAGACATTTGAAATGGTATTACAACCAATTCTCATCCAATGCGTATACAGCATCAGAGTGTAAGGACATGCACTTCGATGGATCTGCTTCACTCTTGACTGGAAGGACCCAGTAAGTCGGCCTGATACCGCACACCTCAGACGATCACTACCTCACCTGCGCAGTTCCACAAGGATCCTCCCGGAGCCCAACCGTCTTCAACACATACATGATCCTTCTAGCCTCCATCATCCACTCTCACAACATCAACGTCCTCTTCTATGCCGACGAAATGCAACTCATGCTCTTCCTTAAAGACAAGATGCCCAGTACCCGGATCAAGTTCCAATGCCTGCATGACTGAAATCACACACTGGATGAAGACCAAATGTCTAAAGCTGAACACCAACAAGACCAAAATCCTGATCTTCAGAAAGAATAGTTCAACGTAAGACTTCTCCTGGTAGCCAACAGAGCTAGGACCAGTGCTTAATATGTAAAAGAAAACAAGTGCCAGGGCTCTTGTCAGAGGGACACTGCAGCTTGCACCACTCATTGCCCCAGCCATACTGTCAATGGTAGTAAAAACATAACTGCTAACCATCACCCTCCTACAAGTGTGACAATTCAGAATATTTCAGGCATCCAAAGCTATAAAATGGCTTGGGCATCAGGTAATATTAATTTTGAATGTATACTGAATTAATAACGGACTGTTGTGGTCATCACAGACAGCTCCACCTTGTGGCAGACTGTCACAAGTCCCAGTGTTGACAATCAAGTGCAGGTGTCAAGCACCGGAAACCACCGGCTCAAATTAAGCACTGGCTAAGACCAACTCCCACCCCACCACTCAAGCTAAGAACCTTGAGATTGTCATTGACTACAAACCCCACATGCCCACTCCAGTCAATGCTGTCACTCCCCTGATGCTTCCATACTCCAAAGATTCTGAGGAAGATTTTCAAATGGCTCCAAATCATTACCAGGAAAACCGCCAAGTACGCCCTGGTCACAGCAAGCTCGTCTACATGAACACCGTCTATCCCAGGATCAACAAAAAACTCATCAGAAGGATGCAGACCAATCAGAACTCAGGGACCAGAATCACTCTCAACCTCCCTGCTGCATTCACATCACTCCACACTTGAAGGAGCTCCACTGACTCCCCATACAGAAATACGCACAATTCCAACTCTTCACTCCCACTTTCAAGGCACTATATAACACTGGTCCAGCATACATCAACAATTGCACCTGCTTTCACAAACCTTTCAGACATCTCCGCTTGTCCGTACTCCTACGTGCACACATCCCACACATATGGAAAACCAGATCTGGTAGTCAAGCCTTCCCCTTGCCCTCCTCCTACAGTGTGGAACAACCTGCCTACTCTTCGCTTCCTAAATTCAGCAAAAGATGAAGACCCAGACAGTCCTAGACTCACTCCTGCTCAGCGTCAAGATACCCTCTTGGGTGATAGCGCACTCTACAAATCAGCATAACAATTGAATCTCCTCGAGGTGCTTTAGTGATTCTATAGTATTGTTTGATGCTGGTAAATTTGCAGGTTTGAAAATATTAAACTCTTCTTTGAAGGTAGTAAACTCGAGCCATTCCCAGCTTGCCCGCCAGTTTGCATCCATCTGCTAGTGTTGTAAAATAACGTAGAAAAACTACCCATTTATTTCTTGGCTACCCAGTCCAGATTTGTGCCAAATGACAGAGTAATTTGTGAACAATAAAATGGGTGAGCTCTAATGAAACAACCAAGAAACAGAAACATCACAAGGGGCCCTTGAATGAAAAAACATGAATTTAAAGATAGAGATTTAAATATCTGCCTGAAAGTACTTTCACTTATTTTATTCTCAAACATTCCCAATAGTATGTGTGCAAAGTTGCACTATGTACAGGTTTCCAGGCTTACAACTAAGAATGTACTTTGACAAGTCTAATCCTTCTTGTCCATATGCACATTTTATTTCTCAGTCGGGAAAAAAATACCCCTTTGGAAAAGCACTTCCCCTACACCTCTCACTAAGGGGGAGCTTTACTAATATTTGGTGCAACGCAATGCAGCAAGACAACTTGCTGTGCTGCATCAAATGTAAAGGGCAGGAATGTGTCATACCTACTATGACATGGCGCAGTCCTTCTCTCTCTCTTGGCTGGCTCATTTGTGACTGCCAAGTGCCAATGCAGGCACCCTTGAACTGTGGTGCAAAGGTGCTTGCATTATAGCTGGGATTGGCTGCACAAAACAATACTCTGATGCTTTTTCATCTTTCTGTGTGTGCTGCAGAATCCAGCACATGTAGAAAGAGGAAAAAACTAGGAGGAATAAACATATGTCTCCTTGTTACGCCTCCCCTGGGAAGGCATATCATTTTGATGTATTCCTAGGTTTACTAATACTAGTAAATTTGGGCATGTGCCAAAATCTTTATGTGGATGGGTGGAACAACCAACGGTCCACCCATGGAACACCTTCCTGGGCAGAGTAACACAAGGCACCCACTTGTTCTTCCTTCATCTACATCAAACTTACTATGCCACGCAGGGAGACCCATTCCCCTTCCTGTCTTTGAAGGGGATTTACCCCAGCCTTTGGCTGGTATAAAACCCTGACCATTTCCATTGTGGAACAAGCATTTGCAATGCAATAGGTCTCGCATTTACGCAACTTTGAGCTATTGGCATTGTAAATGACAATGCTTTTTATTTATGTTTTGGTTTTTAAAACATAAATAAAAGCCATTGTCATTTACAATGCCAATAGCTTAAACTTGCGTAAATGCGAGACCTATTGCATTGCAAATACTTGCTTCCTAATTATTTACATGCTGAAAGCAGAGGCCTGCCATTTCCTTCCGTTTTCATTACTTTTTTTACAATCTCGGCATCGGCGCGGGTGCCATGATTGCATCAAAAGTAAAGAAATAGAAAAAAAAAAGCAAAATAATTATTTAAAAGCTGCGTTCTCGGAACGGTCGCGGGGTGGCCAAACACGGCAGAAAGCTGGCATGACATGCTGAATGTAGCAAAGCACGTTATGCCTGCAAGTAAGAAACTCAATAAAGAAAAGAGTGCTTACAGACTAAAATAAAGCATCCTGTGTAACCAACCGAAGTAAAGGGGCCGGTCGCCATGGGAGGTTACTAATGAAGACAAGGCGGTAATGAGGAGGGACTAACAAGCCTATTAACCATCAGAAGCCTGCATTTCCGAAGGACAAAGACACAAGCCAAAGACAAACATGGGTGGAGAGTGGGCATGGATTCTACTCCGTACTCCACTGTAAGTCTCGCAGAGCAGCGCATGCATGCTGACTCTAGGCTTGACCTAAAAAGGTTTGATTGCAGTTTAGGAATGACCACAAATGTACTTCTGAAAGCATTCCAAAATTTTCAAGACAAACCATACCTAAAACAACATACCTACCCCTAACTGGGATTTACTACTGCGAAATTCTTCTCTACACTGTGGAGATATTGAGAGTAGTAAATGTATATACCCCTCCTATGCATCTCTTTGTGAATTCCTGACAGGCATGGGTCTTATTTGCCTTCATGTTTTGTTTGCCCAGGATTTACGATCAATCCCCTATTTATGTTACATGATGACACCAGGGCCGGACTGGGAACCAAAACCGTCCCTGGCAAAGAGCTCGGCCGCCCTCCCCCTTCCCCCCCGGGGGTTGGGGGTGCCGCCAAGTTCTTTGCCAGGGCCGGTTTTCGGCCGATTTTGTTACAGGGCCAATTCCGCTGCCAAAACGGCCCTGTAACAAAATCGGCCCCCAGGGGCTCAAAACCGGCCCCCACCCGTGCGGCGCACAGGGGGATGCCCGGTGCCCGCTACGGCCAGTCCGGGCCTGGATGACACCCATTCAAATATACTTCAGAATAGGAGACATGTGAATTACCATGGGAACATACTCCTACGTGCTCCCCCAACATGAAAGCCTGTGTACCCCTTCGAATATGGAGGTACTTCAAAGGTTCAGCAAGGGGTCTTGGTCAGTCCAGTAGTCCACACTTGGGGCCTCATTTATGAGGTCCCTAGCGGCACTTTTGCGCAGCTGGAACGTCACTTTTTGGATGCTCTGGTGGTCAATGTGCCGCAGCATATTTACAAGGCCATGCAAAGTTTCTTTGCATGGCTTTTCATGGCCTTGCAAATATGTACCCCTTTTATGTAGAACACTGCGTGAAAGGGGTGTTCCATGGGTGTTGCTCTGGGTGTTCCCATGCAACACCCACAGAATCTGAAGTATTCCCAGATTTACGAAGAATCGTAAATCTTGGACTGCGTCAGATTCTAACGCCGCCCCACTCGTGGCATTAAGGAGGCGCAACAAGGAGAAATATCATTATTCTTCCTCATTTTTACCTCTTTCCATGTAAAAACACATCTTGTGATTGTTTTTGTGCAGGGAGGTGTCCCTTCCTGCACAAAAACAATCAACCCTACAATGCACACACCCTTGCACCATGACCCAAGGGTGCCTGTGTTTGTGCATGGCCGACCATTGTGCGCCAGTGCAGGGGAAAAGGACAAGAATGTGTGGAATCTCAAACATATGGCACCTTTCTGCCCTTCACTTCTGATGAGCAGCGCAGCAAGGATCCTTGTGGTGCTGCCCTGTGCCAACACCTCATAAATGAGGCACTTAGAATTTACACTAGTAGACAGCAGTGTTGTGGGCTAGCGTCTCGGTGTACTCGAGGGTTACGTTACGGTAAGGACTAGGAACATGGACAGGCTACAATAATGGTTACATTTCAGGTTAGTGTTAAGGTAAAAGGCCAGGTAAATGGCAACAATAATGGTAAGTGGGAATGAAAGGGCTAGGGAACAGATAAAGAAACAGACATTGCTATGGTTAAAGTAATTGTTAGGAGTCAAATGCAAGCAGTGGTAAAAAGAAAAAGCCAATAGTTCTCACCTTTGGGACAAATTGGCTTTGCCAATGCCTTTTAGCAACGCTGTGCCACGTGGCCCAAAAAAAATTAAAGGCATGCACGGCTACAAAATGATGCATGTGCCATTTTTTTTTTAATTTATGTATCTGAGATAGATTGGTAAATTACAAACATGAAAAAGAAGTCACAAAAAATACTTTTTAAGGTGGAGGGACCGGCAGTAATTTGTTGCCTGGTCTCCCAAAGAGAAAAAAAAAGAAAAATGTAAAAAAGTAAAGATGAAGGGGCAACAGAGAAGTAGGTGAGGGGAAGCAGCAATGATTGTGCAGGGGATGTGAAAAGTAGCACATGAGGGAGAACAACACAGTGGTCGGGGAGAAGCACACAAACTAGAAAGAACAACAGATTGTGGGGGAGGAAGGGAGCTTAGCCATGGAGAAGTACATGAGAGAGAGCTTGTAACACGAGGAAGACAGCAGCAAGGAGCACATGGTGGTGGCAGGGCCGGACTGGCCGTAGCGGGCACCGGGCAATCCCCCATTGTGCCGCACGGGTGGGGGCCGGTTTTGGGCCCCTGGGGGCCGTTTTTATTACAGGGCCGTTTTTGCAGCATAGCTACAAAATTGGCCCTGTAACAAAATCGGCCGAAATCCGGCTCCGGCAAAGAGCTCGGCAGCATCCCCAACCCCCGGGGGGAGGGGGGGACGGCCGGTCACTTTGCCAGGGCCGGTTTCGGTTCCCATTCCGGCCCTGGGTGGTGGGTGCTTGGCAGAGGGATGAGGAACACCAAGGGAGAGAGCTGGAAAGCACATCCAAGCATGATGCGTTTAAGCAAAAAGAATAAAGTAGCTCCCTCAAAGTTGATCAGCCAATCATGGAGATACAAGGAAAACCATCTAGAAAGAAACACACAGATGAGAGTGACAATAAAGCCAACTAATGGTAGGCAATGGGCAGGTAGTAAATATTAGTAATTTTTTGGTAAGCCCACAGTAGATCTTTTGAAGACTCAAACTAAGAGAGAAATGAAAGAATTTAAGATCAGGGTTAGGTTTAGTGTTAGGTTTAAGGGTATGGTTAAGGGTATGGTTAAGGGTAGGGAAAAGGTTTGCTTTAGGGGAGAGAAACACAATGCTTATTGTAGTTGCTTAACTTTCAAATTCATTACCTGTTAATAAAAAGCTATGCTTGCAGTAGGTTTGTTATTGTAGATTATCTCCTTTGGCAGTTTGTTGTCATTGATTCTTTATCTTGACTTAGATCCAAAATTTGACCTTACTGCTAGATATCACACTGTGTTGTTCCATAAATAAGACTTAAACTCTCCTGACTCTTACCATGAAAACAACCACCGCCTTGATCTAGTAAACCAAGGAATGTAGATCTGCACGTTCCCAGAGTTAGTGGAAAAGAGCATCATAACATACAAACTCAGGTTTATGAACATTATAAGAGGCCTCAGCTGTAAAACATAACTTGGCTGCCAGTGTTGTGCTCACCAGCACTTCTTGGAACTGGACAACTTTCTCTATTGTCTTTTTCATAGGCAATTGCCAGTCGTACCTCCTGATTTATGATGTAAACTTGGCCCGTGTGTGTAATGTTCTTAACTAAGAATAGGCAAGAAATCACAAACATTTAAATAAATGCATATTAAAACCAAAAAAAAATGGATGTGCTCTCTAACACTCTTCTCTGCTTTAAATTCTGAAGTTATTGCTTTTGAGACGGCCTGAACAAATCAAACTAATAATTTTAGCCATGCTTTTGCAATATCCTGCTAGTTTCTATGCAATAGATTAATTAACATTCATACACAATGAAGTGCGACATGTGGACCTGAGAATCCAGAGAGCCCAATGACTGTATCAGGGTCTTTGTCCCCTGTGCCAGCCATGGACACTTCTCCTGTGTCTCCACAACCTCACAGGATCAGATCTGGGCAATTAATTTGAGCACCAAAATGACTTATTAAAGAGTTGCAGTGTATACATGTATTATTGGTACTTTTTATTTAACAAAGGGGAATGTAGTGTCTTGTGAGTTAGAGGTGACAGGACCCTTTTGGTTCTTGACATACTCCATAGAACAGTGATGTTAGTGCATGGGTGATAGAATTCATGATGTAGAATGTTTAGTTAATGGTTACATGCTGAGGAATAAAACAGTGGAATACCAAGCTCTATGTGTGGTGGGATCATTTGCATGTACCCGGGCTGAGGAGGACACTACATGTTACACCAACCATGGAACAAAACAAGATGGAAAGCAGCATTAACCAAGAGAGCATGTAATCCATGTTTAGCTAACTTGCACTATATTGTAAATAGCACTAATACCTCATAAACTGTGCTTGTTCCAAGATAACTCCTGTAATTGCATATCATTACACGGTTACCCACTCACTGAAATACTTCTTTCATATTCGTAGCAAGCCAGATGCAGCTGGGCCACCGATCTCCATTACATCAGTTGGGGTAAAATCCTTTTGTGGGGGCTAGTGTCCCTTCTGGGTGACCAATCCAGAGTCTGACAGCACTCAAGGACCCGGCTGACTCAGGTGCAAGTTTTGGCTGTCGAAGATCGGTCTATCTGGCCGGCAGCTATCAGCTAATTCTATGGTGCCAACTTGACCGTGTAGACTTCTTTCGCTCTTTTGTCCCTGGAGCTGGTTCCAGAGGATCATTCATGTCACTTCTTTGGTCTGTGGCTGGGGATCAACTTTTCCCCGACCTAGGAGCCAAAGTCACAGTCCAAACATGCTAGCCCAATGTGAAGCAGGTGCAGTCCAGCAGTCGGTGCAGCCTCCCTTTGTGCAGCTCCGTGGGCTGCAGGGCAGTCCTTCTTTGGTGCTCTTTCCAAATCCAGCATGGTCTAATAGTCCAGGGTACAAAAGGTGCCCTATTTATCCCGTTAAAGTGTCCGGAGAGGACCACGCGGTCACTAGCCAATGGGATATGAGGTCCATTCCCTCTGGGTGATGACTTCCCAGCTATGTTTGGCATCTGGCACTCCCAAAGTGCACCATTCTGGCCACTTTTAAGATGTCGGGACACTTCCTTAGATGTTAGGAGCTCAGTAGCCCACCCTAAAGGTGTGGCTACCTGGGGGCCACATGCCCACAGGAAATCTGGTTTGGGGATGGGTTTTCCCTTTCTGGCCCTGTCTCTGACTAGTCTATAGGAACAAAAGGCAGCCCTTTGGGAGTGTTATCTCAATTATCCATCAAAGGTGGCTTCCCCTTTGAAGCTTCCCCTTTGGGTTAACACCCCAAGTAGCTTCCTGCAAAGGGGAGGTAACACGTTACCCTGCGTCAGGATGTGTTTGATCCTAAACCTGGGAATCATTCACACTAATCTCCTTGCAGGCAGAAAGCTGTTTGTGGGTTGTAGCCCTTGTGAGGCTACTAGACCACTGGGAAACAGAGCAGCAACTTTCTAAAAATTGGCATACTCTAATAGTGACATTAAATTAGACTTGGGCATCAGGTCAGGTTCAATGCAACGATTAATATGATACCTTACAGTACCCAGTTAGGTAGTCCCATTCAGGAGTTAACCTGCTGGGGTGCCAGCCTGCACCCTGTATTAGCCAATGGTGCTAGTAACCTTTCCACAGCAAAACCACAATTCTGAGGGGTTTTACTGCAGGGACATATATAAGGATACATGTTACACTTAATAATATACAGCTCCCTGTCTTAGGGCTCCCTAGGCCTTCCTTAGGGGATACTTGAATATATTGTTTAGTGAAGTGGTGGCTTTGCCATCAGTCCACAAATGTAGGGATGAACATGCAAAAAAAGGCATTTCCTCACAGTGTGCATTGTACTGAGCAATGCCATGTACCGGGACAGCTTTCTCCTGAAAAATGCAGTATACTTGGACAACCTTCTACTTAGCAATGCCTTCTACTGAGGTGACCTACTGAGCAATGACATCTAATTATGTGGCCTTGTACTGAACAATTCCCTCTACTGAGCAATGCTAGCTATGGGATGGCCTTATAGTTCAAGTTCAAAAGACCTTTATTCGAATTTCATAAAATTCATAAAAGTACCACATAAAAACAACAATTCATTTGCATTACACATTATTACAAAATTATCAAGTTTAAAAAATATATATGATGCAGTACGATGCAGTTCTAGTGAGGCAAATTTTCAAGGATTTTCCATCATTTTACGCACTCGCGTTAACAGTCTCAATAAAGTGCTAGTGCGAAAAATTAGTTCATCTGAGTCCAAAGAAACCAACATCAAATAAGACTTTTCCAGCGAGAGGGGTCGGTGTTTCCTAAAGTATGGGGTTAAAAACCAGTTAATATATTTTAAGTAAAATTTACAGAAGAATAGGAAGTGTAAATCATTCTGTGTGTTGACACCATCACAAGGATGGCCTTATACTTAGCAATGCATTCTGCTTGGGTGTCTTCGTACTGTTCAATGCCATCTACTTTGGTGGCCTTCGAATCAGTGCTTTCAATGGAAATATAGAAATGCAGGTACTGACTCTTTAGAGTACCTGTTTGTTTGCTCCTGAAAAGTACCAGTACGCTCCCATGCATTCCCATTCAATAATTCCTGCCTTTTTACTGAGTCCTTGTCCTTTTCAGGTCTCGCTTGAGACAGCGCATGCCCTGTCTCTTAGAGACATTTAGTAAGTGGCTTTTAAAACTACCACCAGTGGCTTTTGCTGGCCTCAAGTTTGCAGTGAGACTCGCGAGCGCGTGCGCAGCCACCAGCTTTCAGTTCCCGAGACTCCATCTGGAGGGCGAGCACTTTCACTGTTGCCACCACTGCGGCTTTCACTTTTTCAGCCTTTTGCGCACCACTTGCGTGCTTCACACAACTCCCGGGCTTGCTGCTTTAACTTTTTCAGCCGCGCGCGCACACCACCCGCGTGCTTCACACAACTCCCAGGCTTGCTGCTTTCACTTTTTCAGCCAGGCGCGCACACCACTCGCGTGCTTCTTTTAATTTAATTTAATTTTGATTTTCCCTGTAGCTGCTGGGCGTGCCGTTGCCCGTATGCACTGAGCTCTTTCTTGCCCGATGCGTTGTATCCTACCCGTGCATTTTAAGGATCTCTCGACTTCTACGGGATGCGAAGTAAAGTGACCTTTTTAAACACGACTTCTTGCTGAACCCTGGTCTCTGTTAAATAGAGCCCAGCATGTCCGCCTCCGGCAGTCACATCCATAAATTATGTATAAATTAGCCATTAATAATTAAAAGCGTGAACCGGAGAAATGGGGCGTTTCAGAAGACCCTGGATGTAGGCTAACTGGCAGCAAGCAGTGCTTAATTTGTAAAAAATTAAGTCCAGGTGCTCACATTTTTGCAGGAGGCCACACCCACTGCCCCCCGACTCCACCCACTACCACCACTAACTCCACCCGCTTCCTCCATTGGCATTGGTGAGAACCAGATGTAATGCCGAATCTGAATTTCAGCAAGGGAGCCTTCCTCAAGTAAGATTTTGATATGAGGTTTCCCCCGCCCCGTGAACATTTTGAAAAAGATGAAATCAACAGTGCATTTAAAGCACATTTTAGGAATTGCAGGGCATAAAATGGAGGTCTGCAAATTTCCCATACCCAAGTCAGAAATGTCCACCTATGAAGGCTTCTGTTTGATTAGCTTATTACATATGTCATGCTGTGAAAGCCTCTGGCATATTCACACCATAGGGCAGCTGATATTTGTCCAGTGTTTCAAACCTTTGGCAAATGCATAATTCTGTGAACAATGAGTATCCAGTAGTGCAGGCTTCAGGCAAATGCACACCATGTGACCAAGGCACACTTATCCAAATTCTAAATGTTTTTACTAATCTAATATTTATAAATAGTGACCTGTGTTTTCAATACAGTAACACAGCAGCATGCACTAATATTGCTGCAAATAGTCTTTGTGGCAACCTCCCATTTCTTATTTGTACTGTGCTGTTTTGATCTAAAAGAAACTTTATCGATGTTACATAAAACATAAATGCGCAACATGTCTCTGTAAAATGTCCACGATAGACTCTCAAATATCACCCACATTAAAAAGGAAAACAGTAATTTAAAAAACTGTTTAAGAATTAGTCAAGGTAATCAGGGCTAGACTCTCTGCAGAACATAGCTGCCTTTATAAGGGACCCCCCTCAAAGGCTTGGGCCATGGGCCAGAGGCTGAGCCCACTTTCCCCATGCCTTAAAACGTCTGTGCTGCTGGGTAGGCCAGTGATCTTTGTAGGTGTAGTGCTGCTGAAAAATTATCAACAGCATGTGCACCAGAAATGGTATCTGAAAGTACAACTAATGTAAGAGGATACACAGATGTGAGCTGAAAACAAAGAGCAACACGTGAAGCCAAATGGGGTGAGGGAAACTGAATTAAAGGGAGTCAGAAAGGATGTAATGAAAAAAGTAGACAGAATGAGTGGAGGCAAATGAGGTGGAAGCATACAATGCGAATAGAGATTGAGAACACGAGAGAAGACAGCCTGAAAGAGAGACACTGACATGAAGAAGAGAAAGAAATCGAGGTAATGAGATGGATGAAGAGAAAGCAAGTGCTATGAAGGGTGCAAGCAAAAGAGAGGGATAGGGACATATGGGAGAAAGAGGAGGAGGGCCTAAAAAGAGGGAAATGGAGTACATCTGTTGAAAAAAATAATGGAAGCTGGGAAAAGTTGAGCAAGCAAAGAAAGACATTAAACAACAGTGGATGGACAGGCAAAGTAAAGAAGATGCTGATACACAGGAATGGAGGCCGAAAAATATTTATTGTTTTGCCAATAACAACATTTTTGTAAAGAATGTTGATGCCCTCTTTGCTCCGTTAGAATGCTGGTTAAAAGTAAACAATGATGCTCATGACGTGGTGCACTCTGGTTTTGTATGGAGTAAAAGTTGATGGCTAGATCAACTGATGGTTCTTAATCACAGGGGAAAAAAAACGCCCACATGTCGCCAATGGAAACCAGGTACTTTACTGGTGTTGCTAACAATCCATCTAAAGGGATGCAGTTGTGTATTTACTTGATGGCTCTACGTCAGTAGGGAAAGGCTAATCCAGTCGTGCTTTCGTTTTAGTAAACTGTGCAATCTCACTTTACTGCAATGGGTACAATTAAAGTCAACCAAGACTACAGATCCCAGAATGCACTGGAATGTTAAAGAAAATCCAATGTGAGAGTCCTGTCTCAAGTTACAAGAAGTCATCCAAATCCCCTAAACATGGACCACGTATGGAACTGTGTGAATGCCTCAGCCCTCTGAGCACCATGGGTGGTAGGCACAGTGTAAGAAGTCACCCGTCCTCAGGGTCGGGGTGAACTTCACACCTGCCTCAAATGAGAAGTTTTCTATCGATTCTTGTAAGTTTATTGGACACAGTGGAAGCACACGGTGTGAAAAGCAAGGCAAAAAAGTGGCTGTGCAGGGACACTGTGTCTAGTTATTGGTTAAAAGTCGATATAAACAGGGATCATGGCGAAGAAAATGAGGCTTTTCTCTTTCTTTGTGGATGATGTATTCTGCCTGCTCCTTGGTTATATATTTGTTTCTAGGGTGTCTCAGGATGTGGCTGCTGTGCTGTCACCCCAGAGACCTTTTGCTGTCTCACACGCAACCACTTTCCCAAGGAGGGTGCACCTTCACAGGTTCAGAGTGCTACTCCCAGGCAGGTGGGAGTCAAAGGCCACGATATTCCACCTGGAGGGGATGTACATCTGCAGTGAATCCGATTTCAGTGGATACTTACTCAGGTGGCCGGCCTTCAGTGTGTAGGCCTCATTGCCCAATACCCTCAGTACAGCTCCATGTAGCTCCACAGCAGCGCCTCGAGGCAGATGGTGAAATGGAAGTTCCCGTACCGGTAGTCAGGGTGCAATGCCTTGGAGTTGAGTTGCCCAGCATGTGCCCAGCATCTCTGAGCTCCTCTAGTCTAGGGAGAGTTGACGGTGGTGGGTGCGGTGGCACAAGCTGGGCTGAATGAACTCCTCGCAGCACTATTTTTTTTTTAGTTCAAAATAGTTTATTGAATTTTCATAATAATGAACAAAAACAGACAATACAGAAAATAGTTAATAAGCGAAAATACCTATTCATAATATAACATTTACAATAACAACAGTTGAAATACAATCGGTAAAGTAGTATAAATATTCATCAAAGAAGGAATAATAAACAAAAAGGGGAGAAGGGAGGGGAACCTTATATAATTACTATTTCATCAATTATAGATAGACCTACTTTTACCAGACAAGCAATGTAATATAATGACAGTAAAAAGATATATCAAATAGAAATATACAATTATGAAGATAAATATATATCAATCGGTTGCCAAAAAGATTGAGAAAAGTTAGAGGTATGATTAATCCCATTCAGGGATAACTGAGCAATTCTTCTTGTAAAAATGACCCATTACCACCAAGCATGAACTGATAATGACGAAATATCCTTCCAGCAAAAAGTTATGGATTTTAAAGAAGCAGATATTAAAAAATTAAAAAGTTTACCTGCTATTTCAGTTAAATTTTGCAAAAGACCAACAGATTTACATATTAACAGTTTGTAGGAAACAACATCATGGAGATTCAATATCTTTTTTATAATATCCCACACATCAGACCAACATTTAAAAATTAAAGGACAATCAAACAGCATATGCTGTAACGATCCAGGATATAATTTACAATGCCAACATGTTTTAGATTGTAGAAGTTTAGCATGAAATAAACGTACTGGGGTCCATAAACAATTGAATTAAATATAAGAATTAGTTTGGTAAAGCGAAACAGGTAGCCAGCCTGAAATACTATTAAGCCAAATAATCTTCCAAGTATCATTAGATAAAGAAAGTGAGAGTTCATTATTCCCAAAGACTGAGATTATATTTAAATTGTTTCCTATAGAATTAGATTTTTTTATATAAAAGAGAAACAGTATGTGATGACGTAGATACAGTTTGAATATATACTACTAAATCTGCTTTAACATTAGATGGAATACCATGAGGGAAAGTATCTAAAATTGAATTACATAAATACTCCCTAAAGCCTCAAAGGATATGAAAGCATTGTTGGAATAGACATCTTTAAGATTACAAAATACCAGCATTAATCCAATCTTTCCAGAAATTAACATTTCTATTCAATTTAATAACATTACTATGCCATAATGACAAGTCTTCAGTACTAACCAAAGGAGATAGAAAAATTGCATCCAAGTCATTAAAAATCAGTTTAGTGGATTTAATAATAACAGATTGTTGAATTATTTTTGATTTATTATACACTGTTAGCAAGGTGGGTAATGGAACAGGATTTACTATAGCTTTCTCTATATGAAGCCAAATAGGAGGATTATTTAAAAAGGAAGGATTAAACCATATAGAACTTTGTTTCAATATAAATGCTTTGTGATATGGAAAAAAGTCAGGCAAGCCAAATCCAGCATTATATTTGAGTATTTTAAATTTTTTATAACCAATACGAGGTGATTTATTGTTCCAAAGAAATTTGGAAAGAAGTCTATCAACATCTTTATAACATTTTAATGAAAATTGAGTAGGAATCATATTAAGGGTATAACATTTTTTAGGAGCAATAGTCATTTAAATGGAGTCCATTCTACCCCACCATGAGAGATGGAGTGAAGACCACTCAGACATTTTTGTCTTTAATATAATTTAAGATAAAGGGCCAGATGTACGTAAATACAATTTACCGATTCTAAAATACCGAATTTTACCGATTCGATATTTTAGAATGGGTAAATGGTATGTAGGTATTAATTCGGTAATTTTTACCGAATCTGTAAAATTCGGTAAATACCGATTCCGTATTTACCGAATCAGTATTCCCCATTCATTCCTATTGGCCTCCAGGCCCATAGGAATGAATGGGGAATACCGATTTGGTAACTAACGAATCGGTAAGGGGGAAGACCTACAAGGGTGGCAGGCTGTCACATTGACACCCTGTTGCACCCCTGAATAGTGCATTGGTGCACATGTGGCACACATGCATGCCCTAAGGGCATGTATGTTTGACACATGGCACCGTTAAAAACAGCACAAAATTGCTTTTTTAACGGTTTTCGTTATTTACCACCAACTTGTAGTTGGTGGTAAATAACAAATCCTTACAGGTGAAAAGCACTCACTTGAGTGCTTCCTACATTTCAGATTCAGTAATTCACCGAATCAGTATTTAAGAATTCGGTAATTTCCCGAATTCTTAAATACCGATTCGGTAAATTATCGAATCTGAAATGTAGCCACCTACATCCCAAATGCCTAATTCCGGTCTGTAATTTCGGCTCTTACCGACCGGTATTAGGGTTCCTACATCTAGCCCAATGTTATTATTCAATGTTAATGTTGCTTTAATGGAAGACTAAAATAAAATACCAAGATATTTTAATTTGTCCTTTTGCCAAATAATATCAGTCATAGGTAATATATCATGAGTACAAAAGATGTTTAAGGGGAAAAATTAAGTTTTATTAATATTAAGGGCCCGATTAAGATGGCGGTTTTCCCGCATCCTCCGGGCCGGCGGAAGCCACCGCCGGCCCGGAGGATGCGGGAAAACCGCAGCGGACTGAAAAAGACCCCCCGCCAAATTAGGATGGCTGGGGGATCGTTTTTCAGTCCGCAACTTTTCCGCCGCGGTCGCCTCCCGTCCGTGGCGGAAAAGCACTAACATGGCTGGCGGTGTCTATCAGACACCGCCAGTCACATTAGGATGTCTGGAGGAACATGCCTTTACTCGGTGGCATTTCCGCCGTGCAAAGGCATACGGATTTTTGTTGGGGGCCCGTTGCGGGCCCCCAGGGGTGAAGGGGGGTGGGGGGTGCACATGGGGGGTACCTATGGTACCCCCCTGCATTTGCCTGCGCAAAGCGGCAGGCACCGCGCGGTGCCTGCCGCTTTGTGCATGCAAATGCACAACTTACATTTTTATCATTGCGGCGGGTGCTGCAATGATAAAAATACAGGATGTGACCGCCAGGGTGGCGGTCACATCCTAATTTGCACGGAGGGACCGCCGCTGCCCCTGCGGACGGTCCCTCCTACTCTATGGTGGCGGACATACTCAGGTCCGTCCACCATCATAATCGGCCCCTAAGTTTGTATCCAGAAATCATGGAATATTTTGTAATAATTTCTAATAAGGAGGGAGCTGAGGATATAGGATCACTACTAAATAAAAGCACATC
This sequence comes from Lissotriton helveticus, assembly GCF_964261635.1. Taxonomy (NCBI): domain Eukaryota; kingdom Metazoa; phylum Chordata; class Amphibia; order Caudata; family Salamandridae; genus Lissotriton; species Lissotriton helveticus. Next base: position 236,531,449 of record NC_136071.1, on the reverse strand, counting down.
ATCAGCATAAGCCAAGGTTTTGATAATTACATCCTTCATTGTGATTCCTTTAATATTGTCACATTTTCTTATATGAGTGAAGAAGGGTTCTTTCAATACCAATTAGAAATAGAAGTGGAGAAAGGGGGTAGCCTTGTCTTGTGCCTCTAAAAAGGGAAAACTGACTTGAAACTTGCCCATTGATAAATAAATGAGCAGTGGAAGCAAAACAGTAATGCAGAGGACAAATAGGGTTCGTGCGCTTCCATCTTCAGAATATTTTCAGCATACACAGTGCTTTTCTATTGAGCTTATTCTGTTTTATGCAGTTAACAGTGAAGCAATGACTATTGGCTGTGAAACCACACATTTGGAGTAATGAAAAATGCTCAGTCTATATTCCTACATTTTGCTGAACACAAAAAAGTCACACGCAACTGCTACACAGGTTGCATCAGGTGTAATAGAGAAATCTGCCTTTGGCATTCTCAGTCTTTATGTTTTTTTAAACACACAGGAAACATACCTTTTCACACTGAGTTTGTAGATCAAAATGAAACCAGAGAAGCTGAACTGTGAATGCTGGGAATACGTATCAAAAGTTTTTTTTTTACTCTGACAATCCTTTCCTCCTCATAATCTTTCCTGCTCAGTGATCCTCCTCGTATGTCAGACCCATCACTGTTTAATAACATGTCAAAAGCGAACAACCCCAAAACAAGCATTTGCAATGCAATAGGTCTCGCATTTACATGAGCTTAGGCTGTTGGCTTTGTAAATGACAATGCCTTTTATTTATGTTTTAAAAAGCATATAAAAAAAGAGGGCATTGTCATTTAGAATGCCAATAGCTCAAACTCGCATAATTGCGAGACCTATTGCATTGCATAGCCAATAGGTCTCGCTTTTGGGACCTTATAAGTGTTTAGCCATGCAACAGTTGATGCTGTTGCACCTAGGATATTGTGCTGCATAACTAAATACTTATAAGGTCCCAAAAGCGAGACCTATTGGCTATGCCAATGCTTGTTCTACTGAGCTGTGAGTCTGGTATTTCTTTTTTCTCTTATTGAAAAAAATCTTTATTGATACATTCCAATGTTAAGGTAACAGTATCAAAGACAGTACTCAGTTCAAATAATCAAGACAAGAAGCCATTGTGTAGTGATGTCACACAGTGGGGATGCCAGTGTGTTATGAGCTCTAGTGCAAGGAAGGATGTGAGCCCCTGGCCTCTGTCTGAACTGCAAAATAGAGCAAGAATCAGGGCCCAGGGGTCCCCTCAGGGCCACTGTGCCTGCTGTGTGAATGGAAGCTATGCCTTTTGATGTCACACTTACATTACTACATGCATCTTCTGTATGTTCTAGGAGTATGGCACCTCTTTGCTATATATTGTGTTCTCCATGGTGGTAGCAGCAGCTGGAGCTTGGACCTTACAGCTGCTGCACAATAACTTTCCATTTTCCCAGCCAATTGTCATAGTTTGTATTGGCGACCAGGATGGGATGTGAACCCACACATGCAAAACACAATGAATTCACTTGGTTCAGACATTAACCAAAAGGAGGCTCAGACAAGCTTTTTGGTGGCCTGCATGGATGCGGATGTGGAGTTGCTTGTACAGTCATGTAACATATGTAGTGCTGCAGATAAATCCTACCGAGCACACGTGGGACCATTAGAACCCATGCATTACCCCAATTCACCCTACCATATATTAAGAAGGTATTTCATTGGGTCATTCTACAGATTTAAAAAAATGACTCCAACTAGATTATTTTTAGAAATGGTTTTGGTGGTGTTTTGTTTAGTAGACGATTCCACTACTGAGAATGTTGTACACTTACTTAACGACATATCCATGAGGGCAGGTTTCCCTGCTGTTTAAGTACCGAGAATGGAGTACAATGTGTTCCTTTCAGTATGTGATTAAGCACCAGCAAACTTCCTTGTACCATCCACAGGATGAGAAAACAAATCGCATATACATGGATTGTATTCAGTGGGTGTTGGCTGATTTCATGGCACCACTCAGAATGGCATAAGATAATGCCTTGGGTTCACAGTACAACACAACATGCGGTGATTCAGGAGACATCATTTTAATTCTTGTAGGGAAGGTTACCCTCCTCATGCCTGGATGTGCATGTGGTGTGAGCGAAGAGCGAAGACATGGGAGAAATTATGCAAAAGAATGGTGAGCTTGAAAATTAAGCAAAATCAAGACAAAACAGACTATATCACAGCTCGCATAATGGTTGAGTCAAACCCAGTCTCGATGTTTGCGATACGGTCATGGTCAAAACTGCTCATCACACACATGAAGGTGATAGACGGTTTTGGATCCTTTTTGGGTGGTAAGGCCTGGATTAAATGTTGTAGTCATGGAGGCAGATGGTGGACCTGGGATAGACTTTGCAAGGTACCTGATGTGCTAAATGAAGGAAAGGGAGGTATTTGTGGTAGCTCGTGGTATGTCAGGGGGCAGGTTGAAAATTCTTTGAGATTTCCTGAAGGAAGAAATGATGAAGAGTTGACTGTTCATGGAAGAACTAATGAAGAGAATGTTGCAGACACCAATACTGCTCTTGGTCCGCCTTCCGTTGGTGAACCTCCCAAGACGCCTTCCTTTGGATCAATATCACTGTTTTCACTCAGGCAGTAGGAGCTGTGGTCTTACCCAGGAAGCTGCATTGATTTGTGATGGAAAGGTATATGGTCATGTAATGCATTCAATACCTACATCATGGGCTGCTTTTTGGTATTGTTTTTATGTTTTTCTCCATACATGTCTCTTATTTCCTTTTTTGTTATTAATTGGGTTGATAGCGATGTCACACTTACATTGCCATGTGCACCTTCTGCATGTTCGAGGAGGTTTCAATCCTTCCTATATTCATGTTTTGGCAAATCGCAGCCACCAATGCTTTCAGTGCCAGCATAATAGTGAAGAGGAAAGGGAGCATCCCCATCTCATGCCTGTCAGTATCCTGAAGGGTTGGGATTAAAGGCCTCTACAATTTACTGTATCAGTGGGCCTGTTGCAGAGCCAGCTTATTTGCAGGATTCTACCCACTCCCTGTCTTCACTGTAACCCCATTCATCACAGTCAAATGCCTTTTCAGCGACCAATGGAACCACTAGTTTGTCCTCCATGCATAGAAGGTGCAGTAGCGGCCTCTTGTGTGTTCTAGAGCTGCGGTGAGGTGTGAATACTACCAGTGAGCGGAGTCTGAGTTGTGATACGGAATTCTTTAACCTGTTTGCCAGCTCCTTTGCAAGTATTTTCATATCTACATTTATCGTTACTATGGACTGATACCTAGTACCCCATAATGAGGCGTTGGCCCGAATCACGGGTTGCACAGTACTGGGGTGGGTTTACAGGATGGTAAAATTGCATGTAAATTTACAGTTAATTTGCATTAAATCTGCCCGGTATCATGCAAATGTGAGTTAAAGCCCATTTAATGGGGAATTACTCTGTATTTTTCCTTCTGTACCGCTACACTGAATTCCAAATTTCATGGGGTTTTAACCCATGCATTTGCGACCTCCTTTGAGGAGATAAATGTTGGTAGCAGGCTCTGAGCAGGGTCAGATTGGCCTATAGGACAATATGGCAGTGCCCATGGGGCTCATCTAATGATCAGTGTGTGGACCAGATTTTGAAGGTTTGTGCGCCTCTTTTATGGTCTGGTGGCCTGGTTCTTACTGTAGATTTCCCTGATTAACCACAAACACTGCCTATAGACAGTGGCATAACACAGGCTCCCGCAGACCCCACGTTGCGGGGGGGCCCCAAGCTCCAGGGGGGCCCTCAGCGCAGTACTCTGGCCGGAGAGCTCCCGATTTAGTCCGCAGGAGGCCCCTTCACGTACGTTGCCGGCAGGCCCATCAAGTTTTGTTTCACCAGTGCCTATAGCTACCTAAAATGCATGTAATCTCCCATTTCTTGCAAAACACCTATATAACATGTCTTTAAAAGTTCAAAGCTGCCCTATTTGCAAATGTGGGCAGCCTTTTTTTAGCTATCTGATTCGCTAATGGGGGACCATTTTTATTTTGGTGCCTGGGCCTATTCCTGCAGAGGATGATAGAAGGTATGGGAGTGGACACGAGGGAAGGGGAACCAATTTGTCTAGCTTGGGGAAGCATTGTAAGCTTTTCCTGTTAGAAAACAAGTTGACTGACACTTATCTGCTGCAGCCAAAGTCTCATGCAGTTTTTAAAGGTGTTTTTTTCGACCAAAAAAGCAGACCAGGTCTTCCACACCAAACCCTAACAAATAATAGTCACGTTGAATGAAATTGATGCATGAAAGAATGCGTTAATTTTGTTCTGCCTGACTCTTATTAGGACCCTTTTGGTAATAAACAATATTTTAGCTCTGTTGAAGTCAAAATTCGGGCCACCCTCTTCACCAACAGCTTTAAACACACACATCAAAGGGACATTTTAAGATTAATTTAATTTTGTAAATTTCAGTAGGGGGCCTTTCCCTTGTAACATGCCATCTAAAGGTTTTCTAATTTCTGCTTTAGTTGCATCCCGCTCTAAATGGGCATTCACTTCATCTGGAAGTATTGTTACTTCTGCACATGAACACTGATGCTTTTGATTTTGGATCCAAGTTGTTGGAGTGCTTGAGACAGGGGCGTAGGCGTAGTCAGTAAGATTCAGAGGATGTGAATCTCAAATTTCCCAACTAAAAAAGTAGTGGGCCACAGGGTGAATGTGTGAGGTGACCAAGGTTTGGGATTGACGGTTCCCACGAAGAGCAGTGTCAGTTCTGATTTACATTAGATGGGCCTATGGAGCTGATTTTGAGTTTGATGGACAGGTACTCTAATGCGATGGAGCATTCCGTCCACCAATCTCAAGGTCCCCCTGCCCGATTTAGAGGTGGGTGGACTGCAAATAAAATACTTCAGAAATGTTCGACGCCAACAATCATGTTGGTTGGAGTCATCCGTAAAACATTTCCAAGGTTAGCAAGAACTGCCATGACAACACTTTCTGCCAATGTAGAGAGACCTCCGTCGGGCTGGTGAACATCTCTACATATGGCGGGCAGAGTGAATGCAGTAAACTCCCCCACAACTCCTCTGCCTTTACTCCATTTGTTAAAACCTAGATCACATTCTCTGTCCTGAGTGGCACTGAGGGTGGAAAACAATAGCTTGGAATGCTGCTCTGATGTATTGTTAGTGGTTAGACTGTTTACAAGCATTCGTCCCATCACCTTTTGGATGCTTGATTGCCAGTAGTATGGCTGGAAACATGAGAATGACATAGCTTTTCAAACCTACTACTGCATATGTTTGTGAATTCTAATATGTAGTAAATTGGCATTCATTTAAAGAGAACTGCTATGGGTGCAGATTTGCTACTTTTCTGGTAACGCGGTCACTAATGGGCAAATTTACAAAGAAATGGTGTCACGAAACGCAGCAAGAAAAGTTGCTTTGCTGCCTTGTGTCATCTGAAGGGAGCAGAATTGTGCCATATGTTGAAAGAAATGGTGTAGTTTTGCTCTCTCTATGCTATGGTGCACTGTGTACTACCTAGCACGAATGCAGTTACCCTTGGGCCATAGTGCAAGAGTGTCTTTGTTGTGGTCAATTAGTTGTTGTGCAGGAAGGGGTACAACAACTATCTTAAGAGGCTTTTTCCTGTTTGTGTGTGTGCTTTAGAATGCAGCACACATGCAAAGAAGGAATAACAAGGAGAAATTAATATATTTCTCCTCCTTAAGCAAGCCTTAGGCAGATGCACCATTTTATTGCAAACCCATGTCTAGAATTCTTTGTCAATAGGGGTTTCTGTCAAAATCCATGGATGGATGCACTGAAACTCCCTATGTGCCAACCATTTTATGCCTACCTGAAGCAAGGTAATGCAAAGCAGCGCTATGCTCTGCGTTTAATTACTTTTTCTTATTAAGCCACATACGTAAATCAACATTTGCATGGCTTTGTAAATACCAAAAATAATTTTATGCAAGGGATGCATCTAAAAGGTGATGCAACCCTAATGCTAAATCTTTGTTAATTTGGGCCTAAATATATTTAAGCTCATGAGCCACAAAATGAAAAAATGTAAATCTCTTAGAAGAATCAGGATGACAAAAAACCTGGCACAGACATAGCAGACCAGATTCAGAGCCCCCACACCCAACTACCAAGCCAAGCATGTACAAGCCCCTGATGCTACGCCCCTGGCTTTAGCTCACTGAAAGAAAAAGACACATTCAGGCACTGTCTCAGTTGGTCGCATCAGAAGCAGTCTCTGCTTGCCAAGTACTGCAGCTGTAGTGTACTGAAATCTTCTTTGGTGTAATTTTGCAGTTAGCAGCCACCTGGCTTTCTCCCCTGCCTCATATTGTTTTCATTTCTGGAGCATAAGTGCATGTACCGCCTGCGATGCAATTAGCAAAATGACATAATATTTTGCCTTAAATAAAAATCTCTGTGTGATTAGGAAATCGTTTTCATCACACGTGGCTCTGACCATCTGTATACAGTCCTCTAGCCTAGTAGCCTTTGGGATTCTTTCATCTGTTTTCTTTTGCAAAGCTGTATCCCTCATTTCCTCGTGATGTATGTTTACCACATACCCTTAAACTCTGTGCAGGAGTCACAGAACTTTCATTATTCCCCAATACATTGCTAAGAAGGAACACAGCAATTCTTCGTCAGTGATCCTTAACATCAGGAAGTATTCATTTTACAGGTCTCAGCTGGGAGCTTGCAAGGAGAAGTCTGGGAGAGGGGAGGATGTAGCCTTATGGCTAAAGCAGTTGACCTTGAACCTGGTGAATCAGGTTCAAATCTCGGCAACGACGCTCAACATCCTGTGATTCTGGGCAAATCACTTAAGGGCCAGATGTAGGTAGCCAAATACCGGTCGGTAACGGCCGATTTTGGCCGTTACCGACCGGTATTTGGCTTTTGACATGTAGGTGGGTCGGAATTTACAGAATCGGTATATTTACCGACTCAGTAAATTTACCACTTCGGTATTTTTCCGAATCTGTAAATATACCGTTTCTGTAAATCCATATGTAGGTGGCACAATTTGCAGTGCCACAGGCCCTTATGATTTCTTATTTTACCACCCAATCCTATTGGGTGGTAAAATACAGAATTCCAGTGTACATGCACATCTGTGCATGTACACCTATGCCATGTGACACACAGACATGCCCTTAGGGCATGTATGTGTGCCACATGGCACACAAGCCTGCATTTCGGGTGCTACAGGGTGTCAAAGTGACACCCCGTTCCCCCTGCCAGGATTCGGTATTTACCGATTCTGTAAATACCGAATCGGTTTCCCATTGATTCCCATTGGCCCATAGGAATCAATGGGAAATACCGATTAGGTATTTACAGAATCAGTAAATACCGACTCTTACAGAATCGGTAATTGTAAAATTAAAATTACCTACATCTGCCTCCTTCCAATTTACCTACTCTTAAATACCGATTCAGTATGATTCGGTATTTAAGAGTAGGTAAATCGGAATTACCTACATCTGGCCCTAAATCTCCCCGTGTCTAACAAAACAAGCATTTGCAAAGCAATAGGTCTCGCATTTACGCGATTTCAAGTTATTGGCATTTAAAAATAACAATGCCTTTTATGTATGTTTTAAAAACCAAAACATAAATAAAAGGCATTATCCTTTAGAATGCCAATAGCTGAAACTCTCGTAAATGCGAGACCTATAGCATTGCAAATGCTTGTTATAGTGCGTTGATGCAGTAGAGCAATGGGGGGGGGGGGGGCTTGAAAAACAAAATGCAAATACAGAACGTGAGCACATGCCAGATCTTATAACCTGCTTAAAACAAACGGGGAAGGACTAAAACGTATTTGGCCCTGTGCAATAACCATAAACAATAATAAGCAAAGCAAAGAAAAGAGACTATACTGGTAGAGGGAGCGACAAGTAGATCTAAATTTAGGGGAATACATGTAGGCCAACCCACGGTAAAGGAAAGATGAATACGAACAGGGGAAAGGTAATGAATGGATTCCCTCTGGAAGAGGACGAAGTGTGTGAACTGAAACCTGCTTGATTACAAGTAACTGGTTTAACCTTTTGGTAAGTGAGCCACATGATGGGAGGTAGGGGATGCGGGGATCTGACCAAGATCAAATGATGTCCTCTAGTAGGAAACCCGGGATTAGACCTGCGCCCTGACTCCTCTGCTGACTCAGCCCGCCCAAAAGAAGAGAAATATTTACTGCTGGGAAACTCTTACACATTTATAATTGTGTGTCTTTGCCTTGATATTCGACAAAGAGATGCCCAATCATCGGTAATCAGTGGCGTAACGAAACTTGAGGGGGCGCCCAACAATCACTGCTACCAAATGTCAAATACTATCTTTTAATTGATGCATCGTCTTCTGCCCTGTAAGTGTAGTAGTTCTTGTGCATCCAGCTCCTATCAATTGAAAGTACTAAGATTTCTCAGCCCAGGATAAAAGGCCTTCATACTTTGCTCTTGCATAGTTTCCATGTCTGTGTGTATGTATCGCCCAATTACCTGTCTTCCTCAGGGTGATTGTTTAGTGAATGAATGAATGAATACATTTTTATTGCGTGATTGATTAAAATCATTGCAATTCCTCCTCAATAAATAATTGTTAGGTGTCTTTTCATTGTGGGGATACCCCATGTCCTTACTTTTCTTGGTGCAAGTGAATGTGCGACAAGCCCTAGTATCTTGTCAATTCGTGACAAAGTGGAAAGAGTGTGACAAAGAGAAGGCAGCACTGTTGGCCTATCAGGATTCTTTACACCCACGTTGCAAACTGAAACCTTGCGAATCACAAGACTTCTGGGCAGCATATCTTGGGGTTAGGCATCCCAATGTGCAAAGACAGAATGGAATTAGGCGCCCATATTAAGGTTCGGCTCACACTTGAGTCCGACAAAAACATCTTACCAAAGGCTGCTGCGAGGAAGAAAAAGATCGATTTCTATATGCAATTTATGACTGACAAATAATGACCAGAACTACTGAAATTATGCGTTGCCGCAGCCGCTGTGTTCCCTCTAATTATGGATATTGTCATATCTGACACGTTATCCATCATCTGCAGATTTTAACAGAAAAATGTGTTTCTAGCCCAGACGGATCAAAAAGTATTAAAAATACAGCAAGACCTGTTGCTGCAGATTTGAAGACCCTCACAAAGGTTGAGTGATCACCTTTCAATTGCTTATTGATGGCATGGCTATTAAATTGCCACTAATGAGGTGAACATTTGCAAATCCAATCTATTGGTTTCGAAGGTTGCGAGGCCCATAAAAAACTACCACCGCCTCTCTAAAAATGTGACAGGATGTCACCCCCTCATGGTGGCATCGGCCACAAGGATGTGGGACTCAGTACCGCTGCCTACCCCTGCCATAGCTTGGATGGGACGCCTACAATGTGCATGTTTGGTCCTTATGTATTGAAACTGGTTCTTATGTAAAGCGCTCTGACACCTTCGGGTAAAGTCCGCGCTAGATAAAATCGCATTAAATAAAAGGCCCGATTATTGATGTTCTCTTGTTCGGTAGGTACCGGAGCCTTCTGGTAGCACTAAAAGTCAAATTATGATGAGAGGTGATCAAGCAGGCAGGGAGGCTAAGAAGCCAAGGTGCTGGAGCAGGCAGGGAGATGAGACACACACTGTCGTGCCTTGAGAGTGGCACTAGGACCCTGGGACACAGGGTGGGGACAAGGGGACACCGGACACCACATCCGGTCAGGGGAGGGGACCAGGGGTCAGTTGGCAGCAGGACCTCGGAGCGAGAGGTCAGGGGTAACGAGCATGTACCAAGAATCAGAATAAAGGAATCCATTGAAAAGCCCTACCGTCTCCTGTGTTTCCTGAGGTCAGAGGACACGACATCTGGCAACGAAGCGACGAGCCCATCTGCGTGCTCATCGGGAAAAAGAGCGATTTTACACCAGGAGCCCACCCTGGATCGCATCGTGCCCAGAAGAAGACGACTGCCACAAGCGCCGATAAAGAAGAAAAAGCGACGTGGGAGCCCACCCCAACCGTCGCGAGAGAAGACTGATCAGGCCGGTAAGCGCCGTGCAGAGCAGCGCGAAGTTTAAAGAACTGGCCCGAGCTCACGTGAGAGTCTCGGCGGCCATCTTGAAGTCAGGCACAGGAGCCAATCGGAAAGCAGGAACCTCGGGCGGCCATCTTAAGGTCAGGAAAGGCCCGAAAAGAGTGAAAAACGCCGATTTTAAAAGGAAAAGAGAAAAAAAAGCACGGGCAAAGACAAGAAATAAGGGAAATAAAGGAAATAAAGCAACAAGAAGATAGAAACAAAAGGGAAACAAAAGAAATTACTGGGAAAGTTAAAGAAAGAGAAAACAGACAAGAAAGACAAGTCATAAAAGAAGAAGAAAGAAGAAATGGCAGACCCAAAGCCAAGTGCGCAATACAGAAGACCACTACCATTCAGCTTTGCTGAACCACAAACAGGAATTAGATGGGAAAAATGGATAAGACGATTTGAAAACTATGCGGAAGCGACGGATGTGACGAAAGCAAAAATGAGAGGGCTATTTGTAAACTTAGAAGGAGATGAAGTGGAGGACCTCATGGTAACTCTGCCGAAAGAAGAGATTGCCACCTATGATCAGCTGAAGAAGTGCCTAACGGACAAATTTGATCCGCAGCGAAACGTTGATTTTGAACGATACACCTTCATGATCGCATTCCAACAAGCAGAAGAGTCCCTGGATGACTTTGCGACCAGGTTGCGGAAGCTAGTGACACACTGCGCTTTTGACAAATTTGACAATGAACAGGCAATAAGATTGCGCATCATCGAAGGTTGTCGTGACATTGCATTTCGCACAAGGATTCTAAAGGAACCGATCTCACTAGAAAACATTCTGGCACTAGGAAGGGCCGAAGCGAGGGCGACCGCACATGCCAACGAAATGGAATGAGGCAAAGGACGAGGCACAGAACAGATTCAGCGGATGACGAACAACCGCTCAGGAGGCTGGAGAAAAGACAAAAATGACCAGACGGCGAAAAAGCAGACAGAAGGAACCTGCTACAGGTGCGGACTAGAGTTCCCGCACAGAGGACCATGCCCGGCTTTCGGCCAAACCTGCAGAAAGTGCAATGGAAGAGATCACTATGCCAGTGTATGCCAAGGGAGACAATTCAGAAATGACCGGGGAAGGCCGGGACGAGCAAGAATGCCAACAAACAGACACATCAGACATGTCGAGTCAGGAGCAAGAAGCTCATCAGTAGAATCTGAAGAAGAGGAAGAAGAAAAAAAAACGGAACGACTGTACCTCATGACCGCAGAGTCAGAAACAGACGAGGAAGATGAGGATGAAAGAATATGCCTGATAGACAAGAAAAAGATAAAGAAAACAGAGTCAGTCAACATCAAGGTCGGGCCACACGAAGCAGAATTTGTCCTGGACAGTGATGCAACGTGCAACATCATGTGCGTCTCTGAATATGACAAGATGGAAGTAAAGCCGATTTTAAAACCATCTCGAGTCAGAGTATTCACGTGGGGGGCCAAAAGACCAGTAACCAACATGGGAAAATTCAAAGAAGAACTGACATACAAAAATCAAAAAACAACTGAAGAGATACACGTACTGAAAGGAGACATCCCGGCACCATGCCTACTGAGCAACGTCACGGCTCAAGTGATGGGTCTCATGGCCATGACATACAACATGTCAGAAAAGAAAAACATTCTGAAGGAATACCCAAAATTACTAAGAGGACTAGGGAAGCTGGGAGACCGACAAATAACACTGCACATTGACGAGACAGTGAGGCCAGTCGCACAGCACCATAGAAGAGTGCCAATACATCTGCAGCCACAAGTAGCTGAAGAGATCGAAACCCTACTAAAACAAGACATAATAGAACCAGCTGAAGGACCAACGCCCTGGGTATCGCCAATCGTGGCTGTGCCAAAGAAAGGCACCTCGAAGATAAGAATCTGTGTAGACATGAGGATACCGAACAAGGCCATTGAAAGTGAGCGACATCCTGGACCACACTTGGACGACATGATCAGCTGTCTCACAGGCACAAGGCGCTTTTCCAAGCTGGACCTATGTAAAGGTTACCACCAACTAGAACTGGATCCTCAGTCTCGATATATAACAACGTTCTCCACTCACCTAGGTCTGTTCAGGTACAAACGTTTGAGCTTTGGAATATCATCAGCAGCAGAGATATTTCAAGAAACAATAAGACAGATAATAAGGCCAGTAAAGAACAGTTTAAATTACAGTGATGACATTCTAGTGTTCGGAAAGTCGGATGAAGAGCATGACAAAGCTCTAAGAGAAGTGTGCTCACACCTGGAGGAATGTGGTTTGACGCTGAATGAAGACAAGTGTGAGCTAGGGTGAAATTAACTGATCTTCTTTGGCCACATCTTCTCCAGAAAAGGAATGTGGCCGGACCACAGCAAGGTGGAAACACTGGAAAAAGCAAAACAACCAACGGACGTAGCGGAAGTAAGGTCATTTCTTGGCCTAGCAAGCTACTGCGCAAGATACATCAGAGACTTTGCCACTGTAAGTGCACCACTAAGAGAGCTAACAAAACAAGGACAAAGTTTCCTGTGGACTGCTGAATGCAGCAAAGCATTCGAAGAAATACGACAAGCAGTCACAGCAGTAGATCATCTGGCCTATTTTGACCCGAGACTAAGCACCGAGCTAACAGTAGACGCCAGCTCAGTGGGACTGGGAGCAATACTGGCGCAGCATCAACAAGGGAGGGACTCCCCAAGGCAAATAGTGGCATACAGAAGCAAGAGCTTGTCAGAAGTTGAAAAAGGATACTCGCAACCAGAGAAAGAAAGCCTGGCAGTGGTGTGGGCCTGCGAACATTACCATATGTTCATCTACGGGAAGCGATTTACAATAATAACAGACCACCAGGCACTCACAACAATCTATGGAAACCCAAATACAAAAATACCGCCCAGGATAGAACGATGGGGGATCCGGCTCATGGACTACAACTTTAAGATCATTCACAAGCCAGGAAAAGAGCACAACCCAGCGGACTATGTGTCGCGGCACCCTCTGCCACAGGCATCGCAAGCAACAACGATGGCAGAAGAATACCTCAACTTTGCACTGAAACTCAGCACCCCAACAACAATCACATTAGAAGAACTACAAGAGGAGACAAAAAGAGATCGCACCATGCAGGAATCGATGAAAATCACCAAACAGCAAAGATGGAGACATGTAAACAGCAACAGCCATGTAGACCAAGGGGTAGAAAAAGAAGAACTATTAGCTTTCAAAAGGGTACATGAAGAACTATCGGAATGCGGAAACGGAATAATGATGAGAGGCACACGAATAGTGATGCCCAGGACACTGAGAAAAAGGACCGTGGAACTGGCACACGAATCACATCGAGGAATGGTAGCAACAAAAAAGATGCTGCGAGAAAAAGTATGGTTCCCAGGACTAGACAACATGGTGGAAGAAACGGTGATGCGCTGCCACATCTGTCAAATAACAGGACCGTCATCAAAGCCCGAGCCACTACAAATGTCTCCATTACCGAAAGCGGTGTGGACAGAACTGGCAGCAGATTTCTATGGGCCTTTAGAAACAGGAAGTTATCTACTGGTGATCATAGATGAATATTCAAGATTCCCAATAGTGAGACCAGTAGCATCAACGTCAGCAAACGCGACCCTGCCTGTGCTAGATGATGTATTTGCTGCGTGGGGCTCACCGCAAACACTAAAGACAGACAATGGCCCGCCATTTTCTGGCGAGGACTTCAAGAAGTTCATGGCATACCTGGGAATAAATCACCGAAGAATAACGCCACTGTGGCCGCAGGCAAACGGCATGGCCGAACGGTTCATGGGAACAATCAAAAAGGCGATACAGAGAGCAAAGCTGATGCAAATATCAAATGGGCAGGCCCTATGTCAGGTGCTAAGAGACTATCGCAACACACCTCACAGCTCCACGGGAAAATGCCCTGCAGAACTGGTACTAGGGCGCTCAAGCAGAACAAGACTGCCACAGCTAAAGGAGACAGAGCAAACAGAACAAAAGGACATCACGACAAGAGACAAGGACCAGAAAGCGAAAATGAAGGCGTATGCTGACCAGAGAAGACATGCGACAGGCACAACAATCAAAGAAGGGGACACTGGGCTAGTGAGACAAAGACAAGTAGAAAAGTCGGACAGCGCATTCGCAAAGGAACCTCTGAAAGTGACTGAAGTAAAGGGGCCCATGATCACGGCATCAGCGGGAAGATATCACATTACACGGAACAGCTCCCACTTCAGAGAACTAAAAATAAAGGAAGAAGAGACACCAAAGCAATAACAGAGTGAAGACACTACACCAACAGAATCACCAACTGACGTCAGAGAACAACGACCAAGAAGAGAGTGCAAGAAGACAAAGAGACTGATTGCGGAGATGTAAAGAGAGACAATAGATGGACAAAAACATGAAGGAAGGAAAGAGCTCTCTTCGCACATGTCCATCTTTATCTGCATTCTCTCTCTCTCTCTCTCTCTCTCTCTCTCTCTCTCCCTCCCTCTCTCTCTCTCTCTCTCTCTCTCTCTCTCTCTCTCCCTCCCTCTCTCTCTCTCTCTCTCTCTCTCTCTCTCTCTCTCTCTCTCTCTCTCTCTCTCTTGTTCACAACAAAGGGGGAGATGTCGTGCCTTGAAAGTGGCACTAGGACCCTGGGACACAGGGTGGGGACAAGGGGACACCGGACACCACATCCGGTCAGGGGAGGGGACCAGGGGTCAGTTGGCAGCAGGACCTCGGAGCGAGAGGTCAGGGGTAACGAGCATGTACCAAGAATCAGAATAAAGGAATCTATTAAAAAGCCCTACCGTCTCCTGTGTTTCCTGAGGTCAGAGGACACGACACACACTAACACTAATATGTTTACTTTGAATTTGAAGAGGTTTATTGCCGTCGGGCCCCACCATAATGCCCGTCCTCCCTCCCTGATATAATCAGTCCAGATTACCAACCCGCCACCACCACCCACTGAGACTCCGACGGTCCTCGCCTGGCTCGCCACCACCCGTGAACCACTCCTCCTCCTGCCTACTAGCCTAGTCTCGGACCGTCGGACTCGGATGCACACTCACCTGACACCTGACCTGAGGTCTGGGGCCTGGGTCTGGCCTGCAGCTCAGAGTTCTGTTAGGCGCATACCCGCAGGCAGAGGCTGCGGCCAGCGCAAGGCTAGCCAGGTAGGGGGCCGGGGTGCAAATAATTTAAATTAAAGGCCCGGCCGGTGACGCAACGGACAGTCCATAGGACAGTCCTGACCTGCATAGGAACGTTGCTGCTGGGTGTTCTCTTGGATGCCATACCTTACTCGTCTCTAACGCGCATTTTTAATTGCGTGTGGGCTGAGCTCATTGCGCATGTCATAACAAATATATTCAGGGGCCAGGCATTGGTCACCAGTCCTGTCCCCGCCCCCTACCCTGTACAACGCGCGCATACGCGTCCCAGGGCCGGAAGGCGGAAAGTGAAACCAGTGCGCGCCGCGCCCGCGTGCACCCACCCCATCATTTATTTGATATAAAGAGAGCCTCGTGCACCATGTATAAAGAGCCTCAGGGGCCCCGGCCGGGGGCCCCTGCACCATTTGCAAGAGCCTCCGGGGCCCCGGCCAGGGCCCTGCACCATTTCTTAAGAGCCTCACGGGGCCCCGGCCGGGACCCGTGCACCATTATAACTAGCCTCAGGGGTCCCCGGCCGGGGCCCCCACACCATTTGCAAGAGCCTCAGAGGCCCCGGCCGGGGACCTGCACCATTTCTTAAGAGCCTCACGGGCCCCGGCCGAGGCCCGCGCCCCATTTGTAAGTGCCTCAGGGGCCCGTGCAACAATCAGTTAAGAGCCTCAGCGGGGGCCCAGGCATGCATGCCTTGCTCAGCCTTACCACCACCATTTAATTTATTAAAGAAGCCGGGGCCGTGCTCAGTGCGCCATTAAAATCCATGATGAATTGTGAGGGGGCCGGGGCCCCTGGAGCGCGGCCCCCCCCCCTCCTTGTCGGTAATGCAATAATTAATGTAAAATCTTCACTACACACTGACATTTTCTGTTACAAAATTGAGCCACCTACAGAACAAGGTCCTTGTAAAGGGCTACTACAGGAGTCTAGCGGCCCACGCGCTCCTCTCACTGCTGACTAACGGACTGGACTGCACAGCAAGCCAGGCCTCTTCCAGAAGCTGTTCACTCGAATGCATTGTCTAAACCAAGAACCCCATCTGACTTAAGGCCCTCCTCTTTCAACTGGTGGAAAATAATTTGAATGAGTAAGTACTGACTATTTCTGCAATTTTCGGAGACTGAAAAATCCACTCAAACAGCCTCAGAAAACTTTTACTGGTCCAGAAACACCACTCTTATGTAGAACCCATAAATATTTTTACCAATCGCAAGAACACTGTCTATGTCTACAGACAGATCGGGCAAGCTGAGAACGAGGATTAAAACCAATTTGTGATTGGGACGCGTTCAATCCAAACTTTTTGCCAGTTTATCAGAAATCATACTAGCCTTTAGCAACAGTACCTACCCACATAGCGCTAGCATCCTCTTAAATCCTGCGTAAAAAAACAACCTACTAACATCATGCAAGAAGCAAACGGTCACTTCCACGTCTGATCTCAAACAAGTCGAAAATATGCAAGAATGTCTACCAATTCTGTTGCCACTGCAAAAAAATGTTCTTTGCCATCCTAGTGATTGAAGGCCATGTGGGGAAAACTTGATGATAAAACAACACTTTTGGCACAGTTGCGACTATGCAATTTTCAAGAAGGGTGGCAATCTATTCGATTTGCGATGGAGGACATAACTGTAGGAGGTAAAATTAAGACTTTTTTTTATCTCAGGGGAAAAACAGCACACTCTGGGTCATTCCCCTGTTGATAGGCAGAGTTAGCAATGTTCACAAATAGAATGTATGAATTCGATTCTCCGTACTTTTGGAAACCAAGGGGTTCATCTGAGTAAATAGTTTCAAAAGTCAAATGACTCAGATACAATATATATTTAGCACAGGCATGAACACACATATACATGTATTTCCTATTATGGAAGTGGTGTTACTTTTCCAGGTATTAAGAAGATGCACATTTACCACAGGTAGCAGGACCTCTGATGGGGTGGGCGACATTCCCCCTTTGCTGCTGTCCTGTCTGCGGGCGCTGAGTTGCGGCGACATGGTGGGTGACTTGTTGATGTTGGGCATGGTCTCCGACCCTTCCTTGGGCCCATCTGTGTCGTAACCCTCGGTGCTGTAGTTGAAATCTGCGATGAGGAACAAGAGAGGCCCCTGAGCGCCTTTGATGAACGCCAACAAGGAGAGACAGGAGGCAGGTGCTGGGCGCCGCTGGCGGGCAGACATGGTGATTCTCTAGGGCAAAGGTGCCAAGCGGGCGGGGCGTGGCCAAGACTGCAATGTGATCGGACGTGCCACGGGCGAGCTCTGTCGCCCCGTTGCCTGCATTAGCCTATTAAAGCGACATTCGGGGGCTACCGAAAGGAGTACCTGCACAGCTGCTGGTGTCTGGAGCGTGGGGCGGCCACTGGCGAGGCAGACCCAGCGGGGGAGGCCGGGGGGCACAGGCCGGGGGGCTTGGACGTCTTGCCGCCGGTGGGCCCGCCCGCCATCTTGGTCCTGTGACGGGGGACCGGTGCCTGGGTGACTGCGCCTCTGCAGATGCCCTATCCCCTGGCAGCGGCTGGGGATCGTGAACTGTGCTGCCTCACCCCGCGGGGTGCCCTCCGGTTACCGGGCTTGAGCCCGTGGATGCCTGGGAGCCGACCTGCAGCCTCCTCGCGGAGCGCGCTCCGGCATTGCATGAGGCCAAAGATGGCGCCGCCCCGTCGTTGTAGCCTAGCCTGACGCCGAGGGCTGCACTGGACCCCCCAAACCAGCGAAAGCCTCCTGCGAGACTGCGGGGAGGAGAGGAGCGCCCGGCCTACACCTCCACTCGTCCCTGGGGTGAGAGTCCCTGGAGTGAGCTGCCGCGGAGGGCCGGAGCTGGCCAGGATTTGCCTGACTCTAAGATGGCGGCGGTCCCCGAGACCCGCGGTGGTCTGCAGCGTTGCAACTAGCGCTTCAAACACAGCGCTCGAGACGCCCCTCCGGCCCATCCCGCACGAGGAGGGAGGCCCATTGGACCTGCCCAGGCGACCCAGTTGGGGGTGAAAGGGGACCGGCGGAAGCGGAGGCCGGTGAGCCCAACGAACTTTCCCGCGCCAGAACTTCCCCTCCCCCTACCTGCGGACTGGCGCGCCACCGCTGCCCGGCGCTGTTGGACTGCGGCGGGGGCCGCTGCCCACACCGCCTGCCGTCCTGAGCCTCCTGGACTGGGCCCTGCCTGGCATCTCGGCCCCTCCGGCCGCTGCGACCATAGGCATCTGCGCCCCCGGGGCTGGACCGGCCGGACTGGAGCGAGGGGACAGAGCTGCGGCTGACCTGTGAGTACCCCTGCGCTGACTGTGGGGCCCCGGGGTGACCAGCGCCACTCCCTGAGGGCGACGCCATTCCCCGAGGGGCGAGAGGAGTGACACCCGGAGCCTGAGGGGGGGGCTGGTCTGTGCGGCGTGCTGGTGGCGACAGGAGGACCCAGATCTACACCCCACCTTACGGACAGAGCGAGCTTGCACGTGGGGGAGTACTTGGGTGGGGAGTGGAGGACTGGTGGCGCTACTATCCCCACACCCCGGCGATGCCATCGAGGAGCCGTGCCCGCGACGAGGGACACTACGCTACGGGTGGACGATGACCCGAGGCAGAGGAGGGGGCAAGGCGGACTCGGCGACGGCATCCAAGGGCACGTCGGTGGTTGCCATGTGGGGCAAAGCAGGGGCGTCGGCCCTAAACGAAGAACCGCCGCCACCTGTCACCGACTCTCCCCCGGTGACTCAGGCCTTCATGTCTTCTTTCATGGCAGACTTAAAATCCGAGATAGGGTCCCTGCGGGCGGAGGTGCATACCTGCGTCAATGAAATGCGCAAAGAAGTCACGGAACTGGGAGACAGGGTCGATGGACTTGAAAAAATTGTCGACACGCGCACTGAGGATGTCGAGCAGTTGTGGCAGAGGGTGGCGGCCCTGGAGGAGCAAAACATCGAGCTCCAGATCAAACAGGAGGACCTTGAGAATAGGGGGCGCCGCAACAACCTCCGAATCCGTGGCGTACCACTCGGAAAGGAAGGGACTGACATCATGGCCTACACTGCTCAGCTCCTGCACGAGGTGCGAGGCGGAGAGGGGTCCTCCCTGCCAATTCTGGACCGCGCACATCGAGTCTTCAGCGCGGGAGGCAAGACGGGCCTTCTCCCGGATATCATTACCCGAGTACACTACTTCACGGAGAAGGAGGCTATAATGAAAGCGGCAAGGGACAAGCAGGACCTACAATTCGGAGGGCATAAGATCCAAATGTAAATGTAAATGTAAATGTAGTATACTTGTAAAGCGCACAGCTGCCCCAGCAACGGGGCGTCCCGGCGCTGTATAACTCTGGGGAACCCGTCCTGGCTTTCCCTGTGGCATGGTCCCTGCTGGGAGTCCCCAAGGTGGAGCCAGGCATCCCCGGAATTGGTGGGGCCGTTGTAGAGATGAGGCAAGCTAATGCCCAGAGTTGCCGAGTGTGATCCCTGATTAGAGTAAGCACCGAAGCGAGAATTATCAAGTCCGCTGACCAAGGTCCACGACCCTGCCGCGTCGGGAATTGAACCCTGGTCCCGGGCCGACTTCTGCTCTCGGGTCTGCCGCCTCTAACCAGTGAGCCACACTACTCCACAAATCTACCAAGATCTGGCACCCAACACGCTGCATAGAAGGAGAGTCTTCCGCCCTGTGACAGAAAAACTACGGGCTCTCGACATCCCCTATCAGTGGGGGCACCCCTTCGCCCTGATCTTTCGCTGGGGTGACAAGCGCAGAACACTCCGCTCCTACAATGAGGCGGCGCAACTGATTGGACTCTCGGAATCCCCCGAACATAGCCCATCCCACCCCAGGCGACAGGAGAGACTCCCGGCTCGACCGGACTGGACCACGGTGACCCGGCGTCGCCGGACGACCCCGAAGGACGACCTCTCCACATCCCAGGCCAAGCAAGACATCATAGACCACATTCGCTCCCTTGAGAGCGACCGCGAGGAGCGCCCCGCGAAACCTCATACACCGTGACCCCCGATTGGCTAGTCTCCACGCTTAGATGACCACCGATCGCCGAGGGAACTGCCACTACAAACACCTGTGCGGGAATGGGAACCTCTGCGACCGTACGCTCACTGATGGGCGTTATGGCGCCACCAACATTCCTGCAGCTTGCACGAACTCCCGCACCCCGGCAACAAGGGGGAGGCGCATGCTTAGCCCTACAACCTGCCGAATCTCTACAGGGGGACAACTGGACAATAGGCGCGGCTCGGACGGGCTGATGATGCCATGGTCAGCTGTTGGGCCCCTTGGGGTGATCGCGAGGATACGTCCTGGCGGCCTTTTGCTACAGGAACTTGCCCCCGTCGCTGGACCCAGGTACTCCTGTAGAAGTTATTCAGCCTTCCCCGTTTTTGAGATACATTAGACTCACTTCCCCCGAATCCGCCCTGGGCAGCGGGGCAGACGGGCTCCGTGGCTACCGGGACCTATATTCTCAACAGAACCCCCCCCATTCTGTCCCGTAGGAAGTGACATTCCTGAGACCATCCAAACCCTCGGGTAGAGGATGTCCGGAACATGGGACATTGTGCTAGGGCCCTGTTGGCCCGTCGTGGTTCCTTACTCTCTCTGTTCTCTTTGTTTTCCCACTCTGTCTACTTCTCCTACTTTTCTCCCGAGCTGTCCCTATGTTATCCCCCCTTTTGCCCTCGGGTGGGGTGGCAGTCCCGAGGCTCTGGCGGATGCGCACATGGAACTGCAGCAGTGGTGGCGGAGGGAGGTGATTATTCCCACTCCTGCGGGGTGGAGGGTGCTGGGTGATAAAGCGGCAACATCCCCCCTAGTGTTATGGCGGTGACTGCTCCCAGGCCCCTAAAGATCCTATCGCTCAATGTCAAGGGGCTGAACTCCCCCAACAAAAGGAACCAGGTATGGCGCTACCTTCTCCATCACTCCCCCGACATCATATTTTTACAGGAGACGCATCTCCTACGGGGGGACACTAAGCGCATGGCACACCCTAGATACCCCACACAATTCTGGGCATCGGCTGACACCAAGACGGCAGGGGTGGCAATCCTGTGTAGAGCGGGCTGTAGACAGGGGCCCACCAAACCATACCAGAGCAGTGATGGGCGCTTCATCCGGGCTGCGGTGCAGATGGGGGGGATACAGTACACCCTAGGTAATGTATACGCACCCAACCAGTCGCAGGACAAATATCTCCAGTCACTCCTGAGGGCCCACTTCAAGTCTGATGACCCGCGTACAATCCTTGGTGGAGATTTTAACCTAGTGTGGGACCCAGATATAGATCGCAGGGAAAACGCGTGCGGTGGCGCTGGAGCGATGTCCTCTACGCTCAGGTCACAGATCACGGACTTGGGACTGGTCGATGCGTGGCGCTACCACAACCCGGGGGTCCGAGACTACACCTTTTACTCCCACTCCCACCGAACATACTCGCGCATCGACTACATCTTCACCTCCCTAGACCTTGCCCGGGACACGCTGCAAGCTGCCATTTCGGATATCTCGCTGTCGGACCACGCACATGTGGAGCTTACATTGCAGGACCCCCTGGCGTGCGGCCCTCGGGAGCGACGCTGGACCCTCCCACCGGGTGTCCTCCGAGACCCGGACGATGTGAATAGCATCTGCGAAGCCATAGACTCGTATTTCACCGTCAATGATTTACCCGAGACACCCCTCCCGGTAGTATGGGACGCCTTTAAGGCCACCATACGGGGACACATCACGTCCCTAATGATCGCAAGACGACGGGAGGCCCACAAGCTGGAGTCTCAGCTTACGGGCGAAATCAAGCAGGCGGAGGCACAGGACAGGACTCGATCTTCCCTAGCGTCCAGAAGGGAGCTAGCTAACCTCAGGGGACAATTGCGTCTTCTACGCACTAACAAGGCAGAGTACTCCTTATTAGCGCTGAAGCAAAAATATTATGAGGGCGGAGACAAGGTGGGGCGTATGTTGGCCAGACGGGTGAGAGCGAGAACAGCCAGAGCCCATATCGCTAAACTCCACTGTCAAGATGGCTCCACGGCCGTCACGGAGAAGACAAAACAGGACGCCTTCGTGGCCTACTACACCTACCTGTATGCGGGGGCACCCACCTCGCAGGAGGCGCGAGCAGCTGTCCTCGACGACTACGAGGGACCTCCGTTGCCGCCGGCTTGTGCTGCGGAACTGGAAGAGCCCATACTGGAAGAGGAGGTCTCGGCGGCCATTAAGGAACTCCCCACCGGGAAAACCCCAGGACCGGATGGCCTCCCGTTGATCTTTTATCAAGTGTTCCAAACCCAGCTCCGTCCCTATCTGCTCAGGCTCTATCACTCCTTTTCCGACACGTCTGGTCCGTCCTCCGACATGGGAATGGCGGAGATTGCGTTGATCCCGAAACCCGGAAAAGATCCTGCGCTCTGTGCTTCCTACAGACCTATCGCCCTCTTAAATACGAATCTGAAGATCTATACCAAGATCCTGGCCAAGCGATTAGACCCCTACATGCCGGGGCTTGTGGACCCGGATCAGGTGGGTTTCATCAGGGACCGACAAGGGGCGGACAATGTACGCCGACTGGCGCACCTGGTGGGCAAGGCACGACACTGGGACATTCCGGCTTGCCTTCTCTCGCTTGACGCGGAGAAGGACTTCGACCGGGTGGACTGGACCTTCTTGAGGGCGGTGCTCCGGAGGCTCGGTCTAGGTCCTAGAATGATAGCTAGCATTATGGCCCCGTACCTTGGGCCGCAAGCCAGGGTCAGAGTGAACGGCCAACTAACACCGCCGCTGCAGATACATAGAGGTACGAGGCAGGGGTGCCCGCTCTCGCCGCTTTTGTTCGCCCTCGCGGTGGAACCACTAGCGGCATTGATACGGCGCGACCACAGAATACATGGAATAGCCCATGGGGGGAGGGACAACAAAGTGGCGCTATTTGCCGACGACTTGATCCTCACTCTCACACACCCCAGTGAATCCCTGCCGGCGCTTCACGAGGTTCTGTGTCTATATGAACAGGCATCGGGCCTCAAAATAAATCATGCCAAGTCCTGGGCGCTCAACCTCACTATACCCGCGGATGAGCTCCAACCGCTGAAGGAGACGGTGCCCTACCAGTGGGCGGAGAGCCATATCAAATACCTGGGCCTCACACTGACCCCCCAGCTGGACTCCTGGTCTTCGGTAAACTGGACGGAGTGTCGTAAAGCGGTTCTGGAGGACCTCCGGAGGTGGAGACCTCTGATGATTTCCTGGCTGGGGCGCCTAAACGCGGTCAAAATGTCGATTCTGCCAAAAATTTTGTATGTTTTTCAGTGTCTGCCCGCCCCGATTCCGCTTCACTGCATCCGGAGCCTCCAGCGAGAGATCACTTCCTTCATTTGGGGCGGGAAACACCCCTGGTTCTCGCAGAAAATCCTTATGGAGCCGAGGGACAGGGGCGGCCTGGCATGCCCCAACTTGGTTCATTACTACTGGGCAGCACACCTGCGCTTCGTAGTAGAGTGGGGTGCACGTACAAGTGACAAGCACTGGTTCCATATGGACCGGGCGGTCACGGGACGCACTATATGGGACCTGCCGTGGCTTCCGCGGGCGGCACGCTCCAGGAGTGCCTACATAGCAGTCCCTACAAAAACGGTCCTGGACATATGGGACACTGTTGCCGTGCCTAGGGGCCTCACAACGTTCCCGTCTCTGCACACGCCGATAGTGGGTCACTCGCAATTTCCTCCAGCCCACAGAACCTGTGCGTTTGATGAGTGGACGCAGGGAGACTGCAGAGTCATTGGGGACCTTTTCCTCGGGGGCCTGCCCACGACCTGGGAGGACTGCAAGGAGGAGTTCAGACTCCCCCGTCTGCTGGTTTACAGCACACCCAGCTACGTCATTGGACTGCGGGCGACGTAGTATACCAGGCGGCCACCAGGGCTTTCACACCCTTCGAAAAGCTGGTGCGCTCTCTCGGGGGGCTGAAGAGACTAATTTCGCAAATATACCACATACTACAACACCCTAAGTCAATCCCTGCACACCCGTACCAGAAGCAATGGCAGCTGACGGCAGGAGCAGACATCGAGCCCTCCCAGTGGAGCAGGCTGTGGCGCGATATACCCAAAATCTACCGCAGCGTCCCGCAGCAGGAAAATGCCTATAAATTGCTCACCCAATGGTACTACACTCCGCTGCGCCTTAGCAAAATGTTCCCTAGAATCTCGCCGATGTGCTGGAGATGTAGCTCTGCGACTGGTGACTTTGTGCATATATGGTGGGCGTGTCCAACTTTGACAATCTTTTGGAAGGAGGTACTTAGCCATATCAGAGGGGTGCTGGGTTTCCCCTTACCTGAAGAAGTGTCCACAATACTACTCGGCATTCACCCTAGCACACTTAAGGCACTTACCCACAGCGACTGGCTACTCGCACTCCACATGCTAGGTGCGGCTAAGCAACTCATAGCCCTGTATTGGAAACGTACTGAAGCGCCGCCCATAGCATCCTGGTTTGTACGCCTTTGGCAGGTACTCGCGCTGGAACTGCTTACGGCTAGGCTACAGCTGAGAGACACACGCTTTACAGCAGTTTGGAAACCCCTAGTGCGATACCTCTGTTCGGTACAACATGCACGATACATGCCCCCTAGACTCCGCGCGCTACGCCTCTTTGAGGACGCTATTGCCCCTGCGGGCCCTGCCAGGCTGTGTCCTTGAGTGTTAGGCACACTACGGTGCCCCGCGCTGCAGCGCATGCCCCCCCCCACTTTGCCCCCAGACACGCCACCCACAGCCACTATCCCTTCCCCTCTCTCTACTCCCTGACCTCAGATTCTCTTGCTCCGTCTACTTTCTTTCTTCCTACTTGCCACTCTGGCCTTCGTCTTGCTCTGAGACAGATGTGCCCTGTTGGGCTGTTTACTACAGTTGGGCTAGTTGCCTGCTACCTACCTCCCATGCATAACGGGCGTATGCCTGCGTGTGATGAGCTTTTGTTTACTCCTCCATAAGCCTCGCGGACGGCTCTCTTGAGAGAGTTGTAGGCATGGCGCTGTGTTAAGGCTTTGAGCCGGCTCCAGTTGATACGCAAGCATAAGAACTATTGCAAACGCGGTCGGCCTCTACAAGAGGTTGTAGGCTTAACGCTGTGTTACAGATAAATAAATGTGGCCTGTATGGGCCTGAACAAAAAAAAAGGTGCCAAGCGCAGGTACAGAGAAAGATTTAAGAGAGAGTGGGACTGGGGGGCAAGAAAAGAGGGAAAAGTGGGTGAGGAAAGATGGATAGGAAAGAGAATGACCAGACAAGTATTGAAGACCAGCGAAGAAAATAAGGGGGCAGTGTGAAAGAAATGTGCAGAGAAAGAAGAACCAGGGGAATGATTGCGCTAATCTCGGGTCCTGCCCTGCACGAGAATGCCACCCACCAAGTCCAGGGCGAACCTCTGGGAGACAGACGACTGAGCGCTTGCATAACTGGAGCTTCCAGGCACCGCCAGTGTTCCCCAAACCGACAAAGTCAGAATATGTAGCAAAAGCTGACGGGGGAGGGAGGGAAAGTGAAAGCAGGCAATGCAAAAACTAGTACCCAAGGTGGACTATCTTGATCTTATAGGACTGTACCAGTTAAATTAATTTCTTTAATATCAGATTCATATTAATGTTGTATTTCATAAATACCTCCCTTCTATGATATATGGTACGTCATGCAGCTACTGTAACAAAGAAAAGGGAACATAATGCAGTAAATTGCCTATGTTAACAACCTAAAAAATTGAAATGCCTGTACAGTTATTTTGTTTTTCATGTTTTGCTGCCTCTGACTGGAAATAAAAAAGAGACTGTCAGGTATCCCTCTACGCAAAAGGAGGAAGCAGAATTCCCCTCTGACTCACTTATCCAGTACTCGTCATCATGCGTGTGGAAAGAACCGTTCCCTCGGCCTGTGTGAGCTTTCTGTGGAAACATGCCTGCCAGCGTTAATCCCGCCTGGATCCAAGAACGCGGGAGAGCATTTACCCAGAATTAGGCTTCTATAATGCCGCCTCAAGACGTTGCCAAAAATATGTATTTATTTCACTTCACCTATGTGTGGTTACAACTTTTTTTGAAGGAACCGGATTATAAATAGGTTAGTGTGCAAGCTGGAAGTTTTGCTCACAGATGTTGAACTTTGCCTGGGAGGCTCTCTTGCACTGCGGGTTCAAAGGTCAAATGCTTTGATGTCAAAAGTTAAATGTTTCTTTGCAGAGCACTACATTTTCAGTGAACAGATGGGTTTCACGTGGAAGTCTAGATATATAGAGATACGCTTGAATTAACAAGCATTGGCCGCGCGGCCGTGAAAGTGACGCAGCCGCGCGGCCGTCAAGGTGAAAGTGATTGCGATCGCGGGCTGTAGGGGTGCCCGCGAGCGATGCACTTAATGAGCCATGACAAGAGAGGAAAGACAGATGGTGCCTCTGCTCGTAACTGTGCGTGTAACCGCATGCTCTAGGCCACACAAAAAGCTGTGGTCGTCTTTTTAAAGCCCACTCACTAAATGTCTCGCCAGAGCAGGGCAGCGCATGCGCTGGCTCAGGCGAGACCTAAAAATGAATGTGTCCATCTGTAACAAAGCTGGTGCTTGTGTAAAGCGCTCTGATACCCGATTTCTCTGGTCTAGTTTGCGCTATATGAAACAAAACAAAAAAGTCAAACCAAAATTCAATTTGATCACGGTCTGAGACTCTACTTGGAGGTCTCGGGCAGACAGAATATTATTTAGGAGAGGAGTCGAGACCAAGTAAGTATGCGGGGAACATGTTAATATACCCGGGAGGTACAAGTATAGTGTCACCCAGTGTGGTGAAGCATATCAATTAGGTTGTGCATCCTGTATTGTATAAGTTTACTGCCTCTATTGTTTCTCAGATCAAGTCTACGTGATTTGTGTAGTCAGGTCAGTTCTCAAATTCCGGTCTCCTCGCACTACCACCATTGCTTTTCCTATAGCACGGACGATCTTTGAGAGACTAGAGACTAACAGCCTGATTCATGAAGCAAAATTGCACTCGCAAAGGGCAAGATTCTCAGAATCTTGCCTTTTGCGAGTGCAATTTTGGCATTTGGGATTCACAATCCCAAATGCAAAAATCGCTAATGAGGAATTAGCAAATATGCGAGGATTAGCATTTAAGGAATCTCTATTAGAGATTCCTTAAATGCTATTCATGACACTTGCAAAAATTGCGATTTAGCAAAATTGGGCCGCTATTTACCGAGAGGTCAGACCTCTCGGTAAATAGCAAAAACATAGAAAAATGCTTTTAAATGCATTTTTCTAAGTTGCATGTTGCACACACACATGTCCTTTGGACATGTGTGTGCGCAACACCTGTTCAAATGTGCATTTTAGGGGTGCTACAGGGTGTCCTTTGGACACCCCTGGCACCCTTAAAATCGCTATCTGATTTGCGAGTAGCAAATTGCTACTCGCAAATAAGGGATACTCCCCATTCATTCCTATGGGCCTTTTGGCCCATAGGAATGAATGGGGAGTTATTCCTTTTTTTGCGAGTAGCAAATTGCTACTCGCAAATAGAGAACATGTAGGAATCGCTATTGATTTAGCAATTCCTACATGAATGCCGTTTTGCGTGTCCTCAATAGCGAGTCGCTATGATTCGCTATTTGGGCCACGCAAAACGGCCGGTACATGAATCAGGCTGTAAGGACCTTATTATGAGTTTGGCGGTGTGGGAGTGGGCGGCCATGCCAGCGCCGCGCTCCCACTCTGCCAAACTCCGCCACTGCCCGCCAGATTAGGAGTTGTCTCCTTGTCTGGTCGGCATTGCTTTGGCAGTCGCAGGTGGTGAGCATTAGAATGGCACTGCAATGGGAATGCCAAAGCCTGTTCTTGTATGGCATGGACTGTGAAGTCCATGCCGTGCAGGAACAAGGGGTGCCGGCATACAGGGGGGCATAATATGTGCCCCCCTGCCTGCATCCTCTGGCCCTGAGTCAATAGGGGGCCCTACCTTGTTTCCTCACCGTTTTCATGGTGGGCTCACTGCCAGAAAAAATATGGCGGGAGGAAACTCCTAATATGCTCAGCGGTGGCAGAGCAGCACCGCCACCATATTAGGGTTTCACACCGCTGCACCACCGACATGGGATCCATGATCCCCAGCGGTTACGGCAGCCCTGTGGCAGTGGGACCACGGCATTCATAGTGCGAACGTTGGACTGCCAGTGCGGCGGTTCCCACTACACCACCACAAGTTTGGCAGTCTGATGGATCATCAAACTTGCAAGCAGCCCCAGAGTCTTTATTCTCATTAACTGGAGCATATACGCATCACAAGCAACCACACACGTCATATCCTGTATTTCCAGTCCTGCATTTATAAAGAGTCCTGCTAATCTAAATTGTGAGTGGTATATTTCTTAGGCCAGTGAGAGATTTCCTGTGCCAAACCCCTCAGTGGCTCTCTAAACAGGAAAGGAAGTAGATCTGAGGTGCCCTGTGGATTAATTATCTGGTTGATCCATGTTACTCCTAGGAGAATGCCCTTAATCTGGACAAAATGTGCTAAAATGCCAGATATAGAGGCTTAAACAGTCTCTCTTAATCCCATAAACCTCTGATAGTCTGCAGATTTTAATCACTTTCCATGACTTCATTTAATGATGCCTCTAAAGAATTCAGATTAGAATAAAAGGACAGTTGGCCTTAATACATGTGCAGACGGTATGCTAATGTATAAAATCCAACCTGTGCACTTCATTCCCCGGTGGAACTGATTGGGTGTATTTTGTTGTATTTGCACAGACTTCAAACTGGATTGATTCTTGGTGCTTGGGAGAAGTGATGGTGATGATGGGCTATATTCTATTGGTGCTCCGAGGAATAAAGTTATCTGTAAAACTGATGTCCATTGTTTTTAGAGCCCCAATGCAATAATGTTTAATGGGTAGTCACTCAAGAGGAGTTTTGAAGCACAAGGGGGCATATTAGCAACAAATAGCGATATTTATCGCTAAATGAGCTTAGCGCATTTTTTTGATCGCAGCGCATCGCCGGATATTATCGCTGAGATAACGTGCTATTAGCAAAGTTTTTCTCAAAAGCGATAAAATATCCGGCGAAAGCAGCTCAATGCGTGAATATCGCTGGAAATCCAGCGATATTCAGGCATTAACGCTAATAGGTTCTTAACCTGAATATCCACTTCCCATTGGATATATAGGTTAAGAAGTGGTCTGAGCAGGCTTTAGGTTTTAGCGATATTCGCGCTGAGCACAAATTTTTATATCGCTTCGCCTGCCTTGCTAATAGGCGATAGCTGTGTTAGCGACTGCTTTCAGTCGCTAACAGGTTGGGTACGTCCACTTTGCATGTCATTAGCAATAAATATCGCTGACATGCAAAGCGGGCCCCAAACCGGTCGCTATCGCCTAAAAGCTGTTGCTAACTGTTGTTAGCGACAGCTTGCTAATAGGGCAATAACATTATCACCGCTTTAGCGGGAAAAAGTCCCACTAAAGCGGTGATAATGCCCTTGCTAATATGCCCCAAAGTTCTTATGTTTTTTTTAACACAACCAACAAGGCCTGAGATTTTGTGAACTATTGTGACCTATGTTTTTAGCAATATGAGCTAATGGAATTTGTGTCAAAAGTGTTTCCTTTACCAAACAAGAAGAAGAAATGTTAATTCGGATTAAGAGGTATTACCCAGTTGGTTGTGTTAAATACTATACCACTCCCCACACCTTTAGAATTGTGTTATTCATTTTTCAGACCAGAGGGGAAACTGGTCAGTGGGTGGAATGCTCAGGGTCAGGTGTTTGTGATCCTCAAATTTAACAAGTAATCACTTTGAGTGTATTTCTAAGATATGCAACTAAGGCAACATCAAAATAATGTGTATATATCTCAACAAGATCAAGCTCTTATTACAGATCTCTACCTGTCTCCTTGCAAAATTAGTGCCTTATCTACTAACATATAATTCAGTGATTCATTATTCGAGAGAAATACCGAATCACAAGTGCAGAATCACTAAATCGTGTGTACTATTAGTATGTTTTCTCTATTTGCAATTTCTTAGGATTCACATATGCAGATAATGATTCTATAAAAGCGAATTGGTAGAAGTCGCTCATAGAGAATCACAAATACGAATGTTGCCTATACTGCATTTGGTACCTCAAAAACATGGATATTAATTTTCTGGACCACATTGCTTGCCTCACTTTGAATAGCACAAATCTCAGTGGCGCAGGGAAGGTTTGTGAGTCTTTGAAAATATCCAGCCAGAAGCAAAAAAGGATGTTGGGGGCGCAAAAAAGAGCACAATTTTGATGTGGAACTTGTGTTTCTTTTGGAAGAATGTATTTTCAATAATGATAACCTTTTGGATAAAGTTTATTGGCAGTGCCTAAGTCTACCAAAAACAATGGTTAAGCATACAAAAGGCCATCAAGGATGTCTATGTCACCAAATGCATCATTGATGTGATACTCAAGCACTTGTACAACTTACGATCTAGTAAAAAAGAGAAGTTGACACAAAGCATTTCTTAGGCATGTTGCACTGGAAATGGCTTTTATCTGTTCCCCTACGAATCAGACGGAAGAAATGATAGAGAGCAAATTTGCACCTGAAGCTTTGTTTGGCGTTAAAGGCGTCAATTCTTTTAATGTCCTTCCTTCAACCACAAGTTAGAAATCCCCATTTTATTATATTTAACACACATATAAATTTGAGTCTTAATCATTTTAAGATTTGTTGAAATTCTCAATCATTTATTTAAAAGTAAACAAATTATTATATCACAGACAAATCATTGAGAGGGGCAGATTTACAAGCCCCCTTGCACCTCCTTGCGCCGCCATTGTATCACTTTTTTTGATGCAACAGTGGCGTAAACAATGCGGACAATTTACAATGTGACGCATCAAGGGAGATGAGTTATGATGTAAAGCCCTGCGTCACATTATACCTGCACCAGGTATAATGTACGCAGGCTAGGCGTTCCCAAGTAAAAAGCCATGTAGAACTGATGCAGTGAAATTTACAAGATTTCACTGCGTCACTCTATGCCTTCAGTGCATCGAAATCCCTAGGCCTGCTCAGACCAGGCGTACGGAATGACGCAGGGCTTTTTGTATGGGACTCACCTATCGGTTGTGGCACATTGCTGGACTTACGTCACTTTCATGAGCAACTCCAGCGATGCGTCACTTTTGTGCCAACAGATGCATCAGTATTTCTGACGCATCTGTTAATCCTTGCGCCATGGAGCACTGTATGATAAATACAGCGCATCTATGGTGGCGCAAGGACATTTGGCACTGGCGCAAGGAAACTGACACATCTATGCATTTCCAAAGTTATAAAATGTTAAACATGGGTTCATTTCTTAATTATTTAGTATTATAATTCAGGTACACTTTTAGGGGTACATTTCTTTATTAAGTTGCTAAAATGAAGTTCAAAATATTGTATAAAAATGTTGCCTTTATTTTTTTATTAAACAGCAATCCATTAAGTGTTTTGTAGTTCTACGAAACCTTCTAAAATGTCAAAGGATTATTTAAAAAATAGCCGAAATGCAGCACTAGTTGTGGTGAAAGTGTGTCAAACGTCAGGAGCATCCGGGGGTCATTTGACGGAGCACCTCGATCGCACGTTACTGTGAGCGGCTCGGGCAGCCAACACTGCGGAGGAGACGGAACAAAACGGAGCCGCAGCAAGATCCGCACGGGGTGTGTAAAAACAGGTCAAGGACAACCAATATTTGCCCGGCGGTATCGCCTCTTTAACCCACAAAATCTTAATCAATGAAGAGGCAGGCGCTGGAGACTGGAAGGCAGGAAACAAGGTTTATTCTCTCCAGAGGAGAACACATCAGTTCGGACAGCCAGTATCGTCACGAGGTGCTCTAACCACATCTCTGAGGCCTGGCCTCTTATACACAGTTTTGTGATCTTTATTGCAGGTAACACATTCTTGCAATGCTTTGAAGTATGAAAGGACATCCTCGGAATCTCCCCTTCAGGCCCGTTCCCACACACATTTACAGTTGAAGTCCCCACCCCGGTCACAATAGGTGATGATTATCGCGCAGCTGGACATTCCGCCGATTCACGGAATGTGTGGGGTTGATCGGATATCATAGGGTGGGGGCTTTGATCAATTCGAGGGTCCTTTAATGGGGGAATCTTCCTACTGTACGGGGGGGTAATAAACAGTATCCGCAGGGCCAGGTGGCGGCCTGGGAACGGGGAAGACAAACGGGCACACAGGAAAAGGGGGTTTGTATCGAAGGGTCTGGGACCGTGAAAGGAACGAAGGGAGGTGTCGCGCTGGGAACAGGATGGGGTTCTGAGGCAGAGCTGCGCTGAAGAGGGGTTTATGACCCAAGGCATGTGAGAGCGGGGGGTGGCCAGTGCGTGGGGGGGGCTTGTGAGGGCGAAGGGCTGTGCTGGGGGCCAGTGGCGTGCAGAGGGTGGTTCTGATCGAGGCACCTAAAATGGCGGGTGCGCACGGCAAAAAGTTTGGCATCAGGGGAAGAGGCAAGATGGCGCAGATAATGTTTACCAAACCGTACTAATTTTCCACAGTCCCCCCTTTAACATTCCCAAGACATCTTGCTGGCCTATTTCCTATCCATGTCTACGGTGGCGGTCATAAGTAAAGAAGTAGGAACCCAGGTGAAGGAGCTATAAACATTACATTTAAAATCTTTCGTCTTAGGAGGCGGGCCTATCGATAAGCTCGTTTGCAGGAAAGTCATAGTAATGCAATATCGGACAAAAACGATTCTGTAGCGAGAGTGTTGAGTACATTTCATAGATGCTTATAGTCATTCGGAATATGAACTGATAGGTTATTACATATGTAAGTTCTTTTCGTATTCGGTTGGAGCGTAATCAATACAATGGTGGCTGGGAGAGAAATGAGACGTAGTAAAAACGATAATCAGGGGTGTCATTGTTCGAAGGGGAAGTCCTATTGTCATGGACCATTATTAGTGAGTTCTCAGCATTCTTTGTCGTCTTCTGTTGGCACTGTGGAGCACCGGCGGTGGAGCTATGTGTCCAGCTCTATTCTAGGTCCCGCGTTGCAGGGCATGACCTTTTCCTCGCTTTCCTGGTCAAGAAGGTCCTTTTCGCCCTGTGTCCTTATGAGTCGATTGTCAAAGAGTTCAGGTGGAAGAAGGGGGGTGTGTGAGTAGTCCTTAGGGTAGGTCGGAGGAAAAGGGATGGAGCAGGGCCAGATCGGGAACAGACCAGGGGGACGGAAAATTTTAGGTAGGCGGGCCCATGACCGAGTTCAGAGAGTGGGGACTTTTCGGCACACGTTGATCATCGAGCAGGGGCATCAGGTCAGCCCTTTCCTCTCATTTTGTCGGAAACAGTGCCTCGTCCTGCGACTCCTTACTGTTGCGGTCTCGTCTTGGCCAATGTCGCAGATGTTCCACGATCTGTAGTCAGGCCGCGTGCTCCCACATCCGGTCTCTCTCTCCTCCGACAGTGGTACCCTTAAATGAGTTTGAAAAGACAGTCTTTAGAGAATTGACAGAGGAAGGTAATCACATAAGTCTATTTCTCTCCCAGCTCCAAGCAAATGAGAAACATCCGTTACATTGGGGTTCACAACCAACATATAAATAATTGATGATGGGCTTGCTGGATTTCCTATAACTTTCTTTCGTAACTATTTCTGTGGTGTTTGTTGGTGTTACATTCATTGTCGTGGTACGAGATCTGGTACCTATTCATTGCATTTTGTTTATTACAGTCACATCAGTTCTTCTGGCAGAGACCCACTTTCCTAGTACGAGCCTTACGAAGCTATACCGTTTCTCCAGGGCTTTATATTTTACGAAAAAGTGCAACGTGCAACCACCATGGTCTGATAGGTATCTTTCTGAGGAACGAACATAGGCTAAACAATTTTCCATTCGATCAATGCATCCTACCTTTCAGCTAAACATTTTACTTCTAACAGGGTTTATTGCAACAGTTTCTTCATTTTGGTCTAATCTTAACTTTGCAAACATCATTCTAATTCCTACATGGTCTCTTACAACCTGACTACTTCATTAAAAAACCGAGGTCTTATGGAAAACAACTAGGAACATAGCAAACTGTGGTGAGGGACTATCGTCTTGCTTTGTGTCATGAGGGCGTTATCTAGCAGAAGGCCACAGTTCAGTTGGTAAGCGTTCAGTGACATTTCTCGAATTCTAAACTCTGTAGCTTGCTCATCAACAAATCATTTCTAGGAACAACGGCTGGCCTGTGTTAGTCGTAAGTCGACCCATCTCTTACAACCGGGGGTGAGGGACATTTTTAAAACTCTCGTCCGGGGCAGCTGATACAAAACTGAGGGCGTTCTGGGAAGATGGGGATGTTTCGATCACTTTTACTGTTTGGGTATTGAGACAATTCGGGACGGGGAAGGTCGCGTTATCTGAGGTATCTTTTTTTTTTTTTTTTTATCATAGAAGCCACTGACATGTAGTTCCCTTATTACGGGTCAGATTAGGGAACCTCAGTCGTCTTACCTGTCCTTTCCTTTTTGGCCAATTCTAGGTTTCATCAATATTTAGCAGAAAGGAGAGGTAGTGACACGGCATCAAGGTGATTTTTATTTAAGACAAATTTTCGCAAATACTTGCGGTAGCTGGAGCCAATTGGGTGGTGCACCAGGGGTGGCGGTTTGCCAATTAGGTGCTAGTCGTTCAGGAGAGTGAGAGTGTGAAGGAGAGAGAGAGAGAGTGAGAGAGAGAGAGAGAGAGAGAGAGAGAGAGAGAGAGAGAGAGATGTGCAACAATAGGCTAAATAGTACACGTGCGACATGGGGAGTGGCCGTGTATTAAGATAGGCTATTCAGCGCATTACACAACATGAGACATTACGGGTCTGTGTTAGAATTTTGAAAGCATGCAGTTTGGGACGGACGAGCATTAGGCCGGGTACAGGGGACATGCATTGAGTAAAAGGCACCATTGTGTCGCACTTCTCGCACTCTCGGTCCTTTGACTAGTTAAGTCAATGCCTCAGTCGCATAAAAACATTTTCTCATAGTCTCAGACATACGTGACATGTGCCCATTCACGCAACACGGATTAGGGGTGATCGTGTTTCATCATATCATACAACTTATTGGCTCTTTCGTTACAAGAGCAGTTTGTGGGTGTGTTTAGGTGCCACCTTGCAGCGTTAGTCCGCTTCATGTATCAGACATGGCGAGGCTTCAGATCTTCACCATACCTCAGTCGTGATTCCAATGTAACCTGTAGAGGGAGGAAAAGAGGGGAAAGGAGGGGGACAACATTCGAGCATATCAAATACATGGGCACGAAAGTCCTTTACTTACCACATACTCGTCTTATCTCCTCGGGATAGAATCCCTGGGGTCTTGGTTTTTGAAGCCAGGGGGGGGGGGGGCAGTGTGTCCTTATAGGCCGTGTGTAGGGAAACGTTAAAAAATCAGAGGCACTTAGTGCGAGGTATCTAGTTGGTAGATGTATCTAGCTATCGGGGTCCTTAAATCTTTTTCAACGCTGTGATGTTCTAAGGCATATCAGCTCTTCGGCCAACTCTGTTCCCTAGTACCTTTGAGTGCCGTACCTTTATAACATTCTATCATTTACACCGCTTCACTTTACCCGTCCTCAGAAGTCGAGGTCCTTCTCCATGCGTTAGTTCCTGAGCCAGTCGCATACTTGGAGGCAGAGTATCGTGTCTTAGATTCGATCCTCCATCCGGGGCTGAGCAACCATTTTCTAATAACCTTAAAAAGAGAGCAAAGCAGGGTGCACAGAAAAACTCTCCCGCTGTTCCCATATTTAAAGAAAAGCATGCAATACCTGTTCATAGTTTGGAAAACCTTTATTTGCACAATCGTTCAGCATGTAGATATGAGAGTGCAATCGTATTTGGCCGGACACGGCGATGGCTGAAGCACATACAGTAAGGGGGGTATTTTGCAGCATTAAAAACATTTAAAAGGGTTTATTTATTCATTTGCAGGAAACTAAAAAGGTCTATCAATAGGTGAGGGATCAAGGGGCATTCATTTCATAATTGGAAGCACAGTCAGACTAGTTGTAATCAAATTTCCTAAATGCATACCGTGGGCGTGTGTCACAAGCGAGGTTATGTATCAGTTACAATAATATCATAATAAATCGTACATTGAAACCAACATTTTTTTAACAGGGTCCTTTTACATGTTCGTCGAGTGAACCCTCCCTCTTTGTCGTCAAGTGTACAAAAGATCATATACATATCTCAGAACATCAAGTCTTATTAGTTAAAAACACCACGAGGTGTTCGTAAGTTCTTATTGACACCGGCGCCATTTTGGGCGGGGCCGGGTTAGTCCGGAAGTAGCATCAGGGACAAAATGTTTCCCACAACCGGCGGTTGGACCAGAGTCCTTTTCGGCAGTTCAAAAAACTCGTGCTAACAGAAGGGGTGGCTATGTCGTGGTTATTTCGTTAGCGATCAAGGCAGTTGTTCCTCATCGGAAGCCTGCAGGGGCCGAGGGCTCCGGGGACTTTTGTAGAATCTTCAAGGCTGTGGGGATGCTGTCGGAGGTGGGGGCTCGTGCCCCGGTGGGCAAGCGTCCGAGTTACACTGCTGGTCAGAGTTACTTTAGCGGCCTAGACCCGCCTTCCAGGGGGCCCAGACGCCATTTTGAGGCCCCGCAGCAGCCGCCCTTCGTCGAGTCTGCAAGAGTGGAAGAGGCCCTTTGGGGTGAAAGAAATGGAACACCGTGCCGTGGGAGCAGGACATTCGGCTAGGGTGCAGCTGTGGTGCCCCCACCTGGGGGGGGCGAGGGAGACTCGTTCGCGTCGTCTCCCTCTCCCAGTGCACCCCACGCCGCCCCTTCTCACGGGCATACATGATGGCCACTCCACATCCCGTGCTCCACAAGTACTCTTGAGGGCCATCGTATGTCTTGTGCTGCGCAAGTATGGCCGGCGCCATCCCATGTCCTGTGCTGCGGAAGTATGGCCGCCGTTGCATGTCCGGTGCTGCGCAAGTATGGGCGCCGCCGTTGCATGTCCGGTGCTGCGCAAGTATGGGCGCCGCCCGGCTGGAGGATTTCGGCGCCGGGCCGGGGGCTGGGAAACCTCCTATCCGGGGAGGTGGGAGAGGCTCGTCCGCGTCGCCTCTCCCTCCCAGCCCACCCTGTACCAATTTTCAGCAGAGGTATTTGTGATGGTCGGACCGGGAGATACGAGGGAGGGGGTCATCTGCACCCGCCCCCTCCCTACTCGTGGTCCGGGGGACGCCGCCCCACGAAGAAGAGGAAGGGACGGCCATTTCATGCTGGGCCCGTGGTGCCCCCTGGACATCCCGCTGGCGATCTTTTCGATCGATGGCTGTCAGCAGGCCCCGCCCCACACGTGCTGTGTGTTTCACCTTCCGGATGGGAGTGACCGGTGACCTGCGGCATTTCGGGAACTTCCGGAGTGGGGGTAGGTATTTTGTTTGGACAGGCATGTCTGGGTAATGGGAGGTTGTCTATGCAGGCCTGTAATTGCTCCTTTTTTTTTTTTTACAGAGTGAGGGGGGGCAACAGAGAGTAATCAGTCCCATTGCACTCGAAGTTTGAGTTCATTAATGGAATGTATACTAATCTGTCCGAGACTACTCTGTGTATTGTTTCTGTAGGTTATCCGAAAAAGGGTGGCTTTTTTGTGTTAGGGAACAGTAGCGGTAGTACGGGGTTCGTCACCGGGTAACTTAGAGCTAGACTGGGTTTCCCGTCTTAGCGTTGTTTGATCTATGAGGACTCAAACATGTCGCTGAAATCGGTCTGGCGAAATCTGTGCCATCGGGCATAATCAAACGTGGTGGTTCTATCTGGCCTGTCTGCGTCAGTCTGATTTATCTTTGTCTCACGCCTTTTCCCTTTCTGCCGGACTGTTATTTCTGTCGGCCCTCTGCTCTTACCCACGTTCAGTAGAGTCGGGCATTGGGCTTTCCAGTGCCCGGAAATTTTACAAAAAGCACATTGGTTTTGCCCTAAGTCTGGTCGTCCTGCGCGTAGTGTCGGGGGATTACTTTCGGGTCGTTGTGTCCTGGGGTTGTCCTGTCGATATATTCCTTTACCTACTCTGACTTCGTCTCTTTTCTTTCGTTGCATTGCTTCTTTGCGCCACATACCGAGACTGTCGAGCATAATAGGCGTTGTCTTATTACTACAAAGGGCTATTTCTAACGTTTCTATTTTATCAAGATCGAAGGATCCTATCAGTGGCCACTGTTTCTCTTGATTTTCCTTGGTATACCTGTGCCACAGCTTACTATAGGCTATGGTAACTAATCCATACTTTGTGAACATGTCTTTATTAGGGGTGCCTTCCAGCGGAGCTAGATGGTCCACCTCTAATAAACGGTCCGGGCTGAACCAACTACCAATCAGTGGGGAGAAGACAGACATGACGGCTCACAACGAGGACAAAAAGTCAGCACTGCCTATCTTATCACTGCGTGCAAAGACTAGACAGAATATTTCTATTCTACGTTGTTTGCAGGCAGTGAATACCTCATGAACCAATATCAAAAAGTCAATAAACAATCAGTGGGGAGAATAAGTAGGCCCGCAAAAAGGTCTGCGTCCTCTACCCTTTCACTATCTGCAAAGAGGAACCTGTTCTTTCCTGTTTGCAGACAGAGAATCTCCAGAAAACAATCCGCGAACAGTAGTTCGGGGTCAAAAACAATTAATCAGTGTGGGAGAGGGAAATCTCCCGAGAGTTCAAAACAATTAATCAGTGGGGGAGAAAGATAGGCACGATGGCTGCGTTACCTATCCTTCACTGTTTGCAAAGAGAGAGAGCCTATTGTTTCTCCGTTTGCAGACAGTGAATCTCCAAACAAATCAACAAAGAGTAATACTAGTATTTTCCGATCAATTAAACAATCATTTCGCAATTCGTCGTGTTTACACGACCTTTCCCTGGTCCGTATGGACAGTTTCTTATCTTCCGAATCCAGCGCCCGATCGTCCTCTTTTCCTCGTATTCCTCGCGGCACTCCTGATGGTTCCCAGTCAGGACCGTAGATCACTCGAGAGAGGTCTGTTCGGAACCAGTGAAGTTCGGGTGATCGGCTGCCAGACGAGGGTCTATTGGGCAAGAGCTCTCCCGATCGTTGCAGTCGTTCACTCTGTCGTCAGGACCTCTCCCACTGGATCCACGTGTCGCTGATGGGCCCCACGCTTGGGACGCCAATTGTAAAAACAGGTCAAGGACAACCAATATTTGCCCGGCGGTATCGCCTCTTTAACCCACAAAATCTTAATCAATGAAGAGGCAGGCGCTGGAGACTGGAAGGCAGAAAACAAGGTTTATTCTCTCCGGAGGAGAACACATCAGTTCGGACAGCCAGTATCGTCACGAGGTGCTCTAACCGCATCTCTGAGGCCTGGCCTCTTATACACAGTTTTGTGATCTTTATTGCAGGTAACACATTCTTGCAATGCTTTGAAGTATGAAAGGACATCCTCGGAATCTCCCCTTCAGGCCCGTTCCCACACACATTTACAGTTGAAGTCCCCACCCCGGTCACAATAGGTGATGATTATCGCGCAGCTGGACATTCCGCGGATTCACGGAATGTGTGGGGTTGATCGGATATCATAGGGTGGGGGCTTTGATCAATTCGAGGGTCCTTTAATGGGGGAAGCTTCCTACTGTACGGGGGGTAATAAACAGTATCCGCAGGGCCAGGTGGCGGCCTGGGAACGGGGAAGACAAACGGGCACACAGGAAAAGGGGGTTTGTATCGAAGGGTCTGGGACCGTGAAAGGAACGAAGGGAGGTGTCGCGCTGGGAACAGGATGGGGTTCTGAGGCAGAGCTGCGCTGAAGAGGGGTTTATGACCCAAGGCATGTGAGAGCGGGGGGTGGCCAGTGCGTGGGGGGGGCTTGTGAGGGCGAAGGGCTGTGCTGGGGGCCAGTGGCGTGCAGAGGGTGGTTCTGATCGAGGCACCTAAAATGGCGGGTGCGCACGACAAAAAGTGTGGCATCAGGGGAAGAGGCAAGATGGCGCAGATAATGTTTACCAAACCGTACTAATTTTCCACAGGTGGAGGTACCCGGTCGAGACGGAGGTTGCGAAGCCTGGGAGCCAGAAAGAGTGACGCCTGTGTAGTGCCGGAGCACTAGGGGGGAGGGTTGGCCTAGGCCGCAGAGTGGGGCCTAACTAACTTCAATAAAGGCACACGGACACTAGCTGGCAGTTAGGGCTGAAGACCCCGAGCGGTCTCGCGCCCATTTATTTATACCCAGGGGCTGACCCACCCCCGAGGTGTATGCGTGCGTGCATGCGTGTAAGGACGGGCCAGGTGGCTCCGTTAGTACATCCCTCCAAACTCACGGATCAACAGTCTCGGTCATGGGGATTTCTTGGAGGTACCCAGACCCCATGCATAGTCTCTGAGTCGCTGGCTGGGAGTCGGGTTGGGCCTGAGGTGGTATCTTTGACTCCGTTGATTTTCCGTTGCTCCCACTCCTCCGGACTGCTCTGGTGGGTCTCGGGTTTCTCCTGGAGTACCCTCCGGGGTGTAGTTCTGCTCTTGTTCAGGTCTCAGAGGGGATGCTTCCCCTCCGCGTTGGCTTGTCGGCATCTCGTTGTCTACCTGATCATTGCCCTCATGTTCCGCATCCTCATATGTTTGACTTGCGTCTTCACGCCCATTGGGGCGTGTTTGAACCATGACACGTTCCGTGTCACTGCTCTCATGCCTCGGGTTGCGGATATCATGGTGCCTTGGATATTAACAATCTCCCACACTTCGGGCTCATAGGCGGTGTCGTACTTCCAATTGGGATGTCTGTTCTTGAGGACAACTTTGTCACCGACCACCAAGGACCTGGGTTGGGCCCTCCGAGCCCGACTGGCTCTTTCATTGGTGCGTCTTCTCCTGTTATGAGTGGCATTCTGGTCCAGCTCTGGCGGGCGCCAGGAGGGGCCTGCCGGCACACAGTCTCTCGGCACTTTCTTGAACAGCAAATGGGCCGGGGCACACCGGGTAGTGGAGTGAGGTGTTTGCCGATACGCACTCAAAAACTGGGACAGACACTCTTCCGCCTCTTCTCCCTTTTCGACCCGAATCTGGAGGGCTCGGTTCAAGGTCCGCATGAACCTCTCGACTTCCCCGTTCGCTTGAGGCCATTGCGGGGTGATTTTCCTATGGTGAATGCCTCTTGCGGCCAGGTAGGTCTGGAAGTCTTTTCCTTGAAAGGGTGGACCATTGTCCGATCGTATCTCTTCGGGCAGGCCCCTCATTGCGAAGATTCGTTCTAGTGCTCTCTTGACATGCGTGAATGCGGTAGAGGGCACCACCTCTACCACCGGGAAGCGCGAGTACGAGTCTATCAACACAAGCGTGTGACGCCCATCCGGGAAGGATTCAAAATCTATGCTGAGTTTCGACCACGGCTCGTGACAAGGGTCTTCGGTGATCACGGGGTGAGGCGCCGGGTCCTGGCCTGTGATTGTACACAAATGGCAATTGCGGACTTCCTCCTCCACCGCGGAGTCCATGCCGGGGAACCACATTTTGCTGCGTAGCTGCGCCTTTGTCTTCGACGCACCTTGGTGCCCTTGGTGGGCGAGGCTTACTACCTCTTTCTGCAGGCTAGACGGAATCACAATCACCGTGCCGCGGAGGACCACCCCGTGGGGCCCAACACTGAGCTCACTCTGGGCCCTCCAGACTTGTTGTCGGAATTGCTGCTCAATGGCCGTGAGGGCACTGACCCCGTCCAGGAAATGCTTCCAGCTCCGGTTTGTCAGTGTGGATTTCACTTGGTTGAGGCACTCATCCTCGTCCGTGGCCTTCCCAATGACGTCTAGTGTGAGGGCAGCGGGGCACGCTTCCTGGAACAGCATCCTCATGAATTCTTTGACTTCCTCCGTGTCTTCCACCTCTTGAGTGGGGGCAACCACGCCGGGGTGCCGTGACAGGAAGTCCGCCGGGTTATCAGCTCCAGGGCGGAAAATTACCTCTAAACGATATGTCTGCAGCTGTACGGCCCAACTTTCAATTCGGGGAGGAGCGAGCCTTGCCGTCCCCGCAAATAATGGCACCAGAGGTTTGTGGTCTGTAACTACCTTAAACTCGTGGCCATATAAGTATAGATGAAAGTGCTGACACGCCCACTTAATGGCCAGAGCCTCCCGTTTGATTTGTGCATATCTCATTTCAGTGGTGGTCAACGCCCGACTTGCATAGGCGGTGGGCACCCATTCGTGGGCCTCCGTCTCCTGCATGAGGACAGCCCCAAGACCAACCGGGCTCGCATCGACGACCAGTTCCGTGCGCCGGTGGGGTCTAAAGTAGGCCATGACCTTGTCGTCAATCAGTGCGTCTTTGACTGCCATGAACGCTTCGTCTTCCTTCGCTGACCATGTCCATGGCTGCCCTGTCTTGGTCAGGACTCATAGCGGTTCTGAGAGGGACGCCAGGTTAGGGATGAAGCGGCCACAATATGTGACCATCCCTAAGAAGCTTCTGACTTCTGTCGCGGATGTTGGTTTCGGCGCTGACCTGATTGCTTCCGCCTTCTTCGGGTCTACCTGGAGCCCATCCCTCGAGAAGATATACCCGAAGAACTCCACCGACTCCTGGTAGAAGGAGCACTTGGCCCGATGCAAGATGAGGCCGTGATCGGCCAGGCGTTGTAGGGTGGCACAAAGGTGCACGTGGTGTTCTTCGAGCGTCTTCGAGAAGACTAGGATGTCGTCACTTGCGGTCGCAGGTGAAACGGCACCTGTCTGTGTCTCAACGCCGTTGGTCTCACTGTGTGATCTACGTGATACTTGAAGGTCTTTCCTTTTAGGTGGCCGAGTCCCTGAAAGAGTGCTGGGAAGTCCTTCAGCATCGCGTCTGCGTGCAGCTCGTGCACTTGATGTGCAAAGAATACTAGTTGGAGATCTTCAGCCGTGTGGCAGCTGAGCAGCGTGCCGCGCTTTCCTCCGGTTACATGGAACCTCGTCGTCACCTCCTGGCTGTTGCAGGCCACTACCACTGCAATTACTCCTCGTAGGGGAAGTGGGTCATCGCTGTCGTAGGTATAGATCTTGGCTTTCGACGGCACTAGGGGCGGGCGCGGAGATAGTTTTTTGTACTGGACGCTGTCCATCACGTTCACTGATGCCCCCGTGTTGATCAGAGCCTGTACTGGGGAGCCTGCTATGGTAATCTCACACATGGGGGGCGGCCGTCTCCTAGAGCCCTCTCTTTCTACGAATGACACAGAGAAGACGTTGTCATCATCAATCTCCAGGTGGAACGCCGACCGTGAGACATCACTGCAGGGCCCAGGATCTTCAAGCGACAGTTGACGCACTGCATGGGTGGGGCCTCTCGTGCTCGGCCCGGGCCGGCGACCGCCGCTGCTGCGGCACACCTTCGCGAAGTGGTTGGGCTTCCCGCAGTTCGAGCATATCTTGCCTTTCGCGAAACATCTTCCACCCGCCGGGTGGTCCATTCCTCAGTTGCCACATGCGGCTTGTGGCGTTGTTGGCGTGTTCCCTCTCTGTGTCGGTGGCCGTCGGCGGATCACATCCACCTGTTTTTCTTAGATGGTCGGGCCCTTGCCGTCGCTCCCGGACGGTTCAAAGCGGCCTGCATTTCGTCGGCTCTTGCATTGGAGAGCTCGTGCGACCTTGTGAGAACGAGGATTTCATCCAGTGAGATGCGCGGCTGTC
Source organism: Lissotriton helveticus (assembly GCF_964261635.1). Lineage (NCBI taxonomy): Eukaryota > Metazoa > Chordata > Amphibia > Caudata > Salamandridae > Lissotriton > Lissotriton helveticus. The sequence continues at coordinate 236,487,482 of NC_136071.1, read as the reverse complement.
TGAGTATGAGGCGTCTGAGTTGCACCAATCTGCAGCCTTGGATAAGTTGCGCACGTATTTCCAGTCTCTGATCCGGTAGTTCGCAGGCCTTCGCGAGCTTCCTCAATCTCGCATAGAATGTGTCTATGGATACACTCTCCTTGGCGCGCTTGGCGTAGCTTGAACCATTTGTAGTCAGGGTTGACTCGGGGGTCAAAGTAGCGATTCAACGCAGTGACCGCAGCGTCATAGTCATCGGCTTCTCCTCTATCTGGCAGTGTCTCGAACAGCTCGTAGAGTTCATCCCCACCATAGCACATCAGCAATGAGCGCTTGACTCTTCCGTCTGTTTCCCTGACTCCCACGAAGTAATGGTCTAGGCGACCGATCCACAGGCGCCACCGCGCCGCCGCTGTACATGGGTCAGAGAGTTCGCTGAATGGTGGGAGGGGAGCTGCCAGGCCATGGCCTGGAGGGACTGGTGCATTGGCCGCCGCAGGGCCTGGGGCATTCACGCCAACCTGAGTTGGCGCACCATTCTGGGGCCAAGTTGGTGGTAGGGCCTGCGTCGCCGCTGCTGCAGCGCCTCCAGTGCCTGCTGGCTGCACACTCATTCTGCCTGGAGGTTCGGCACGTGGCAAATTACTGCTGTGGCAAAATGCTCTTCTTTACGTGGATCCTGCAGGCGGAGCTTTCCCCCCCAGGATGTGTGCACCGTGGACCACGTGGTGTGATGCAGTATGTAGGTTTGGTAATCGCCGGCAGCCGGTCAGGGGACACTGGTGCTGAGCGTGGTGATGAAATCGGCAGGAGGCTGGGTCTGGCGGTGCTGGTGCTTTCTTGCGCACTGTTCCTGCATGCGCCGCTGTGCACGTGGGCGTGCCTGACTTGGACCTCTTAGGCGCCGTGCATAGGCTCGACCATGCGCAGGGGCCGAATGCGCTAGCTTGTTCTCCCCCCTTCATAACGCGGGAGAGGCGCGGGGGCCGATCCTGTCCCCCCGAGGTACTTCGAGGTCTGCACGTGTTCAGGGACAGGGGTGAGATCGAGCCGTCCGCAATGAGCAGCAGTCCCAGCAGGGCGCTCCTCCGACGCTGCGGGGCCAGGCGAGGGGCCGCAGAGCATGCTGACAATTCTCCCCGCGGGGGGGCTCACCTGAGCGCCACGGCCTGCCGCGAACACAGCGCCAAGATCGGGCGGCCGTATGTAGGCCAGCCGGGTGATAAAGCAACGGGGTGGGCACCCGCGACGATCAGCAGCACACGAGGGCTCAAGCGTGGCAGGCGCGAGCCCTGCAGGCACGGGATGGGCACGACGGTGCTCGTCCGCGGAGGCAAGGCGTGGGACAAGACCCGCCTTGATGCCAGTGTAGTGCCGGAGCACTAGGGGGAGGGTTGGCCTAGGCCGCAGAGTGGGGCCTAACTAACTTCAATAAAGGCACACAGACACTAGCTGGCAGTTAGGGCCGAAGACCCCGAGCGGTCTCATGCCCATTTATTTATACCCAGGGGCTGACCCGCCCCCGAGGTGTATGCGTGCGTGCGTGCGTGTAAGAACGGGCCGGGTGGCTCCGTTAGTACAGCCTGGACTGCTGCAGGATCCCACAGATAAAGAAATGTGAAGCAGTAGTGAGAAGCAAAGGATGCATGCCGCTCCCACAGCCAGCGGGTTGTACCGGGAGGTATGCAGCATTAACTGGAGTGCCGAGGAAGTCCGCCAGTGCCTGCCTGATCCAGAGGCCTAGCAGCGGCCCAAATATACAGAAAGCGGCTGCGGGCATATGGGCCACTGGGACAACTACCAGGGACAGGGGCCCATGACGAGCATGGCAAGGAAGTAGGGTAATTGTGTGCTATAGACCCAGGCTCACGCGGCGAGGGAGCAGACAAGTCCAGCAGGGTCACGCACTAGACAAGAGAGGTTCTGGCAGCTAAACAAAAGTGATCCAGCTGAAAGTAAGACACAAGAAAGTATAAGGGGGAAATGTGAGACGGCAGCAATAATAGGAACAAGAAAGACAGCAGGACAAAGCAAGGGCGATCAGGAGAGCTGGTGCTGAACGACTGGGGGATAGGGCCCGTTTGCAGCACCTAACTGTGATCCTCTACCCATCCGCCCCCAATCAGGAGATTGCCCGCATCAAGGAAGAGAGACACTAACTCCTCCGGGTCCGGTGGAGGAGCAGAGATGCCCCAAGAATACTTGTAGGTGAAATGGAGAAGCTAAAAGGCCTGGGAGTTCTCCAGTTCAACAAGAAGGACAACTATGCAATCCCAAAACCCACCACAATGCCAGAAGAAGAGGAAGTAGCAGAGCCTTCACTTGGAACGATAAAGGAGGCTATCCGGGATTTGAAAGGAATGCTGGAGTCCAAAATTGACACAGTAAAAATCGATGTGAACTTAATTAGAGCAGATCGGAGAAAGTTACGACTGCAGAGACACACAGAGGGCAACTCCAGTCTGCGACGAAACGCCTGGAAGCACAAGTCCAGACACTCACGCAACAGACCACCGAAATGGTGGCAAAGCTCAAAGACCAAGAAGGAATAACATCAGGGTGGTGGGGTCCCGGAGGGGTTGGTGGGACTCAGCGTGGAGTTCTTACTGGAAGATTTCATCATGATCACGCTAAAACCAAAGAGACTGTCCAAATTCTTCACGATTGAGAGAGCCCACCGTGCCCCTGTGCCACCACCGCGGCTCAGTGCCACACCGCCGACAATTATCACTAGAGTTTTCAATTATCGAGATTGTGATGCTATCCTGCAAGCAGCCAGGACAACTGGGGACATATGACTTGAAAATGCCCAGATTCGTTTCTTCCCCAACTTCACACTCAAGGTACAGCATCAGAGAAGACATTTTGACGTGGTAAAAAAGGAGCTTAAAGACAGAGACCTTAAATATATGGTGCTATTTCCAGCAAAACTCCGTGTGAGCGCAGAGGGTAAATCATGGAATTTTGCAACTCCCAATGAAGGTTGGGAATGGCTGGAAGGCTGGCGAACAAAGAATCAAGACAGAGGCAAGGGCCAGGGAAGAGATCTGGGGCTCCAAGGCCAAGAAAAACACATGACACAACAAGACCTGAGTAGTGGAGAAGGCCCGGTATCGGGTCCCGAGGCAAACGAGAATGGCACGGAGTAAGGCACTATGCCCCATGATGAGGTAAAACCAAACCAGTTCAAAGTGGTGAGGGGAAATATGGAATAAGAGATCGTTCTGAGACTAAGATGGCCCCTTGGTAGATGCAACAAAGTTGAGATGTTCCCTTACCACAACGAATCAGCAAGGGGACTTTATTTTTTATTATAAATGTCTTTATTTCTTTTTTCAAGGTATAGTCCATGTTCCTATACGATTACATATCTCGTAGACAATAGTTGATACAATGAACATATAAATAACAAACTCAGGAATTTTGATATATACTTTCCCTTGAAGATGCTTTCCAGTCTGACATTTTTTCCAAACTTTAACTAGGCAATCCCCAACCCCCCCCCCATCCCCTTACCGGGTCCAACCAACTCGAGGTCCATTTATCTTAAGATCAGCCTTGGGTATCCTCGTGCCTCCCCTCCTGACTGTGGGCCACCACCCTAGAGGAATGTTCCTCATCTAGTGATGCCTGTGTGGAGTTTGGGGCATGTCCCTCTATCTCCTGGATCATCATCCCCCACACCAGCAACACCTCAGGTAGTTTGTCATCTCTTCTAGTGCTATGCATATGCCCCTTTTCGGCCAGTGCCCACTCTCTCGTCTGTTTTCCAGTTTGCCAGCAGCGGCCTTCGCTGAGTTAACCATGGAATCGCTATGCGCAGCCTAGCTGTTATAAGCCCCAAATCCAGGAACCGTCTGCTCGTTTTGCAAAGATGACTGTTCAAAGGGGGAGGGGGGTCTGATCCTAATACTGAGTTTTTCTGTATTTGTATTTGCATTAGTGGTATAAACACGCTGAGGGCGGCCAAAAAACACTCCCATATATAGAGTTGTTATGCAGGTTTTGGGTCAACAGGCACTCTGTTGAGGAGTTGGGGATGGCACAACCTTAAAAGCAGGGTAGCAGGGTGGGGGCGGGAGGTGAAGGATGGGGCTAAGTTGTTAGTTAAGTATAATACTAATGACAAGTATAAAAGGAACAAGAAATATTTAGGTGGTGGGACAGGCAACGTGGAAACGTGAGACCAACACACAAGGATGGGGCACTCGACTCAGAGACTTACTCCCATGGGCGTCCGCAGGGGGGGCAAGAGGGGGTGCCAACATTCTTAGTTTAAAAACTGTGGAGTGACAGACCGAATTGAAATTAAAAGTTTCATTCTCAGGAATTTGTGCAATGGGGAGAGTGCTGTATACAGCTAAGAGTGAAAATACTCCGGAAAAAACACTAAGGACTGAAATAACTACATTTAAAGAACAATATGACTAAAAATGGAAAAAAATGAAAATTCGAGTTTGACAATGTTGTAGTGGAAAAATGTAACTAACCCTCCATGTTGAGGCTAAGGGAGACGAAAGAGCAGAGGAGAGATAAAAGAGAGAGACAGAGCCAAAAGGAAAAATAAGAGACGGAGTGGCGAGTAGAGACAAACGGAGAGGGGGAGAGGAAAGAGGGAGAAATGATTGACGAGAGAAGATAGTGAAAGAGGCGAGGGGGGGACATTATTATAGATAAGCACAATGAGGCAGGGAGACGGAGGGAGACCGAGGGTGACAGACAGAAGAAGACAGACAGAGGGAAGGGGGCAACAGAGGGAAGGGGGCGACATAGGGAGGGAGACAGACAGACAGGGAGACAGATAGAGGGAGATACAGGGTGGGAGACAGAGACAGACAGAGGAAGGGAGACCGAGAGAGAGAGAGACAGAGAGAGAGAGAGACCGAGAGAGAGGGAGACAGAGAGAGAGGGAGACCGAGAGAGAGGGAGACCGAGAGGGAGGGAGACAGAGAGGGAGGGAGACAGAGAGGGAGGGAGACAGAGAGAGAGGGAGACAGAGAGAGAGGGAGACACAGAGCGAGGAAGACAGAGCGAGGAAGACAGAGCGAGGAAGACAGAGAGAGGGAGACGGAGGGAGACAGACGGAAGGAGACAGAGGGAGGGAGACAGGGAGGGAGGGACACAGAAGGGAGGGAGACAGAGGGAGGGAGGCAGAGGGAGGGAGGCAGAGGGAGGGAGGCAGAGGGAGGAAGGCAGAGGGAGGGAGATGGAGGGAGGGAGACGGAGGGAGGGAGACTGAGGGAGGGAGACTGAAGGAGGGAGACTAAGGGAGGGAGACTGAGGGAGGGAGACTGAGGGAGGGAGACTGAGGGAGGGAGGCAGAGGGAGGGAGGCAGAGGGAGGGAGGCAGAGGGAGGGAGGCAGAGCGTGGGAGGCAGAGGGAGGGAGGCAGAGGGAGGGAGACTGAGGGAGGGAGACTGAGGGAGACAGAGAGAGGGAGACAGATAGGGCAGGGGACAGATAGGGCGGGGGACAGAGGGAGAGAGAGAGAGAGAGAGAGAGAGGGAGGGAGGAAGACAGATGGAGGGAGACAGGGCAACAGAAAGAGGGAGGGGGCGACAGAGGGAGGGAAACAGACAGGGAGACAGATAAAGGGAGACAGACAGAGACAAACAGAGGAAGGGAGACAAACAGAGGGAGGGAGACAAACAGAGGGAGGGAGACAGAGAGAGAGGGAAACAGAGAGAGAGGAAGACAGAGGGAGGGAGACAGAGGGAGGCAGAGGGAGACAGAGAGAGAGGGAGACAGGGAGGGAGACAGAGAGGGAGGGAGACAGAGAGGGAGGGAGACAGAGAGGGAGGGAGACAGAGAGGGAGAGAGACAGAGGGAGGGAGACAGAGAGGGATGGAGACAGAGGGAGGGAGACAGAGAGGGAGGGAGACAGAGGCAGGGAGACAGAGGGAGGGAGACAGAGGGAGGGAGACAGAGGGAGGGAGACAGAGGGAGGAAGAGAGAGACAGGGAGACAGAGGGAGGGAGACAGACAGAGGGAGAAAGAAAGACAGAGGGCGACAGACAGACAGAGGGTGACAGACAGACAGAGGGCGAGAGGCAGACAGAGGGCGACAGACAGACAGAGGGCGACAGACAGACAGAGGGTGACAGACAGACAGAGGGCGACAGACAGACAGAGGGTGACAGACAGACAGAGGGTGGGAGACAAAGGGAGTGAGACAAAGGGAGTGAGACAGTGAGACAGAGAGACAGACAGAGGGCAACAGACAAAGGGAGGGCGACAGACAGAGGGAGGGCGACAGACAGAGGGAGGGCGACAGACAGACAGAGGGAGGTCGACAGACAGAGGGAGGGTGACAGACAGACAGAGGGAGGTCGACAGACAGATAGAGGGAGGTCGACAGACAGACAGAGGGAGGGAGACAGACAGAGGGAGGGAGACAGACAGAGGGAGGGAGACAGACAGACAGAGGGAGGGAGACAGACAGAGGGAGGGAGACAGTCAGACAGAAGGAGGGAGAGAGAGGGAGGAGAGAAATGGAGGGATAGAGAGGGATGGAAAGGGAGGGGTAGAGAGGGAGAGAGAGGGAGGGAGGGAGAAAGAGGGAGGGAGGGAAGGAGGGAGAGGGAGGGAGAGAGACGGAGGGAGGGAGAGGGAGAGAGAGGGAGGGAGAGAGAGGGATGGACAGAGGAAGAGAGTGGGAGACAGAGGGAGAGAGACAGAGGGAGAGAGACGGAGGGAGAGAGACAGAGGGAGGGAGACAGAGGGAGGGAGACAGAGGGAGGGAGAGGGAGAGAGGGAGAAGGAGGGATGGAGAGAGACGGAGGGAGGGAGAGGGAGAGAGAGAGAGAGGGAGACAGAGAGAGAGGGATGGAGAGACAGGGATGGAGAGAGAGGGAGAGGGAGAGAGAGGGATGGAGAGACAGGGATGGAGAGAGAGGGAGAGGGAGAGAGACAGAGGGAGAGAGACAGAGGGAGTGGGAGAGAGAGGGAGAGAGAGGGAGAGGGAGAGAGAGAGGGAGGGAGAGGGAGGGAGAGAGAGATAGACAGAGTGAGTGAGACAGAGGGAGACAGAGAGAGGGAGAGAGAGAGATAGAGAAAGGGAGGGAGACAGAGAGAGAGAGAGAGAGAGAAAGAAAGATGTGTGTATGCCGGGTCTGGTGGCTCAGCGGACGAAGGCGTCCGCTGCAGGGACCTGTGTTCAACCTCATGGTCATAGTTGTTTTGTTGCTCTAGCCCCACCCACTCCCTCACTGCCCCCGCCCCCACCAGTGTGGCCCTCGGCCACAAACCACACTGTAAATTTGGCCCCTGAGAGAAAGTTTGTGAGTACCCATGCTCTAGAACCGTGTCAACCTGTCAGGTTGTCTGATGTGGCGCCTCACAAGATTTTTCTCTTCCCCCTATGGATTTCTTTGTTTATTTAAGCTCTTTGTCTTATTAGATTTTCTTTAATGTATTTATTACTTGTGCTCAATCATGTCGGAGGATGGCGATGAAGTTAAAATGTTGCCCCCCCCTGGAAACATTTCTGCGGATGCCCATGCTTACTCCAGTATGGCGGAACACAAATCGAAGATGACTTTACTGAAGGTGTGGTCTTGGAATGTAAATGGACTCAATGGTAAACTTAAAAGGTCAATGGTCCTGCAATATAATAAATGACAGGCATCAGATGTTATTCTTTTACAGGAAACACACTTGAAAGGTAACTACTGTAAAGCTCTAGATAGATATGGCTTCACTTTGCTCGCACATGCAGGGTACACACTGGGATCCAGGGGAGTTCTCTGCAGAGGGGCAATCCCCTTTATCCATGGCAAAGTATGGACTTATACATTAGGCCGCTACGTGGTGGTTATTGGGACCTAGGAGGGGAAGAGATTTAACCTGTGCTGGGTGTACTCCCCTCGGGGCTCCAGACCGCTAAACTAGAGGCACTGGGTCCCCTACTATTGGAACTCCCAGAGAGACGTCTGATTTTAGAAGGCAACATGAACGACTTTCTATCGGTAGCGAGGGATGTGGCATAACGTCAGGGAGAACAACAGGTCAGCTTGGGGGTTTTCTCGAGGCTATGGGTCTAGGTGACATATGGAGGCATCAACACCCCACAACGATGCAATATACCCACCTGACGGCAGCGACCAGGAACCTCTCCAGACTTGACTATCTCATTACACAACGACCGGGCTTAAGGGAGTTCACAGATGCAATACATATAGCGCAGGGTGTGTCAGACATTCCCCGGTAGATTCCCCGGTAGAAGGTAGAAGCAAGGATGACTGGCCCCCAAAAAGACTATACCTTACCCCCGCGATTAGACCCATAGTTCTTCAAAGACGAGGAATTTAGGGAGGATCTGAGGAAGAGAGCAGAATAACTATTTATGGATACTTTTCAGTCGACTCCAAAGTGATCCTTTGAGAGTTCTCAGAGGCAGAGCCCAAGGACATATAAGCGCCATAAAGAAGGAAAAGCAACTAAAATGCCACACCCATGAAAATGAAATAATGAGCCTGGAATCTCAGGCAACGGGAGAGACTCCCAACCAGAGGAGGAACGCCAGCGCCTACGGCTGCTCCAAAAGGAATTGCAAGACCTACTAGAGGTCAGTGCCAGGGTTCAGGCATTAGCCAAACAACACAGGCTTTATGAAATTGAGGACAAGGCGAATACATTACTGGCCTGGCTAGATAAGAGGAGGATGAATGATGGATGGGTTCCTGGCTGATAGACGAAGAGGGGAGCAAATACGAAACAGGGACAGAAGTGGTAGAGAGATTTCCTACGTATTATGAGGAAATATACACTTCCTCATCCCTGAAGACTGCAGTGACTTCTTATGAGACATTACTATACCACGATTAACAGTGGAAGACAGAGAGAGGCTGGAGGGCAAGCTAACAATTGAAGAAATATAGACAGCATCCCACTCCATACATTTTGGCAAAGCAGCAGGGCTGAACGGTCTTGCAGTGGAGATGTACAAATATATGCTGAACGAGACAGTAGAGCACTTACTGGGTATGTTGGTGCAGGCAAAACAAGTGGGAATTCTGCAGTCGGATCAGTGGACCGGGGTAATAGCTGTAATACCAAAAGTAGGCAGACCACCAAATGAATACAGACCCATCTCCCTGCTCAAAATACAAAGTAAAGGTCCTATCAAAACTCCTGTCCATGCGCCTGGCCGGAGTGATTACCTCCCTCCTGCACCGGAGCAATCTGGGTTTATGCCTCATAGAGGAACTAGACTGAACCGACTGGGGGCTGTTCGGGGTTCTTCATTTAACCGAAACAGACTGAGGACCAGCAGCCCTTCTGTCCCTAGACGCCAAGATGGCCATTGATAACGTGGAATGGAATAATCTCTTTGCGGTCTTAAATCTTTTTGGCATGGGACCCAAATTTATAGGGTGGGTTAAACTTCTCTACCAACAATCATTGGCCAGAATAAGAGTCAATGCTACAGTGCATCGGGTGTTCGCTCTGCAAAGGGGGAAAAGACAAGGTTGTCTATTTTCCCCAAATCTATTTACTTTGGCTCAGTAGCCGTTAGCGGCTTTGATACACCAGGAGCCATTGGTCTGGGGGATACCAGTCTGGGAGGAGTGGGAAGAACGAATCTCGCTATATGCGGATGATATCCTCCTGTATGTCAGGAAATCAAGACGATCAATTGACAGAATACTACAAATATTCCCCATATACGGGGAGTAATCAGGGTACAGAAACAATTGGGTCAAATCACTGCTCTTCCCCTTGGCGGGGAGAGTACCCGTGTTAACAACCAGGTGTGTAGTGGCAATTGTAGAACAAGGTTTTAAATTCTAGGGATTTGTATAACAATGACACCCAGGAGTTCTATCGTAGGAATCTGTTCCTGCAACTGGACAGACTCATTATGGACGTCAAATATTGGCGAAACCTGCCTCCAACCATGATGGGCCCGGCGGCGATGTTCAAAATGATGGCCCTCCCACGATTATTATACGTAATGCAAAACACACCATACGAGGCGCCCCCTTCCTTCTTTCAAAGGCTAGACGCTGAACTGCGAGCTTTATTATGGTGTGGGACAGTGCCGCAGATAGAGTTGCGCAAACTTCAAAAAGGGATTTATAAAGGAGGACTTGCATTACCCGACATTCGTAGTTACTACTGGGCAGCCCAATTAGTCACAGTAAATGGGTGGATGTTCGGATAGAGAGCGGTACCAGCTTATATGGTGGACAGACTGGCCATGGGCAAGAAGGTTCCCGAGTGATACTACACTCCAGGGTAGCAAGGACGAATCTACCAACACACACTCGGACAGTGATAATGGCATGGTATTCAGCAACAAAATACCTAGGCTGGGAAGGCAAACTTACAGGGATGACACCCCTCTGGGATGGTAATCGTCTGAAGAGAGTATGCGACCTAAGGGGCATCACCAAGTGGGAGCTACTGGGTCTTGAGAACCTGAGGGACGTCTAGAGAGGACAGGCATACATCATATTTACGACCCTACAAATCTAATATGAGATGGGGAAGGGGGAATGTCTAAGATACATGCAGCTAGGACATGCCCTGCGGAAACACATCCATGAAGGGGAGACTCTGAAAGAAGGCTCTCCTTTAGAAGATAGAATACTGACTGAACAGTTACAGGAAAAAGCCATTTCCTTGCTGTATAAGAAAATAATCAATAACATCCCGGACACACTGGGCTCACTGAGGAATACCTGGGAACGGGATGTGGGCCATATGGAGGAGGAGGCGTGGACAGAGGTATTGCAGGGCCGAAAGAGATGGCCATACGGGCAAGATTCTGATTAATAAAACTGAAAAAGCTCCACAGAGTATTTTATACCAGGACAGTGCTGTACCGAATGGGGCACAGTGAGATACACGTTGCCATAGAGGGTGTGGATCGGAAGTAATCATTTATCATTTATTATGGGAATGCCCAATGCTACAGACATATTGGCGGAAGGTAGGATAGGTGATGGCAGTGGTTGTGGGCACAGGGGTACCAATAGAGCAAAAATAGTTCCACCTAATGATCTTGGGGGAAGAAGACTGTCCAAGGCATGTAAAACAGTGGTTGGCATTAGCAGCTGTAGTTGCGAAACAAAAGATTGCAAGAAAATGGGGTGCAACTGCCATATCAACACTAAAAGAATGGAAAAATTATCTAAAATTGGTGCTGGCAGGCAGAACACACAGTATATAAAAACAGGAGATGCCCAAGTAAATGGGAGAATATATGGGTGGCCTTTAGAGAGTTTACTGCGAACTATAATTGTCACAGTCGCCTGTCATTGCTGTGGTAAATGATGATGTAGGGTTGATTCCTACACAAAAGTAGAAAAAAAAAGATGGCAACACATTATATCTGTACATTATATGTACTGACTATTGATTACGTACCAACAAAAAGAGTTTATAAAAAAAGAATGTTATGAAGAGGAAGGTGGTTTGGTGAACCTATTGCTGATTATGTAATGAGAGAAAAATTGCATGCTTCCTAGGGCAGCTCCGGCCCTACTAGCAATTCCAGTTGTCTTTGTGGAACCATCACAACACTCATATATACCACACCCATCACCACACACTGACACCGACACCAAAAGCGTACCAGCTCCCATTATATAAGGATGTAAGTGCATTAAGGTTTCAAAGGCAGATCTCTCATGCAGCACCGTCCACTTCAATACATCAGATGCGATGGAAAGAAAGCAGAAACTCGGAATGAAGGATTATGTTGGTGACTCCTTAAACGGTATCATCGTTTGTGGACAGATTAATCCTTAGATATTGGATAACTGTTTACCTCTCATGTCATTCAGCTGTGAAAATAGCCAACCATTCTCAAGCCCACCAGGGCTTTCCCCTCTACCACTCACATTAAGTCCAAATAGATAAATCAATCCAGCACTTCTGAAGGTCAGAAAATCGCTTAGTGGCAGGCAAGACTTCTGTTGAGGTACCACTACCAGAAGGTGGAGTCAGGCAACAGTTAGTGAGGCAGGACTACAGGAATCTGGAATTTATCTGGGTTTGGAGTTTGTGTATCAGGAGATGGAGAACTGCTGCTGAGCAGCATCAGTCCTCCCACTGCTGTGTGTGGCATTTTGCTACAGCAGACTAGTTCCCTACTGAAACAAAGAGCTGCTAAAACTGATCATTGGGAGTTGCCTTTCTTTCAAACTCAGGATGAAGGCTGTGGACTGTTTAGAGTTTGTTGGTCAAAATGCATCTTAAGGACCATACCAAATACTTACAGTGGGCTGTGAGCCAGTCCATTGCCTACCATCGTTGGCATCATTGCCACTCTCGCTTGCTTCTTGTTCAATTATTTTCCTTCCTCTTCTTGAGCATGTCTTCTTTACCATCATTTTGATTGGATAACTGGTACCCTTCCACTGGTCACATTTTGGTAACCATTTTTTTCCTTTTTTCTCAAGTACTCCATTGGAGTGCATGTATTATCATGGTCAGTACCTCCTGTACTGTGCTCCCTAAAATATTTTCTGCTGCACTCTCCGTGTTTCTCCCTCCTCCCCAACTCCCAGTACATCCATTGTTTTTCTCACTTACTCTCGTGTACTGCTCCCTGTACCCCACCATGTTTCTCCCTACTTCTAGATCAATTGCTTCCCACACCCTGACTTTTTTTTATCCCCCACACCCTGAAGCTCGCCCATTGCACCTTTATCCATTCCCCGCATTTTAGAATAGTAAATGAAAAAGATAAATAAAATGGCGCCCAAGGCATTCCGTAGTCAAATGCCTGCACTGTAACACGGTGCACATGTTCACGTCATCGCACCTTTATTCGTTCTTTTTTTTCTTCTTCTTTTTACTAATGCAGCACTGCATCAGCAAAAAGCATTGGAAGAACCAGAAGGTTAAAAAGGCAAAACCTATTGTTTTTACCAGTGCTTGTTTTCATGTAGGTGGCAGGGGCTGTACAAATATAAATGAACCCACATGGCACTGCTTTGTCACCAGTCACGAGTCTGAGCTTAAATGGGGGCAAGGGGTACTTGCATGCCGCAGATGGGAGAAATGGGCTTTTACTGTAAACAGTTGGTAATCTTAACATCACATATTCATTGAATAAGTCAATTTTCGTGTTAGTAATAAGGCATTACCGTGTGTTCTCTGTGTAATGGTGTGCGAGGGAGAGCCCACGCGGTGAAAGTTCAGCCTTATCTGGCTCTGGAAATGACTTTAATAGGCAACATGGGAAACATTCCGCCATTTTATCATTGTAGAACGGGAAACATAAACAGAGAATGATGCAATCTCTTCAGTCAGTTCTAAAAGGCCACTGAGCACATATACTGATGAAAACAAAGAGGTTCTGGTCCCCTAAATTGAATAACGATGTCAACCACTGGCACAAATAAAGCCCAGAGCTCCATTCATTGTATGTATAAAATGATCATACTGGTTCTAAATATGTTTTTACCAGAACAAAGCCTCTTCGATATTCACAAAACGTGGGTTTCGTTCATAAAAAGAATTATTAACACTTAATACAACCCTAGTATTTTATAATATTACCTTACAATAAATCTTTTCTTACCAGGGAGGGAGTGGACGTTCCAGGGTAGGGTTGGTGCCAATGGGAATTTTGAAAACCCTCAAAAACGTGCCCACTTATGGATTTACACAAACTATTTATCAGCATATTTTAGCTTGGAAACAGTTGGAGATTTACTCCTGTCAAGGAGTGGAGTAAATATATCTTCAAGGTAAGAATGACCAGTAAAAACACACCGATGAGTGGGCCTGCAATGGAATGGAATGGAAAAGGTTTCTCCACAGAAAAAAATGTTTTGTCTGTGTAGAAAAAAGGCAGCAAGTAGCTGCACTAATGGGAAGGGACTTTAACCCCCTTGGATGCTGGTGACGAACCACTCCGTCACCAGCCACGGATGGGCTGTGCTAATGACGGAGTGGTTCCGTCACGGCCCGGCCGCCGTGCCTGCGCGGCATGAATTCCGCGCCTGCGCTGAGCGTTCTATTAGGCGGGCGGGACCGTGACGGAACCACTCCGTCACAAGCACAGCGCGCCCGTGGCTGGTGACGGAGTGGTTCCGTCACCAGCATGGCAGCGCCGCGCGGACCACCCTCGCACCCAGCGCCGCGGTGGAATTACCGCCACGGCCAAGGGGTTAAAGACCTAACTTGGATGGAGTTCACGGCGAAGTGACAAAAAATCTCTGCGGAGATCCCCAAGTGGCGGAGTGCAGCGTGAACTGCTGCTCACGCTGATCTTCCTGCTACTCGAGTAGAAATTCTACCCGAGTGGCAGCTCGCGCTCACCAACTTACCATTGGCGAGCACGAGTGAGGAAAAAACTCTGCTGCGCTATGCGGAGGGGAGTTTTATGCATTCTGCGAGCTCCGCAGAGCGAGGAGTGCCAAAAACTCTGCAAACTCCACGAACGGATGGAGTTCACCGCCCAGGCCTAACCTACACACAATTATGCCTGCGGAACTACCTTTCAAGGGATGTAATGGAAAGCTCATTAAAGGTTTGGGAAACCGTCCTTGTTTCTAGAAAATAAAAAATCTACACCCAAAGGTGGGAGGAAACTTATGGGTGCAGATCTACAAAACTCTTTAAGACTCTGACCCGATAATTGCATTGGATAATTAACAAGGAGCTGTATAGTGGTGGTCCATTTGAAAGCAAATTAATCACCAATAGTATTACAGATTTGTACCTGAGTTGCCCATCACCTGAGCAAACACGACTTTAAGAGGGACAGATAAGCGACCTGAACAGTGTCAGCTGAGATCTACGCCAGCACTGACTGGAGGGGCTGTAGAGTAAGCTAAGGCTTGTTGACCTTTCTCTCTTTAAAAGTCCATTTTGTGCTGTATCATTGAATCCATTCCTCGGTTCCTAAAAAAAAGTAAATCTATTTTTTTGTAAAAAATGTATTAGCATTCCTATTGGCAAGATAAGGCTTGTATATCTTTGTCCTTGGTCCGTTGTGTGTTTTATCATTGAATCTGTTCCCAAACACTTTAAAAGAAATAAATCTATTTTTCGTAAAAAAACAAAACAAAAAAAAACTAGCATTCCTATTTGTATACTACAGTTACCCAGTTAAGGCCTAGCGCCTTTCACCCACTGTCCATGTTATGATGACACACATTTCAAGGCAGCTGTGGTGGAATTTACAACTGTACAAAAAAGAAATTGAAGGACAGTTTCACACCTCGTAAGAGATTCTACCACAATGTTTTACAGACAAAGCAGAACAGGTATAACGAAAGTACAGAATGTTTATGTACTTTCTCTGTGCAGTAGAATATAGGTCGAATGTTGAAATCGCACGATAAGCGAATATTGATTAATCACAGCACAACGTCCATGCTGCCTGGTTCCAGTCTGTCCCTCAGAGCAGTTTACTTTTGGGAATAGGAGAGAAGGAATGCCACCTCAGCTTGAACCGGGCTGAGGGCAACAAACTTTCAAAACTTGACGTTCCGAGAATTTACAGCAGCAATAGGAACTGAAACATGTCTGAGCAGCTTGGTGTAAAACTACAATAAATTACAATATTGGCTTACACACTCTATCTGATTTATATTGCTTGAACAGGCATTAAACTCATTTTTACACAATAGGGTACTAAGGCTTTATTGTGCCTTGTCATTTCAACATGGCCGCCTCCATGCAAGTGGAGGTGGTGCAGCGATTTCATTTAACAATTTATTTACCCTAATTCTCCAAATGTGCCGCCATCTGCACTGGGTTAAGGATTTTGAAATATAAGAAATTGGTGGGGATAGACGCAAAATAGCTGTAAAGAAATAAGGTTGCCATTGGGCAGGTTCTCTACTGGCAAAACCACCTAAAGCCAGTATTTCCCCCCCTTATCACTGCATACTTCAAACAGCATATATAAGAAGAAAGCGCCTTAAAACATGCTCTAGAGCTGCCTTAATGATCTCCAACTAATAAGGAAACTAAATAAAAACAAAAAAGTCATGTTACAAATGATTACAGATGATTTTTGTATGAAGAACTATTCAAATATAATTTTTGGGCCTTTGCAAACTCTTAAAACATGAACAAATGGCCAGTATTTTTCTTTTGGAAAGGTGGCAGCTCTTTGAGGATAGGGATAAGAGAGACACAGAAAGGGTTCTGTTAGAGGTGGGGACATGAAAAGAACACAGAGAAAGACAGTAGAAGTCTACTTATTGCTCAAGAGTCTACATATAGTAAACAAGTGGTTACCGTAGCATCACATACTCATTAAACAAATCAATGTTGTTCTTAGTAATACAGCATTACTGTGTGTTCTGTCTGTAATGGTGCGCGAGGGAGAGCACACGCGGTAAAAGTTCTGCGTTATGGCGCTAAAGAAATGAGATTAATAGACACCAGGGAAAACATCCCGCTATTTTATCATTGTAGAACAGGAAACATAAACACAGAGAACGATACTACCTCGTCAGATAATTCTAAAAACCACTAAGCACATACAATGATTAAACCAAAAAGGTTTTGGTCAACAAAAATGAGTGGGGATGCACCCACCTCAACCAGAATCACAAATTAAGCCCAGGGCTTGATTCACAAAGTTGTTTGCATGCATACATTGAGCATACAGGCCCAAATATTTTTTTTAATAAAGTAAAGCCTCTTTAATATTCACAAACATGATTTTCTGTCATAAAAAGGGATTTCCACATATACCACCACCCTAGTATCTTATAATATTACTGAGGTAAAAAATGGTGCAAGGTGGCCAGAAGTACAGGTGATAACAGGATGCTTTATTCTTTAAGATAAGCGTCTCAGGTTAGAGGTAGAAGATGGTAGGAAGGAAGCAGGAAAGCCCCACTGGGAGCAACATCCTTAGGGGGATATTCTCAAGAACGTGTGATAATTATCGCAAAATAAGCTTAACGCAACTTTGCATATCACCGTCTATCGCGGCAAAATAATGCCAATGTTGTATTCTCAACACGGCGGTACCATGTGATGGTCTCACGATAACACGTCAAATGACCGCATTACAATTAACGCGACGCCTAAAAACACAAAACACGTACGTGAAAAAAGTTGCGATGTGACCAATCGCGATACAAAAATCAGTGATAACCAGTGACAGGCCTGCAATTCCCATGCATCATGCGGGAAAATGCACTATAAAAGCAGAACAAAAAAAAAATAAACAAGCCCCACAGACCACCAGCAAGGAACCTCGAGGTCGGAGAAGGCCAAGGAGAAAAGAAGAAGATGACACGGTTCAGTCCGCAGGAAAATAGGATCATCGTTACAGAGGTGATAGAACACTACCAACAACTGTTTGTCACCTCCAACGTTTCATTGGCAACAAAGACGCAAATATGGCAGACCATCTTGGACCATGTGAATGCAGTTACATCGTTGAGGAGGACAATGGAAGAGGTCAAGAGGAGCTGGAATGGTATGAAGGGCAAAACCAAGAAGAAACTCAATGCCAACATGAAAGCAGCAATGCTTATTGGAGGTGGGGGTCCAGGGGCTGGAGCTGGATGACTTGAAGAAAATGGTGGCCAAAGTCATCAGTCGGGATACGGTGCCAGGAGTTGGGGATCCGGACACTGCTCAACATGACCTGACACAACACCAACAGGGTGAGTACCGACCAGGGACTGGGGGATGGGGGAAACGGGCACAATGGCACATATGCACAATTAAGTAGAGCACACTGCACACCCACAATGGCTCTGGATCATGTCCCTGATCCCCGTGGCACACTGCAGCACACATACAAACACCAAGTAGGCCCCTGTACTCCATGTATCCAAAGGGGTCCCACCCCACAGATCACCAATCTCACCACCAAACATGCACACATGCGAAACCCAGCAAAGATAAGTATTTGTGAGCCACACTGACACTGCAAGTGACACTACATGACGATTAGCATGGCTGTAGTCTAATCATCATGACAGTGTGCATGCCACAACACTGAGGTGCCTGAGTGTGGACCACATCCGGAAAGGAGCAGGTCACACTCTGACACATCCACGTGCACAAGCAACCCCTGACGTCAACAACACATCTGCGGACAAGCCATGCCCAAGAGTCACAACTCGACCAAGAGCCCAATCCACCCAAGTCCGCTACATCTCAGCACTGTAGAAGCACAGAAGTCAAAGGCATACCGCCTGAAAGGCATGAGGGGCAGCTAAATCAGAGCTGCAGGGGCGACTCACCCACAATGCAGCACACACACATAAGAATAAGAGGACCTCAACATTGACAACTATGTGGTGCAAATTGCAACACTTTCACAACAGAACACAGGACAAACTGGTGCTGCATGTGTGTCCAAAATGGCCAATCACATCTGGCATAGCAGGAAACCGTGAGATGACAATGTACGAGTACAACCTCACATCCGTGATGCAGTACAAATGTCCACTCTCCGGCATCAAATAGGCATCTCCTCACAAACAGTCACAATGTACATTGTCATGCAGTCTGTTTGTAAACTTTGCCAATGCGTCAACATACATGGAACACACTGTGAAACTGCATCTCCCCTTTACATTGCAGAGGGACAATCAACACCTCCAGCAGAGCAGACCCTACATCACATCAGGGTTGATGGAGACGACCCCCAGGACATCGACCTAGACAAACCTCAACAGTTCATGAACACCTTCCACACCCCACCTCCAGTAGCAGGTCAGCCCAGCACCATCGAGGTGAGCCCACCCCTTGCATAGACTACCCAAGAGGAAGCTCCCACACCACATCTGGCTCCCAGCACCTCACCGAGGAACACATGGCGTTCCAACGCCGTGTGTTAGACTGCCAGAAGGAGCTGGCTGAACAGGTGCGGGTGGGTTTCGAACTCATGGCAGCCAAACTAGATGCCATATGTGGGTGTCTAGGTCTCCTCAGGGACCACTTACACTCCCTAACGGACACCCTCAGTCCGCCCCATGTCCTCCAACAATCCATGGTTTGAGTAGCGGGAGTCAAGACTTAGAGACAACAACAACTGTCTAGTCAGAGTGGCTACAGCAATGATATCTGTGATTTGGGAAACATAAGGAGGGTCATGGAGAACAAGGAGCGGATGCAGGCGCAAAGTTTGGCTACCACGGCTGCACTCGAAAAAGCTGTAGTTGGGATCTTCCATGCCCTGCAGATCCTCATCATGGGAGTGATGCCACAAGAAATTGAGCAGATGAATGCTGCTGCTACATCTTCATCTACATCTCCGGCCCCTGATTTGTCAGTGTCTCACAGTGCTACAGACCAAACATCCCCACCCACATGTGAGGCACATGAAACGCCAGAGGCCAAAGATGATGATGAATCTGCCTTAGTGGTAAGGAGGAAGCAGTAGCATTCATCTCCGCCATATGGCTCCCTTCTGCTTGGTTCTGCCCTCTGCATCATGCCCTGGAATAACACCTTCAACTGTCCCCCGATAAGCACTGCGACACCATATATTGTTTGCAAAACAATGACACAGCAATCAGCCTGCGGACTGGACTCTTCCCCTTCCTAATAACTTGTCAATCCCTCAAGGACTCTGGCTGGCCCTGCACGGGGCAACATTGTAAAGTGTTGTCAGCATGGCCCAGTACTAAGACAGCTTCAACACTCCAATGAATGTGGATAATACATTCTAATACACACAGATGTGTCATGTCTATGATTAATCAAGTATGAAAGCATGGACGAATGTAGGGGCAGTGATTCCCCCTTACGTCCATGTTGCGGGACTTGAGTCACAGGGTGCATCCCTGCACCATGGTGGTACATATCTGACCCCAAAAGAAGCCCTTTTGTCATTTGTAGGTCACAAATGACAGCCTATATGTAATGATTTGCCACACAAGTGAAACGCGGATGAGTGGGATTCTGTACTATCTTTGACACACAGAAATGGCATTTCGAATACGTGACACCCCAAACAGCCTCTCTGTACAGAGGTGACACACCCAACATCTATTCTCAACTTTCGAGATTGTTAGCACTACATGTTGCACTTACACTTGTCAGAGTGATGTGCTTGTATACAGGAGTGACATGCTCTCAGGAAATGTGTGTTGAAATAAATTTATTTGCACAAGCTGTGCCTATGGTCATTTTGTACTGTCTCATGATTGCTAAGGACTGTGACAATGTGACGTGCTCATGTGAAGAAAATTGTCAATGATGGTGTTCCTACGGGCTATTCCTGCTGCAGCAGCAGTGGGGTGTGGTCCACCTGCCTCATCTTCCTCATCATCGTCCGGTGCATCTGGCACTTGTAGCAATTGGGCATTGGTGCGTACACATATGTTGTGCAACACATAACATGTAACGATCATCTTGCACACGATGTCTGGTCTGTATAGGAGCCATCCACCTGTGATGTCCAGGCACCTGAAACGTGACTCCAACATGCCAAATGTGCACTTCACAATGCCCCTGGTGCGTTTGTGGGCTGCATTATACTGCCTCTGGGCCCATGTGTTTGGGGCTCAGAGGGGTGTCATCATCCAAGGGCAGAGTGCATATGCTTGGTCACCTGTGACAGTGCAGAGAGACATGAGTCAATAGTTGGTTCTGCATGATATGTTGGCAGGCTTACTGGTTCATTGGTGTGTGATATGTGTGACTTAGTGATTCCTGTTTGACATGTATTGCCTGTAGCAAATGAGCGGCATCAATGTGTATTACGTAGCCTCACTGCTGCTCCTCCCTCCCCCGAGCCTATTTACTATTGTGCGCAGCGCGGTTGCATCACTTGCACTCCTACGGCACACCATTGTCATGCCTGTCTGCGCATGTCCATAAGACTGACAACAACACTGTGATGTTGTGCGTTGAAGGTGGGCGGTCACGTGTGTGTAGGCCTATGGTAAGGATAGGGCAGACACAGATGTAGAGTTCATGGCTGGCTGAACTTGTAATGGGGTTGAGGGTAGACCTTTGGCTTATGCTGCGGTACTAGCGACACACACAACAGTTGGCATGTATGATCCCGGACCCAGAGCCGGCTTGCACTCCCCCATTTACCCCTTCGGCCGAGCCCGCACTCCGGGGCAGGCTACATTGCAACATTGTCCATTGCGGGACGGGTGGCGGCGACACTACAACAGAGACACACGCATTAGTTACTGCCTTGGCAAGGCCAAAACGTAACCACGCCGAGAGCCCCAGGTTGATGAACCACACCCCTACACTGGACAGTCGGACGCCAGTCCACTCTGCTTATGCTTACAAGGTGGTACGACACAGCTACATACCCCAGGTCTACCCCACTGCCTGAGGTGACATGGTTGCATCCGCTGTACACAGCACAATGTTATGTGGTAGGGCCCGGGGCTCTCATGCATACATAATGACCACACGGACACACTCAGATAGTTTGTGGAACTGGCTACGGGCAGGTGTGCCCAGCCCCTTTTATTGCCAGGGTCACATGTACAGTGACACCTGTGCTGGATGAGTGTGGGGTGAGTGTAAGCCAGCCCTTCGGGAGTGGTTGGTGCTGGCAACAACTATAACAGTGATCAGACAATCAGAAGTTCAAAGTTCAAACAGCAAGGGTCCATGACTTGAGCTGCACAGAGTTAGTGGCCCTGGATGCACTACGGCCTGCACAGGCACACCGCCACGGGACGGTGACTTGCGATGCACTAAGGTAGGGCCACGAGAGCTGAGCAGGTCCTCGTTGATGTCCAAGGTGAATGTTACGGAGTATTTCGGGGGACAGTGGAAGGTGTTCTTCCAGGGCATGATGCAGAGGGCAGGACCAAGCAGAAACAGGCAATATGGAGGAGATGAATGCTACAGACTCATTATTAGCACCAAGTCAGTATCAGCTACATGATGATGAAGACAACCCCTAGGCCATACACTCAGACGCCACCAAAGGTCAACCAGAGAGTGTCCATGAATTTTGGGGGGCTCAGAGTTGGTGGCACCAGCGCTGAAAGGGGATGCAGTCTGTGATGAGGCCTGTACAATGATATAAACTCTGCCACAAATAAATCAAGGCTCAGTTCCAAATGTGTGACCTACTCGATCGCAGTGTAGGCCAGAGGCAGCGGTCAGCAGGGGCCCACAGCCATGTGTTGTTGGCTTGTGATGCACAGAGTTAGTGGCATCAGAGCAGTTGTTGGTAGCGTTCGATCACCTCCGTAACGATGATCCTTTTTTCCTCTGGACTGAGCCGCGTCTTCCTCTTGCTCCTCTCCTTGCGTACAATGACATGAACTCTGCCATAAAGAAAGAAAGACTCAGATCCAAATGTGTGACCTACTCGACCGCAGTGTAGGCCGAAGGAAGTAGTCAGCAAGGGACCATGGACAGGTATCGTTGAAATGCTATGCACAGAGTTGGTGAGACCACATCGAAGGGAGTACAGTTATGTCAAACGTCCCATTAACATAGGAACTCAGCCATCATGATATCAAGACTCAGTTCCAAATGTGTGACCCACTAGACCGCTGTGTAGGCCAGAGGCATCGGTGGAGTACGTCAACAAGAAAGGAATGCTGGGGGCCTGTGTCACGGACCTGTGTTTCGGAGGCCAGCGATAGTCTGAGGAGGCTGCCAAGGTCTCGGACCTTGGGTTTGGAGCTTGCACCGGCACGTGGTGGGCCCTCTTTGACACATGCCGGTGTCGGCAGATGAGCAGTGAGGCTTTGGAGTGCAGGGGCGGGCAAGATGGGTCTGGGGACCAGCGGCCTGGGGTGCAGCAGGCACACAGGATCGCAGGCAACACCGCTCATGGCGTGGCCTTGTGGCGGGGTGAGAGGCGCCGCCCTGCCTGACACGTTGGCTATTCCGGAAGAGAACCATGCCCACAGATACATGCTTTTTATTCACACCCCTATGCTAGCCCAGCGTACGCTAGGCCAGCCCATTCCGCTCACGCTTACAGGGTGGACGTACCAAGCTACATTTCCGCGATCTTCCCCAGTGGCTGAGGTAACATAGTTGCGTCCACTGTCCACTACACTCCAAAAACCAGCAGTGTATGTCGACATAGATATGTCGATGGTCTGCATGCTGCAGTCTGTCCATCACATCCACGCCACACTTGGCATTGTGTACATTCTCATTCATGGGTCACTTGCCTCCTTCGCACATGCCTGGTTCCCACCTCTCCCCACAAAATGCTATTGTGTGGCTGAGGTGCCATCCCGTTGATAGCTTATGTACATGGCTAGCCCAAGTTACCTCAGTAAGTTATGCTGTCGTGTCTTGTAGGTGGGTATGTTGTTTGGCGTGTTGTATGTGAGTTTGTAACATGTGCATTCCCAGAGTTGTGAGTTGCATGATTGTGGAGTTGAGGTGTGTGGTGTGTTCATTTGGTACTTACCAACAAGCAATGCATTTCCGTAGGTGCCTGCCTCAAAAAACGCTGGTTGATGATGGACTGTCGGAAGATGAAGGAATCATGCACACTGCCTGGGTAGTTGGCGATGACATTGGTGAAGAGCCCCCGGTGGTCCACTATTGCCTGCGCATTGATAGAATGTGTGTCCTTTCTGTTGCGGTAATTGTGTACAGTGTCGGTAGGGGGCACTAGTAGGACATGTGTACAGTCGATTGCCTCCAACACGTGCGGGAAGCCAGCTACGGCATAGAAGCCTTGCTTGGTCTCCAGCTGTTCCTGCGCAGTGTGGGGGAAGTGAAGGTGCTGGGGTACCAAGCTGATGATGGCATCCAAGACAGGTGTGAGTAACTTTGATAGGGCTGGCTGTGAGACACTTCTGACTCTGGCGGTTGTTGGTTGGAAGGTACCAGAGGCCAGCAGGTGCAGCACAGCAAGCAGTTTTGTCTGCAAAGGGATGTTGGTTGTCTGCTGTGTTGGTAATGTCAGCCTGTGGGACAATGATGCTCAGGATGCGGAGGATGGTTGTCCTTTTGAGCCTGTAGTGGGCAATGACATCCTCTGGTGTAAAGTCTGTGAGGCTGGTGCGTTTTCTGAAGGTCCGCTGTCTTTGTCTGCGCTGCCTCTGTGGTAGTCCGGGGGGGGGAGATGGGGGCCCAGGGGCTGGCGGGCCTGGGGGTGGTGGCGGTGGGGGTTGTGGCCCTCTTGGGTGTCGGAGCTGCATGATCAGTAGCTCCATGGCATCTGTTGTTCTTCTAGTGTGGCTCTGGGCTGGTCTCCCTTTCATACTGCAGGTAGCCGACCGCCTTAACACCAGGTAGGAGCAGGTGTTAAATCCCTGCTGCTAACGCACCTTATCGCATGTTTTTTGATCTTACCGCCGATCTGGCTGGTCGTTGAGAATGTTGCGAAGTGGTTTTGTAGCAGGTTTTTGCCTGGGAATGCCTACTCTGCATATCATTAGCGTTAGTTTCCGGTGTCATCTGTGGTGATGTTTTTTGTGGCTGCTATTGCAGAAAAACTGGTGAAATCGGCTGTTGGTACCAGTTTGTGAATAGGGCGATACATTTATCGCCACTTTGGCTGCGATAAAGTGCCGATAACGCGGCGATAAGTCCTTGAGAATATGCCTCTAAGTCAGTGGTCTTCAATCTGTGGGGCGCGACCCCCAGGGGGCCGTGGCGTCATGGGAAGGGGGTCGCGCATTCCCCAGCCTTATTGTCTGCACGCAAGGATTGTTGAATGGCATCAGCTCGAGGCCGTTGTCCCAGACAGAGCCTCGCACTGGGCGCTGCTCTGAGAAGCAAACTTATTGTGCACACTCCTCACCAGCTGATGAAGGGGGATGGGTCTTGCTGTGGGGGGTCAAGTACCAGCTTAATTGAGCCCAGCACGCCTGTTAATGTACTGTGTCCACAAAGGAAAATGCGAGCGGGGCTTGGGGGTTGGAGGGGGCCGTTCTCTCTGAGGTGAAAATCGAATGGAAATCACAGGCCTGAACCACCCAGCCACAAGGTTTTCTTACTGTTTGCCATTTGTTATTGTTCCTGTAGCATTTGAAGGCATGGATTGCTATGATGTCATCAGAACCCCTGGATGCCATTCCCTCTCATGCATCCTGTATTTAAAATATCTGCTCCTTGTCGACTTTTTTTGGGTGCTCCAGATGCTTTCGAAAACACTATGAGTACCAATGTCTCCATTTTGGAGAAGACAACAAAGAGCATGTATATGTGTATAATTGTGATAATAACATTTATTCTTGGTAAAACTACTTCCAAACCAACAATACACTTTTATTTGAGGGAAGAAAAAGGCCTTTGCAAGACAAAATTCTCTTGCATCATTAGATGAGTGTTTATTTGCCCGTGCAACTTACATTTCTTATTTTGGAAGCTTTTAGTCGATTTTACCTGTTAGAAAACTGCTTCACAACTGTTCTTAGTTTGAGTGGTACATTCCTTCATTTTCTGGCCTATCTTTTTCGATGGTGGATATTGGCAATGGAAATGTGCTTACAGTCAGTGGTAATTTTACCTTCCAGAGTGGATTTTTGCAGGGAGTGAGTTTCCTTTTTCTGTAATACGCGTTGTTTTATTCTAGTGGCAATCATCAATTGCAGCTGACGGTATTTGCTTTGCATTTTTCCTGTAAATGGAAGTAGCCCTCTTGTAGTAATGGCGCCTTCTGCACAACTTGGCCTGCATGTAATCCCAGATCCTCCATTTGCAAAAGAGCTGTGTGTTCCTGGACACATTTTTATCTACCTGCGCCACGATTGTTCTATCCACTAGTATTGGAAGCACTTACAAACAGGACAGGATTGCACTCAAAAATTATTGACATTTGCCTCAGGAAAGCACAGCAGGTGCTAAATAAAGGAGTGCGTGGCTATTAAAAAGTAGTTGAAGCACTTTTTGCATAGCTGATCCGGCAAGGCCTTTTTTGGGTGACATTTGCCTTTGCTGGTTTTAGCGAGATATTCATGTAGGTATCTATTTGCAGACAAGGGCATCAAGAGTTCAGGGTTCTAATCCTCATTTGCCAAATTGAGCACACTGTGCGACCCTGCTCTCATCACCCAGACTCAATGTGCATCGATGTATTTAAAGGTACAGAGCGAATGCGCTTAGAAGCCTGCTAGTCAAGTCAAGTCAAATTGTCTTTATTCGGTTTCCATTTATGAAGAACCATAAAAGTACAAAAATACAATGAATATATTTTTAAAAAAAACATTGAGTTCATTCAGTACTAAAATCGTTCATAAAAAGAATTTCGCTAAAAAGGTATTTTTTAGACAAGGAGCTCATTATTGTTTTGTAAGTTCGTGCGGTGCCTAAGACATAATTTTAGGTAGTGTGCCACCGATTTCGTCATTAAATTATTTTCCAGAAGTTGTAATGCCAGGTAGGCGGGGCGGCATCTGCGAATCTTCATTACTTTCAATACAGGTAATATCCACCTCCTGCGTAGTGGCGCATAAAATTTGCAAAAGAAAAGAACGTGAATTGTGGACTGTGAAGATGTTGAGTCACAGGGACATGATGATGCAGTGTGTGTCCAAACGTTCTGGGTGGGAAATAAAACCATATAGTGATAGAGATTGAACCTGAAACGAGTGAGAAGTAATTTTTCAAATTGTGACAAATCATATTGCAGATAGGGTTGAATGGTTGGAACCAACTGTATTAATAGACAGTGTTTAACTGTTGGCTTTCCTATTTCATTCAGCAACCGAAGTTCGGATAGATGCGACAGACAAAGAGTTTTTAGTTCTTTTTTTGTTATGTCTGTTACTGACAGTGGCTCGTCAAAAAATCTTTGGAAACCAATATCCGAAAGAAAAGTTTTTACATAACCCAGCCATCTTATTTTTGTCATGTTCTCTAGTTTCATGCAGTCCTGGATTATTGCTCTTGTAAGCTGACACTCGTCCGTGACCCATATTCTGCGCCATAACATGATCGGCTGGATCTTGATGATATCAGAGATATGGTCCACCCCAAGTTCCAGGTGGCATCCAAATGTAGTTGTGCTCTTTGGAACAGCCAATAAAAATTTTAAAAAAGAATTTTCAACTATCTGTAATTGATCAACGTTTGTTGTTCCCCAGACTCCTGCTCCAAAAGTGGCTGTACTAATGCATTTTGCGTTGTAAATTTTTATCATCTCCGTGGGAGGTCTTTTACCCAATCGAAGAGAGAAAGCTTTTAGAGCGCCGACTGTTTTTATCAAAGATAACTTTCGAGAAGTGAGTGCTTCTTTCCAGTTGAACGCCTCATCAATAGTGATGCCTAGATAAGGGTACGTTTTGGTTCTTTCAAGGGGCATGTTGTCCACATAGATTTTCTTCACTTTTTTCCCCTTGATGCCGGAGTGCATCACGAAGGTTTTCTTTATATTCACTTTTAAGTTTAGATTAGTCATGAAGGTACAGTAGTTGTTTAGTGCCCGTTGGAGCTGGACAGGGGTTCGCGCAAGGATTACCGCATCATCGGCGTATAGTAATGCTGGAATCTGCTGACGGCCAGCTTCTGGGAGATCTTTTACACCCTGTAACATTGCAGCTTCAAGACCGTTAGTATAAAGCGTAAATAAGAAAGGGGCCAGCACGCACCCTTGTCTGACCGCCTTCTGTATTGAAAAGCTGTTTGTTAATTGACCAGCTGTCCCAAATCGTACCTTTCCCTTGGCTCCAGAGTATAATTCACGCAGAAAGTCGATTATCGGTGATTCGATCCCCATTTGCAACATTATTGACCAGAGTTTCGAATGTTCCACGCAGTCGAATGCTGCTGTGAGATCGACGTAAACCATGTGTAGGCAGGATTTCTTTACTGTTACGTATTTGCCAGCCAATAATGTTAAATTTAAAACTTGATCCACGGTGCTCAGACCTGCCCTGAACCCATATTGTAAGTCTGAGAGTACTCTGTGTTCTTTTGACCACTCCTGGAGTCGGTCAAGCAGTATCCTCCCTGCCATTTTTCCGACCGAGTCCAGGAGGGAGATGGGGCGGTAGCAGGAGGGATTATCTCTGTCACCCTTTTTAAAAATGGGGACCAAGATCGATGTTGACCAGGAATCAGGAAGTTCGGTATCCTTTGCTGCGTTTAATACTTTTGTTAGAAGGGGAGATTGCACTCAAAAATTATTGACATTTGCCTCAGGAAAGCACAGCAGGTGCTAAATAAAGGAGTGCGTGGCTATTAAAAAGTAGTTGAAGCACTTTTTGCATAGCTGATCCGGCAAGGCCTTTTTTGGGTGACATTTGCCTTTGCTGGTTTTAGCGAGATATTCATGTAGGTATCTATTTGCAGACAAGAGCATCAAGAGTTCAGGGTTCTAATCCTCATTTGCCAAATTGAGCACACTGTGCGACCCTGCTCTCATCACCCAGACTCAATGTGCATCGATGTATTTAAAGGTACAGAGCGAATGCGCTTAGAAGCCTGCTAGTCTAAACCCAGCACCAAGCGGCGTTTAAAGTGCACAATTTGTTCAAGAAAGCAACAGGGCCCAGAAAGCAGACCCTTGGCAGTTAACTACGAGACTCGTATTGCCTGCTCATTGTTACCACTGAGAGATGAAGAATGGATGGATGAACGGGTGGATGGATGAATGATGGATGGATGGATGTGTAAAAAGATGGGTGGATGAATGATAGGTGAATGGATGGATGAAAGGGTGGATGGATGAAAGGGTGGATGGATGAATGATGGATGTATGGATGGAAGGATGAAAGAGTGGATAGATGAAGGATGGATGTATGGATGGGAGGATGAAAGTGGATGGATGTATGAATGGATAAAAGGTTGCATGGATGAATGATGGATGGATGTGTGAAAAGGTGGGTGGATGAATGATGGGTAGATGGATGGAAGGGTGGATGGGTAAAGGATGGATGTATGGATGGAAGGATGAAAGGGTGGATGGATGATGGATGTATGGATGGAAGGATGAAAGGGTGGATGGATGGATGTGTGAAAGTGTGGGTGGATGAATGATGGGTGAATGGATGGATGAAAGGGTGGATGGATGAATGATGGATGTATGGATGGAAGAATGAAAGGGTGGATGGATGAAGGATAGATTGGTGAAGGATAGATGTATGGATGGGAGGATGTAAGGGTGGACGGTTGAAGGATGTATGGATGAAAGGGTGGATGGATGTATGGATGGATAAAAGGTTGCATGGGTGAATGATGCATGGATGGATGTGTGAAAAGGTGGGGGGATGAATGATGGGTGGATGGATGAAAGGGTGGGTGGATGTATGTATGGATGAAACGGTGGATGGATGAAGGATGGATGTATGGAAGGGAGGATGAAAGGGTGGATGGATGAAGGATGGATGTATGGACGGGAGGATGAAAGGGTGGATGGATGAAGGATGGATGTATGGATGGGAGGATGAAAGGGTGGATGGATGTATGAATGGATAAAAGGTTGCATGGATGAATGATGGATGGATGAGTGAAAAGGTGGGTGGATGAATGATGGGTGGATGGATGGAAGGGTGGATGGGTAAAGGATGGATGGAAGGATGAAAGGGTGGATGGATGAAGGATGGATGGATGGATGGAAGGATGAAAGGGTGGATGGATGGATGTGTGAAAGTGTGGGTGGATGAATGATGGAGGGATGTGATGAGGTCTAACAGGCGCATTTATGGTTGTCAAAAGGTGATGATGAGGAGTACCAGTTTCTAGAAACTTTTGTCGGAAGGGGGTCCTTATGCCTAAAAAGGTTTTACAAGGGGGTCTCGGCATAAAAAAGTTTGAAGACCTCTGCTCTAAGTGTTTGGCCCATGCACTCCAACTGACATTCATTCCACAAGGCACACATCAGCATTTCCTCACACTGGCTAAGCAGCAGGAGATCTAACACTAAGGCGAGAATGCATAGCATAGAATTGAAGATACCACAATTACCTTATAGTAGATCTTCTCCAATGGGTGCTGAGTGGCTGATCTAGAGGGAAGGATCACCCCACCCTGAAACTCCCAAATGCTTCTCATTTGAAGGCATCCAGAAACGTTTTATAAGCATACTAGCAGCCCGTCCCGACGTTGTCCGGGTATGAATTGCTGCTGGCCAGTAGTATATTGTTTTGTAGGATTTCGTTTCGATAGCATTTCTTATCTGTGACAGGCCTGTGAAACGCTCCGATTCACAGTGCACTGCTTATGCACTTAAGAGTGCGCGTTCAGTAGTGTGTGAACTCGAGTTTCCCTACTTTATTTTTCCTTGCAATATTATATAGCGCGAACTCGACAACATGGCATGAGCACAATTTACATTACAGAAGAACACATTCATTTGTGGTAGGCACGGGGAGACAAAGCGATTTGCCTGGAATCACAGGATGTTGAGCTGATGCCGAGATTCGAACGTAGCTCCCCAGCTCTAAAGTTCGCAATTCTAGAACTTGTGGCGGGAGGTGTGTCTAAAAGTGTATGTCGGTGCTGGCCATCAATGAGAGAGACCTGTGCATTTTTCAAATGGGTGGTGAAAAAATATGAGTATGTTGCTGGAGATGTGGGCCGCCGTGCCACGAATGTACTTACCGGGGAGGGTAAACACCCATTATTACGCAACTTTCTTTCCGCATACCATCACTCCGCATACTTTCATTACGAAAGTACCATGACTCCGCAATGTCATTATAACGCATGCCATCACATTTTATATGCTTTTACCACGCATACATTTACAATGAAATTCGTTGTAAATGCATGAATGGTAAAAGCATGTTTTTTTTAAAATGTTTGGATAAGGTAAGTATGGGTATAGAGGTATATGTTTTGGGGTACTGAGGTATATGTTTTGGGGTGTTTGGGTATGTTAAGGGTTCAAGGCTAGGTTTGGGTTTTGGGGTACAGGGGTATTTTCAGGGTTCAGGGCTAGGTTTGGGTTTTGGGGTACAGGGGTATTTTAGGGTTCAGGGGTAGGTTTGGGTTTGGGGTACACGGTTATTTTTAGGGTTCAGGGCTAGGTTTGGGTTTTGGGGTACAGGGGTATTTTTAGGGTTCAGGGGTAGGTTTGGGTTTTGGGGTACAGGGGTATTTTAAGGGTTCAGGGCTAGGTTTGGGTTTTGGGGTACAGGGGTATTTTTAGGGTTCAGGGGTAGGTTTGGGTTTTGGGGTACAGGGGTATTTTAAGGGTTCAGGGCTAGGTTTGGGTTTTGGGGTACAGGGGTATTTTAGGGTTCAGGGGTGGTTTTGGGGTACAGTGGTATTTTCAGGGTTCAGGGCTAGGTTTGGGTTTTGGGGTACAGGGGTATTTTTAGGGTTTAGGGATAGGTTTGGGTTTTGAGGTACAGGGTATATTTATAGGGTTAAGATGGGTTAGTGTTTAAGGGTGTTGGGGTATTTTAAGGAGTAAGGGTGGGTTATGATTATGGGGTGCAGGGGTATTTAAAGGGGGCAGGGTGGGATTAGCACACGATATGAGACATGGCATAAAGGGCGGAACGTACCACACGCCCCCAGCGTTTGTCACGCCCCCAGCACACGCCCACAGAACAACGCAGACACGCCCGCAAGGGACTACTTTGCTGGCACGGTTCTTTTACCATTTAAATGTATATGGTGGGCGTCTGCATAGCCTATGTTCTTCTGCTGCAACTGCCCTTTCCAACGCTGTATTGGGTGTTGTGATTGGTGCTGTGGTTCCTGAGATTACCCGCCTCAACGGTTTGGGCTCTCTCTTTATTAGTATAGATGTGCACGCTCGAAAAGTTTAGAGATTTACTCCTATCCAAGAAAGCACCAGTTACTTACCAGACATCTTCATTACTCCAAGTCCAAGTCTTTCCCTAGGAGATGCTATTTCACAGGTAACAACTGGATCATGGACGATGGATGAGGAGGAAATTGAGTAAATCCCATTTTAAGGTAGGATTCAGAATAACAAGCATAAGATAGTGGGACTGCAACGGAAGGGTTTTCTCCACAAGGAGTAATATTTACCCTCTGGAGAAAAAAGGAAACAAGCAGTTGCGTTAATTTTAAGGGATTATGCAAGGTTAATGATACACTAAATACAATAAATCATGTGTTACTACTTTCCAATCAATGTAGTTGGATGGTAATTTAATTTTTCCAGGAGTACGGTGGATTCCTTATTTCTGGAAAAGAAAAAGTCGGCACGCACAGGTGAGAGTACATTTATATGTTTAGATTTATAAACACGTTTATCACCCTGACCCAAAAATACATTAAATAATGCAGTGTGGTAGTTCGATAGCAAATTAATCTCCAACACAGTGTTACAAATGTATACCTGATTCACCTGTCAGCTGAGCAAAAGTGACTTTAAGAGGGACAGGTAGGTGAACAGGCCAATGTCAACTTAGACCTACAGCAGCACTGACCGGAGGGTCTACTGGGCATGATGAGGCTTGAAGAACTTTGTCGCTGTTAAAAGGCTGTTTTGTGCTTTATCATTGAATCGCTCCCCAAACACTTTAAAAGAAGTAAATCTATTTTTTATTTAAAAAAATGTGTACCGGACGCGTTTTATTTGGGCCACTGGGTATCTTTCCTTGATTCAATGTACGTTTGTCTGCTCAAAAATCAATAAAATAAAGGTATTAAAAAAAAATGCTAGCATTCCTATTTGTATACTACAGTTACCCAGTTAAGGCCTAGCGCCTTTCACCCACTGTCCATGTTATGATGACACACATTTCAAGGCAGCTGTGGTAGAATTTACAACTATACAAAAAAGCAACTGAAGGATAGTTTCACACCTCGTAAAAGATTCCATCACAATGTTTTACAGACAGAGCAGAACAGGTAGAAAGAAAGTACAGAATGTTTATGTACCTTTTGTGCAGTAGAATACAGGTCAAATGTCTAAATCATACGATAAGGGAATATTGATTAATCACAGCACAAAGTCCATGCAGTCTGGTTCCAGTCTGTCCCTCAGAGCAGTTTACTTTTGGGAACAGCAGAGAAGGAAGGCCACCTCAGCTTGAACCGGGCTGAGGGCAACAAACTTCAAAACTTGACGTCCTGGGAATTTACAGCAGCAATAGGAACTAAACCTGTCTGAACAGCTTGATCTGCAACACATTTTTCCATTTATAGTTCCATGAATTGGTATTTTAACTTTTTTTTCTTAAACAAAGTGCTGAGACCGTGTTATGTAACTAGCAGGTCATTTCAAAATAGCCCCCTCCATGCTGGTGGAGATGGCTCATCAAATTCATGAAAGAATCTGTCTCCCCCCTACTACACCCTACGGCTCCACCCTACCTCTGGCTGCAGCCGGTCAAGGAGTTTGAAGTAGGGACATTGAGGAGTAGAGTTGCACATTAGTGGCTGAGCCCAAAGATAAGAGAGACAGAAAGGTTTAACCATTTGACTTCTAAGGGCCCCCAGTGAATCATTACTTGAATCTGGGAACCCCCACTAAGACATTATTGGAAGTCGGGGACCCCTGTCTTTAGCAATTTCTTAATTTGAACCTCAAAGCAATACTAAAAAAATACAAAAACAAGAGTACACCAAACAAATGCTCAAATGTTTAACTATTTTGTTTATTTCAAAATCAAATAGAGAAAAGTTTTCACATTTTCAATTTTGCTTCTTTAATAGTATATCATGTATTAATTTTAATTTATTAATTTTAATATCATTTAATTTTGTAAAATAGTCCGGGACCCCCAGAGGTCCTCGGACTATCAGTTTAGAACCGCTGGTTTAGAGTAAGAAGCACAGAGGCACAGGTGAGACAGGAGCAGTGGACTGTTAGTCTCAATTTGATAATTTTCCATGAAAATGATCAAATGTTACCACTTTTACCACCATCGATTACTAATTGCAATAAAACCAAACACTGGCAATTTTTGTTGATCTCTTTTGCAAAAATCCAAAATATTCCATTAATTTGGAGCGTTTACGCAAAAATTGCACCAACAAAAGTTTAAAATGTTGATAAGCAATACTGTTTTCTTCAAAATTTTCTAAAACATATTGGTTTTTAAAAAAAAAACAGATTGTATTTGTCTAGTTGCACATGTATAGCAGAGCTCTGTAAACCAGAGACATCTGCAAAATCAAATAATGTTATACTGACTTTGATATTTTCAGCTTAAAACACAGGAGATGGAAGAGCAGTACAAATAAAAATCTAACTCCTCCCCGCCCCAACCCCTCCCCCCATCGCTCTATACACCCACATTTAGACCAAAACCGTTAAGATAGTACAAAAGGTTTGCCCATCAGAATTCCCAACCACACAGTACCCCCTGGTTCCCACCATTGGAATAAGAATCACATTAGACGGGCGTCCCCTGCCACAGAGACTGGCTCTAACAGCAGTCCCCAATAGTCCACCCACTGTTTCCAAATTTTGAAGTGTTTGTGTGGACACCCCCTGGCAATGAAGATGGGTTTCTCCAGGCCCATAAGGAAGTCTAGGTCATTCTTCCACAAAGCTACTGAAGGGGACTTCGGTGCCTTCCATGCCCTTGCTATGTCCCTTTTCGCCAGGATAAGGCCCAATTGCAATAGGTGGCGTTTGTAGATGTTGCCTCCTATCCTCTCCATGACATGTAACAGAGCAAGTTTCGGTGAGCGGGGGAGATCCCAACCCAGTACCTCTGATAAACAGGTGAGAACCCCCTTCCAGAAGCGATCTAAGGAGAGACATTGACAGACAGTATGTATAAGTGCACCCTCCTCCCGATTGCATCTAAGATACACAGGAGAAGCAATCAGCTCCGCCCTCCACAAACGTACTTGTGTAAAGTAGGCCCTATGTAGATACTTAAACTGGATGAGGTGCAGCCGTACTGCTATGGCCACCCCTGTGGAGCAGCTATGGCCTCTGTCCAGTCCTCTTCATCCAATGGGCCCACATCGCCCTCCCAATCCTCCTGGAGTTTCTGTATCATGGGGGAACAATGGGTAACTGGGGATTGATAGATCTTGGAGATCTTGTGATCCTGGAGATCTCCCATAAAACATTCACCTTTAACGGGCAGAACTCTGCCAAGGACTCTAAACCCTCTAGGCTGGGGGACAGAGCATGCCGAAATTGAAGGTACTGCTAGAATTCGGACTTCTACAGAACAACAAAAATGCCAGTACTGGACGTCACTTCAATTTATTAAGGCCGACCTTTATGAAAAAAGCATACCGGTCCGTGTGTTGACTCACGTCACTAGTTTATTAATGACTTTTTCATTAGTGGAACATTATTTTTTCAAATTCAAATCAAGAACTTATTTTTGCATATGTACAAATATATTACATTTGTCAAACATTACAATACATAAAGATACAAAATACAATACAATATACAAATTTACAACACATCCAACTCGCGCACCGGCCAAATCAATCATCCATCCCTCACATACAAAATAAACACTATGGGCCTAATGTCAAAAAATTGATTATCTGTCCATATAAATGATAAAGCTTCTCAGTTTGAATATAGTCTCAAAAAGCAGCTTAGGAATGAAACCCTGCCTCTTCAATATATTTTACACTATATTTTCAATTGACAGAAGGCGCCACAACAGGTCGACGCGTTTCGAACCCCCCAATGCGGGGTTCTCCTCAGGACCGACAAATTCTAAAAGACAAACAAATATTCGTATAAGTGTGACGTCCAAAAGCAAATTAGATTACTGCAAATGGCACCACCAGTCGATGCCTCATACCTACCTTATTAATGAAAAATGCACTCTTAGTCCAAGTGGTTGGATGAAATGGAACACTCTAGACAAAAGAGACATTGACAGCATTTTACCACACAACACATTCATATTTTGGTGCAACTAACAAGGGGGGTCCGCATAGCGTGTTCCATTTCATCCAACCACTTGGACTATAAGTGCATTTTTCATTAATAAGCCAGCCCTCCAGCCACTGTGTAAGGAACCGTTCCATATCTCCCCCTTCATAGCCCTCCGGGAACCCAACAAAGTGGAGATTACTGCACCTGGCCCGCCCCTCAGCGTCTTCCACTTGCATCGCAAGACCTCGCTGAGTGGTCTCCATGGTGGCCATCTTTTTCTTCAGCATGGTAATGTCGTCCTCCACCCCTGATATGCGGTTATCAGCCTGTTATGCGCGATACAGCATTTCGCAGGTCCTGCCACAGGAGCATGACATAGGAGCCGACTGCCCCGATTTTAGCGTCCAGCATGTCCCCAGACTGAGTAATAGTGGCCATGAGCACTGCCTTGTCCGTCATATCCCCCTGTGGTCCCCCAGACGCCACTGCTGCTGCACCTGGGCAGGTGAATTTATCAATCGGGCCCTGCTTGGATGAACCACCGCCCCTGTCTCTTATCATGGCCGTCTCCAGGTCTCCCAGCACAGTAAATATTTGAGGACCCATGGGGGCCCCACTAGGACACGACAAAAAGGGGGGGGGGAATCCCCATGCAAGACTCCTGAGACCCGACCCAGCCGACGATTGGGAGTATGTAGTGAGTAGAAGGAGGGCCGGAGTACCCAAACAGGAGTAGGGGCCTGCCCAGTGTCTGACCGCCAATGCGAAAGCACTAGTGAGCAGAGAGGGAGGCACTTACCCGTCGGCACTCGCTAGAACCACCAACTCCACTATTTCTGCCCCGGATGTCTCACTCCAGCACCTCACACCGCCTCTGGCCAGTCCAAATCGGCCAGTGGGCGCCAGAAATAGGGTTAGGTGGCCAGTGCGTAGTGTGAGACGCCACCGAGCATTGTGGCTCACCCTGCCATCAATCGTGGTCGCAGAGCGGCAGCCGGACCCTTACCAGAGACATCCGCCCGTGGGGCACACACCAGGTCACGATCCTCCCCACTCCTGCAGCACTCCAGCTCCGTCGTGGCAGCGTCACCCTTTGCCTATGGACCCAGGAAGTGTCCAACTCGACTTCCCGGTCACACGCAGGGCCGCCAGGCCGCGCCTCCAATAGGCCTCACCACTTCAGAAACGCTGCATCGCAGCCACAGGCCACTTCAAGGAACGGGATTTGGTTGAGGTAGGTGACTCCAGTTCACCAGATACGCAGGCTCTCTATGAGGCACAAATATCCATCGGAGGAGCAGGATAATTCAGGATTAATTTAGGGCTAGTCGGAGCTCACCCAGCACACATCCGCCATGATGGCTTGCCAAGCCACGCCCCCCTAAAACATTTTGTTTTTATGACTTTTTCCTCAAGCATATATTATAACACGTTTGGTCAGTTTCTCATCTTTTGGAAGCTGGTGCAGCAGTTAACAAAGACTGTTCGTAATTACTAATCGGAGCTGTCTGGAAAGAGGAGTTTCGAGGGTTATGGGCAGGTGTTAGGCATTTATATCATTTTTCCTACAGTGACTACTACTGTTTTGTTGTGCCTGTTTTTGATTTGTGACCCAAGCAACAACTTCATTCAATGTTCAGTGTTTTCTGTCTTAATGGCTTTCAAAGTAGTAATTTAGGTAATGAGATAGTGTACTAAGGTTTCGAATTAACATAAACAGAGACTTGCATATTGTACCTGCCAGCAGCGGTTGCTACAGTGGGTAATCAACCGTGTCAAGCTCTTTATGTCTAGCTTTACCCATTATTAAGGTATTAGCTCGCGGCAAGCGGGCAATGTTCCTGGGTTACCAAGAACACTAAAATCAATTGTGCATAGCACAGAAGAGCTCTCTAGTTCGGTATTTCTCAAACTGTGGGTTGTGACCCACTGGTGGGTTGCCATGGACATAATTTATGGGTCGCCAGGGGTCGCAGGTGAATCCTGGCTTGCCCCTCATTACCCCTGGCACTATCCTCAAAGGTGGCAAAATCAGTGCCTGGAACACAGCACCACCTCGTCCATATGGATGTCGTTTGGAGCTCAACTTTCCTTGTTTTTTTGTCATTTTGTCATTACACTAATAGGGAATAATATTAGATTATTTATTTTTAGTGAACAAAAAATGGAGTACAAGTATCTGGAATATGGCCTTCCATGGCAGCTGATATAAGTAAAAAAAATAGTTTACATGCATTCTGTGTGCGTGCTTACGGGTGAGAGTGGGTTTATGTGAGAGAGTATGTGTATGTCTGAATGTGGGTGTATGTGGAAGGATGTGCATGTGAGTGAAGGGCAAAGGGTGTAAGATATCACTTTCGCTGTCCCTGGCATTTTGGTGAATTGACATACATGTAGGTAGTGAGCCGATATTTAGTGGGTTGTGAAAGTCCAAGCAATAAATGAAGATGCTTTTGAATTCTGTATTTATATTATCACATTTGCTGTGCTCTAAAAACACAAGGGTCAAATGTTAGGCTATGTTTTCTGACAAATTGCAGCTTATCTTTTAACATGTGGATTGGTATTTTCAATTCTCCTCTCACTTTGCAGTCAGAAAAAGAAATGTAAAGTGAATTATGAGGCAATCTTGCTGGGGGGTACAGAGATTGTGAAAGGAAGGAAAGGCTGCAGGATATTGTTTTTTGTAACACGAAACAAAATGTAAATACTTATAAATCAACTGCACAGATTCAGCAGTTAGAAAAACAAAAATGAAACACATATTTTATTAGGATCAAAACAAATCAAGACATTTTACTTGGTGATGTTCAAATGATAAATATTCACTGAACCTCGATATCCACACTTTATAATCTGTGTGCAATATAACTTTATCAGTAAATCTTAATTCTGTGCAAATATAGTGACCAATTCAATGGAAAATGTGCTGTCTGTAAATGAGAGTGCGCTACCACTCTATGCTTTGGTTACATTAACAAAGCAAACACACAAAAGGTGATGGGAGGATGCTTGCAATAAATCTAACCACTGGCAACGGTACGGGTAGCATTCCAACCCATTGTTCTTTTGCCCACAATGCCACCTCAGATTAGACCAGCTATATGCAAGTCACTCTTGACCCTGTTTCAACTGTAACAGTCCAGCCTGAACTGCCAAGCAATGCCTCCTGGGACATAAACAACCCAAGACCGGTTTTAACCTAATTGCCAGTAATTAAACAAATTGCAGGCCTTCCTCCTGTCACTTTTTGTGTGTTTGATGAACTGCCCTAAGTCGCAAGGAATGAGTAGACATGAAACCCTTGCTCACTGTGCCACTGGAACCAAGCTATACCTGGCTGATGAGCCCTTATCATGGGGATACAGGTCCTAAGCTGCTTTCATTCCAGTTCAGTGAGGACATGGACTGGCAGTTCGGGCTGGGCTACTCCCATGAGGAGCAGGGTTAACGCTCATTTGAATGTAGCTGGTTGCATACTGAGGTGGCATGGTGAGCAATAGAATGATGGGT
Source organism: Lissotriton helveticus (assembly GCF_964261635.1). Taxonomy (NCBI): domain Eukaryota; kingdom Metazoa; phylum Chordata; class Amphibia; order Caudata; family Salamandridae; genus Lissotriton; species Lissotriton helveticus. The sequence goes on along the minus strand of NC_136071.1, from coordinate 236,448,406 downwards.
TGGGATGCTACCCAGAGCGACAGCAAGTGGTTAGTCAAATTTCAAGCATTCCTCTTGTCACCTTTTGTGTGTTTGATAAATTAAAAAATCACCTGCCTCATGTCCATTAAAGCTAGAGTGGAGACTAAAGTTTGCTGTTTTAAAATGTGGGTCGTGGTTCTAAAAGGTTTGGGAAGCACTGCTCTAGCTTATTATTCGGTGAAATGTGTAGTTTGGAACATTCTGGCCAGTTGTTTGAAACATCTAGCATCACCTATACATCATTAGCATAGATTGGTACAACCAAATGATATTCCAACAAAACACAGAAATAGAGGTTGCACTAATAACTGCCTACTGGGAACCCCAGCACAGACTTTTCCTACTCTCCACCTATGGATCTCCCAGTCTACATGATCTTGGGCAACTGAAAGGACTCTTGTAAAAGGATAGTAGTAGAGCAGCGGGAGTGACATCAAACACTGAGAGCTCCTTAGGAGACCTAACACTTAAATGAAAGCCCTTAAAATCAGTCTACAACAGCCCCAAAGTTATCAATATGGTTTGTGCTTTCCCCTTGAAAACTCATAAGTAACTCTGACCTCCAATTCATGTAACACAGTGCTGCGGATATTACATTTGGTTACATTTAAAAGACTGAGCTAGATTTACATCAGTGTGATGTCTCGAAAGTGAGAGTCTATGTTGGCTTATTCTAGCCAAATACACACACAAACACATAGATACCCACACATGCACAGTGCATGGGTACAACCTCACATTCTCATTCTACTGCTCTCATTTCAGTCTCACCAACAGGCTCCCTTACTTTGTCTTGGACAGGCCTGGCTTCACTCCTCTGACAGCCATAAATCTCTTCTTATTTCTGTCTCACTCCTTCTAAGCTCTCTTCTTTTGTCATCTGAATCCTTCCTCACTTAGTGCGCACCCAGTTTTCAATCCAGCCGACCACATGCCCGAGGTTGGCTACTCATAATGGACTATTGCCCCACCAAATGATAGTTGAGAGCACTTTGGGTAGACTGTTCTGTCAGCAAGGCTGGAGCCCTATAGTAGGGAATTACTATAGAAGTATTACAACACAATTCAATGCAACAACCAACTTGCTCTATTGGGGATAGCATTCTATTGCATTGTAACTTTTGCATTGTGCTTACCACTCGTATGTGCGGTGCTAGAGTGCTTATTCACATGGATTGCCTGCTACACCTTGTAGGGTGTGTGGTCGGGAGGGTGCTGTGTTTTTGTTTTGAGCTACATACCCCTTTACCAACCACCTTTCTGCCCAGATTTAACCTTTCCTATTGAATCATAGACCCTTCTTCAATTAAAGACTGAATATTTTCTATTTTATAACTGCTATTCTGCATATTTTAAATTAAATCAGGGGAATGCTCACAAATAAAAATAGCATCTTTGTACTTTGTGTTGTTCTCTTTTCTGAATTACCAAGATTTCAATGTGTGCCCTGAAGGCTGAGAAATGGCATAAGCTGTAAGTGATGTATGCGGGGGTCACCTGGGAGGTGACATAGGGTAACAGCTAGACTGCAGACTACAAGACAGGGGACCTTGCTTGAAATACCAGGATCCCCATTAGATCAAATTGTTTCATGGCTGGACCTCAGCTCCTGCACTTGTCAAAAACGTTACGAATGCTATGGGGTATTTCCATTAGCAGTGTGCGTTAGTCAAGAAAACATATTCATATTGAAGCAATGCAAAGCTTCGGAGAGAAATACCTGGGTAAGGCGTCACTGCTCCACAGGTTGCAATGCACATTGAGAACCTGTGGACCTAAATAAATACATCACACTCAGCAACCTGGTTGCCAGGGTCGTACTGGCATAGAAAATAGGCTTGGGCACAAAAGTAAAAGTGGCTCACATGAGTGAATTAGATAGCTGAAAAAGAGGCACAGGTTTGCTAATTGGACAGTTGTATAAGTGGTTTGGAAGGTATGGAAGACTGCATGAATTTGAGCTTGTTACAGGCAAGTTTTGTTTTACTATTATGGAAATCATCAATAGAAAACAGCCCAGCAGACCATAAAACAGTCCTACAAACAGTCAAGAAAAAGTTCCACACACTGACCTGTTCGATCAGCCCTTCGGGCACTGTCTGATTGCCCTATAAGCCAGTCTGACCCTGTTGGGTCCCCGGTGGCAGAATTGCAGCAGCTAGACTAGATCCAAAGTCTCAAAAAAGATAAAGAGGAAAGCATCTCACCACAGAGGCAGCATAGCCCTCAAGCCAGAGAGCTACCGCCCGGGTTGTCTGAGCTAAGTCTCCATGGTCAGATTCTCACAGGGATCACCATTAAGACCAGTGTGTACTTTCCGAAGCCACCGCAAGTACATCCCAAGTTAAGCTGTAGCAGCTAAACAAGGCTAGATTGATGGGGAGCCCCACAAACTCTGGTCTTTGTTGCCAGTCCTACATTAGGAGGTCCTTGGAATAGCTGCCCTTGCAGCCCACTGTAGGAGAAATCCAAGCTTGCAGGTTTACTCTGCCATCACCCTCCAGAACAACCTGAAAGTGGGCATTTTCCTGCCCTAGAACTTTGTGCCTGCAGTCTGCCTTGGGTCACATGCCTGGGTGTAGCTGACAGTTCGACTTTGTGAATTCCTCCCAGACATTCACACGATAGAGGGATTAGGTGTGCCTCAATGGGCCATCTGCTGGCAGGATTCGGGGGCAGAGCTGAGTACAGCCCCAATTACAACTAAATAGCCTGTGCTCTGCCTTCACAAAAAAGGTCAAATGACCCTGCATTTTCACTGCAGCCAGCTTGGAACCAGGGGAGTCAAGTACTTCCATGCACCTCAAAGAAACTTCCCAGAAGCGTCTTTCACCTTCCAGAAGAAGGGCACCAGGGAATGAAAATAGGATATTTAGACCCACACTTCAGTACACTTTTGGACCTGTGGATATTCTGCCAGGAAGAAGGACTGTTGTGCTGCTGGAAGAACTGCAACTCCACTGGACTGCAGCTCTGGAAGACTGCTGCCCTGCTGGATTGCTGCCCTGTTTGCCTTGCTGCTCTGCTACCTTCTGCCTGGGGACAAGGACTGGTATTCCAACTGTCCCAGTGCCTCCAGAGTTACTCACAGGGTATAGTTTTCTGGCCTCCCATTCAGAACCACAGCAAAATCTGTTGCCCCAGGAGTATCTCACAGCACAGTTCTCACTGCCAACAAAACAGCAGTTCATGCAGTTCAGATTTGGAAAATGGAAACATAAGATCTAATCTAAACCTAAAACCAAGAATGCTGACTGTGTAAATACAAGGAAGATACCTTGGTACATATTTTCTGCATTTGCCTGAAGTTCTTGAAAGAAAAGAAAAAAATGCTGAAGGAATTCTTAGAGATCTAAAAATTCAATCCTGCTGGCAAATGGTAATAACGTGGCTTGGTGGCTCCTCAAAACCCCTCATTTGCCAGGGTGTAAAATTTGTAAAAGCAAACATCAAAGTAATGAAACAATTATCATAAGGCACTTGAACTTTTATAAAGAAGTAACACAGGGCAACGAACGACAATTGTAGAATATGTAAGAACAAAATAACATTGACTAATTTGCACAAGGCTCTTGCACTTTAAATACTGGGACTACATTAGGCTTAAAGTAAAAACTGGTATAACTCCAGTTAAGAAATGTAAAGGATAATTATTCTAAACAACATGCATTGAAAATAATATTGATTAATTTGCACAAGGCTCTTGCACTTTAATCCTGGGACTATACTAGGCATAAAAGAACAACTGTTATCGTGCAAGTTAAGAAATTTAAAGAACAATTAATTTAAACAAAAAGCATTGAAGGCTGACCCACATGGGGGATTATTATCAAGAAGTAATACAGTGGTTTAATAGTTAGCTACTGTTTTAATAGAAATGCATTATAGGCATTAATGTTTTTAACATTTATTTTCATACAACTCTTTAAAGATTTTATAGATATTCTCCTTTATAAGAAAACAATTTGACGAAACGGTCTAGGACGATGTTTTAGAGTGAAAGAAGAGAAATTGTTTATGTTCACGATACTCAGAGCATGAATTTTAGTGTAATGGTTTTTATTGACTAAACACTAAAATAAACATTATTATTATTATTCTGAGCCACAGGTACACAAAAGGCTTCTTCCATCTTGAACCTGCACCGTGACCCAGCCTGAGTGAGTCCTGACCCTCTAAGTGCTGCCTCTCCAGCCCTGAACCATTGAGAGTGGTGCTAAAGGTGCCCAGATAGCCAAAATCCAAATTGGGGACTTAAAAGATATTTCGCTAAAAACTTCCCTGAGAACAAGGAGGAGACCAGGACCATCCTGCTTGCCTATCCGTCCGAGGTGCATCGCTGGTCGATTTGAGTTTGCAGCTTCTTCTGCTACATTCTTCTCCTCTGCAGCAAATCCATTTCTATAGTCCTTCACCAAAGGAGTATCCAACCTCGTGGAACTATCTCTGGCTCCAGCCCTCTGCCTCGTCCCAGTTGAGATTTTGACTTCCATTTAGATGACTGGAGGAGTGTGGCTCAATGGTTAGAGCGGCAGACCCTGATGCAGAGTTCTGGCCTGGGACCAGGGTTCAATTCCCGCCTCGGCGGGTCTTGGGCTCAATTTCCTCGGACCTGACAATTCTCGTCTCAGTGCCTATTCTGATCATGGACCCACGCTGCAACTCTGGGCAATAGCATGCTTAACCTCCACACCGGCCCCAACAGCGCTAGGATGCCTGGCTTCACCCTGGGGGTGCCCAGGAGTGGACACTTCACAGGGAAAGCCAGGAAGGGTTCCACAGCGGTATGAGTAATAGCGCCAGGAAACCGCTTGGTGGCAGTGCGCTCTACAAATACCTTGACATTTACATTTACTAAGTCTGAACATAGAGATCTTCACCGTGGCTTTGACCCAAGGTCACCAGACGATGACTCTCCTTCCACGGACACCTCCTTTAGCCTTAGCCACTGAACTTTACCTTCTCAGAAGGTAAGTGCTGACTGGGCCCAGTCCTTTTCTTGATCGAAACCACGATCCATTGCGTTCAGCCTTAACTTAAAATGTTGCCTGGTCTCACGCAGCCAGATGTCAGCGGTTGCCACTTTGATCTTTTAGGTGCTAGTTTTCAACAAAAACTGTAAAAATTCATAACTTTGGTTCTACTGATTTGATTTGTGTCTTTTTGGTGTCAAATAATTCATTAAAATGTACCTTATTTTTCTTAATTGTTTTGGAGTTTTCTCATGTTGTTTTTTTACTTTATAACTGTTTGTGTGCTGCATAAATACTATACACATTGTCTCTAAGTTAAGCCTGACTGCTTTTTGTGCCAAGCTACTCAGGGTTAAGCACAGGTTAATGAGGTGACTTTTTGTGGTTCACCCTGCAAGGGGCTGTGGTTGTGCTTGACCAGACTACACAGCCCAGTCAACCAACAACCCAATTTCTAAGAGACTGTCACTATTCTTCACCGTTCGTTCACTTCAGAATGCTGTGATTTTTCACATGTTTGCATATTTGTATGGGTCAACGGACTGCGGTAATAACCCACCAACAATGTGACATGGGCAGTACTAAGGTCCACACCATGTCGCTGAATTTTAACACTTTACAACAACCCGAACAACACTTCATCACTCACACCTCTAACCTTCCACTTCCAGTCTGACTGAACCTGTAGCATCTACGTTATCCATCATGGTCTGCTTACAGTTCCAGCGCCAATCCCCACATCGACTGCTGTCTGTTATTCTTACGGGATGTCCTACAAAAAATCATTCAGATTGCATTTAGTCAGTAGCTTCGTCTTCCCACCTGTGTACCCCCGCATTTGCATCTCATGCTGTCTTTCTCAATGTGCTGACACTCATGTGACTATTTCTGCATCTTGCATGAGTATATACTCTGTATATGTATGTAGGACCCTGCTGGGAAGGTTGATTCTACCTCTTCGAGTGGCTCTGCCAGTGCGCACCTTGCTGTAACTACGCATACTATACTAGCTTTATGTAAATGACCATTTTATTCAATTTACTCCTACGTAGACCATTCTGTGCCTCCACATAGAGCTCAGCCGACCCACGGCTTGATCCACACTGGAGGTAATCTCATGCCTAATTATTATTCTGTTGTATCATAACCAAAGCTAACACTTGGGTATTCAGTTATTTTCAACAGAGATTTCCACTGTGTTGTTGTCCTGTTTGTTCTAGTGTGTTGCTAAATCAACGCATTCGTTCAGGGCGTCTCTTACCGTACTGGTTCCTAAGGTGGTAAGCTGAGTATCGAGATAGTTTAATATGGCTGCCAGTCAACATGAAAGCAGAAACAAGCCAATTAAGCCGAATATTATTGTTTGTTGTACACACTGGTAGCGTTGCTACCGCAGGTAATGAGCCGCATAATGTTTTATATCAATTTGTATATTTTTTATTTAGGCATGAGATAATGAGGGGCAGGCATTGGGCAATGTTCCCAGGCTTCAACAAACACTGAAATCAGGTTTGCAGAGCACAAAAAGGCTCCTAGCTTAATATTAGGGGAGAAAGTAGGTTGTGCCAAACCTTATAATTTTGACCAATGGATACACAGTATAGCTCATTTAGGACACCTGCAATATGCCTTGCTTCCTATCCAGATACATAATCTTAGAGATTGGACTATTATCTGTCTGTATATTATTACACATGTAAAATATCATGTTTTGGGCCTGAAATTTGCCTATATGTTTTGATCCACACATAGGGGCCGATTAGGATGGCGGATGGATTGATCACTAAAAAAAATAGTGTTGAGTATTTATAATTAAATTATTGTTAATCAATTATTAATTAGTAATAAATGTTTAATTTTTTTTAATGAATTGGTAATTAATTATTAATTGGTAATTAAATGTGATTTTTTTAAATGTATTTGTGTTAATCAATACATTATTGTTGATTAATTATTAATTGCTAAATGTTTTTTAATAATTCTTGTTTTTTGCTATTGATTTTTGTTATTTATTTTATTTTTATTTGTTAAGATATTTTTAATAATAATTATTTAATTATATTTATTTTAATTGTTAATTAATTATTAATTGGTAAATATTATATTTTACTATTTCTTAGTATTGTTAATTAATTTGTTGTAAATTATTAATTAAATTGGTTTTTTTTACAAAAGAAATATTATTTTAATTATTAGTAAGTTGTTTTGACCCCTATGCTATCCAACACTTTCCCTACTGTTGCACCCCCTGGAGTTGGAATAGTAATTTTAACCCCTACGCTATCCAACACTTTCCCTACTGATGCACCCTCTGGAGTTGAAATAGTAATTTTAACCCCTACGCTATCCAACACTTTCCCTACTGTTGCACCCTCTGGAGTTGGAATAGTAATTTTAACCCCTACGCTATCCAACACTTTCCCTACTGATGCACCCTCTGGAGTTGGAATAGTAATTTTAACCCCTACGCTATCCAACACTTTCCCTACTGTTGCACCCTCTGGAGTTGGAATAGTAATTTTAATCCCAACGCTATCCAACACTTTCCTTACTGTTGCACCCTCTGGAGTTGAAAAATAAATGTAACCCCTACGCTATACAATATTTATTGCTTTAGTTAATGTAGTGTCTAATTTATTTAAAATTATTTTTTAAACTTTGTTATCACCTTGGGAGCTTGTAAACATACCTCCCCAGTGCTGCGCTGTCCATTATCCAGTGCTGAACTGGACGTCCAGCGGTCGCACGCAGCACTGGGGAGGTAGTGCCCGTGACGACCGTTGGCCGACGGCAGCACCTAAAGGGTTAAATATATTTTTTATATTTTTATTTATATTATTGTTGTATGCGTATGTATGTATTTATAAATTATAAAATGTTTTTAACAATTGATAACTTATTAGAGTAATTAATTGTAAATATTATTAAGTATATATATATATATGATATTTTATATATATATATGTTTATTTTTATATATTATATGTATTATTTATAATGTTAAATATATTTTTAAGTATGTTTATTTTAATTATATGTGTTATTTGTTTAATTTTATATTATTTTTAAACATTAAAAAATATATATTTTTTACAATATTTTTTTCTTCGATATTTTTGCACTTACCTTAATGTAGATAGGACATCGATATTTTTGATGTCGATATTCCACCTCCGATATTTTTTACGTCAATATTTTCGATATTCTGTCAGTGATTCTATTACTCAATCACTCCCCTAGACATTGGTGGCATCCTGTACCCCTCTTCAAAAAAGGAAATTGAGATGACGCTTCAGTGTTGACATGCATTCATTTCTATTGTGACGTTACAAGCTTAGCCAGAGTGGTGGGTGGAGCATTCACAACAATTCTAAAGGTCATTTGCCATTGTTACTCAATCACTCCCCTAACCATTGGTAGCATCCTGTATCACTCTCTTCAGAAAAAGAAAATGAGATGGGTCGTCCAACTATTGGACCGTCATACTTTTGAAATAGAGACGTACAATTTGCCCTAATTCTCCTGTCAGCTCTTCAGAGTTGGCAAATGGCAGACATCGCTACATTAAGACAGAGAATCTAATGCAAACTCCACTGCAAATTTCCCTTAAATTATACATTGTCTGCGCACAGGTGGTTGAAGCAGTATACACGTGACAAAACCGAAACTTCAGATAACAATGACAACATCTGCCTTCGTTTCTCATGAAAAGGGAAGTTGAAAAGAGATACAACAATGGAGATCTCAGACGCCGAACTAGCTCAATTTTATGAATTATCGCTTTGTAGTGCCAGCCATGGAGACGAAACCACGTAAATCAAGGCGAGTGATTACTCAACATAGCGGTTAGCCGACACATCATTAGAAAATGGCAAAACGAGTTCATATTATGCATACGTAGAGCTCCATCAAAGAGCAACTGTATATTCATAGGTAATAAATAGGCTCTATTGTTAGTGTGCCTTGACTAGTTTTAAAGAGACTTTTGCCAAGATTTGACTGGAATAGGCTACGATACTAGTCGATGAAACGGAGCATCCTGCCAGTGGTATCTTTACTGTCACGGCATACAAAGATCTGTCGATGGGTGGTGTCACAAAAACGCAATTGAATTAATTAAAAAGTAAGGACATTCATTATGCATATACTACCTGGAAAATGGTCTCTTGGTGCAGACTACGCTCCACAATGATTTATAAAAGACATTCCAGTACCAATACTATTCACTAAAACTGAACATGTCTACCACCAAGTAGTCCATATGTAAAAGGCACCCAATTAAGTGATGCAACCCATATTGGTATGGATCATTCTCCCACCAAAGTCCAGTATTCGGGGCACATTAGGATGGCGGGCGGTCCATTGCAAAAAGGGTCCGCCCGCCATAAGGAAGGGGGTCCCGTGGATGCCATTAGGATGCACCCGCCACAGGGGCGGGCGCATCCTGCATTCCTAGCATTGTGGTGGGCGGGGCACTCAGCACTTTCCGCCACAATGCCAGGAAGGCATGTCGTGCACTTCCATGCACAACATGGCAGGCACCGCACGGGCCTCCACAAGCAATTCCCACATGCCTTTTCCACCACGGAAAGGCATGCTACGGCCCTCATAGTAATATGGCTGGCGGTGTCTAACAGACACCGCCACCATATAAACTGTTTTTCGGTCTGGTAGGCAATCGGGCGGATTGCCTACTGGCGGAAAACCGGCGGACGGTCTTCATGTCCGCCGGGGTCCCCCCCCGCCATGGTGAGGTGGTGGGGGGAAATTGGTAACGGGCGGAGGTTTTTGCCGGGCGGACCGCCAACGCCATATGGGCGGTGGCGATCCGCCCGTTATCCTAATGTGCCCCTTAGTGTCTGCTTCATAATCCTGAAATAAATCATAGTAAATCAAATTGGTATGTGAGTGGGTGGATTAATGGATGAGTGTTGGAATAATATATGAATGAGGCCCAGTCAGATGGACAATGTCCATAAGGCGCTCCATGTCGTGCAGTTATGTTCCTGACTCTACAGGCATTACAGCATTAGACACAAAGAGACAAAACATTCCCTGAAACTATCCTTTCATAACTCTAAGAAAGTCTTATGCACATTTAATGACGGTTGACGACAAGACAAGTCGCCATTGTCTTGTGAAGTTTGTAAGTCCATTCTCTCTTTGCCAAGGAATTTCTTTCATGAATACTTGTACCTCTGGAGGGAATACCTGATTTATGAAAAACATTTCCTCTTATGTGCCTATTAAGAATCTCAAACTTGTGTGATAAATCTATTTCAAAGGATGTGTTTCTACAGTTTATGTGCCTAAACCTGAAAAAAGCAAACTTCATGAACGTAAGATAATTAAATATGTGGGGATCTTTCCCTTTTGTTGTTGATATGTTTGGAAGGTGACATTCTTAGTGCGTCTTTTTGGCTCGGGCGGTTATTGCATGGGCCTATTCTTCACTTGTAAATGATTTGTTTGTTAATACCATTGGCAGTGATTTAGAAATGTGATGCTCTAGCCAGGTTTTCCAGTTTGATGCACTCCTTTTGGATGGATCCTACGTGCAATCATGGCCAATGCTGAACACAAATTGATGGCAGCCCCAGAGAGTGTGACGCCGGTAGAGCCTACCTCCAGCTTGTCGAGGCTCCCCTAAGGCGTGTTGATGTGTTTAAGGACCGAGGGGCGGCCGGGCTTGGCTCCGCCGCTGCAGCGCTCCACCCTGCACTTCCGGCTGGCCGGGCTTGGCTCCGCCGGCTGGGAGCCCAGCAAACTACAGCCCCCAGCAGCCCTGTGGCCAGGTCACCTCCCACACCGTCAGCACGCAGCGCCAGGAGGCGCATAAGGCAGCAACCCCTGCCGAGGACCGAGTGGCAGCCCCAGAGAGTGTGACGCCGGTAGAGCCTACCTCCAGCTTGTCGAGGCTCCCCTAAGGCGTGTTGGTGTGTTTAAGGACCGAGGGGCGGCCGGGCTTGGCTCCGCCGCTGCAGCGCTCCACCCTGCACTTCCGGCTGGCCGGGCTTGGCTCCGCCGGCTGGGAGCCCAGCAAACTACAGCCCCCAGCAGCCCTGTGGCCAGGTCACCTCCCACACCGTCAGCACGCAGCGCCAGGAGGCGCATAAGGCAGCAACCCCTGCCGAGGACCGAGTGGCAGCCCCAGAGAGTGTGACGCCGGTAGAGCCTACCTCCAGCTTGTCGAGGCTCCCCTAAGGCGTGTTGGTGTGTTTAAGGACCGAGGGGCGGCCGGGCTTGGCTCCGCCGCTGCAGCGCTCCACCCTGCACTTCCGGCTGGCCGGGCTTGGCTCCGCCGGCTGGGAGCCCAGCAAACTACAGCCCCCAGCAGCCCTGTGGCCAGGTCACCTCCCACACCGTCAGCACGCAGCGCCAGGAGGCGCATAAGGCAGCAACCCCTCCCTCGTCCCGCGAGGACGCGCGCGGGACGCGCTGGGCTAAGCCCGGGCAAAGGGCGGGCCCTCTGAGGCCCTCAGAGACCGCAGGAGACCGGACCGGGCCACCCCCCTGATATTTACCTTTTCCTGCTCATCGAAGGTATTTAACTCCTCCTTGACTTATATGGTACATTGTCGGTTCTAGGCATGATGGAGGCCAAAAGTAAAAGTAGGGTGGCGGTCAAAAAAACACCTATGCTCACTCGCTCAACTACCAGGAAACAAACTTTGGCGCCAACCCCTTTGCCCACCTTGACTGCAATCGATAGGATGCTGCAACAGACAATTGGTGTCGTTGTCAATGCTATTGAAAGTACTGAAAGTAGATTATCATTACCAGCTAGTATGTGTTTATCAAATCAAATACCATATACTGATAATACACATGTTAGCATTCCAAATGAGACAACAATGTCACATGATTCACTTCTATTGGAATCGTTTGCAGGTTTACCAAGGTATGATCTAATACAATCTGATGTACCACAACTCTTAGATTCTACTGTTCCCGATACTAGGGAGACTAGACTGTCTATAACACCTGACCTATCAGCCAGCATATTACCACAGCCCCTAATATCTAGTATTGTGTCTGTAACAAATGGGGATTTGGATGACTATGCTACTAATCCTGTCATTCCAACTGTACACATTAGTGATATTAGTCTGTCAAGCAGTGAAACTGATTGTGAGCCTGTACCCTCCAAAAGGAAATTAACCCAAAGTCGAAATAGGTTAATAATAAACAAACAGACCAAAATATACAGAAAGAAAAAGAAGAGGGCTATACAAACTTTAGATACCAATGAAAGAGAAGGTGTGATACAGCAGAACAGTGGAGGGAGACATGAAAAAGATATAAAATTACTAGAAATGCAGGCTTCTTGTAATATCGAGGCGGTTAAAGAATGTCTCGAGAAAATGGTAAGGGTCTGCATTGCACCTGTGATGGAATCTCTGGAAATTCTAAGTAAAAAAATAGAAAATCTAGAGAAATTGGGAATAGCTAACTTGGATGTTTTAGAACAACTGGGTTCGCAAATTAGATCTCATTCAAGTAATTTAAAACCTGGGAATCATTGTAATGGTAAATTAAGTACAGTAAATTGTACTCCTAGTGTGCCCATTATGAAGGGAAATCCGGTACCAACTACAAGTGGAAGGCAGAGGTCAACAACTACCGTCCCCAAGGTAACACGAGGGCAAAAAATAGATGGGGTTCAAAGAAACATCAGTGAACCAACTCCCACCTACAAGAGCCTACCTGTACCAAGGCGCCATATTGATAATGTCATCCCAGCCACTATCAATTTGCCGCCTGATTGCAGACCATTTGTAGCGATACTCGCGAATGTCCCCAAGTTGTTGCCTAACCAATTTGAAAATCAAGAAACCTTGAAAAATAAGACCTTGTATTGGTTGGTGAAAAATTGCGGGTTCCCATTACGAGGCGCGGAAGAGATCATAACTACGCAAAGGGTAGGTTGGGTTGGGCCTAACAAAAAGGAGGTAGATGGGGACTGTATAATTATAAATTTTAGGACTACAGAATGGGCGAGAGATTCGATTTTACATGCACCTATGCCATCGAATCACGAATACAACATCACACTGTTCCCACTTGACTATTTTTATAGGAACCAGTCAGGAAGACAAATTTTTACACATAACTTCCAGCATCCAAGAGTGGCCTCCACTAAATATCCCAATGTTGTACCTATTTGTCCCCCCTTACTACCTAACCTGTATGATAACTTCCTGGTCCCAACTTTTAATAGATTCCAGCCGCTCACCTCACTTGAGGAGAACGATTGACTGAGCAATCCATCTTTGACACAGGGGTCTGGAAATACTGTCATAGGTGTTACATTACCTTTGGAGAAAGAGCTAGGTGACGAAAGTTGTGCAAATAATATAATTGAACCACAATCAATCTCATCACACACCACGCTCTGTATAGGCAATGTTGTAGATAACGAACCAACTGTAACCAATGATAATGTCAATGTTACTCCGACTGGAATATCTGAGGTTTCAATCTTTTCCAATCACCTACAAAGTACTGGAAATAATAATGTTGATTCTCTTGTATTTAATAGTTGGAATATAGCCGGAATTGCCTCTAAATTATGTACACCATTTTGGGATAATTTCATCATATGTGGCTATGACATAATTTGTCTCCAAGAGACATGGCATACTGGTCTAATAGAAGTTGAGGGTTACACCTCCTATAATGTGGCAGCAGTAGCTTCCAAAGCTGGTAGAGCTAAGGGAGGTCTGCTGACCTTGGTTTCAACTAAACTGACAGAATTTACTCTTGGGGAGCATTCGACAGTTTGCCAGCATGCATCTATTGTGCGCTTAAAACATAGTCTTGGTAGGGATCTAATTGTTGTAAATTTTTATAACAGTATTGTGGGCCCAAAACGTGATATGATTGTCCCCGATGTCGAATGCGCTATTGAAGCTGCAATCACTCTCTCTAAGAATAACTTTGTAATTCTGTGGTCAGGCGACTTTAACATCCAAGCCTGCAGATATGCCCGGAAGGGGATATGTGGTCACCACGAGGATTATGAAGAGGGTGGCACTATTTATGCCAATCATTTTCCGCATAGTAACTATGGCAGCGCACTGAATAATTTAATAGCCAAGTTTAATCTGGAATTGCTCGATTGTACAAAAAACAACAATAATGAAATTTGTCCAACTTTTAGGGGGAGAGATGCGCATACCAATATTGATCATATCTTGGTGTCCAGTGGTTCCATTTTCACCAATGTCTGGGTAATAGAGCAGCCTGTGAGTGATCACAATAGCATCTCTCTGGAGTTAATGGGTTGGGGTCAAAAAAGTGTTGTGAAAGGTAAAGCAGTTCACGGGATTTCCGCCGAAAGACCAAATGGTACAAGAATCAAGTGGATTAAGATTGACCCTAATAAACTTACAAAGGATATTCTTGGTAAATGTACCAGAGAGGTTGAATACTGCCTTGCACCCAATGTGATAGCACCTGAGGTTCTCTCCAATTTTATGAAAATTACATGCACAGTTGAAAACTCCCTGTTAAGAAAAAACAGAAGTGGTAAAAGAAACAAAACTGCGTGGTTTGATAAACATTGTGCCGAGACCCTGAATAAATTAAAAAGTGTACTTAATACTAAACCAAGAAATAAAGAAAGAGTCAGAGAAGAACGTACTAATTATAAACTGGCCCTGTCAATTAGGAAAAGGGAGCTACAGGACGAGGCCTGGAATAAACTTGATATGGCCGCTGTAACTAAAAACCATAAACTTTTTTGGGAAACGATTAATGGCCCATTCCTAAAGAATGAAAATACCCCTGAGGTCAGTTCCCATGTCAGCTGTCTTGCATGGATTGCACATTTTTCTGAGATTTTTAATTCAGATCTTAAATTTGATGGGCTTACTGTATGTTTTAATTGGAAGAAAATGCACTTGTTTTTAACCCTAATTGAAGTGACAGATGCAATTAAAAATAGTAAGGGTGGTAAAGCACCCGTGCCCGATGGGGTACCCATGGATTTTTTTAAGCATGAAATAACATTATGGGCCCCAATCCTAACTCGTTACTTTAATGCAGCGGTGGAAGATAAACTACCCCTGACATGGGGCCAATCAATTATTATACCCCTTTATAAAAAAAGGATCAAGGTCAGAGGCAAGGAATTATCGTCCAATCTCTCTTTTGGACTCGACAGTTAAAATCCTTAGTCGAGTCCTTTTAGTGAGGTTGGAAGCCTGGGTCGAGGAGAACAACATTTTGTCCCCAGTGCAGTATGGGTTTCGTAGGGGACTGGGAACAATGGAGCAGTGCGTGAACCTGGAACTCATAGTCGGCAAGTATACTAAAGCCAAATCTGGTAACCTTTTTTTATGCTTTGCCGACTTGAGTTCCGCGTTCGATCTGGTGGAACACGCACTGCTCTGGCCCATATTACTATCAATGGGCGCCCCTACTGAAATTATCCATCTGCTAGCTCGCTTGTATAGTAATTTATCATGCAAAGTAAGGTTTGGAACAGATGGTGAGTGCACCCCCTTCTTTGAAGTTAAGAGAGGCATCCGTCAAGGATGCGTACTTGCCCCTTTACTATTTTCACTTTTTATTAACCATGTGGATACATTTTTTAAATTGATTAAATCTGATGCTCCAACTATAAATGGTAACCCCGTCCCCGTCCTTTTATACGCGGACGACGCGGTCCTCCTTTCTAGGACACATAATGGACTACAACAATTAATTGACCAATTCCATATTTTTATTAAAAACAGAAACTTGAAAATTAATAAAGGAAAGACTGTTACTATGGTTTGTGGTAAGAACATTAGGAAAAATAAATCCTTTTTCCTAGAAGGACAGAAACTAGAATCTGTTAATAGTTTTTGTTATTTAGGAATTACCTTTTCGGGAAATGGGAAATGGATTAATGAACAAAATAGTGTCCTTTTTAAAATGGCCCGGAATACAAACTGTATTTTTAGATTTGCTGCTAAGTTAGGGGATCGCAGAATTCGTGAAATGTTAACCCTTTTTAATGCCAGATGCATCTCCTCAGCTATATACGGAGCTGGAATATGGGGGTATGATGCACAGTGTACCAAATCTATCCAGGTGAGGGAGAATGTGCTTTTAAAAAGATTAATCAGTGCTCCAGTCACGGCTTCAACGGAGCTAATACACAAGGAATTAGATATGTACTATATCAATGATCTAATTGCCCTTCGTCCTCTATCCTTGTGGCGCTCAATATGGGCAAAAGAGGAAACCAAGTTTACGCAGGACGTAATAACAGACTTATCAAACTTGATCGCCGTTCGAACATTCCCTGGTTGAAGCATATACACCACTGGTATAAAATGTTATATGGATTGGACATTTACAATGAATTAATAATGGACCCCATTTTATCAAAGCGGGAGCTGAAGGTCTCGTTTATGAAATTTACAGAAGAGACCAGGATGGAAAAATATACTAAACAGAGTACATTCATTTTTTACCAGCAATATAATATGAATGTAGGCTTTCATTCTCATTTCGCAACAGTTAGTATTCCTTCCCATCGATTTGTTTTAACCCGCCTCCGCCTAGGAATTGTGCATCACCTTGTGGCTTTTCCTGAGCCTAAAAAACCTGGAACCTGTGTATGCCCATGTGATGGCAAATCCAAACAGGGCACGTGTCACTTTATGCTGTCTTGTACTTTTTATACTTTTTTAAGGAAATTTTACTTGAAACCCATCTTTTTAAAATACAATACGCATCATCTACAAACAGCAATGACACTAGTGTTTAACCTAGAGTCCCCAGATGTATGCTTTTATGTGGCTACTTATATTTTAAAATGTATCTCTGCAAGAAAATCAATTATTATATGAGTTCCTCTAGCTGCTAAATGTATTATGCACTTTAAAATTGATGCTGCTATATCACGTATTTGTATTTTGCACACATATGTCCGTTGGACTCACTGCTGCTACTATTATATTTTTCACAGGGTTGGCTTATCACATGTATTTTATTATTGTTTTAGTTAATGGTTAGACTATGTGCTGCTACTCGCATATGCACTTTAGAATTGCCAATTTGCACATTTACTAAATCTAGAGACAATATTTAGCACTTTAAATTGCATATTGCACATAATTAAAGGTCGTAGGATTGCTAAATTCTTAAACTAATAATTGTACGACCCAATGACTATGCTCTATTGATACTGCTAAAATGTCCCATTATGAGTGCTATTATGTAAGATTGTATTTCTTTTATTTCTTTTGGATAGCTAATTTAGTATTGTGTCAAATTTTTCTTAAATGTATGTTGCTATATGGTTGTATTTCTTTACAAACCGAATAAAGCATCTTTGAATTTGAATTTGATAGTAAAAGCGAGCCAATCTTCTTCCGGGTGGTTGGATGAGTTCTTCTCGCCACGCTGGTGGCGTAAAGAGCACAGACTGGTAGGATCAAGGGGTGCCTCTCAGGTGGCAACCACAACAAGCAGGATTGGATCAGAGGTGCTTGGTGCACCCAACCCTCCTTGAGGCATGGAGGCGATGACAGCCGGTGACGTTTTTACTGGTTGTCGAAAGCACGAGGATGCCATAGATTAAATTTTAGAAGGATTAACAAGAATGGGTGCATTGTGATATTACATTTATAATTACATGCTGTGGTGTGGCAATAATGTTTAGAATGAGGATGGTGAAAATTTACCCCATAAAGTGTGAACCAGCAAGCACATCAAGAAGTATTATGATGTTGGGGGCACCAGAGCACCCCGTGATCTAGCCCCTAATGGTTCCAGGTTTAGATTACATTCATGAAAAACATTAATTTAGTTGATAACAGAACAACACCCAGCATTGAACACAGTTTCCACTGAATTTCTATTGAACAAATGCATTGGTAGTTTTGAATTACATCCCTTCATACACAATTTAAAAATAATAGCATACTTTTTACCATTTATCGTGTTCCTGCAATGGCCAGAGAAGCATGAAATGCCCGTCTTAGCAAGCACTAGACCCCCCGCAAAGCAGATCTGAAGAACAACAGTTACCAGATGCAAGCCAGAGGAGTTTAATACCTGGCTTAGTCACTGAAACTGCAGAGGACCTGTTTTGAATAAAATCAGATTAGTTTACAATGATGGCATTTCCACCTGCTTAAACCTGCTGATGAAGTCATTATGTTACCTCCAAAGGAGGATATCAAAGAAAACACTTATTTTTATTCTGGTCCACATGAAAGCTTGTGTTGTTAATGCTGCCATTATTTCTAGATTGAACTATGCCAATACCATATTGGCCTTCTTGAGTCAGCTATTTACAAGCTTCAAGGCATTCCGATTATGGCTGCAGGACTTGTCACCAATTTCCTTCTCTATTGTTGCTTCATCTATTTGGATTGCAAAATAGAGTAAAAGTCTTTGTTTAGGAAGGCCCTTAAAATTCATCGGTTTTATTGATTGTTTTCATATATTTTCGGATGCCATTAGTCAGTTCAGTGCTAAAATGCATGAGGGCATTTGTTGCGCTTACTAAGTACCAACTGAGTTGATAGCTTGTATATATTGGTTTTCAATATGTTTAGTGGGTGCCCTCAGGCACTAAACACAGGACTGGAGTCAATTTTAAAAGAAATCTAGTAGAAAAGATGGGTTATGGCTTGTCTTAGGTGATGGAGCAGTGTCACCAGGGAGATAGCTCAGGTGTCTGGTGCATGACCTAAGGGAAAACTTAGAGATAGCTCAGCTATGTGAAGCCTGAACATATATTTCATGTCAGTCATAAATCTTTATTTCACTATGTTTCTGTAGCATAAAAAGTACATATAAAAGTAGTACATACTTAATACATAAACAATGATAAGATAATTAATAACACATCTCGTATAAATAAGTTCATCTAATTGTTAAGATAATTGAAACGAATGTTATAAAAACACATAATAACATCTGCTTACTTTAAAATACATGAAAAAAACAGGGACTATATTCAGTCTGCCATAGTGATCAAATTCATTGTTCAGTAACAACAAATATTTAATCAGTTCCTCATATCAAACAGCGTCGTCTAAGACTCAGGAATATGCAAAGATATGATGCAAGAGCATAACAAACCAATGAGCTATCCAGCTGTCGTAAGAAAAATAGGGCCGGTCTACTCGGCCTAAAGTTATACCTACGTATGATCAGGAATATATATCTTTACATCGCATGCGTTTACAACGCATGCCATTACAACAACCCCGTTGTTACATCGCAGTACCATTACAACACAAGTCGTTACAACGACTTGCTGTAGGGGGCGTGCTGGACTTAGGAATAGAATAATTTACTATTCCAACTCCAGACTGTGCAACAATAGGGAAGGTGTTGGATTAGTAAATTAAACTATTCCTTAGTTTAGAGTGCCCCCTACAGCAAGTCGCGGAAACGACATGCATTGTAATGGTACTGCGATGTAACAACGTGGTTGTTGTAACAACAGTTTTATAATCGCATGCGTTGTTACGCATGCAATGTGATGGCTGCTTCCCATGATCAGAATTATAAGTTATAAATAGTGTATAGTCCTCTATGAGATTTTGCAGTGACGGCCAGTCCTGGCTATAATCACTGCATCGTCTGCATAGAGGAGGTTGGGTAGAGGGCAGGATCTGATATATGGGACATCTTTAGCACTCCCCACCAAAGCTGACTCCCCTCTGTTGGTGTATAGGGAGAATAAAAAAGAGGCAAGAAGGCACCCTTGTCTAAGTACCCGTTCAATCCTAAGGTCCTTAGTCCCTTCACCTTCCCTATCATAGCGGACACATGCTGTAGTCTCTGAATACATCTGTCTAATAAAATTAATTATGGTTATGCTACACCCATATCCGCCATGAGTGCCCACAATTTGGAGTGGGAGACGCAATGGAAAGCAGCAGTTAAATCCATAAAACTCAAGAAAAGTTTGACTTTCTTAGCCACCATATATTTGCCTATAAGAATACTTAGGTTTAGGCACTGCCCAATAGTGCCTCCACCTTTCCTGAAACCATACTGAGTGTCAACCAGAATGTGGTTTTTCTTCTGCCCACTCCTCCAATCTTTTTTTTTTTTTGGGTAAAAACTTTTATTGAGCAACAAAATCATGTGTACAGAGATGGGCCCACAACCGCACGGGCCGGCCGCTAAGTTCGGAGCATAATATGAGACAAAACAATGGTCGCCACTCCGGCGGTCAGGCACAAACTGGACACAAAATGTTGCCCACAATATGGAACAGGAGAAGTCAATTTTCTTATTTTAAGACACACCAAAACAACAAACATAAACACCAAGGCGGAGGAATAATACACAGAGAGTCAGCCCTAGAGGGGTGGGAAACCCACTAATCAGGAACATGTAGTCACAAGCAATGGGACAAGGTAAGGCGGGGGGACAGCGGGGAGGACAATCAAATCAAAGGACAGTAATTGAAATTTCAGGAACATCAACCTAGGGTGATAAGAGAACATCCGAGGCTGCCACCAAGGGAGGAGCACAAATGTCTCCGCGATAGGCGTTCCACTGACACCAGATCTTCGTCCATGCCCTAGGTCTGCCCCTAGCCGTATAGACTGTTTTTTCGCGGAACATAGACCACTCCTCCAATCTTTGTAAAAGCAAGAGACCTATTATTTTAGACGTGGAATCAAGTAATGAGATTGGCCTATAATTCTTGGGGTTTGACTTGTTCACTTTCTTGTAAATAGGCACAATTACAGATTGTTTCTGTTAGATAATGAATTTCAGGAAGCGTGAGGTGGTTTCCAAGATTTATTAAAGGAAAAACGCACGCCCACGACCGGAGCCGTCCAGTCAAAAAGAATGCCGCACCAACTGTGGCGTTGCTAGGATTCTCTGCAACGAAGCAGCCACAATTGAGAACGTGAGGCACAAACAAAGAAAAACACAACCCTCATGAGTCCAGTGGTGACACGCGACTCGTGATTACAGCAAAGCATATGCAAGAAAGATATAATGCACTTACAACATCTTCCCCCTTAGGAAGAAACAAAACAAAGTTACAATGAATTGCATGAATAAATTGAAGAATGCAAAATACAATGAACATAAAATATTAAAGCAAAGTCTCGTAATCTACAAGAAATTTGTTTAAGACGTGTGGACCTTTTAAAGCATGCATCAGATGACACACTATTATCCACAGCTTGTAAATGATTTGACTGTGTTGTGACTGGTGCTGGAACAAAGTTGCAACTAGATTCTATTAAATGAGGTAAGTCAAACCAATCACAATGTTAATTTTAAATATCAAAGTGTTTAGACAAGACATCAGCTTGAGGAGAAGGTACTTTAGCAAGAGCTCACTTGTTCCACCATCCTGTGTTGTCCAAGAGAGAAGAACACTTGCTCACTTGTATTAACAAGGTTGGTGCAGAAAATATTGACATTCCCTTGGCAACTTTTCTGGGGTTCTTAATAGGAACCCAGTCTCCTTTTTGCAAAGGTTAATTAATGGGATGTTTACCAGTATCAAATCGTGTTTTCATAGACAATTGTTTGACCATAACCTGTTCTTGTAGTAACTTGGAATCAGGTGTGTATTCAGATTTTTGCTTGTTTTTCTCAAGTAACCAGGTTTGATTGAAATGTGAGTGAGCTCTTCTTTTTCTGAGAAGAGTAAAAGGTGCAATGCCAGTGGTTGAGTGTGAGGTAGTATTGTGTGCCCATACCTTGTCATGTACAAAAGCCAAAGGATCCTGTCTAGTGGAGATTGCGATTTGTATTCCCTCCGTAATTATTCAATTGCCCCTTTCTACCAAACCATTGGAGGAAGGTGAATACAATGCAACCTTATTATGGGAAATGTCATTTGTTTTAAGGAAGGATACATTTTCTTTGAAACAAAATGCGTTCCGTTATCGGTCACAATCACTGTGGGAAAACCTTCAACATCAAATACGCTTTTCAAAAATGTAATGGCATTATCTGTTGATGCTCCGTTACAGAAACCATAGTAAAGCCACTTAGTGTAGTAGTAACTAGTAAGATCAAATACCTATTTTCACTTGGCAAGACATCATAGGGGCCTGAGAAATCTACTCCCACTTTATCCCATCCTCGTCGCCAATTTGTTAAATAATGAATTTCAGGAAGCATGAGGTGGTTTCCAAGATTTATTCAAGAGAAAACGTACACCCACAACCGGAGCCGTCCAGTCACAGAGAATGCCGCACCAACTGTGGCGTTGCTAGGATTCTCTGCAACGGAGCAGCCACGATCGAGAACGTGAGGCACAAACAAAGAAAAACACAACCTTCACGAGTCCCATGGTGACACGCGACTTGTGATTACAGCAAAGCATATGCAAGAAAGATATAATGCACTTACAACAGTTTCCCTGACAGTGTGGGTCCCTCCTTAGCTATGGGATTCATCACAGTCACCAAGAGAGGAGCCCAGAGGTCCTGAAACTCCAGAAACAAATCGACGGGTACCCCATCGGGCCAGGTGCCTTAAGAATAATACATTCTCTCTTTACATCATGTAGCTTAAAGACCAACCTTCACCTGCAAAATGGGGCTCCTCCACATCAGTGGACCCACTCACCCTGCTTCCTCAATATGAGCCTCTAGAGAGGGGCCACCTGTATCCTTAAAATGTGGGGCATTCACCACTTTCCAAAACCCGGCACTATATCTAGCCATGCTAGCATTCTGGAGATCTTCTCAAGCTTGGTTCCTAAGTGCTCTCAGTCTAGTTTCCTCCCCTCTTTATATTTTGATCTTAGGCTCTTAACTAGGACTCTATATTTGGGATCAGCCTGTAGTGCAATGTGTAAGTTGGATTGGGCTTTTGTACATGCAGAATCAAACCAGCATGATGTTAGTGGGTTTGTGTGACATAGTCCACATAACAAAAATTGTTTTATGTTTGACAAAACCTCAGTAAAAGCCAATATAATCTCACTCGAAGGGGCCACTGGATTAAAACGCATGAGAACCTCTTCGTAGTTTCAGCTTAGAACCCCTGGAAGGAACTTGGATTTATCTACTTTGTCCCATCTAAGCGTGAAGTGATTCTTCCTTGTTAATACCGACTTGGGGGGGCCATATTATTCTGGGATTTAAATACACTCTCTGACTTCAAAGAACTTCAAAGTAAGGCATGATCACTAAACCCTGTGTGTGTCCTTACAGGTTCTGTTAAGAAACAGCAAACAGCTTCTGAGGCAATTATATAATCTAACGTAGTAGCACCCTCTGTGCATCTGAAAGTTGGAAGAAAGCAGCCCTGTTTGTTATCCTTCGCATTCATTATCACTATGTTCATTTTCACTAGAAGGCCATTCAAACACCATATTCAATATGTGCAAAGTGAACCATATTGTAACTTTTGTTATCAGGTAGACCACACACAGCCTTCTTCAGCTTAAAACAATGGCGGGCGTTAAAATAGGCCATCCAGATTAAATACAAAGGTTTTGAATGATGAGAACCAATGAACCCGATAACAGACTCAAGCGCACACGCCACCTGAGCAGTATGACCAATAAAGCAAATATTGTAGAAGTTAACAATTCACAGACCCCAGTCCTTACCTACCCCACAGACTAAGCAATGAAAATACGGGGAGTAGCTATAAAATGTAAGCACCTTAAGTACGCAAGTATTTGCTAGCAAAGTAAGGATGCCGCCTTTAGCTCTGCCAGCCCTGGATGGGATGGCAGGAGTGTGGAAGGATCAGAACCCATCTAAAATATTGGGGTCAACCTCCCAAGTTTCCTAAAGGCATATTAAATCAAACCCCACTTCTTTAACCGAATCCGGGTTAGCCAGTTTTCGCTTCAAGCCTGCACTTGTCCAAGATACAAATTTCTCTGACCAATCATGACCTACTACATTAAGAGGATGGTTCCAACCCGCCCCACACTCATCTAAAACTGTTTCATTTGTATCAATATCCAGTCCATCACGGGCGTTTAGCCCATTTGAAGGTTGACATAATTTTTGTTTGCTCCAATACCGATCTATGAGGAATACATTTGACCACATTTGGGGGTAGAGGTGTCACACTCCCGGGCCTGTAGGGTGAGCAGCATAGGGACATGGTTTGTAGAAAAACCCTAGAGATAGGACAAATATCTTGAGGGAGAGTAAGGGAGCTGCTGTACTAGGATAGCCACTAACCTTTGGTAGTCAAAGTTTAGAACTACACAGTCTCCAGGTATTGTTTTGAGGACAGCCCTACCCAGTCAATTCTGGTTACCATTAAAATATGTTCATGTAGACAATAATCTACACCTCTGGCTTTTTCCAACCAATGTGATACCTTGCAGATAAGGTGGTCAGTTGTCTTGCTATGTGGGTATTTCAATCCAGGAATGTTAGCTAGGATCAGAACACAGGGGCACGCGACTGGGGGTATATCTAGAAATTGAGCCTTTCACCACCAGAACATGTAGGCTGGCCCCTTCCATCACCTTCCATCCCTTCAGCAGACCTCCCTGTTGCCTCAGTAGCTACCTGAAAAGGAGGTTTAACAGTTGGGAGGTGCCGGGGATAGAGTTGCAAACTAGTAAAGGGAGTGATTGTTACTTTGGGGTATAACAGGGCATCTCAATCAATCAATCAATCAATCAGTCAATGTACTTGTAGAGCGTGCTACTTACCCATGAGGGTCCCAAGGCGCTGAGGGGAGTTGGGGGTGCTGATACCGCTCGAAGAGCCAGGTCTTGAGGAGTCTTCTTAAGGTGAGTAGGTCTTGGGTTTGCCGTATGTGGGTAGGGAGGGTGTTCCAGGTCTTGGCGACGATGTAGGAGAAGGATCTGCCGACGCAGGTCATTCGTTGGATGCGGGGGACAGCGGCGAGGGCGAGGCTGGTGGAGCGGAGCTGACAGGTGGGGTGTGGAAGCTGAGTCTGCTGTTCAGGTAGGCAGGTCCGGCGTTGTGGAGTGCTTTGTGTGCGTGGGTGAGGAGCTTGAAGGTGATCCCCTCTTGTCGACGGGGAGCCAGTGTAGGTCTCTCAGGTGGGGGGTGATGTGGCTGCGGCGGGGGGCATTGACGATCAGTCGGGCGGAGGCGTTTTGGATGCGTTGTAGTCGTCGTAGGTGTTTGGCTGGGATTCCTGCGTACAGTGCGTTTCCGTAGTCCAGTCTGCTGCTGACAAGGGCCTGTGTCACTGTTCTTCTTGTTTCGGTCGGGATCCACTTGTAGATCCTCCGGAGCATGCGCAGTGTGTTGTAGCAGGAGGAGGAGACGGCGTTGACCTGTTTAGACATGGAGAGGGAGGAGTTGAGGATGAATCCTAGATTGCGTGCATGGTAGGTGAGTGTTGGTGCTGTTCCCAGTGCGGTCGGCCACAAGGAGTCATTCCAGGCTGAGGGGGTGGATCCGAGGATGAGGACCTCCGTCTTGTCCGAGTTCAGCTTCTGGCGGCTGCTCCTCATCCAGTCGGCGACGGCCTTCATTCCCTCGTGAAGATTGGCTTTGGCGGTATGTGGGTCCTCGGTGAGAGAGAGGATGAGCTGGGTGTCGTCGGCGTAGGAGATGATGTTGAGGTCGTGATGGCGGGCCACTAGTGCGGCAACTGGGCTGTAAAACCCTCTCCATTTGCTAGAGGTATTTGGTAACCCTTTAACGTCTGGCGCTGAAGGATATTCGTTGTGTCTAATGTTGATTCTAGGCCTCCTGAGTTATCGTTCACTCTGGTTGGTGGTGCTTGAGACTGTAATACATAAGGAGGAGCACCACTCACCATATTACTTGTGACACTATTCAATAATTGAGTCATACACACCTCTATAGAGTATAGTCTATTAATTAACTGTTGAATAAGTGAGGTGAACAAATGTTCCATCTTAATATACAGATCATCTGATCTGGGGGGGACTTGGCACAGAAAGGTTGAACCTTTGCCTTAGTCCCCTTAGTATCTTGTGCCCGTGTTTTTGACGTGAACCTCCTTCTTCCTTTTCACATGGGGTTCTGTTATCAGAGTTCTCGTGAGAATGGCTGCACACCACTATATGTGGGGCCCTGACCCAGAGCCCCTGGTTTCAATCACAGTTTCCCAGCTTGACCAAACTATGTGACTGTAGGCGATTACTTTTCTTCCATCTGCCTCCTTTTCCATCATCTTTTCATTTGAGAGTACCTTGAAATATTTCAGTAGAGGATGCATACTGTACAATATTCCAAAAGACACTTTTATTGTATTTTAAAAATTGCACCTCAGATATAAATAAAGTATTAGCCAGTGGCAATTGCAGTAGAACATAAGGTCCAGTCTGAGCTAAAACCTGTTATCCTCAGCCTCCAATAGGATTTTTTTCTAGACATGATGCGAAATAGGTGGGCTGTGGTGAATAATCGGACCTGTCCAACACTGTCTCACGACCACTGCCCTACTAGCGCTAGTAGCCAGGGAGGAGATGCTTGGGTGCTGGTGTGTGGCTTGTGGTCGCAAAGCCTATGCACACCCCCCAACCATGCCCAGTCAGCTGCAAATGATGCTTTGCAGAGTGTGCCTGGCCTGTTTTATAGCGCAGGTCATGAATACAGTGACTCCCCGTGTGAAACAGCCTGCACATGCTGACAGCCTCTCGAATAGCATATCGCAAGGCCTCTTCAAGGAGTGGGATCTGAGAAAGTTTGCCCCATCCCCTCACCCTGCCCTCCTTCTGATTCTGGTGAACATACCCTATGAAGCAGAGATTGCTTCACAAAATTTGAAGTGAGATACCTATATTCCTGGAGAAGACATACGTCTCCCACAGGGACAAGATTCGAGCACCAAAACATGTTTTTGGAAAAGAGAATTGAAGTCTGTTACCGAGTCCTCAAGTTTTTTTATCTTGTAGTGGGGAGACAGAAGTAAAAACATTTTTAGCCCTCCCACATACAACTTTACTGTAGGTCTGATAGTTTAACAAAAGTAAACCATAAATATCGACATAATGGGTCGGAACTAAGAAACCTGCAACAGGTGACAACACAGCCCCTGAACATTAATACTTTCAGATGTTGACCAGTGCTGGATGTGGAAACCACTGAAGAAGCCTATCACACTAGGTAGGTGAGAGGCCATCATCAAATATGAGTACATGAATATATGGCAATTCCATAGCAGGCTTGTTTTTTTTCTAGGAGTTTGTAACTGAAAGAGTCAACCCTTACAATATATGTGAGCTGAGTTTACTTTTGGTTTTACTTGTGAAACAAGCAGTTTTTTAAATGGAGTAGGCAACTTGGTAAATTTTTTTAAATTAGCTGACAAGTGGCTCCACGTCATTTATAGCACCTCCAGCAATCTCTGGCATTTTTGCCTGCAACACTTTGGAATCGGGTTTTGAGCCCATAATAAAACTGTTAAAAGCTAAATTGTAAGCCCCACAATGCAACAGATGTTGGCTAAAATAATAAAAATTAGGATGGTGTTCTATGTCATAGTACTAAAGAGCAGAGTTGAGAAATACAAATAAAAAGTAGTTCCTCGCTTTCTGTCTTTTTTTCCGATAGGTCATTATGGTTTAAAAATCTCAGTGGGTGATAGGGCTGAGAAAGCCTTTCAGATACAAATACCAATATCTCACTATATTAAAATTCCTTAAAAATCTGCAAAAAAACTTGTTTTAGCAAAACAATGTGAGTAGCAGTGGTTAAAACGTCTAGAGCAGTGGTTCTTAACTAGGGGAGTGTGGACACCTGGGGTTCTGTGACATCTTGTCAGGGGTTTCATGATTGTCTTAAAAACTAAATAATCAAAGCCGAATAATAAGGTTGATGTGCATATTTTTTTTTTGACACCTTTAAAACATTCTGTAAATGTGAAGAAATCCAAATTCTGAAACTCTCCAACCTTTCTATTAAAATTATATTTTCGATTTTTGTATATCATTTGTCTGTGTATCAAACAATATATTTCATCATTTAAGCTTTTATTGTATACTTGTTTATGTAGTTGTTCGTATTGCTTTGAGGTGCAAATCGTAGAACTTGTTTGAGTGGGGGTCCCCATGTCCAGTAGTTATTGATTATGGGTACCCCAAAAAGTTAAGAACCGCTTGTCTAGAGATACAGAGAAAGGAAAAATAATGTCATGCAACATCTCTTCCCCAGCATAACTTGGGCCTGGACATTAGCGTGTCCTGTGATTAACAAGAGCAGCCAATGATTAATTTGAGCTGGTGGCTCCCACCGGCAAACATTTATGGGGACCCGCCATGAATGTCATTTAGGAGTCCCCAGGGGTCGTAGTTGCGACCCCTGGGCTTTCCCTTGCGATCCTTGGCATTGTTTAAGCATCCCATGCCTCTTTATTGACCAAAAAACACTAGGAAAACAAAAGATCTATTTCTAGAGCGCACTTCTCCTTTTAGAGCACCAGACTGTGGCTGAGATTGTAAAGAGTTGCTCAGAAACTGTTACAGTTTGTCTGGTTAAGGAGCAACCGATTTTTCAGGCCCAGAGTCCCAGAAGCTTCTCAGAAGTGTAGACTTTTGGTTAAAAACTTGACACATTGTGTCAACTTCACTTAAATCAACCAGAAACGAAACAGCTTCAGAGAACTGGCAATGCTGAGCGAGAGGGCCCCCTCTAAGGGGAAACAAATGCAGGCTTGTGCTTCTTTTATTTAACAGTTAACTGTATCGTGAGTGACTGTGTATGTGTGCGTGTGTGAGAGAGGAAGAGCATATGCGTGAGTGAAAATAGCAATTCTGTCACTTGTATGTCATTCTTGGCAAGCGTCTGGCACTGGCATACTGTGTGTCATTCTTGGCAATAGAGCGTACACCCATTTCATATTGGGTATACCCACTGACATAAAGGCTGCAACCATCGCACATTTAGAAAAATTGGGTCAGCTCCTAGGAAGCATCAGACTGCATTGACTTGGCACACAAATGGCTTTTGAGCCAATTTGTTTGAAATCTGACCCCATTTTTTTTTCAAAATGTTCCCTGGGGAGTATGAGTGAAGCCTGCACTGTTACAGCCAATGTTGTTCCTGATCTTTGATACTTTTTGCCATAGCTGTGCCTTTTCTGCTGCTTGCATTGGGGCAGTAGTTGGGCATTGGGGGCTGTAATTGGGTAGCATATAATGGCCATCTGGCAAAAGATCGCTGCCAGAGTATGTGATGGTTTCATCGCTAAAATGATTGCAGCCCTTCTGGAATATGACTAATCTTTTAAAAAAGACGTTTCCCTCTCCACTCTGTCATTTTTTTTAACAACCTTGGTTTTAATTTTTTTGTTGTACTTTTTTTTTACTTTGGTGATGTTGCTACCTATTATGATATTATCAGAATAACATGTTATGTGACATTACTCCCTGTAATGCTACCAGGGGTGATGCTATATGATGTAACTTCCTATGATGTCATCACAGGTCAATGGGCATGTGATGTCACTTCCGCTACCTCAGCAATTTGGTGTATTGTCACCCATGGGACTAGGACTTATTTTTCCTCATGAGACCTCTGATTAGAGATAACAGAGGGGAAAAACATAAAATGGAGAAAGAAGGAGGAAGAGTGTCAAAGGGAGAAAGCAGGGATAAAAAAACGTGCAGGAATGAGATAAAGAGGCTAGTGGTGGATTAAAGAGGCAGGAGGGGGAATCAAGACTATGCAGCCTTGTTCTTCGGCATCCCAACCTTCGAGAGTGCTTGCCTCTGGCTTCTGAAGAAAACTATGGGCACCTGGCACGTTTTCTTTCACAAATGAAGCACTGAGTACAGCACATGCTGCAGCAGCTGCTGCCAGTGAGGTTTGCCAGTGCTTCCACTGCTAAGGATCATTCTCTGAGTGAGGGGTGTGGGAACTTGCACTCAGGGCGTTAAGTGGGATGAAAAAACTGTGGGGTCTCTCATAGGGGTGTGGCCAATTTAATTAAGGGTGTGGCTTAAAACACAAGCTAAAAATGTGTACTTAGCATAGTGTGCTGCCACACTGGTATTTTGCTGCGTCGGTCCATTCATGCAGATATGTTACACAGCAAGTAACATTACACCTACAACAAGCCAGGGCTATTGGCTTTGTCAATGGTTGTAAATTGCATAAGATAAATAAGCAACAACTATGACTTTGTTGTATATACTATTGAAAACGCTTCTATTCGTGTAGGTGACGCTGTGGCGTAAGGCTAGAGCTGTTGACTTTGGAGCTGAGAAAGCAGCTTTGAGTCTTACGTTGGCTCAAAATCCTGTGATTCAAAACCTGAATATGTCCTTTTGTAATGTAACTGGTGCTCGTGTTTGCTCAAAAGCAGTGAAATAGGCAGCCGTAAGTTTTTTTTACTCCAACCTGAAGGTAACATTGGAGAGCCCGATTGGGACCCGTCACCTGCTTTTAAGAACTTTCGGTGCTCAGCACCGTCAGGACCCGGTCCACTTAAAGCCCTGCTTGCACTGCTGCTGCTCGTGCTGTTGTACGCATAGGGTTATATTCAGTGGCATAGCCAGGGACACAGTGACCCTAATGCAAGCAAGTAAACTGGGCAACAAACCTCAGGTATAAAAGTAAAAATAACAGCCATTATTAGGGGTGAAGTGGGCTCTCCACACTCTTAGGTCACGGTGCCAGTGCACTTGCTGCGCTGTTAATAGCAGCGCAGCAGGCTACATTACACCCCTTTGTTCTGGCAATAAATACACAGGTCTCATGGCGTCTGCCCGAGGCTGGGAGCCGCACGCATAACACGGTGTCCTCCAAGCGCTGCCTGCTGGCACTCGAGTGACAGGCACAATACGACATCGTCGTGACAGGAAATAATCAGAATGGCGCGGCTGTCGAGCAGCCTTGCGCAGTCAGCGGTGGCAGGCGCTCCTCGCAGTCACGCGACGCTGGGTGACAGAAGCAACGCGCGCAGTATTGTCCTCCCGCCCTGAGTCACGCCTTACGTCCTCAGACGTCGCGTGCTGGCCTCACTCAGGATGTTTGCCAGAGAGTGATGCACCGTGCACATCGTAATGTAAGATCATTACAGCGGAGTGTTTTCTTCTTCACAATGAGTAACCACCTCTCTGCGTAATCGCTTTTGAAGCATGGGTCGTGTTTTTGTCCGAGATCTGAAGCTTCCCAGGTCAACGTGTCTGTAGCTCGTCTAAGCCAGGTGTGTTTTTTAGTTTTGCTTTCTCGGATTTATAGTCAGGGTCACTGGAATTATGCGTGTAGGGAGGCCTAAACTATGTGGCAAGCGGGGATTTAAGTGGGCCTGGTCCCTCCGGGTCTCGGGCCCTGCACTAATTTAAAGCGGACATTGAAACCGGTCCCTTTCGGGCCCAGCAATCATGATCTTAACTCTCCATGCAAAAACACTGATCGATTTCTGAACAATGAGTGTATGAATGGGGGTGACTGGAGCCCTTTGAGCCAAATGGGCGTTGTTCGCCTGCACTCTACACTTATTTTCGTGTGTATATTTAAGTCACTCCTTTCATCCCACTTAAAGCCCTGGTGGCAAGGTTGAATAAATTATGAGGCAAAAAATAACAAATTATGTGGCACATTTTTGTTATGGTATTAGTTCATTGTGTTGAGATTTTTACCCATGGTAAGACAGTCTGAGCAAAGGTTTCATCTCCTTAGTACAGTTTAACAACTGAGTACAACAATAAACAAATTGAATATTGAGTGTATGAATGGGGGTGACTGGAGCCCTTTGAGCCAAATGGGCGTTGTTCGCCTGCACTCTACACTTATTTTCGTGTGTATATTTAAGTCACTCCTTTCATCCCACTTAAAGCCCTGGTGGCAAGGTTGAATAAATTATGAGGCAAAAAATAACAAATTATGTGGCACATTTTTGTTATGGTATTAGTTCATTGTGTTGAGATTTTTACCCATGGTAAGACAGTCTGAGCAAAGGTTTCATCTCCTTAGTACAGTTTAACAACTGAGTACAACAATAAACAAATTGAATATTGAGTGTATGAATGGGGGTGACTGGAGCCCTTTGAGCCAAATGGGCGTTGTTTGCCTGCACTCTACACTTATTTTCGTGTGTATATTTAAGTCACTCCTTTCATCCCACTTAAAGCCCTGGTGGCAAGGTTGAATAAATTATGAGGCAAAAAATAACAAATTATGTGGCACATTTTTGTTATGGTATTAGTTCATTGTGTTGAGATTTTTACCCATGGTAAGACAGTCTGAGCAAAGGTTTCATCTCCTTAGTACAGTTTAACAACTGAGTACAACAATAAACAAATTGAATATTGAGTGTATGAATGGGGGTGACTGGAGCCCTTTGAGCCAAATGGGCGTTGTTCGCCTGCACTCTACACTTATTTTCGTGTGTATATTTAAGTCACTCCTTTCATCCCACTTAAAGCCCTGGTGGCAAGGTTGAATAAATTATGAGGCAAAAAATAACAAATTATGTGGCACATTTTTGTTATGGTTTTAGTTCATTGTGTTGAGATTTTTACCCATGGTAAGACAGTCTGAGCAAAGGTTTCATCTCCTTAGTACAGTTTAACAACTGAGTACAACAATAAACAAATTGAATATTGAGTGTATGAATGGGGGTGACTGGAGCCCTTTGAGCCAAATGGGCGTTGTTCGCCTGCACTCTACACTTATTTTCGTGTGTATATTTAAGTCACTCCTTTCATCCCACTTAAAGCCCTGGTGGCAAGGTTGAATAAATTATGAGGCAAAAAATAACAAATTATGTGGCACATTTTTGTTATGGTATTAGTTCATTGTGTTGAGATTTTTACCCATGGTAAGACAGTCTGAGCAAAGGTTTCATCTCCTTAGTACAGTTTAACAACTGAGTACAACAATAAACAAATTGAATATTGAGTGTATGAATGGGGGTGACTGGAGCCCTTTGAGCCAAATGGGCGTTGTTTGCCTGCACTCTACACTTATTTTCGTGTGTATATTTAAGTCACTCCTTTCATCCCACTTAAAGCCCTGGTGGCAAGGTTGAATAAATTATGAGGCAAAAAATAACAAATTATGTGGCACATTTTTGTTATGGTATTAGTTCATTGTGTTGAGATTTTTACCCATGGTAAGACAGTCTGAGCAAAGGTTTCATCTCCTTAGTACAGTTTAACAACTGAGTACAACAATAAACAAATTGAATATTGAGTGTATGAATGGGGGTGACTGGAGCCCTTTGAGCCAAATGGGCGTTGTTCGCCTGCACTCTACACTTATTTTCGTGTGTATATTTAAGTCACTCCTTTCATCCCACTTAAAGCCCTGGTGGCAAGGTTGAATAAATTATGAGGCAAAAAATAACAAATTATGTGGCACATTTTTGTTATGATATTAGTTCATTGTGTTGAGATTTTTACCCATGGTAAGACAGTCTGAGCAAAGGTTTCATCTCCTTAGTACAGTTTAACAACTGAGTACAACAATAAACAAATTGAATATAACAAGTTAACCTTTATTAAGGTATTCTACTGAGAAGGAACACGTGTTACCACTTTTTAAGTAACTTTTGATACTATTGAGCTGTAAACAACATTATTTTGTTAAAATCTAGAGTTTATGCGGCTGATAATGAACTAAGTGGCAAATGCGGCAAAACCATAGTTAAGCAGAAATGGTGCAGCAGCAGAATCACATGATTCAAGCGTCCCAGCTTATAGTTCTGTTTGTATAATGGGATAACCTGGACTACAAGTCCCAGAATGTAAATCAAAACCCTGAATTGGACAAACTACTCACACATGGACCTGCAAATCTTAAGAGATTTGCATAGAGGTGGGAGTTTGCTTACTCTAGTTGATATCTGTAGAAAAGAATCAGTCTTTACTGTGTCACCTAATTTTTGTAGGAAAATGGACTTTCCATCAATTCGTACGTTTCCTTTGTTTGGTGAAAATCCAATTTAGCCATTCTGGAAATATGGGCCAAAATATAGGGATCCAGTGTGCATGTCAAAAACATGTATATTTTTCAATTTGTTCATAAACTACAGTTAATATCTCAAGAACAGAAAATGAAATAGTGCGCAAGCACAACACTGTGCACATGCGCAGTCAGAAGGCCTCCCAAGCAGAGGGCGATCATGTTGTTAGTAAATGGGATCCTTGTGTTTAGTATTATGTAACATTGACTACTTACGAGTTTACTCGGTAATTCCTGTGTGATTTCAATGAAGAAGATGGTATGGGGGGGGAAATGTACACATTAAGGACTATGTCCCATACATTCAATGCAGATTAAGGGCCTGATTCAGATCTCGGCAGACAGGTTATTAGGTCACAATGACAGATATCTCGTCCGCCAAACTATAAATCCCATTATACCATATGGGATTTATATTTTGGCGAATGGGATATCCGTCACCATTGTGATGGGGTAACCCGCCAGCCCAGATGTAAATCAGGGAAAGATTCCTCTGTTGCTCCTGATCATGTTCCCTTAATTCGCTTTAAACCAAGACCCATCCCTGCACTTCTTGAATCCAAGCACATAATTTGGGTCTCATTGACCCGTAAGAATCTAGGTGCAGCCACTGTTTTTGCACAAGGATCCACAACTGGTGTGGTGTTGCATCAGGAGTGGGGCATGACCTGGCAGTTTGGGTTGGACTGCCCCCCACTTCCCCTATGGCCAAGACTCATTTCCATATGGCTGGCCTCTGTCTTGAGTGGCACGGCGGGCAACAAAAGATGGATTAGAATGAGACCCTGGACAATGTCGTGTGACGGAGATTTATCCAAGCACTACTTCCATCATATAATGTACAGGTGAACACAGTGAGGCACGTCTGAGGCAAGGATCAAAATGAACTGCGAAAGTCAGAGTTACTTCCGTTCCTATTAATGCACGGGTGTGATACAAAAGCAGTCATGGTGTTGTATAATGCGCTTTAGCCATAATGTTCATGTGTATGTCCAGCCCCCAGGGCCAGGTGGAATGTACTGGACAAGCCATGGTGGATAAACAATGGGAGAAACATTGGCATATGTAAAAAGAGTGTCCAGGAAACCCAGACTGAAATATACTTAGTTTAACCCCCTTCAGCAAACATGTCTTGTTCCCAAAAATATATGCTTAATGTTTTAAGGTGCTTTGTCAGATTCACCCAAATAGAAGCTTATTTTTATCATATGCCGAGATGTTTTAAGGAATGGGCAAGTGGACAGTTGCCTTGGGCCCACTTCTTCCAAAGGGCCTGCCTGGGAAAGTGATTCTTCTCTCTATTTCATGCCTATTTCCATATTTTGACCTCTTCTGGCTGCCTACTTCTACCTCGGATTCGGTCTCTCCCTTCCCTGTTTTGATGTAGTTTACCTGTTTTTGTTTAATATCTTTTTTGGAAATGTAACATATAATTCAATATTGTGTAGTATCTTTCCAGTTTGAACGCACACAAAATTGATAATAAAATCCCACGTTATTTCAAACAGAGGCCCCTAAATATGTCTCTTGCCCAGGACCTCAAGAATCCTTAAGATAACACTGATCATATGGTATTGTCTTGTTCAATAATAACAAAGTGCTGGGTGCATGTGTTGACTGAAGTATCAGAATTTGCAACAGTGGTAATGAACCTTCTGCCCTTGAAACACCTTTTGGGCATAATGCCCAGAACAAAGAAAAATAAGTATGCCACCAAATTCATAGACCTAGTGTTTATTCTAGTGAAGAGATGTTTTGCAATGACGTGGAAATCGCCTACAGCACCAGCTGTACGCACCTGGCGTGAAGATCTGAGGATGTGGGCCAATGGGGAAGTGAACATGTTAGCTTGGTTACACAAGCTGAGGAGGAAGGCTGCGCAAGCATGGTTTGGGACACGTATCTTATGGCGTTAGGGACCAAGTCTGATGCAAGACTCCCTTGGATATAGCATATGATCATTGTGGGATGTGGTTGGGTTGTGCCTACTCTCGGAAAGTTGTTTACCCTAGGTATCATTGATGCCCGATGACGCCTAATATATGGAACGAAGTGTATAGTGGCGCTGTATCGTCGTGTGGACTATACATCATGTTGCTCTGATACATACCTCTAAAAAATAGAAAGTTTATTCTGTAAACACTAATGTGTTGTGTAATCCTATTGTAGAATTAACAATATCATCCTAGATGGTAGAAAAAAGGACTGTTATTGCTGATGCATGTAACAAATCCTTATGCTTAAGATGTTAAATTCTTGTGTCCTTGCTCCTGGGTATCCCTTATATGTGGTAGTTTCCTAGAAATAAAATGCCTATAAAGAAATACTGGGGAAAAAATCACTTCTTCCATCATAACAGATTAACATGTTCACTTCTCAATTTCCATATTCCATTATAATAATTCAGCACTAATCCTTCATGGGTTTCCGGAGTAGCGTGCTTCAAGATTCTGCTATCTTTCCGAATCCGAATTCAAATAACTGACTAACCTATAACTGACTAACTTATCCACCACTTAAAATTTACTTGCATGTTTAACTATACTAATTCAACACTAATCCTTTATGTGTCCCGGCTACTCGCCGAAAAAGAGCAGGGGTAGTAAACGCTATATAAATGCAATTATAATACAATTCAATATTTATTCCATGTCTCACTTGTGATTTCCTCCACATTGCTGTGTGTCTTTTAGCCACCACTCTGCCTGGAGGTACTAGTCTTAAGCATGTGGCATCATAGGCCGGCGCCTTTGCATTTTAATTTACGGTGTGAAACTGAGTTGGATTTGTCTCCCTTCTCTTTCAACTATAAAGGCCGCTTACAGAACACTATTCTGTAATGTGATGGGTATGTTGCATGGTTATGCTTGCACTCAACACCAGTGCAGACACTTCCTGTTTTAAAGAGGCCATGGGCTATACAAGCCGACTGTGCTCCTGAATATCAACACCAACAATGTTGTGGTTCAAGACTATCAAGGGACAAAATATCGGACGGTAAATGCATATAGGGAAGTTTAGATTTACTATGTCTAACACCACATATACGATTCTTGAGGATGTACCATACGGGGGGTATATATATATATATATATGTTTTTTAAATATGCTACCTGTGGGGGTTAGCGCCATATGAAAGGATATGTTTTAATAATATTGGATGTTCCCAAAACATCGGAAGAATTTTACATTTTCACATTGGGTAATTAGGATTTTTTCTATGTCTGTTAATGAGAACTGGCTATATAAGTTGAAATAAGATGGCGCCTACCAGATTGATAAAGGCTGCGAAGTCAGCCGAAACGCGTCTCTTCAGTCGCTGGGTCGAAGGAGGCCCTTTTAAATAAAGAAGCATTGATCCTGCAGTCTTTGTGTGCGTGCCTTCTTCATATATATATATTGAATTATGTACCGAAATCTAGACATACCTGTTTTTTTTTTCTTTCAGTCCTCAAAATTGTGTCCCATCGATATGTGTTTTCTGTATTTAGGGGACATACCAGACTATTCCTGTCCACATTATTTTCCGTAAAACAGAAAGTGTGACGTGATATTAGATGTTTTTTAGGGTTCTGATGGAAGTTGGAGTATAAAATGTCACTGATTAGTCATTGTATTTTTTTTGTCATTAACACATACTCCTTGTAGCTGATAGCCCAGCATCCAAGTTTAGCATCTGTGTCCTCAACTATGGGTCCGTGAAAATATTTTTGAATTTGCAGTAAGCAGAAGCAAACCCGTGGGCCATTCTTCCATTTCTGCTGCCCCGGATTAGAAAAAGAAGCGAAATGCCTTTCAGAACAAGAATTCCTCATTGTGCACAGTATGGAACAAACAGAACAAGGAGCTCACGTGCCACCTATCACTGTCAGTGGCTGGACAATGTAATTACCACACATTTAACTACAGTAAGTCAACTAAACAGCAACTTTTCCACTTTGGAACTTATGTGTGGCCTTAGTCTTCTACAGACCTATCAGTATCCCACACACTTCCCTAGTGCCGAAGTTGATTTGAAGAGCACTTTCAAGGGTCTGAACAAAGTATTTACATTTAATACAGTAAGGTTTAAGGTAAATATATTTCCTAGGCCGTCACAGTGCTCCAAAAAAGTAAATTTTTGGTTTGGGCCCTTTTTTCTGACCTCAGAGCCAGGATCGACTCCTCCATGAGAGCAGAGGACCGTCGCCCTACTTAAATTCCCGCCAAATCCCAGAATTAAAAATAAAATGGTAAATCATTACCATTTTATTTTTCATCATCCCATCCTCAACTACGTCAGGGCGGGGCAGGGCCTCATGAGTGGCAACAGAGAGGAGTAGTGGGCAGAGGGCTACTTGTGCATTGCTTAAAGTGTGCATTTCTCTTTGGAAGGCCAGTCAGACATGCACACATTAAACCACTCTACCCAGCT
Source organism: Lissotriton helveticus (assembly GCF_964261635.1). Lineage (NCBI taxonomy): Eukaryota > Metazoa > Chordata > Amphibia > Caudata > Salamandridae > Lissotriton > Lissotriton helveticus. The sequence continues at coordinate 236,410,160 of NC_136071.1, read as the reverse complement.
GTCTTAAGACAGCTGGATTGAGTGCAAGCCTCCATTGCACTGGAGAGCACCGAGAGAGGCTGCTCTCTCTAATCAGGGTGCTTCTTTCATGCTGGTTAACAGCATTTGAGCAGGATTGGTCAAGGAAGTTTGCTGAGGCTCACTCTGCAGTCGATGGAAGAAGAGGTCTGAGGTCTAGAGTAAGGAGGACGCATAAGGTAAGTGTTTTTCAAATTATTTTTATTTTCCATTTGACCGCCCCCTCCCTGTCGATGCCAGCCACCACTGCTCAGAGCAGTGACGGTAAAAAAACAGCCCACTTTTTACTGTAATAAAATGTGCCCGATTACGTCCCCTGCCCCCAGTTTGCAGCCTCTCAGGCTAACCACATGTCCCCACGAAGTAATTGCAGAAGCTGCATTGGTGGGTTCCACCACCTGGCTGTCAGGGGGTAGGAGAAGAGGATGAAGACCTACCTGAAATCCCCTGTTGGTCTGGTTCAGTGCTGGACGCTGGCAAACAAACAGAGAGTAAAATCATTAAAAGAGAATACAGTACAAAGTATGTCGACTGTTTTGTTTCTGTACATGGAAAATTTACTCTCAATAAAAAAAAAATTTAAATAAAAAAAAAAGAGAATACAGACACAATACTCTAGCATTACTAAAGACAAAGGAAAGACTTACTTTTACAGGAGGAGAAGGGAAAAGCTACAGAAAGCAAAGAGACAAGAAAAGAAAGAAGTAGAAAAATAAGGAGCCAGAGACTGGCACAAGATTCAAAGAGGTGCCAAAAGTAGGATACATGAAGAGCCGGGAGCTGAAGTCATATTTGATATGAGACTATGCTAAGACCGTAACATTTTGAGAACCTAAAATGTTTCTGTTGGTATAACTGGACATGAAATAAAACAATCTTTGTTTTAACCTATCCCATGTGTGGACTACCAGTGTCTTTAAAAGAAAAGCCCAACACCTGCATTCCTAGCGGTCCTAGGAGCTGGAAGATATATCCTTCTATCCATTCTGAGACTGCCATTACCACCAGCAATCTAATGCAAACTGATGGGGCCCCACCTGCAATACACGAGGAGGGCCCCCCGAGTCTCCCACATCTCACAAATATTCATTGGCCTGGGACTAAATGGGGGCCCCTTGAAAGATTGCGGGCCTCCTGGAGGGTTGGGGGACCCTGCTGCAGTATAGGGACTGCAGGCACCTGTGTTAAACCACTGACTACCACTAGGCACGTGGATCAATGTTATGTTATGCAGATTTGTAGAATGCACTATCACCCAGGACAGTAGCTTGGCAATGAGCAGGTGTGAGCCTAGCCAAAATTAGGGCCTAGTGGGGCTACTCAAAAAGCCAGATCTTCACCTTCTTTCAGAATTTAAAAAGTGAGGAGGAGGCTCTTATGTGTAGTAGCAGGACATTGGTTTAGAAGCGATGCAAGACAAGGCTCGACTGCCAGATCTGGTTTTCCATATGCCTGGGATGTGTGTAAGTAGGGGTCCGAATGAGGGGAGTTCTCTGGACGGTTTGCAAAAGCAGATCCAATTTTTCAGGGATGCTGGGCCAGTGTTATGCAGTGCAGTGGGTGAGGAGTTTGAATAGCATTTTTTATCTCAGTGACAAACACCCGCGTATCGCAGCAAAGCTCTGACCCCATCTTCATGCCTGGGTCATTATGTGATGCTTGACCTACAAATCCTTATTTCCATCTATGACTGTGCCAAAGAGTGACTCATTCAGGCTGAGGTGGCAGGTCAAGAAAGAATAGTCTTGTCTTATGAGCACACGCATAATACAGTAACAAGAAATGAATCAAAAGTAAATTTAGAAAACATAGGATATGACATGTCAAGATGTTAGTTTAGAAATATATTAAGTTCTCCTCAAGTAGATGCTTCCTGTAAATATACAGTGTGAATACAGCTCATCCGGGATCTAATTAAAGGGGATTTGCAGAAAAGGCAGAGTGAGAAAGTCCTAATTAATTATGCAAACCAGCATAATATCATGACTAAGCTCCTCTCTTTGGAACCAGGAGGAGAAGTTCTAATGAGATGAAAATGACAGAGGGCCTAGGTTCTTATTGGAAATCTTAGTCTCTAATTAGAAGGCACTGACCAAGTGGGAGCGCATCTCTGGCATGCAAGTACACTGGTCTTATAAGAACACCCACGACAACTTAGAAAGAAGTCCCTGGTGCAGGGATTATCATCTTGCTTTCTCTTTTTGACACAATTTTCCATCTTGCCCTTCTTCCTTCTTTACCCCTTTTGTGTTTTCCTTTCTCTTCTCTTGGGTCGGAGGTTTCATTTCTGTTTTGAGTCATGCGAGAACAGGGAGGAACAATGTTCACTACCGTTATCTTTTTCAAAATAGCTTTGCTGAAATAATTTTGTTATTTTTGTTGTTGTATTTTTTCTACTTAAATCATGCTATACAATGTTTGCATTAGCTCATCAGGGTCGTCTGTGGCTTAGAGTACACAAATCAACTTACATACTATTGCATATGCAATAGTGACCTTCTTTAGCACCTCGAATGCCTTTCACACCCTCAATCAGTCCACTACTTGGTCCCAACTCAGTGCCATTTCTGAAAACAGGAAGCAGCATGCCCTCTCATTGTAGAATGCAAAAACAACAGTTGATGGACAGAATGCAGAACAATGTCATACATTCACCCCAGTACAGAGATATGGGAATACATCCATTGTTTTGTTGCTCACCATGCCATTCCAGTTTGAACCCAGTCACATGCAAATCAGTCTTGACCCTGTGCCTCGTGGGAACAGTCCAGACCGAACTGCCAAGCCAGGTCCTCCCTGGACTGGAACCAAGCATCCTAGGACCGGTTTCGGGGGATTTCCCCTCATCAGCCAGGATAGCTTGACTCCAGTGGCATGGAGAGCACGGGACCCACGTCTGGGCATACCCGTCCCACTCGGGATGACAAATGCAAAAAGAACAGTTGATGGACAGAATGCAAAACAATGTCATACATTCACCCCAGTACAGAGATCTGGGCCTAAATCCATTATTTGTTTGCTCACCATGCCATTCCAGTTTGAACCCAACCATATGCAAATCAGTCTTGACCCTGTGCCTCATGGGAACAATCCAATCCGAACTGCCAAGCCAGGTCCTCCCTGGACTACTACCAAGCATCCTAGGACCAGTTTCGGAGTTTCAACCCTCATCAGCCAGGATAGCTTAACTCCAGTGGCATGGAGAGCACGGGACTCACATCTGGGCATACCCGTCCCACTCGGGGTGACAAATGCAAAAAGAACAGTTGATGGACATAATGCAGAACAATGTCACACATTCACCCTAGTAGAGAGATCTGGGCCTAAATCCATAGTTTGTTTGATTGCCATTCCAGTTTGAACCCAGCCATATGGAAATCAGTCTTGACCCTGTGCCTCATGGGAACAGTCCAGCCTGAACTCCCAAGCCAGGTCGTCCCTGGGCTGGAACAAAGCATCCTACGACCGGTTTCGGGGTTTCACCCCTCATGACTCCAGTGGCATGGAGAGCACGGGACCCACGTCTGGGCATACCCGTCCCACTTGGGGTGACAAATGCAAAAGGAACAGTGGATGGACCGGTCCCAGGATGCTTGTTTCCGGTCCACGGAGGACCTGGCTTGGCAGTTCAGCCTGGACTGTTCCCATGAGGCACAGGGTCAAGACTGATTTGCATATGGCTGGGTCCAAACTGGGGTGGCGTAGTGGGCAAAAGAACAATGGATTTAACCCAGATCTCTTGACTGGGGGAGGATGTTTGAATCATTCAGCATTCCATCCATCATTTGTTGCAGTTACACTCTCATTGTAGAAGACACGCTTTACAAAACATTTTGCTTGAGGAAAACTCCCCCTCTTCTGTGTCACTTCCACCCTCAACCAAGTGAAGTCTTTATACTTCTAGAAGCTCACCTGCTCCCTATACCCTCTTCATCGAACACTCTCCAGTAGCCTCTGTGATATCCCCTCTATCCATATACAGCACCCTCTTAGTGTCTGCAAACAAATAGGGCATCCTCCTCACCCTCCCGAACACTCACTCGCTCCTCATGTCTGGTCCTTCTCAATCTTATTCTTTACCTCAACCACCACACTCATATTATTCAGTTGATCATCCCTCTGGCATCCCCTTACAACCCTCTGCCTCCCAAATCATCAAAATTCACCACTGTATGACTTTCAGTCATCTGACTACCTTATTCAACCAATCCTTAAACCACAACCATTTCCACCAGCTGCGAACATCACAACACAAAATGCCCAATCTGCCTCCTCCCTTTCGTCTAAATAACCCTGCAGAGGATTGTCTACAGCACTTTCTAACTACCTACCAGCCGCCATCCTCTGTAGGAGGTACTCCAGATCCTGAAGGTATTTCGGTGGCAAAGTGAGGTACACTTTCTTCATCCAACCCTCGCCATCATAGTTGGCCTGGAAGGCATTAGATGGGTGTCCACATGTGCAAACTCGGGGTGCAGCAGGTGCCCACTAGTTCCTTGTCGGGTGTGCTCGGTGGACTAATACAGGCCTTGCAGAGTTCCATATTTGAAATAGTTGAATCCTGGTGAATACACTCACCCTTTCATCCTTCCAAAGTCAATAAAATTGGTACTTTTGATTTGGGTAACAATAAGTCTTAGTTTTTTGTAAATAACATCCGGAAACATCTTGGAGTAAATATGCATGCTACGTGGGCACCTATTACGTTATCCGTGTACTACAAGCCGCTAGGAAGGCAGACAAAGCATTTCGCAAGGACAGTTTCTAGTAGGGTGATCATGCCTGGGGCAGGATCTCAGAGCTTTGCCCTGGTGTGACAGGTTTTGGATGCAAAACTGCAAAGCACATGCACAAATGGACTTGGCACAGCCTGCTACCAAATGCCTGGGTGTGCACCTGAGGCGTGGATTATCAGAAAATGGGATTGGTGGCAGCAATGCAAGACCAGGATGTGAGACATGGACTAAAGACATGCATTTGCTAAAAAACCATGAAGCACAACCATTCAAACAAAAATCCTTTATTCAGTTTCAATTCAAAGTAAACCATAAAAGTACCTTAATATATAATATCATAAAAAAATGTTTAAAAAAATAGCAGCATACAATACAGACGCTTTTAAAAAATATTTACTACAGAAATTCATAATTCAGGCACTCCAATTGATTCAGTTCCGTTCTTTCTTGTAGTGCCCCTAAGACAAAAGACAGGGCAGCTGAACATACTTCCATATCTTCCAGTTTGCGTAAACATCAAAAATCCATTCTAAAATCCACGAATTTCTTATCAAGAAATAATGGTTTTAAAAAACGCTTCTATAAAATCGTATAAAATGAGCAGAAAAGAGTAAAGTGCAAAGTTGTTTATTTAGATTTTCCATCACACAGAAAGTTCGGCAGTTCCTTACATCACTGTTCTCTTTCAACAAAAGCAACCATGTTGTGTGCTGTACCAAGCCAAACGTGAGTCAAAATAAAACGATGACGTACATTCAAAACAATGAACAAATAGTTTTGTATACTATCTAGCTGAGACATAGGTAAATTATTCCTGACAGATGTTTTACTTGATTCTTTCGAACTCCTAAGATCATCTCTGATACTAGCAAACAACAATTGTAATTCATTTTTTGAAAACAGGGTTATTAAATCTGGTTTTTCAAGTAGAGCACGGTCATTAAGCATACACAAAAGCCCCCCTATGTGATACAATTATGGAATTAAAAAAAATGTTTTGAGAGACAAGCAATCCATGATAATAGCTTGAGTGAACTTCATCCCTGCCTTACTCCAAATAGCATGCCATAAAACTATAGGCTTCCAATATAAAACATCCTCAACAAAGGTCATTCCCGGTTCTTTGTGTATAATGTATATAGGTGTAGAATATGGGACTGCAAGCAAACACACCATAAAATAATTCTCTTTGGTTTTTAAAATAACTGATTTACCATAACTCCACAGACCGCCCCATATACAACGGCTGATACACATTTACATTTATAAATAGTGAGCATTTCTAAAATTGTTTTTAACCAAGTGTCGATGAGAACTTATACACACCCAAAATTCAGCTTGACTTATTTGCGCAGCATATTCCCTCCTACTTATTGCAGGAATTGGAGGAAGTGAACTGTAACCCTAAATAAGAGAAAGGTGACCCTCTCTCTCTAGGAGAGTACCTTTAATATGATTGTAAATGGATCTTAGTTCCTCTTTTCCCACAAATCATTGTGAAGGTCTTTTTTAAATTAACCTTCAAATTTCTCTTCTCCATATATGTTATAAAGCCATCATACATTTTTGTAGCCCGATGCAGTCCTAAAAAGCAGGACAGCATCGTCTGCATATAATAAGACTGGAATAGACCATGTACCTATCCTGGGGAATCGTATGTAGTGAATGAAGCTCTCTATCCAATCTATTAATATACAGAGAAAAGAGTACGCAACCTTGCCTTACTCTCCTTGTTACCCCATAAAGGCCTGTGCATTCTTCATTTGGCCGAAGACGTATCTTAACAGTGGGATTACTGTACATTTGGGCTAAAAATACAACTTTATACTCAGATACACCCAATGAAAGCATGGTTTGCCATAATTTCCAATGGCTGACACATTCAAAAGCACTGGCCAAGTCCATAAAACAAAGGTGTAGATGACCCACCTTAGCCCTAGTGTATTTACCTAAAATAAGGTTTCAATTCAAACACAGTCCCACCTATACATTAAATTGCTAAGTACGGAATTCTCTTCAGCTCATGATTCCAGTTTTTTCAGGATGACTCTTCCCATAATTTTAGCAGACGTATCCAGAAGGGATATCGGTCTGTAGCACATAGGGTCACTCTTATGTCCTTTTAAAATATATTTGCTATTATAGACTCTGACCAAGTGGAAGGAATGTACCCTGACCCTTCCGCATTCAGAGCGAAAGTTAAAACGGGATACCACAAGTCTGTTACACATTATATACGTCCACAAGCAACCCCATGTGGTCCTGCAGCCTTCCCTTTATACTTTTATAATTGCAAAAGATACTTCATGCAAGATAACTGTAATGTTCCTCACATTAAGAGGCAATGAGTCATGGGTGTCACGGTTATCACAGCTATCCGATGAGTTAAAAATCAAGGTAAAATGATTCAACCCACTCATTCGCTAAAAAGAGCGATTCCATTTTCAGAATCAAACTGTCCCTAAGAAAGGGCATATTGTTTGTCTTCTAGAACAGAGAAACATTGTTAAGAATCTTTATTTTATTAGCAAAAATGCAAGTAGAGAAAGCACATTAAACCAACACTTTTAAGGCAAATCAGTTAGCATGAATTAAAGAAAATAACAGTTTCCATTCCCTAAATTCTATTTCCCTGTCTAAATCTCGCATCACCTAAAAAGAAAGTCATTTAAGCCTATTATCCTTACGTGCGCCAAAGAGTCCAACAGCACGACACGCCCTTCAGGAATCGGAAAGCGAGAAGCGCCCTCCTGCCCATGGGGCCATGTTTTATACCTTTCTGCCTAGCTAATCTCACTAAAAGCACACTTTTTCTTTGCCATCCAGTGTCCTAATTGGCTGACTGATGTCAGCTCATATGGTGTCATCACGTTTCCATACCAAAATCGAGCCTTTTCTTTGACTCTATTGTCCACTATTCTCCGTGACTTTTGGCTTCCTCGAAAATGAAACATTTCACGAGTTGCAGTCCGTGACTTCCTTAGCTTGGCAAACTTTGCTGCTTCCTGTCCTTGAGTGTGTCTCTCCAAGAGCACGTATAACACAATTTTCATTTGCAAATACTTTTCAACGTGGTAAAAGTTTCCACTTCTATGCAGGGCTCTTGCTCTTTCTGGACAGGACTTGACAACGCCATTTTTTCAATGTACCCTTTTGGCCTCACTCGAAAACTATTATTCAAACAAACACAAGACATCAATTAATTAGAGAATTGAGACCCATTCTGTTACCCACCCCTTTTGCTAATTTTTTTTTTTTTTTTTTTTTTTCTCATCAGAAGAATTTTATTGAAAAGCTTTTATGTCAGGTCTGTATCTTGAACCATCCTTTACAGTGCATTTTTTTTAATTTTTTAATTTTTTTTTTAAAACCTTTATTCAAAAAAATAAGGAGATACATGCGCAGGCCTACAACCATCATGGCCGGCCGCAAAGATAAGCAATGAAAAACAGGAGAAATGCAGATCAATCGGCAAACAGGATATGTTAAGGTACAACAGAAGCGGTTGTGAGGCCTGTAACACAGGATATGAGGTTTTCATTTTTAAACTTTGAAGAAGAGTAGGGGCTGCAACAACAAGGACATAGCACCTCACATTAAAAACACATAAGAGATAAGGGGGACATACCCCAGTTGTAGTCTGAGGCGGGCTATGACTGTAGTAACTAAACAATCAAGGCAGCCGTGGCGGCAATACGAAACAATAGGCCATAATACAAGAAACAACGTTCCTAAATATCACCCCAGAGGGCCCACCCCAAAGAAGCGAGAGACAGGGGCTTTTGGAGAAGCCCGAAAAAGAGATAAGGTGCGAGACCAAGAGACAGCCAACCCTACTAAAGAGGAAAGTACCCTCCCAAGCCAGAAAAGAGCGATAGGGACCATAGAACAAAACAAACTAAAATAACAAACCCCCCCCACACCCGCCACCCTGCACCCCTGTAATGGCTACGGCCTAACCCACTAACAGCGTGCCTGTCGCCCCGAAGCTACCCCACAGAAGGAAAAAAGTACAAGAAGTGGAGGAGGAGGGAAATGAACAACAAAGGAAGTAATATAATTTTGGTGAAGTGACATAGATTCAGACCCGATAGCCGAGAGGGCGGGCCATACAAAAGGATATCCACAAGTGGAACGGCCGAAATACAATCCCACCGAACCACAGTGACCCGCCCATGAAGCAAGCGATGTTAACAAAATTTTTAAAAAGATAAGAACACAAGCAATGATCCTCCCAAGGGACCCAAACCCCCTACTCCAAAGAGAAATAAAACCGGAGGAGTATCAAAATTATGTGTCCGAAACAGCCAGTCAGGATATTCACGGCCGCCCCACCCCCGACCCCGAATTAAAGCATAACCAACGTCTAGCTCCCCCGTCTACCCATCACAGTATCAGCAAAGCAAACAACAGTAAGCAAAAAGAAAAAGCATTTTCAGCCTTGTCCCTTTCGATCCAATGTGCCAACGAGGTGCAATAGTAAAACAGCCTTCCGAAACTGGGTAAACAGCCGCAAGGACCACAACAGAACAAGGCGCTGTCCACCAATACCTGTCCAGCACAGAGTCATATGGTCCACAGACATACAAAGAAGGGCAGTGCGCAGCAGCAACCCTCCAAAGTTAAACAGTCGAAGTATAAGCAGCATGCCCAGGACACAATAGTAAAAATCGCTGGCAGATCCCGAAGAGGTTGCAAGACATGGCGCCCAGAGGCGACTTCCCAGCCGCTGTATCAGTCCGGGAATCCCACATCTCTCCACAGCTATAGCAGACAGGGCCGCAGCGGTATCCAGCCTCCGCACCTCCAGCGCCTCCATGTATCTCTGGAAAGGCAGCTCACAGTTATCGAGCCTTGGGTGTGGCGAAGCGCTCTGCATATGAACGCCATCTTGGTCAGTCGAGGATAGCGCGGACAAAATGGCTTCTAGTCGGCCCCCCAGGTCCCGGGCATTATCACACACAACAGCTCGCAGGGTAACCAGAGCGCCCAAAATATCGCAAGTCTTCAAGGGCACCTCAGGAGATGAGGATGCTGCACCTCCCTGTATACGGGACTCGAAAACGAGCGGCAGACCTCGAGCCCGTCCGCCGGCATCCCCCTTCAATAGCCCGTCATCCCATCGGCGCCCCGACAAGCACATCCAGGTCTTGGGGACATGGGCAGCACACTCCATACTGACGCTACACACGGTTGTAGTGCGGCGCCGGCCGCCGTAAACACCCTCAGCAGAAGGTCAGGCCATCAATTGCAATTTCCGATCGCTGGACTCAAAATGGCCCCCCTCACAGCACCGGAGAATAAAGGGCTTCCAGAGTCGTCTAGGGGGAAGGATACAAATGTATCACTGGCGGTTGCAACGTCGAGCTAGCGAGGTGGTGAAAAGGAGAGAAGCGCTCTGCTGCGGAAAAATCTGAGCGGCAGCCGCTCTCCGCCGGCCGATTCTGCTCTGCCTTCAGCGGCCGCCGTTGTCGTAGTCGGGGCCGGCCGGCTCCGAGAACAAAGACCCAGTCGCCGCCATTAAACACCAGAGCGGAGACAAGTACGCTCTACCAGTCCTGCCACAGGGAGCACGTCGGGGAGCATACCGTTGGATTCAGCATCACTTCCCAAGTCCGATACCATAACGCGAATACAGGATAAAGTGCAGGATGAGTAGCGGTACGGAAGGCAGACGAGCGGGTCGGCGGAGCCAAGGGTTTAGGCGGCCATCATGGTTGCAGGCTCCAGAGAAACATTGTTGGTCTCAGCTGCATGTACTAGGTCGGTCTAGGCCTTAGCTTTTGTTCCTTTTTCCTCTTTATTATTGCCTGTTTGTAACAACGTTTAATAGGCAAAACTGCTTCCCTATTCCTTGGTTCTGATTGAAGTAATTTGCTTAGCTGACCACTCAACTCTGTAAACTTGTGGTTGAACTACCCTTTTGTATTAAAATTATTTCCAATACTTTCACCACACTTGACATTCCTTGTTTGTTGACGATTAATTGAATTACTTATTTCCTCATGGGCTGCCTTAATTTCACTCTATTCAGACAGATAATCTATATATGTCAGGAAATCGTTCTCATTACTAAGTATTACGTTTGTAATAAAGCCGGGTGGGTCTACCCCTGACCATTTTAGTCGTACTCTATTTACTCCTTCTACCTCTATGTTCACTAGTTTAGGGCATTATTCAATTTCCTTGCTGCTTATATGCAAGGGTAAACAAAGTGGGTATAGTCTCTGATAATATTTGGAATTACAATAACGTTTTTAAAATTCCCCAAAAGATTAATTGATATTAATATATAGTCAATTGTGCTCATTACATCCCTCCCAATAAATCATTCAATGCATCTCCATACTGATAATACCCAAAATTTGCCGGTCCTTTTCCGATTACATCTTCAAAGCCACAGACTTCACTAGACGATAAAGTACATTTGTTATGGGAAAATCTCCTGCCCAAGTTAAATAATAGTCTGGGCTATCCACACTCAAAAAAAGATCCAAGTCCCTCTCTAAGATGGCTACTACCTATCTACATGAGTGGCATCATATTTGTTGTTATAAAAATTTATGATCAGTATATCAGGATTCTTCTTAACAGTCAATAACACAAAATTGATAAAAGTGGAGATCCTCTCTATATCCTTTTCACTGTAACCATAAATAAAGTTGAGGTCAGAGTGACTATCCCGCCTTTTGGCCATGTTGAACGTGACAAGAAAGCTACAACCTGGATTGCATCTTTGCATCATGTTTCTTTAATACATATAATATGTGATGTGGCTGTATGTTTTATTCATTTGGGGAAGAATACCTTGTGTAGCAAGTCCGCAATCTCCATGAGGTCAGTGTCAAAGTGGAATTAGTCGAGGTGTTACGTGAACCTGTATGTGAGGTTTTACATGACATTGTATTTACTTGCCTTCCTGTTATACTTCCATTATCACAACCAGTAGATGCAATAATCCCCTGCCTATTAGGGTCCCCGAGTCAATCTATTTCATTCAGGTCTCCTAATAGATCACATCTGTTAGATAAAGTAATTTTCCTGGATTACTATAGCTTGTCATCCCATTAAAATGTTGGTCTAAATTGACTTCTGAAAAATGTTCAGGTCTGTAAAAATAACCCAAAGGGATGGCTCCAATTCTCCCCCCTTTACATTATCTCCAGTTCAGTTTTCGTTGTACTCAGTGATGTTAATGGCAATTTGGCTAGGGCTGGTGATCAAAAATGTATTACAATACAACCACCTTCACATATTTTAGCTGTACCACCGAGCTATTTGTCTCTTCAGACCATTATTGGGTCATTGTATGAACTAGTTGTATTGGGGATCCTATATGCTATCCAATGGACTACCTTATTATTCAACGTCCCCCAATTCTCAGACACTGTCCAGTTCAGTTGTGGTACCCCTTTTAAAATGAATATATATGAGGTAGCTTCGGAGGATAGATGCAAGACATCTTGGGAATATAGGATGTAACCCGTGTGTGGAATATCCATCCAATGAAGTGGACTTCCTTCTAGCATGTGCCACAAGCTCGATTGGGTTGGCTTTTGTTTTCTACTTTCCGTCCTTTCTGTGTCAGACACAGTGTCCCTTTTAGGGGCCTCATGTCCATTGAAGCCATGTACGTGGTCTGTTATATTTTGTTGTTCTCCTCTACTTCCTGTAAGTGTAGAAGGATCAACAATAGATGTTAGTTATGCTGTGGAGTTAATAGTGCCTCATTCCTTTGAACAGGGGGGCAACATTTTCCCTTTGTTAATACCTCACTGAAACATGCATTCAAGTGATCCCAATTTTTTCTTAACACTCTCAATTTAAGTCTTAACATAAGTCTTCAGCAAACAATGGGCTCGATTCGCAAAGGTAAACTGAGTGCAAGTCTAACTTTATGACTTTTGGTATTCACAAAGGACATTTACGAATAGTAAAGTTAGACTTTTGCCTCCGTTCAACTTACGTTTTGGTCTTAAATTTATCTCAGACCAAAAGACTAGTCTCAGTTGAAGTTGAGACCAAAACGTAATTAAACTGATACAAAAGTCTAACTTTACTACTAGTAAATGCCCTTTGTGAATATCGAACGTCGTAAAGCTAGACTTTTGTCTCAGTTTATTTTTGTGAATTGGGCCCATAGTTTAGTATTCAAGTTTTTTAAAAACTGTCTAATAGTTAGTTTGTCCCTTCTTCTATTTTTAGCGGGGGAGAAGTCGCCAATATGGGAAGCAGAGATGCAGAAATCTCCAGTGGATAAGTTATGACACAAGGGTTATTGCTAGGCTTTACACGATTGTTTATTGGCGACTGGCTCAGACCTTTGGAGCTACTATTTGTAAATTTGGCCAACATTTCAGTTGTAGCGTATTGGGTTGCCACAACCTTCTCCTCAGCACTTGCAATTTCTCTGTCAATTATTCCCATAGCACCGGAGGGATAGTTAATTATGGAATTAGCATTTCCAATCAGATTAAGCTTGCCTATAATGCTCTGCAGGATTTTCTGCTTCCCCATTCTTATAGGCCCAATCATCCCAAGGAAGTCCTAATAAAGATACTACTCACTAACAGCATTATGCCAAGTACCAAATGTTAGGGGGGTGGCCCAGCCTCGTCAGGCCGCAGACCAGTGCAGATGGGCCCTCTCTTGGCCTGGTCTGCGTCTGGGCACGCACTCAGGCGTGTCCTGTGCATGTGGGTATCCTTGTGCTTAAGAGCTCTCTGGTACATTGGAGCCCCACCTGGGCTCAATAATGGGTGCTGGGGAATGGAGTCCGTCTCTACAGCATCCCACACAGTCATGATTAGTTCCAGGGTTGTCATCAAAAGCAATAGTGGTGATCTTAGGCTTGTGACTTTACCCTGATTACTTCACAATAATTGTCATCATGGACGTTCTATCAAGATCATGGTAGGTCAAATATGAGGAACTCGATGAGCAAATATCAAAGTTACAGAAACTACTAAACAGAGTTGCAAAATTGGTTATGAGAGGTCAAACGCCGATTGGGCATACATGATGCATCAGAAGACTTACACCAAAGTAGACACAAACCAATTTCCCAGAATACCGCAAGGGTTGGATAAAGAGCACAACATTTTCACTTCATTGCCTGAGGTGGCAAAAGGGTTCAAACCAGCAGTGAGTTCAAAAAGAAGGTAAAGAGAGAAGGCGTACTATTGAAAACTCAGACATTAAATTACCAGAAGGGTGTACAGATAATGACAAATCCCCTTCAGTTGGAGGTCCCCTTGAAAAGTCCACCCCCCTCCCAAAAAAAGTGTACCATCATGATGTAACGACTCAATGCACACACCTGGTGAACCAGATCACTGAGCTGGCAACGAAGAAAATACTACAGGCACAGACGCCCCACCTATCGAACAACCCTGGACCAACATGAGCTGCCCACAAATATGGAAACTTAACTGAAGAAGCCATAGAAATAAAAACACAGGGAACTCGTTGTAAGTGTTAAAACCATCACAAAACCCCAACTCATGAATCAATGCACTAGGAGACAGTATCCAGTGGCGGAAACACTGGTCCTACATGATATGTGGACCTCACATGTAGTAGACAAGCATGGACATAACAAACGAACGCTTTAAAGGTGGCATATGGTATTGGTAAAATACAACTTGGTATTGTGATGGCTCCTGAGTCACTGGAAGATCTTCATAGCAATTGCCCCTGAGTGGATGGGATTGCCAGACAGCCCTGCAGTCTCTAAGAAAGGCACGTATGAAGGGGGCCGGTCAATGGATGAAAAGTGGTGAGCTTCCCAGCAAAAACACCTGGAACCAGACCACCTGATAGAAATCCAAGGGACGTTTATGCTAACAGGCAAATGGCAATGAAAGTAACTGCAACAGTAAATGCAAACAAGCATTGTCACAGCCAACAGGTCTACCTTTAATTTGCTATCCTTGGCAAACTCGGGCATGCACAAATCTGAATTTCCTTAAATCCTGTATTGGTGGCTTTGCCAATGCTTGTTGTATTTGGTATCTGTTATTCAATAGCTGCCTCCACAAAATATTCATTATTCAAAGAAGGAAACGAAATAAAATATTGCATTGTAGAAATAAACAGAGGTATTTTTTCAAGCCATCCACTTGCACAGTCCTTGTCATTTATATTAAGCTTAACTCACACAACTACCAGGTAAGAAAAGGTGAACTTGAGAAAGCAACAACTGGACTACAATGTAATTGCTATACAGATTGCAATGCATGCTTTCCTTAGTAGGTAGAATGAATCACCAAACAACATGAGGTAAGAAAGAAACACTCCTCAGGGTAGAGCAAAAGGCCATTCTATATATATTTTAAAGACTTTTTAACAAAAGGTCATCTTCAGCTGTGCTGTCAAGCCATACCTAAAAAAATACAGATAAAGAGATGTCATATACCGGGATGAGGGAGGGCAGCCAAGGAATCATGCCGCCAGGTAAATTAGCTCATAGGGCAACACATAACTGATGTTAAAGACGTAGAGCTGGTTCTATAAGGAACTGGATATGTAAAAATCTTACTGAAGACAAATGTGCAGGTGAGGGGGAGGGAAGGTGAGGGGGACAGTGGAGCCGTAATAGTGTTTGGGAAGGTGGTGCGTTCTCGGTGGTTTTTGCGAGGGAGAGCCACATCTCATTGCTGCGTCCAACTTGTGGTGTTCGATTTTTCGTTATGTTATCTGCCCCCTTAGGAAGGTGACCCAGTTGAACCATACTTTGAAGGTGGCCTTCCCTGTGTCCTTCCAGTTGGAAAGGATTGTCTTAGTTGCTGCCGCCAAACTAGCAGCGTACGCCGATGACATACTCATCATGACAGAAAACCCTGAGCCCTCAATAGAGGCACTAATGAACACCATCGACGTGTATGCCAATGTAGCAGGGTACAAGCTTAACAGAAGCAAGTCCGAATGCAAACCACTCAACGTCCATACCACCAGGGATGTGATAGGATCTTCCAGCCTACACTGGCAAAAGGGGGCCCTAAAATACCTAGGTATCTACTTTGACAGGGGCCTCAAGCCAACACTTGAGCAGAACGAAAAATCTATACTAAACAAAATAAATGCAGGCTAGATACGTGGTCTCCCAAGTACGTCAGCTGGTGGGGCAGGGAGGAAACAATTAAAATGATGATAACCCCCATGGTCAACTACCTGCTGAGTATGTTGCCACTGATAGTCATGGAAGAATTTCATAAAAAAAATAACGTTTTGATAAACTCGTTCCTATGGAGGGGTAAAAAAGCCAGAATCAGCCTGCAATGTTTTGATTTAGGTCCACTGAACAGTCCTTAAAGGGTTATAAAGAACAGCACCTCTCTTTCCATGAACAAATTAAAGGGGATTGGAGTAGCTTGACCAAGACTGGAGACAAGCTGAGGAAACCTGCAATACTGTCAGAGAGAATACTCTTCAAAATGAGACAGAGTGGGGGCCACCACCTCAGCACCCAGAAGGCGTAAAGTACCAGGGAGCACTTAACTGGCACTTGTAGCAGAGTGTGAACTACAAACCAGTGTAATTTAGACATTAAAGTGGTTTGGAGTTCATTTAAATTGTGCCTATGACTTCATTACTTTTATTGGCAGTCATTAATACACCTTTATTAAAATAAACATTAACTTTTTTATAATCCCCATATTAGACAGATGGATTAAGTGATTTGTAGTGCAGGGTTCTCTTGTCAGGCATGGCAGGAACAATAAATGGAATAAATGTGGACGCTAGCCATAGACATAATATCTCCAAAGGAAGAGAAATTTGCTTGCAGCTCCAGCTTCTCCTTGTGCCCTTTATTTTCTGTACTTTTGTCTGTGCCTCAGAATACTCATCCTGTTCTGCATCGAACACAGATGATGGACGGAATGCAGAGGAAATCAAACATTCACCCCCAGTCAAAGAGATCTGGGTTAAATCCATTGTTCCTTTGCTCACCATGCCACCCCAGGTTAGACCCAGCCATATGCTAATCAGTCTTGACCCTGCTCCTCATGGGAACAGTCCAGCCCGACATGCCACGCCAGGTCTTCCCTGGACCGGAAAGAAGCATCCTGGGACCGGTTTTGGGGCATCACCCTGGCTAGCTGGAATCCAGTGGCACAGTGAGCCCGGGACCCATGTCTGGGCATACTCAGCACACTTAGGGCGAGAAAGCAAATGGCACACAGATAATGGACTGAATGCAGATCACTTGACAGCAATATGAAAACAAAATAACTCTAATTTCTGCATTTATCTCTTGTAAGATATCAAGGCCTAGACAGAACTATGATGATGGACTTTAAAGTGCAAATGGGACTTCACACTGCTCTTGTGCTAACATTCATGTTATTCTAAAAACAAAGGGGTGTACTAAAAAATGTTTTCACCCAGAATAGTGAACCTATGTTGGGTTTTGGGACTAGTTACTAGTACATGGTACTTCTTGCAACCCACACACCTGCTCTCTTTCCCTGTGCCTTTTCTTTCTTCCCCTTTCCTCTGGCACATGCCCCTTTTCCGTGTATCACTCTCCACTCTTTCCATCCCTTTCTCTTTTTTTCCTGTACACATTCACTTTTTATCATTTCCGTCCTTCCTCTCTTTTTCCTTTCAGTGCGTGTCTGTCTCCACTCACCTGTTTCATCTCTCACGTCCTTTCTTAACTCTTATTGTTACCTGTCTCCGCCCCCTCACTTTTCACCACTCATTCACAATATTCCCTGTTTGTCTCGCCTCTTCCCCTCTTTTGTCTCCTCACCCTCTCTACTCTAGCTACCCGTTCCCCTCTACCTCCTTTCTCTCTACTCCTCCTTCCTTACCGTCGCTCCGGGAAAAAAGTACCTGCAAAAAGCCCTCCCCACCCTCCTTGTCACACACCTACTCCAGGAAGTCTGAGACGAAAATGTCCGAGGTTCCTCCAATGGGGCTCTGGGGAGGGGCCCTTGCTCTGCCCCCACTCCCTGTCCCAGGAAACTATTGAGTCACCAGGAAGGACTGCCTGCTGCAGGACACCCGGCACAGAGAGGCCAGGAGGCAGGTGGACACCTTCGGCCCCTCACCTCGCGCCCACCTCGATCCCTCACCTGTACGCGTGACAGCCGTGAAGTACCGGGTTATTTTAGAACCCAGCAGTGCCAGGGGACACACCCAAAGACTCCGGATTCTCCTGGTTTAGACTACAGAAATGCAAAGACTTCTTGGTAACGTCAAAGATCAGATTTATTGGCTGCAACCAGTAACAGGTATCCTAGAAGTACAACACGGTGTATGTTCTCAGGAGACTGCTCAATCTTACAAAGCCAGTCAACCCTTTTTATACAAAATATATTATGCTTCAAGCAAACATTCCTTATTTTACAGTTGTATACTTAGTATGCTCGGGTGCACAGCAGGTTATAGAATGTTTGTACAGTTTATAAGTTTGTTGGTGCCACACAAGTAACGTCAAGTGTCCCTCGGCGTTCAATTATCAAGTGAGAAAAACGTGAGGTCAGTGGATCACTGGTCTCATCCTTGTATGCACTCAATATTCTTCCCAAACATTTAGGAGTTCCAAACGATTTTATTCATCATCTGTAATATTTTATTCACAATATGTTTTCATTTGTGATTATCATTTTGTACATTCATGGCAGATTTTGGCTCTTAGGTTCAGAGCATAACACCATCCCATTTAAATACATCCAATGCATTTCGGGGCCATATTGCGCCCCTTCATCAGGGAGAGGATACTGTGGTAGAAAAGAAAAAGCGCCGTATAAGTATAATATGTTTTTGGGAAAAACGTCGGTGGGGCGTGGGGGGACAAACTAACGTGACAGGTTATGGGGTCACCGTTAAAAAAGCCGTGATCCAAGTGTAGTGAAAAAGAAATGAATTCTTACGTGTTTTCAAAATGGTAGATGGGGTGGATCTGGGGGGAAAAGTAAAAGTATCTAATTACCGCCGGGAAGCGGCTGAATTAAGGTCAGGCTATCATACAGTTTACCGTCCTCGGGTTGCGAGAGACGGGACTAACCTGGAGTGATGGTTCTGAGTTACTGCCCGGAGATGTTCCGTTCACCAACGCTGGGTCAGGACACGAATGTCGACTGCCGCGTTTACTCAAGTTCTTGAACTCGCGATCACGTGATCAGGGAAAGTGAAGAAAGACTCGATACCAAGGTTACAGTGATACCGATAGGTGATGTTAATGGGGTACGATCGTGAGATGGGGATGTGGGGGAAAGAGGTAGGTAGGATGGGCAGGTAGTGAGGAAGATAATAGTAAGAGTCAAAAAAAACGAAAAGGGTAAAATAGGGCAGTGTGTTACGAAACGCTAAAACAAAAAACAGTGGTGTGATCCATCACAGTAAATTCACATAGGAAACACTTTATTGCTCGAAAAAGCAATTTTTACAGGTAGCAAGCAAGTTCTATTCTGTCATTAAGGCCAAATGGCTTCTGGGTAGATAATGTGTAAATCCAGGTATTTTCACGTTGCAATAAGAATTTTGTGTTGTCACGACCTTCAATTTTAGGTACAGTTTCAAGTATAATAAACTTGAGCTGAGAGATGTTGTGTTTTTCGTCCTGGAAATGCATGGCTATTGATGATTTTGGAGACTTCAACCGGATATTTGATTTATTTTCTGTAAGTCTAATTTTGATTTTGCGCTCAGTTTTCCCAATATAGAGTTTACCACAGGGGCATTTTAACGCATAGATTACATTGCTGGAGTCGCATGTTGCATTCACCTTAAGTTTCATGGTGTGGCCTTTCATCGGATGGTTAATCACATTACCCTTAATAATAGAATTGCAGTTCCCACAATTCAAACATGGTTTGGTGCCAGTAAATTTAACCCTGGTGGTGGGTTTATGTTGAATAAGTTCACCAAGATTCTGTGCCCTGGAGAAGGCAAACAATGGTGGTTCTTTGAAGATTTGTCCAAAGTCTGGTTCCAGGTTAAGCAGCGGCCAGTGTTGATTAATGATCTGTTTGAATCTCCTGGTTGCAGTTGAAAATTTAGAGACTACCACGGTTCTGGTCTGTTGTTTTTTGTCTGAGGGTTGTAGAAGTTTTTGTCTTCCGATTCTGGCAATTTTGTCTTTGGAATCTCCAATGAGATTCTGGGGGTATCCTCGCTGTAGAAAGTTGGTAGCCACCTCCTCAATACGTTGTTTGGATTTCGTGGGATCTGATGTGATTCTTTTAGCCCGTGCCATTTGAGAATATGGTAAATGCTGTTTAAGATTGGGTTCGTGAAAGCTCGTGAAATGTAACATATTGTTCCTGTCAGTTGGTTTTGTGAAGAGATCGGTATCAAAATTATGTTGGTTTATGGTGATTTTGACATCTAAAAAGTTCACACTAGTGTTTGATATTTGCCATGTCAGTTGGATGCGTTCGTCTATTTGGTTGAATTCCTCCAGTAGGTGTTGTAGTTTCATTTCAGAGGCTTTCCAGACGATGAAAATATCATCTATGTACCTGGTTAGGAGCAGTAGGTTTCTTGTCCATTCTTCATTTGTGAAGATGTGGGATTCCTCATATTGCTGCATAAAGATATTGGCGTATACAGGCGCCGCTGAATTGCCCATAGCCATGCCCACAAATTGAGAGTACCATGAATCTTTGTCAGTGATCCACTGACCTCACGTTTTTCTAACTTATTTTACAGTTGACCATTCACATATTTTCACGACAAAAAAAAAGCAGAGTCATGATGACGAGCCCATATTTCAGTTTGTCCAGCCCACAATCAATTACCCAGCAAGGTCCAACATTTTTCATCAGATATCGGACGGACCCCTAATAAAAACGGGCACCTCCTCATCGTAAAGCAGGCCATAAAGGAAGAACAGAGACAGGTGTGAGTAAGATTAGACATTGACCCCTAATCTCGATCGGCCACTGGGAAAGGAACTGGTCGAACAGGTTTGGCTTCGGGCAGTGGAGTCAGCTTGCCAAGGTCACACAAAAGTCAGCAAAGGTGTACGTGTCCCTAAGACTCGTTTTGGCCTTAGTCATCGGCCTATGTGAGGGCAACCACAAAATGGCTGCAGCGCACAAAATGGAACCCGAGGGTTCAGAACGGAATCTCTGATTTCAGGGTGATCTTGTCACTCGAATACGCCGAAAATACTCGTATATAGTATACTCGTCATTTTCGGTCTGCTGATACCAAATTCGTCATACCATGAACATGTTTATGGCATGGGTCCAGAATCCACGGAACCACAGACCCTCCTTTTGCCCTTACATAGGCAATAACCTACACTCATGCTAATCTGAGTCCAGGTCTATATTCATAAATTCACTGAGATGTTGCTGTAGCATCATCCTATTACTTAGCTCGTCCCTCGATACAGGTTTCCTTACACACAATGTAGCACAGAGGCCACATATAGTAGGAGCACACTGTACGCACAGACAGAACAGGAAAAGAATGGCTAAGATCATCCCAATGACCATTAGAATCTTCCATCCCCAGGCGGATAACAGCTCCCAAAACCATTCCATCAGTGACCAATCTCCCTTATCCACGTGTATAGATTCGGAGTTCTTATGCAGTTTGGAAATGGCCTGGTACACTGTTGGAGCATTGTCTGGAATGAAAACACAGCAACTTGATTGGATCACTTTACATACCCCACCCCGTTCTGCAAGTATGACGTCTAACGCAACTCTGTTCTGAAGAGTCATAAGACGATCCGACTGGAGCTCAGCAGTCAAGTTACTAAGGGCACCGGCAGTTTCAACTACGGTGGACTCCACCACTCTTGTCAATTGCCGAATGTTCCTGCTGTTCACCATAGGCCCCCAAAACGGCAGAAAACCCTTCAAGAACTCTCCCAATTCTTGTCCTGCAGTATCTTCCTTACTGAAGACACCTCTAACTACCCTTGTCTTGTGGTAATCTGCCGCAGCGGTGTAGGTGGGAGGCAACAGGAACGAAACAAAACATGTGCCCGAGAAATCAGGGGGCAACCACGTGTATGCTTGGTCGTAGCAGATGAAATAGGTGCCCTTAGCTGCTAAGAATGAAGGGGAAGTCTGGGACGCAAAGACATATGTCTCATTACAGATACTCTTCCCTAGCTGAGCTCTCGGATTCTTGCCATTACCCTGCAGACAGTAGTGACCCTGATGGGGTACAACCCAGATTGGGGAGGATCTTTTCGCTCGCTGGTTCTCACTCAGACTGACTCCATATCCGGTTACGTTCCATCCAATATACGCCAGTGTCTCATCTCTCGGGATAGTCTCATAGGAAGAAGTTCCTCTAATCATGTCTACTATACTCTTAACTAGAGCACTATTCTTTGGATTATCTTTTACAGAACGTAGGGGATGGACTTCACGAGCATAGATGAACATTGTTCTGTATGCCCACACAGAACCATTGTAGCTGAATGGCAGGACCAGATAAGGGATACCTTTATCAGTGGTATGGGGCATAAGACCACACACCCAACAGTTAGTCGTGTTCACTACTAGTTGGTGTTGGTGCAAAAGCTGAACGTAGGAGTTATTGACGAACTCTAATCTTCTAATGGACTCATGTTCAGGTAGAGGGTGAAAAGAATGCGAGGAAACAGTAGAAGGAGGTATGGGCTGTGTAGTGGGTGCAAATGTCACTCGAAAATAAAATAAAACATATCCTATTAAAAACACCATTACACTAAGCAACATGAAAATGCATAATATCAGAAAACGTTTTCTAGCCATTATCATACACATTTTGGTTTTAAAGTTCATCTCTTTGGCAGGTCTCTCCATCTCAAGAAACTCCATCCTCTAACCTTGCTGCTCGCGGAGGTAGGGTGTTCCGTGCTAAGGAATGCGCCTGTCAGTCCAAGGGAAATGCCCAAGAACCAACCAGAACCGTCGACCTTGTGTCTTCGGCTTGCACTCCAAAAACTTGTCGCCCACGACCCTACAGCTGAACCCGGATGGGGGTTTGAAAAACAAAAATAAAAAATTCCTCGGATGGGAGAGCTGCACTTTCAAAAATAGCAAGGAAAATAAATTAATTCGTTTTTATTTGTCCATAGTTCTCGGCCTCAGATTATAACGGCTTTTTCCAGATAATGTCTGGTCTTGGAACAAAAGTTCAGGCTCTGTAGTGTCCAATCGAATTGACGATGGCACGGCTTCTTGCAGAAGATCGTCACTTTCACGCTCAGAATTTGTCCCTTTTACTCGTGCATCGCTGAAAGGCAGAAAACGAGGCACAGTCTCAGTCTCAGAATCTGCAAAACCCTCCTGGACCCACCGGTCGTACGGCAGAGGCAAAGGGACCCTCTTGCAGTGTACGCCGTGGATCCAGTTCTTCTTTCCTTGGACTCGCACTG
Organism: Lissotriton helveticus; assembly: GCF_964261635.1. Classification (NCBI taxonomy): domain Eukaryota; kingdom Metazoa; phylum Chordata; class Amphibia; order Caudata; family Salamandridae; genus Lissotriton; species Lissotriton helveticus. The sequence continues at coordinate 236,387,066 of NC_136071.1, read as the reverse complement.
CAGATCTCGTTGATAACAGGACTAGGTAGGGGCCGTTCCAGCGGGGCTGATCATTTTTCGTCCGCTGAAAGTTTTTGACTAAAACCCATGATCCAGGATCGATGATGTGACCTGGATCTTCAGATGTCTGAGGCAGAGTATCGTGAACCTGTTGGTGTAAAACACGCAATTTAGCCGTCAAATCATACAAGTAATCGAGTAATACAGGGTGTTCAATCTCGCTGAATTTTGTCGGCCTCGGCACTCCCCATATGTTAGCCGGGCGACCGAACACAATTTCATAGGGACTAAGTTCCACTCGTGAATGCACAGTCATTCTTGTCGATAGGAGTGCTAGGGGCAAAGCATCAGGCCATTTAAGACCAGAGCTCGCTTGTATCTTGGCCAGTTTCAGTTTTAACGTGCCATTATAGCACTCTACTAGTCCAGCTGATTGGGGGTGATTTGCAGCGTGAAATTTTTGGCGTATACCTAGCCCTTCACATACTCTTTTCATCACTCGACCCACAAATTCACTCCCATTATCACTCCAGACCATTCTCGGCAAACCAAATCTAGGGAAAAATTCTTTGACAAGGGCTTTAGCTGTGGATAAGGCAGTGTTGTCTTTCAGGGGATATGCTTCTACCCATCTCGAAAAGGCACAAACAACAACAAGTACGTATTTCAAGTTGTTGCACCTCTCCATGTGGATGAAATCTAGCTGCAAAACCTCGAACGGATACGTTGGAGGCGCAAAATGACCAGCTGGAGTTGGAGTTCCCCTACCAGGGTTGTATTTCAGACAAACCATGCAATTCTTGACCACATTCTCTGCACACTTAGGAATTCCAGCATTTTGCCATACTGGAGCCAACAACTTACAGATCCCTTTCACACTGATATGAGCCATTCCATGCGCCATTGTAAACACTGCAAGCACGTACGCATCGGGTAACAACCATCGCTGATGCTCTGACAATTCAACCCAACAACCATTTGCATCTAATTTACCCGTGCTCTCTCTCCACACACTCAGTTCTTTCTCTGTAGCTTCAGCTTGAATAGACTTCACACTCTCTATTGTATCTTCACACATTCCAACGTCACCAATCAATCTTGCAGGGCCCGCCACGTACATTCGACTCATCACATCTTTTGCTGTTTCTTTCGCCACTTCATCAGCAAACGCATTACCGCGACCAACGTCGTCAGTAACCTTCTTATGTGCACTGCATTTCACGATCGCGACTTGCAACGGCAAGGTAAGTGACTCAAGGAGCTCATTCACCAACTGACCATGCTGTATTTTAGCTCCATGCGAGGTCAGAAACCCACGCACTTTCCACAATCGTCCAAAACTATGAGCCACACCAAACGCATACTGGCTGTCAGTATATATGGTCACTTTCTTTCCTTTCGACAACACACATGCTCTCGTAAGTGCAATCAACTCGGCTGCTTGAGCTGAATTATGTGGGATACGTGCAGCTTCAACAATCGTATGCAAAGTCGTAACAGCATATGCTGCAGTCGTATCACCATTCGGAAGCTTGAAGCATGAACCATCCACCCATAAGGTACCGTCACACTTCACAAGAGGAGTGTCCTTAAGATCTACTCTCCCTTTCGTTTCCTCTTCTGTCCTAAGAAAGCAATCATGCTGTTCAGAAACATCTGTCTCTGCTACAATTGGCAACAACGTAGCTGGATTCAACGTGTTGCATCTTTTTATGTGCACATGACTCGCCAAAAGTGTCAACTCATAACCTGACAATCGAGCACTAGTTAAGTGCTGTGTCTTGGTCCTGTTTAACAAAGTGTCCACTACATGTGGAACCATTACAATCAACGTATAATTCATCACCAAACCAGCAGATTGCCGAATAGAAACAGCTGCTGCCGCCGTGGCTCTCAAACAACTCAGCAACGCTCTAGCTACCGGATCCAAAGTCGACGAAAAATACGCGCATGGACGCTGCTTGTCCCCAAAAGATTGTGTCAACACTGACAACGCACATCCTTCTTTCTCATGGACATACAGTGTAAAAGGCTTACTGTAGTCGGGGGTACCCAACACAGGAGCCGAACACAATGCATCGCGCAATTCAGAAAAACTTTTCTGACAATCTTCAGACCACGGAAGGGGGTTTGGTGTATCTTTAGAAGTCAATGCCACCAGAGGTTTGGCCAGCAAAGAAAAATTCGGTATCCATTGTCTGCAATATTAGGTGATACCCAAGAAAGCGCGTACCTCTCTCTGTGTAGTTGGCACACTCAATTTTGCAATCGCTTGAATTCGTTCTGGGGTCAATCGTCTTCCCTCCTTCGATAAGAGATGACCTAAGTAGGTCACTTCTTGTCGACAATACTGTAATTTTGAAAGAGACACTTTATGATGCAAATCAGAGAAATGACGCAACAACGACAAGGTAGCTTCTTTACAAATCTCCTCAGTATCTGCAGCTACTAGCAAATCGTCGACGTACTGAATAAGAGCAGCGCCATCAGGCAAAACAATCGTATCAAGCTGTGTTTTCAAAGCCTGACTATATATTGATGGGCTCTCACAATAGCCTTGGGGAGCGCGTTTGAAGCGGAAACTTCGACCTCCTAAACAGAAGCCAAAAATGTCCCTGCTCTCCTCTGCAATCGGGATGCTGAAGAAAGCATTCTTCAAATCAATCACCGAGAACCAAGTGGCTGAAGCTGGAATCATGGTCAGTAGTGCAGTGATATCAGGAACAACTGGAAACTGTGGCACAACTATCTTATTCACCTCTCTAAGATCAATCACAAACCTGTAAACAGGTGGCTGAGAAGGGTCGGTACGCTTCAAAACAGGCAGAACAGGGCTATTGCAAACGTTGCCTCTTGTTTCCTCAACTACATCTCTTTCAATCAGATCATAAATGATCGCTAGCAACGCCTTTTCACCTTCACTAGAGATCTTGTATTGGGGAATGCGTGGCATTTTAACATTTTTCTTTAACGTTACAACATATGGCGGTATTTCCAAAAGACCCACATCGGTAGGACCAGTAGCCCACAGAATATCAGGGAGGGACGACAATTCTGCCGGAAGTTTATCCTTCGACAAATACATCGAGGAGACCACCTTCTTACCCAGTGTAAGTTGTACTCCAGAAGGAGAACAATACAATGTTGCATAAAATCTTTTCAACAGATCCAATCCCAATAAGTTCTCACCACAACCTGTCGTCAGAATAAGGGGTGCTTCGAATTCACAAGGTCCAACAGAAAGAGACATAGGACTAGAAATCGGGTTCCTAACCGGGGCGCCAGAAAAACCTACTGAAACGTTCATTTCGCCAGACAAAGGTGCGCCAGGGAGTTTAGAGTGCATAATAGAACTCTTTGTAGCACCAGTATCCAACAGAAAAGGTTCTGACACACCTGATGTAATCACCTCAACATAAGGTCCTTTCTGATCTACTGGAACTGAAACAACTCCCTCTCTTTGTCTATGGCTGTCCTAGCAATCATCACTTTCCATGTTATCAACTTCTGCATAGTAGTCATCAGCATAGTACTGAGTTGTCCTACCAGACGCGTTATTCTGCTGATCAAAACTATTCATTGAATTTTGTGGAGGAAAGGAACGTGTGTTCTGGGGGAACCCTCCACGTCCCCTGCCTCTAGGTGCTTGTGGAACACCTCGGCCTCTTGCGCTAGAAACACCATTCATACGCTGCAACAGAACAGGGCAGTTACTTTTGAAATGACCTTCCTCTTTGCAATATGCACATTGATTAGGGCCTACAGGAAAACGTGGTTGAGAAAACTCAATCCTTTACGAGTTTCTCTGAAACTGCTGAGGTTGCTCATAGTCACGCTGGCCACCACGAGGCGGATACGCCTGCTGTAAAAGAACCTTCGTCTTCAATTCTTTAGTTTTCTTGTCTGCCCTATCCTTCTCATCCTTATCTCTATTTTCGTAGTACTGTGCAGTAGCCAGTATCTGTGCTGAAGAGGAAACGGCCCAAGAACTCTCTGAATCTTTCAATTTTTTACACAACTCGGGAAGTAAATTGTGCACAAACTTGTCAACGAACAACCGTTGACCACCTTCCGTACTCATGTCTTGACCACTGTGGTCGATAAACGTCTCTTCAAACCTAGTGAAGAAATCGGACACCGTTTCATCTTTCTTCTGCTTACACGCAGACAGTTTATCCCTATTCACACGCATTGCGGGCATTAAAGTCTTCATGTAAGTAACGATCTTACCAGGGAGTTCTGCAACTAAAGGCTCAGGTTTAGCACCACCAACTTGTCGGCCATCTGCAGTAGCAATATTAACCCAGGTATCACCTAACTCCTGCGCATGATCCGTGTGACGAATCAATCCCCACTAAGGCTGTGGAACCACATTTCCAAACAACATGTCTATATCAGCTAGATTCATAACACATGAGTCTGCGGTCTGTGATAATTCCTTATAATACCCTGCAGGATTTTTACGGGGGTCAGGTAAGGTTTGCTTAAGAGCCAAAACTTCAGCACGTTTCCTTGAAACATGTACCCAAACACGCTGGAAATGTGCTGGCACAGCATCAACTTGATTAGCGACGTCAGCTGCAACGGCATCCATCCATACCGGAGGAACCTCTCTCATTGGGTATTGTCGCGCTTTTCTCCTAACAGAGGGATCAGGTTCAAACAACGATCGAGAGATAGCCTCACTCCTAAATGACAACAATGTCGCAACTGCTCTTTCAACATCAGAACCCACAATCGTGCCCTTTGCAAACTCGAACCGTACACGGCAAACCTCAGGCGGATTGGATTCCAAATCATTGTCCTCCAATTCTCCACAAAGAAAAACACACATTTTATCAAAAACATATCTCTGCTTCGGTGCTTCCCATTGGCGGAAGACATCCATAACAGACTCTAACTCATATCTTGCAGGGTCGGTAACCCATTTATGCGCCAAATGATCCAATACTTCCTTCTCTCTAGAATCAGGCAGTTGGCTACGCAACTGTTTACGCTCTGACACGGGGGTCGTAGTTAATGACCCAAAGAAAGGAGACAAAAGTCTAGTAACAGTGTCCGTCATTCTCTGTCGGACGGAAGGAGAAGTCGACAAAAGAACAGGAGGAAAAACAGGATGAGACAAGGCAGACGCAGAGGCAGTATCCGGAGGAATATCGGAAGAAGTAGTTGATACAGTAGGCAAAGTTGTAGGAAGTATTAGTGGAGTAGGTAGCAAAGTCGGCGGCCCTTGAGGAGGCTGCGCCGTAGCAGTAGGAGCCAACTGAAGAGGAGCTGGCGGCTGTGGAAGAACCTGAGGCAAAACAACCGGAGGTTGTACAACTAAAGGTTGTGGAGGTGCTGTAGCACTCTGCGCATAAGGGGGTGGCGAACTCAATAAATGAGACATTAAAGTATCTTTTTCAAGTTCTTTTGCTGCATCTTGCTGAAGAGGCGGCAAAACTGGATAACATTTGTCAATCGCCATTTTACTTTGCCTGTGCAACTGCTCACTCGCTTGTTCTTCTTTATCATCCTTATACTGCATAGCAGCTTGCATTATCGAGATACCCTTTTCTCTTTTATTTCTCTTTGCTAATTTAATTTCTTTCTGTTTGGCTTCCTTTCGCCATAGGAGGAAAGAGTCAAATATCGCCGGCCGGGCTTTCTTCTTAAAGAGTCTAACCTCTAGATTATCTAAAATCTCCGTGTCAAAACTGCCATATCGGGGCCATTGTAGGACACCGTCCTTTTTTGTGTAACAAATCCATACTTCGTTATATGCGATGGGGCCCACGCCATGCTTCACATACAGTTCATAGGTTGGAGTTCCAATCGGAGGAACCGGACACGAGTCCTCCAATCGGGAATCCCTATTACAACCAAGACAAAACAAATTTCCAAGTCTGCTAAAACCAGGCATCTTCGCTCTCTAGTCTAGCTTCAAACTTCAAAGGATTATCGAATACGATAGTCTCGTGAATACACGAATCCCTCGGCTTTGGTACTTGCAAGTTCCAAATCAAAGATCCCAAGGGGATACCCAAACTAAGAACCAAACTAAGGACTGGGAGACGCTCCACTCATACTTAACTGAGGTATCGATGGCGTCACCAGAAGACTCGTCTATCGTCTCGCTCTACAAATCATCAAAAGGTCCAAGACAGGGCGATAGTCAGGGCAGCAGTCCTTCGTAGCCGTCGGAAAGCGGGGAACCTCGCAGCAAAGACTTTCGGACCACGACGACATACAGGGGTCGATGAAGTGGTTGGCCTTCCTCCAGAATTTCACACGAAGCTCCTCACGAACCTCAGGCTTGGACCGGTACCGCTGAAATCGCCCCACGTTGGGCGCCAAATGAAGTACCGGGTTATTTTAGAACCCAGCGGTGCCAGGGGACACACCCAAAGACTCCGGATTCTCCTGTCTCAGACTACAGAAACGCAAAGACTTCTTGGTGACGTCAAAGATCAGATTTATTGGCTGCATCCAGTAACAGGTATCCTAGAAGTACAACACGGTGTATGTTCTCAGGAGACTGCTCAATCTTACAAAGCCAGTCAACCCTTTTTATACAAAATATTACGCTTCAGGCAAACATTCCTTATTTTACAGTTGACCATTCACATATTTTCACGACAAAGAAAAAGTAGAGTCATGATGACGAGCCCATATTTCAGTTTGTCCAGCCCACAATCAATTACCCGGCAAGGTCCAACATTTTGCATCAGATATCGGACGTACCCCTAATAAAAACGGGCAACTCCTCATCGTAAAGCAGGCCATAAAAGAAGAACAGAGACAGGTGTGAGTAAGATTAGACATAGTTGTGTGCAATGAAGGGTTTATGGCATGTTGTGGCTTGACCCCTAATCTCGATCGGCCACTGGGAAAGGAACTGGTCGAACAGGTTTGGCTTCGGGCATTGGAGTCAGCTTGCCCAGGTCACACAAAAGTCAGCAAAGGTGTACGTGTCCCTAAGACTCGTTTTGGCCTTAGTCATCGGCCTATGTGAGGGCAACCACAAAATGGCTGCCGCGCACAAAATGGAACCCGAGGGTTCAGAACGGAATCTCTGATTTCAGGGTGATCTTGTCACTCGAATACGCCGAAAATACTCGTATATAGTATACTCGTCATTTTCGGTCTGCTGATACCAAATTCGTCATACCATGAACATGTTTATGGCATGGGTCCAGAATCCACGGAACCACAGCCGAGCTCCTCTTCCCGTGTCCCTTTTGCACGTCCCATACGCCTCAAGGCCACTCTCCCAGCCCTACACCTGAGCGGGGGCTCCTCCCACCAGATACTGTTTCTGTCCGAGCTCACTGTTCTCTTTCAGGCCCGCATCTGAGCAGCCCCCCCGGCCCCAACTGCTGATCTATCCCCACGCTCCAGCCCGGGGGCCTCTAACACCTAAAAAACTTCAGTTTAGAATGACCGTTGGCTTGTTCAACACGCTTGTGGTCATAGAAATAAAAAGAGGACCGCATGAACATGGTCCTCGTAGGAGAGAAACGTCTTTCACGGTCCAGTGGTTCCCAAACTCACAAACTGTGTACTTAGTGCTGGCTGGTTTTCAAGGCGCACCGGGGTGCCACGGCGCACAGATTGGGAACCACTGCTCTAAGGCATATCTTCTCTTGGATTTTATTATCATCCTTATCCTAACGACACCCAAATCTTTTTCACATTCCCATTATTTTCACCTTTTCTGCAGGCTTGCATCTCACGATATCTCACTAACGTCGGCCACAGGATGGCCATATGGTCTTATCATACTAAACGCTTCTAAATCCGCAATCCCGTAGTTTCCCGCTTCGTCTGTCCCTATGGCTCTGACTCCATCAGTGTTCCTATCAGTGTTCCCCTAAGAGCCTCCTAATGTTCAACTCCTCCACAGGATACCTTGGCGTCCTCCTCAGGCAATCCTAGAAGATGGAACCTTTCATAATAAAAGCAGCTTCGGCAAAATATAAAATATTCACAAGATCCACAGATCCCATTCAATGAACTCAAAACACTTATTAATGCTGTAGCTCTGGCCAAGATGGGCTACTTCAAAGGCTTACTTTTGGGCCTACCACAATACTCATTCATCCCACCAGACAAAGCCCTAAACCTTACCTCAAAATCCTTGTACAATATCCCCCCACACATTCCCTTGTCGTTTTCAAGCCACCATGCCATCTGGCTGTCAGCCAATAACAGAGCAATACACAACCAAGTGATGGTTGTATTGAAACAGTAAGAGGCAGTGCCCCAAACAAATTCTCTATTGTACTACCCTGAGACACCACGACACAGAGCCTAAGATCTGCTAACTGGATTCTACTAGTTGCATCCAAGCTCACCCTATCTGCCTCTAAGTCTTGGTGATCCGTCCCACTCAACTGGAACTCTTTATCACCCGACACCTTGCAGTACCCTGTCATCTAGAGTTTAAGAAAGAGCTCTTGTATCTAGATGGAAACAAGCATGACTGCCCCATGCCTCAATGGATATGTGTATACTACATAAATATATGCTTTATGGTTACAGTGGGGTATCTTGATGTGCCCTGTAGGATTAAACATGTGATATGCCAATTGTGGGGGGGTACATGGCTGCGTCCCGTCCTGACCATGCTGGGGTTCAAGAAATGGGATTTGATTGGCATCTCCTCCCTAGAGGATGTGCGTGATGCAAAGTCGGTCCAGTTTACACATTTGCAGGAGGAATATAGCATGGCCCCCTCACAAATCTTTAAATACCTACAACTAAGGCATGCATTACAGGCCAGGATCCCTAGGGATGAAGAAACTAAAGAGAACCTCCACTCCCTGTTAGAGCTCCAGATACTAGACAGACATTTGGACAGCAAGGCCAGCTCTCTTAGGTATGCTACACTGATGAAAAAAATGCAGGGGGACTTATCTAGGTTCAGGGAACAGTGGCAGGCTGAGGAAGGAGACCTGAAGGATGTGGACTGGGGGAAGCGTTACTGTTCTCATGAGTGGTGGTGACCGTACGGGCAAATTTCTGTCTCATTCAACTTAAAATCCTATACAGAACGTACTACACCTGAATCTTGTTCCATAAAATAGCCGGGCTACGGGTGATCGTTGCCTCCAACAGTGTGGCCTAAGAGGCACTTTCCTCTCAATGCTTTGGGAGTGCCCGAATCTTACTTTCCTCTGGGAGGGAGTGACGGCACACCTGGGGGAGATTGTTGGGATCCCCATTCCATTGATCACATCAGGGGCGCTGTTGAGGATTAGAACAGACTCCAGGATTTGGACTCCAGACTCCAGGGTCTCTTCCTATGCCAGACTTTTGATTAACCCGGGCTACACAATGACAAAGAGAGACATTGCTATACATTGGGGTGGTCGGCTTTGTCTGAGGTGTATAGAGTCGTGAGAAAGGATGGACCTGTGCAGATTGAAGGAAAGAATGGTGTATGAGGGGTAGGGGTGCATGCATAAATATGAGAAAATATGGGTGGCATGGTTGGGAAGGGAACCAGACTTTGACTGCGGGGTAGGTAACGTGAAGAGTGGTAAATCCTTTTGAGTGAGAGGGGGTGAGAGGGGTGGACAGGCTCCGGGTGGGAGTTGCTCTGCTGCTGGCAGCTTGATTTTATAAGATTCAAGTTTTGTTTGTTGTTTATTGTATTGTTTGGTTAAAATCAATCAAATATATTTAAACAAAATAAAATGTGATATACATACAGATGGTGCACTTGATCCCTACCACAGATGTTCTTTTCAGTTTAGTGTTACTCACCTCACCCTCAAAGTTCTATGTTCTGCCATTGTTTCTCCTTCAAAATGATTCTGGACAAAATATTACTGTTCATAAATACAACAATACGGCGCAAGCTGGAATAGGTGGCAAAAAGACCAATCATGCTAACACAACAAGAGAAGCCAGTGAAGACCAGAGGTAAGAGTAAAGAGCTACAATAGGGACGGCCAGCCATGGGATAGGAGCCTGGAATGAAAAGCGGGAATTGACAAGACAAGGGGGGTGAGCACAGCGCTATACAGCCTTTACAACAAAACTTTTACAACTAACTACCATTACAATGCCATTTTTACAACGCAAACCATTACAACGCATAGCGCTGGGGGGCGCTCTAGGATAGGGAATAGGTTTAATGTACTATCCAACACCTTCCCTACTATCCACGGGGACTGGAGTTAGAATAGTAAATTAAACTATTCACTATCCAGCGCCCAAAAGCATTATGCGTTGTAATGGTATGCGTTATAAAACTTGTGATGTAAAGGTAGGCGTTGTAAAAGTATGCGTTGTAACGTCTTACATCCCGCACAGCTTTTAGATCAATCCACACTAACAAAAGCAAAGGAGGCAATTGTAGGAAATGAGCACCACATCCTAGAAACATTCACTTACAAGTGAATTCAGCAATTGCTTAAAGCAAATGCCTTAAAACAAAAGAGGGTCACGCAAAGAAGGCATGAGCTTGGAGATGTAGATGGGCATAAGTGGGGTGGCAGAAGGGCAGGGCAGGGAGGCAGAAGGCATCAAGGGAGTAGCCAGAGGCTTAAAATACCCCCACTTAGAACCACTTAAAACCAAAGCTTTTATGGCACCAAGCAAATGAAGCAAGTCACCATGACCCTCCCCAGACGAGCTCTCTTGTCTCTTCCATCCAAGCATATATCCATTCATCCTTCCATCCACCTGCTGTTAGCCACAATTTCACCTTTAGAGTCTGTCATCCATTAATTCTTTCATCTATCATTCAGTCTTTCACTATTCTGTCCATCCGCCCAGCCATATTCAAACCACATTCACTCAGCCATCCAATTATCCATCATTTCACTCATCCTTCCACCTACCCACTCACCCATCCATTTACCCTTTCACTCACATCCCCCCACTCACCCAGCCATCCATGCTTTCACTCATCTGTCCATCCATAAACGCTCCCTTTCACTCATCCATCCATCTACCCTTTCACTCATCCACCGTCCCTTTCACTCATCCATTCTTTCACTCATCCACCCATCCAACCTTACATCCACCCACCCATCTACCCTCCATTTTTTCTCTCATCCATTTATCCTCTCATCCATCAATGCTTTCACTCATCCATCCATCCTTTCACTCATATATCCATTCTTTCACTCTATCTACCCTTTCACACCATCCAACCATCTGTTCATCCTCCCTTTCTCTCATCTCATCCATCAATCCATCCACCCTCCATTTCACTCATCCTTCATTCTTTCACTCATCCATCCTTTCATCCATCCATCCATTTTTTCACTCATCCATCCTTCAAGTCAATCATCTATCCCTCTGCCCTTTCACTCACACATCCATCCATCCACCCTTTCACTCACTAACTTCCCTTTGTCTGCCAAGTTGCAGACAGAAGAGGCCGATCAAGAACTCAACCCCGCGTCGCAGCATCCATCCATCAATCCATCCATCTATCCATTTGTTCATCCATCTATCCACCCTTTAATTCCATCCATCTACCCATCATTTTACTCCACTCATCCATCCATTCACCCTTTCATAAATCCTCCGACCCTTTCATTCATCCATTCTTTCACTTATCCATCTATCCACATGTGTATCCATTCATTTACCCTCACTTTCACTTATCCATTCATTCTTTCACTCATCCATCCTTACATCCATCTCCTCACTCATTCATCCCCCCACCCACCCTTTCACTGACACACCTATCCATCAGTCCTATCACTCACTCAATCCACCAACCACCCTCCTTTGACGTTAGTTAAGAGCCTTTGTCTGCTGAGCTGTTGACAGTAGAGGCCCATCAAGAACTCAACCCCTGCTTAAGCTGCAAAAGAGGGGGTTCACAACTCCCTTGGAAGGCATTATCAGGGAGCTGCAGATGGGCACAAGCTAGAGGCACAAGAGTGGCATGGTTGTACGACAGAAGCACGCACGGCTAAACCACGCATGCTTCAACAACGCTGTTACAACTACGAATGCAACTTAACCATGCATTCATTTTCTACGCATGCCTGTACTACGCATACCTTTTCAACTCATTTAATTGTAAAGGTATGCTTGGTAAAGTTAGATGCGTAGTAAGGGCCACACCCCAACCCCCCTGCCATGAACCCTTAAAACAGGACCCAGCACTGCAACCCCCCCGTCCCAGTCCTAAATACTATCCCAACCACCCGACTTGAGCCCTAAAAATTGTCCCCTAGCGTGGTTAATGCATATGCGTGGTTAAGGCAAGAGGTGTTCAGCGTGGAAGCGGCATGTGTTGCTTAGCCCACGTGGTTAATGCCGTTTCACGATTGGCATGACTAGGGAGGCACCAAAGGGCGTGAGCAGAGAGGTGCAAACGAGCATAAGCAGAGGTCGAATTGGGTGGGATCTGTGGAGCACAACATGCCCATACCTTTTTAATTTAACAAAAAGCCTACCTCTACTTTTTGTTAAAAGAGAACTGCCTAAGCTGACATGGATAGGAGAGAGTCCCCTGTGCTCTGAAGCCGAGGTAGGGGCCGACAGCTAAACAAGAAACAAGCTTTACTGCCAGGGTGCCTGACGCCTGAAAAAATGTGAATGTATGCAGTTGAATCATTTGGAATTGTAAATGCTGCTAGGAAAGGGAATGATAACAAAGATAACAAAGATGTATTCTTTTTGGGGTACTGTAAGGAATTTACAAACTGAGCTATGGAGAGTGTGCTTTTAATGGCAGTTTTAAACAATGTTTTCATTAGCTACCGGCTGGGTATTACTAAAATCTATATTTTGGAACACTTTCTTTATCTTAAAAATAAATCTTTTTGCACATTTTGTGACGTCCTATCCTACACGTGTGTCATTAAAGTTTAAACTAATGATTTACATATTCAAAGAGTTTTCTGTCACAGTCTGGGAGGTTGTAGCACTGAAAATATGACGGTCCCTAATCCCTACTGCACCAACCAGGATTCAATTCTGTGGCTCTCTGGTTAAAAACACTGGCATCTGCAGTGATTGCATGAAGCAATAGAGTCTTCGTAACGTAAAATAGTGCATTTCCCACTGATTGGTTTATCTTGGATTTATTTTTCATTGAAGGTGTATGTTATTTTATATGCAGTTACCAGAAGGTGAAAGATCAACAAAATAGCGATAGCATATTTTCTTTGCTGAGCCATGCCTTTGACCCTGCCCCCATGTTCACTGACGTCACCCCGCATTGCACTCATGATCATAGTTCCTGTACCTTTCTTAACTCACTTCGACCGTTAGGTACAAGCAAAATGCAGCGTAAGGCATGAGCGGGCGGTGCAGAGGGGCACAAGTGTAAGGCATAAGATGGGCATGAGCTAGAAGAGTTTTATATGAAGGAACCACGCAGGCATAAATCACACCTGCTTTAATAACGCGGTTCGAACAACAAATGCGTCTTTGCAAAGCGTTACGTTACCATGCAAGCCGCTACAACGACTTGGCTTTGGGAAAGCTCTGGAATTGGAATAGTTCAATTAACTATTCCAACTCCAATCTGCGCAACAGCAGGGAAAGTGTTGGACTTAAAGTCCAACATCAATGCAACAACGCTTTCCTCAAGGCTAATCTTTGTAATGACTTGCATGGTAAAGGAATGCGTTGTAAAGAAGCATGCGTGGTTCGGACTGCACTGTTAAGGCACAACGTGGTTCGAGCCGCGATGTAAAGGCTGTTTCCCGCTGGGAGGCACCAGAAGGTTGATTGATTGATTGATTGTGGGTTTCTAAAGCGCTAGAATCGACTCCCGAAGGAGTATCTCTGCGCTGTAGACCGCTGGGGAACCCGTCCTGGCTTTCCCTGTGAGATGGTCCCTACTGGGTATCTCCAAGGTGAAACCAGGCATCCCCGGCGTATGTGGGGGGCCGTTGCGGAGATGAGGCAAGCTAATGCCCAGAGTTGCCGAGTGTGATCCCTAGTTAGAGTAGGCACCGAGGCGAGAATTATCGAGCCCGTTGACCCTGGTCCAAGACCCTGCCGCGTCGGGAATTGAACCCTGGTCGCGGGCCCTCCTCTGCTCCCGGGTATGCCGCCTCTAACCAGTGAGCCACACCACTCCACAGGTTGGAGAGGGGATCTGTGGATGGGGTCGTGTGAGAGGCAGGAGAGGGTTAAGCAAAGAAGGCATGAGCTTGGAGGTGCAGATGGGCACAAGTGGTGGACAGGAGAAGGGCAGGGAGGCAGCAGCAGAAGGCATGAGCGGGGAAGTCTGTCCTAAGCAAGAAAGCTTGAGAAGGCAGTGGTGCTGGAAGAGAGGGTGGTGCCATCAGTGTTATGCCAGTGATGTCAAAGGGTTGGTGAAAAATCCCAGCATTACACAAAGAACAAGTGTAGTACATGAGCCTCGATAGTAGTGTGTCCAATGGTGCATTTTGGAACACATAGTCCCAACAACATGACTTATGGTGTGCTAGGATGCCCCCTTACAGAGAGCACATTTTCCATTGAAATGACCGCTTGAAATGTCCACTAAATGAGCATCGGACATGCTGCTTTACAGCTAAACCTATGCGGTGCACAAATGACAACCAACGAAAATCAAATTTCTGTGCATATTTATTATTCGCACATCTCACAAGTAAAGTGTCTTGGCTTCTTTTGACCTTATTCAAATCTTGGTTTCAATCACTATTTTAAAATTATCAGAAACACAATGTATCTCATTTGTACTTTCTTTACTGCTGATATATTTGGAAATGTTTTAGCTGATTTACTTTTATGTACAGTTTGGATTGTGTTAGAAAATATTTGACATCCTTCACCCTTTTCTTTAACACTTTCTGTACCCCAGCAATATTGTCACTTGGTCCACATCATAACATTGCAAACATAAAATCAAGGAAAGTAAAAATAAACACAAATGCTCATGGTATATAATCAGCAGTTTGCCAGAAGACATATCCCAGTTTTCAACTATTTGCTGTTAGCTCAAAGAAGAAGTCAGGTTGAAAATTAAATTTAATGGAAATTGGATGGTCTCTTTGTTGCTTGTTTACCTTCTGAACTCCTGCAAGGTTATTTTGGGGCAATTGGGGGTGGTGCTGCACCTACCGCACCCCTACTTCCATCACCCCTTGGACAGGGCACCGAAAGCATAGGGTGCCAAAAAGGGGTAATGCAGGACTCAGGGACCACAGGAGGCATAGGGCCAATGCTTAATTTGAGCAGGTGGTCTACAGTGCTCAGCAACAGCACTTAATTGTCAACACCAGGACTTGTGATAGTCTGCCACATGGTGGCACTGTCTGGTTAATTTAGAGATAACCACAACAGCAGTTAAATATTAATTTAGTGTACATTAAAAATGACTATTACCTACAGCCCAAGCCATTCTTATAGCTTTGTTGGCATGAAATAATCTAAATTGTCACACTTGTAGGAGTGTGATGGTTAGTAGTTGTGTTGTTACTATGATTGGCAGCATGGCAGGGGCAATGTGTGGTGCGAGCTCCAGTGACCTCCTGACCAGTTCCCTGGCACTTATTTTTTTTACAAATTACGCACTTATCGGACCACGGATCTGAAGCAAATGTGGCATCGGCAAAGGGCACTGTGGGCCAGAAGCATAAGGAGAACAATCAGAGTGCCACTGTGATGGGCTCAGCCATGGGTAGCACAGGGTGGGCAAGCAAGCCTAGAATGGCAAAGCAGCACAGGGAGAAATAACCGGGCACAAGGACAGCAAGACAGGAAAAAAAGGGGTATAACCATAGACAAAAGGCAGGGGAGGACCAAGGCATAGGGTGACCGGTAGGGCAATCACCGGGAACGGCCCATGTGGGCATTGGTCATGTACAGGCAGACACGCATGCACATTAATAGAGGCAACAGAAGAGATTAAGGTGGCACAAGAAAGTCAATGGGCCAGGAAGTCAAGTTGGCAAAGGAGAACCACCAGCAAAGAGAGAACAAGGGGTGCTATAAAGTCTAAAACACATACGAGACACATGGGCATCAGCTTGCCAGGCTTCAGAGGTTCAAGCGATAACACACTACCTGCCCTGGATGGCACACAAGTGAGTGATGCGGGCCTACCTGCACACTTAGTACCAGTTAGTTCCTATGCCAAGCAGGTGGCACAGTACTGAAAATGGGAACAAGTTAGAAGTGCGGGTACTGAGAGCAGGCCAGTACCGGCTCCTTTAAAGACCTGCCCAAAGTCAGGGACAGCATCTCAGGAAGTGAAGGGTTAAACCTGCCCTCAGGCTCCCAGACTATCCGACCCAGACAACCCGTGACCGCTCATGTACTGTACACCCAGTACTAAATGGAAGGCGGCTGTGGAAAGCTAGACCACGTGTAACGCCAGCTGCTAATTAACGAGCTTTCCATGGCTTCTCTGATAACACAAAGATAGCAGGACAGCGACAAGCGGTCATTAGTGGCGAACTCTGCCCCTAATTGTCTCATTTTGTATAACAGCAAACGAAACATCGTGAAATAAAAGCAGCATTGACAAAAGTGCCGCTTCGCAGGAAAGGCAATACACACGCCGGTGACGACTCAAGTTACACTTTGTGTTCTTCCAAAAGGGGCGGGGCGGAAGTGCTTTACTCAGTTCCTGTCAATCAGGCAATAGAGCAATGCCAGACGGGCTGCCATTGCCAAAGGAAACAAGCATTTGCACTGCAATAGGCCTCGCATTTGTGAAAGTTAAAGGGGCATATCAGCAAGGGCCGGAGTTTAAATTATCGCCGCTCTAGCGTCCGTTTCGGACAAAAAGCGGCGATAATTTTAACGCCCTATTAGCAAGGACACGCTAACGCTTGAATCCATGCTTCTTGACCCTTTCCCTTAACTCCCAGCTTTGCATCTCTAATGAGATGCAAAGTGGGCGGTCCTCCCCAGGATAACGGGAGAAATGTCGCTAAGCGACATTTCTCCTATTATCAAGCCTCACGCAAAGATCAAGCAACAAGGAAAGTAGCGATAACCTCTGTTATCGCTACTTTCCTTACGCCTGCTGTGAAACTGACTTAGCCATGATATCCTATGGAAGGTGGATATCATGGCTAAGTATGTGTAGCCCTATCAGCAAGCTATCGCCAAAAGTTGTGCGATTATCGCTGGATTTCCAACGATAATTGCACAGTTGGCAGCTTGCGCTCTGAATTTTATCGCTTTGGAGATAAGCGTTGCTGATAGCACGCTATCTCCGCCATGAAATTCGGAGTTGGCCGGTGATAATTATCCTAGCGCTAAGTGCGCTTAGCGATAATTATCGCCGGCCCTTGCTGATATGCCCCAGAGATTTTAGCATTGAATATGACATTTTTTAAAAACTTTTATCTTTTAATTTGCAGAGAAGTGATTATATTTGCATAGCACTATTGCCATTTATATGACGTTTTGGCGCTGGAGAACCTGGAAATAGGATATAAGGGAGGGGAGACAAGACTGATAGGCTGCGGGAAAAATAAGTAACAACATCCTTGAAAAAGCAAACACATAGGTAATGCAAGATTAGGTAAAGCATGTGAAATATAAGCAGCAACAACATGTTTGCTTTAACCCCTTCGCTGCGGCGGGTTTTCAAATGGGTTTGGGCATGGAGCTGCCCGGGACCCGTGGAGCCCGTCCTGGGCACTCTGACCTGCTGTTGGCCCGGGGGAGGACTGCCCGGGACCCGTGGAGCCCGTCCTGGGCACTCTGACAAGCTGTTGGCCCGGGGAAGGGAGCCCCAGACGACCGGGACCTGTGGAGCCCGTCCTGGGCACTCCTGTATGCCGTTGGCCCGGGGAAGGGAGCCCCGGACGTCCGGGTCCCGTGGAACTCGTCCTGGGCACTCTGACATGCCGCTGGCCCGGGGAAGGGTGCCCCGGACGCCCGGGGCCCGTGGAGCCCGTCCTGGGCACTCTGACAAGCCGTTGGCCCGGGGAAGGGAGCCCTGGACGCCCGGGACCCGTGGAGCCCGTCCTGGGCACTCTGGAATGCTTTGGCCCGGGGAAGGGAGCCCCGGACGCCCGGGGGAGGACTGCCCGGGACCCGTGGAACTGGTCCTGGGCACTTTTACATGCCGTCGGCCTGGAGGTGGGTGCCCTGGACGCCCGGGGGAGGCCTGCCCGGGACCCGTGGAGCCCTTCCCGGGTACTTTGCCAATGCCGTTGGCCTCATGGAGATGGTTGCCCCGGACGCGTCCGGGGGAGGCCTGCGCGGGACCCATGGAGCCCGTCCTGGGCATTGAGCCATGCCGTTGGCCTGGAGATGGGAGCCCCGGACGCCCGGGGGAGGCCTGCCCGGGACCCGTGGAGCCCTTCCCGGGTACTTTGCCAATGCCGTTGGCCTCATGGAGATGGTTGCCCCGGACGCGTCCGGGGGAGGCCTGCGCGGGACCCATGGAGCCCGTCCTGGGCATTGAGCCATGCCGTTGGCCTGGAGATGGGAGCCCCGGACGCCCGGGGGAGGACTGCCCGGGGCCCGTGGATCCTGTCCTGGGCTCTTTGACATGCCGTCGGCCTGGAGGTGGGAGCCCCGGACGCCCGGGAGCGGGCTGCCCGGGACCCATGGAGCCCGTCCTGGACACTTTGACATGCCGTCGGCCTGGAGGAGGGTGCCCGGGACGCCCGTGGGAAGCCTGGTCGGGACCCGTGGAGCCCTTCCCGGGTACTTTGCCAATGCCGTTGGCCTCCTGGAGATGTGTGCCCCGAACGCCCGGGGGGAGGGCTGCCCGGGGCCCGTGGAGCCCGCCCTGGGCACTTTGACATGCCGTCGTCCTGGAGGTGGGAGCCCCGGACGCCCGGGGGAGGGCTGCCCGGGACCCATGGAGCCCTTCCCGGTTACTCTGCCATCCCGTTGGCCTACTGGAGATGGGTGCCCCGGACGCCCGGGGGAGGTCTGTCCGGGGCCCATGGAGCCCGTCCTGGGCAGTGTGACATGCCGTCGGCCTGGAGGTGGGAGCCCCGGACGCCCGGGGGAAGGCTGCCCGGGACCCGTGGAGCCCTTCCCGGGTACTTTGCCATCCCGTTGGCCTCCTGGAGATGGGTGCCCCGGACGCCCGTGGGGAGGTCTGTCCGGGGCCCATGGAGCCCGTCCTGGGCAGTGTGACATGCCGTCGGCCTGGAGGTGGGAGCCCCGGACGCCCGGGGGAAGGCTGCCCGGGACCCGTGGAGCCCTCCCCGGGTACTTTGCCATCCCATTGGCCTCCTGGAGATGGGTGCCCCGGCCGCCCAGGGGCGGTCTGTCCGGGACACGTGGAGCCCGTCCTGGGCATTGAGCCATGCCGTTGGCCCGGAGAATGGAGCCCCCAGACGCCCGGGGGAGGTGTTGCCCAGGCATATCTCATCTGGTCCCCCGGGCAGAGAACCACCAGCCCTGGAGAGGTGTCCGGGCGTACCCTGCCCCTAGTAATCCGGAGGGAAATTACCCCCCTTTCTTGCAATCCGTGCACGCGAGGTGACAGAGGGGACCCAAGGCGTAAAAGAACCCGACCTCATGGCGCCCTAGCTGGGATCCGGGAGGCGAATGGCACCTCATCGGGACTTCCAGGGAAGCCCGGCCATCTGGTCGCCCCATTGGAAAGCATCGCGGGCGACCAGATGGCCGGGATCGAAAGGACTCCCAGCTCCCCATCCATCCCAAGCCTTCGCGGTAGGGTTCCTGACTTCCTGCCCACGCAAGGCAGGGCTCTTGGACCCCGGCTGGGCCTCAGGCGCAGGTTGGACCACCGGAGCTCTAGGGCCCGGACGACCTGGGGGAGGAATGCCCGGGACCCGTAGAGCCCGTCCTGGGTACTTTGACATGCCGTCGGCCTGGAGGTGGGTGCCCCGGACGCCCGGGGGAAGCTGCCCGGGACCCATGGAGCCCGTCCTGGGTACTTTGACATTCCGTCGGCCTGGAGGTGGGAGCCCCGGATGCCCGGGGAGAGGTCTGCCCGGGACCCATGGAGCCCGTCCTGGGTACTTTGCCTATGCCGTTGGCCTCATGGAGATGGGTGTCCCAGACGCCCGGGGGAGGGCTGTCCCAGACTCATGGAGCCCGTCCTGGGCACTTTGACATGCCGTCTGCCTGGAGGTGGGAGCCCCGGACGCCCGGGGGAGGGCTGCCCGGGACCCATGGAGCCCGACCCGGGCACGCTGCCATGCCGTCAGCCTGGATGGAGCCCCGGACGCCCGGGGTACGAGTGACCGGGACGCATGGAGCCCGTCCTGGGCACTTTTCCGTGCCTTCGGCCTGGAGCCCCCAGACACCCAGGGGAGGACCACCGTGAAAACCATGGAGCCCGACCCGGGCACTCTGCCATACCGTCAGCCTAGATGGAGCCCCGGACGCCCAGGGGACGAATGCCCGGGACGCATGGAGCCCGTCCTGGGCACTTTTCCATGCATTCGGCCTGGAGCCCCCAGACACCCAGGGGAGGACCACCGTGAAAACCATGGATCCCGACCCGGGCACTCTGCCATGCCGTCAGCCTGGATGGAGCCCCGGACGCCCGGGGGATGAATGCCCGGGACGCATGGAGCCTGTCCTGGGCACTTTTCCATGCCGTCAGCCTGGATGGAGCCCCGGACGCCCGAGTGACGACTGCCCAGGAGCCATGGAGCCCGTCCTGGGCAATTTGACATGCGGTTGGCCTGGAGGAAGGAAGCCCCGGGTGGCCTAGGGAGGTGTTGCCCAGGCATAGCCCATCTGGTCCCCATGGCAGAGAACCGCCAGCCTCGGAGTGGTGTCCGGGCGTACCCTTCTCCCTAGTAATCCGGAGGAAAATTACCCCCTTTTCTTGTAATCTGTGCACGCGAGGTGACAGAGGGGACCCAAGGCGCGAATGTACCCGACCTCCTGGAGCCCTCGCTGGGATCCGGGCGGCGAATGGCACCTCATCGGGACTTCCAGGGAAGTTCGGCCATCTGGTCGCCCTTATAGGAAAGCGTTGCGGGCGACCAGATGCCCGAGGGGATCCGGGCGACCAGATGGCCGAGGGAATCTGGGCGATCAGATGGCTGGACACGGAAGTGAAGCCGCCTGGACTCTCCCGACCCTGTCCCTGTCCCCGTCCCCGTCCCGGGACGAATGCCCGGGACGCATGGAGCCCGTCCTGGGCACTTTTCCATGCCTTCGGCCTGGAGCCCCCAGACACCCAGGGGAGGACCACCGTGAAAACCATGGAGCCCGACCCGGGCACTCTGCTATACCGTCAGCCTGGATTGAGCCCCGGACGCCCGGGGGACGAATGCCCGGGACGCATGGAGCCCGTCCTGGGTACTTTTCCATGCCTTCGGCCTGGAGCCCCCAGACACCCAGGGGAGGACCACCGTGAAAACCATGGAGCCCGACCCGGGCACTCTGCCATAC